>NC_136405.1:2127335-2834780 GCF_965140285.1 Lepidochelys kempii | reverse complement strand
ACGTAAAAAGCATCTAGTTGCAGAAGCAGCTCTGGAAAGTCACCTGACACCGACGGAGGGCAAAGCCAAATTTTCCCCCCTTGTTGCCCTTCCCCCCACCCTGGCTTTTCAAAGGCCATCTTTAGACGAAATAAGTGATACTAAAAAAGCTATACCCCTCCGCCCCCTGCCCAATCTGCCTACTGATAATAATGAGCCCAGACACTTTTATTATCATTATTAATTAGCACTTTCAAGCAATGGAATTAAATCAATATGGTGGACTGAAACTAATTTTAACAAGCCATTGAGATCAATCATCAGGACTTTTATCTACATAAATGCCACTAAACTCAGCTCGTTAGTGTAACATTAGCTGGAAAAGGGGGAGGAGGGAGAAGGGAGACTGGCGGGGTTTTAATTAGGAAGACATAAACCGTGCCATGATTTTTCTTCTTAGATTTGCTTTTAATCTCATCCGTGAGTTCTTCTGGTGCCCCGGCTGATTATTACTCCCTTCACCTCCTATCAGGAAGCAATGGCAGTGGGAAGGAGAAGAGGGGGAGAGAGAGAGAGAGGGCAAACACAAGGAGAGACACGCTCCCTGTGTCACTCGTTGGACCTGCTGCTCTTGTGTGCCTGTCTCGTTGATATCGCTAGTGATTTCCTGCAGTGGGGTGACCTTCCAGCAAGACTGAGAAGTCAAAGGAACGTCTCTCGGCAGGACGAGTGGAGTCTCTGGATGTGCTGCTGGGGGGTGCCAGAGGAAATGTGCCCTGCTAGTGGGACCCAGTCTCTCTGTCATTGGAGATGCCACTTCTTTGGCCACACCTCCTCCATCTCCCTCTCTAATTTCTTTAGGGAGGTTTGCCCCCCACCCCACCCCAGCCCACATGGAAAGAGCAATGTGCAGTTGACCCTGGCCTGTTGAGTGCACAAAGTGGGGTGCCCCACCTAGGGCCACTCTGGCCCTGAATGCTAAATGGTGGTATAATGATATTGGACCTGTTAATATCCCGATGCTATTCTCTCTACACAGAGCAGCGCAGGACTCTGTAGTGCAACATTCCCCTCTTCTGCTCCTCCCGTACCCCAGAGGAAAGCTGTTTGTCTGCTGAGATGGGATTCAGAAGGATGGGGGGGGTGATTTTCTGGAGTCCTGGCATTGCTTTGAAACATGCAGGGGCTGACTTCCCTTGCCTGCCATAAGCGAGAGTGGAGAATGTGAGGATTATGCCATCAATCTCCAGAGCACCTTGCTAATAGGCACCTCTGAGCTCTGGTGTGATCAAAGCTGCCCAAAATGAAAAGGGAAGAGGAGGAAGTGCATTTGCAAAGCTCCCGGCACAGCCCGTGGACCCAAATCCTCCTGCTCTCCCTTGAATGGCAAAGGAGCTGATAGCAGGGTGAGGATCTGCAAGGCCCATTTTCAGCTCAGCATCAATCAAAAGCTATCCAATTGTCAAATGTTGGGATTAGCGGGTTATAAATGGACTGGTGTGGAGGGGGTGATGAGACAATCCATCTCACCTCTCCAAGCCCCAGCAGAGTCAAACATGGGCTGCATTGGTAGGCAGGTTTACGGTACAATTCCTTCAAGCACACAGCCACTCTGAGGTTTCTTCAGCATTCATGGCTGTACCCTACTGGGCCTCGTTCCCTGTGTGTAGTGCCCTCTCCCGCTACAGAGCAGCTGGTGCCTCTATTAAAATACTGGATCTGCTGCTCTTAAACCAAAGCCAGGACCATTGCAACTTTACATATGTCAGAGCCAGGAATGGGATGTAGGGGGCATAAATACAGCATCAAAAATTCATTCTGTCCTGTTAATTCAGCCCGACACAGGAGTCCTCCACAGCACTTTGGGTAGGAGAAAATGTTGCAGCATTGTGGGCCAAATTCACTGCCCATGTACCCTGGCAGAGCTGCACTGACTTCAGTGGAATGCCACCAATCTACTCCCATATGGGCCCCATTATTTTACTGAACCATGGAGACCAGTTCGTATGGGGTCGCCCGGGTGATAGCATGTGTACCATTGCAACCAAAGCGATCTGTTACCATTGTGATGGGAGTGGTGTAAGTACCTGCCCGTAATTGAATCCAGTAGGTCAGACCTGCAATGGACAGCCATGCATCTAGTGCCATGCCTCATTTTACAGGGATCGTGCAGAGCATTGTATGTGCTTCCGGCTCCTCATCTGAATTGTCCCTGGAGACTCACCTCTTTTTACACAAGGCCCATGACAAAGGCCAGAGCCAGAGCCTACTGAAGTCAGTGGAAGGACTCCCATTAACTTCAGTGGGCTTTGTTAGCAGGACCTGCCTCAATGATATTCACTCTCTCATATCTTTATTTTCCTGACGTTGCTATGAACCATAACAGAACTTCCATGACGTAGACATGCCTGAGCAGCCCCGTGAGCACACAGCTGCAGGTATCTTCCTCATCTGCCCTCTCCCAGCTTCCCTGTGTTCTACCCCCCACTCACTGTGAGATGTCTAAGGCCAAGTAATTTTGGGGTGTCTAGCTTGAGCTAATGGGGCCTGGTTGTCAGAAAGCGCCTAGCCTCCCACCGGGAAAATCCTGACTCCCCTGAAGTCAACGGGAGTTTTGCCCTCGCTCTGAAAATTAGATCCCTTTGTGGGGAGACCTCAAGTTGGGCAACCAAAAATGAAGACCCTCAAATCACTAGTCTGTTTCTAAAATCTTGGCCTAAAATGGGGCAAGTGTACTCTTTGCTGCACGGACAGTATCTTCCCACCTTTGTTGTCTGTGAAGCACCTAGTATACTTCTGGCACAATAAAAAAATCATTATCCCCATCCTCTTTGTTCCTCAGAAGGCATGTGTCTGTGCATGTGTAGGGAACATTGGATAATTTTATAATGTGTTAAACTTTTGAAGAGACCAGATCTCCCCCCACTCCCCATCCTAGCTACAGAGCTATGCCGCTTTACCCAAGTTGCGGATTGGTCCCATAATGTCATATTTTTACACGCTCCATACCATACCTTTCTATGAAAAATGGCAGATGCACTGGAAAATATTTCCTTTTTGTTAGCTGGATGGGTAATAACTTGCCATAGAGACAGTTTTTATAGTCAGCACAAAAGTAATTTACCTACATGCAACGCAACTGGATTGCAATAAATCTGCTGATGATGTAGTCACGCTATGTATTGCTCCTTGCCACATGGTTTAAATATTATAAAGATGAGCCCGATTTCCAACAGACTCTGAACAGCGTCTCAGAAGATATTTGGAATGCTCTGGTGGTACAGGGCACTGCACACTGGAATACGGCCCCCACCTGATCATTGGCAGTGCCCAGGTCCTCAGAATTTCCTGCATCAGCTGCCACTGGCTTCCATACTGGGGGGGTGGGGTGTGAGAGGAGAACACCAGAATGTCATCAGGGCCCTAAATCATGGAGACTTGCCTGTCAGCCAATTTCTCTGCAGAAAGCTCTTAGCAGTTAATTTCTGGCTAATTTATTATCCTTCAGCTTAGCCCTACACCACCATTAGCAGTACACTGACACAACTGAGTGAAATATTGTCTAATTTATTATCTTATTACTCCTCTGGAACAGGATCAATTAATTACCCATTAAAGTATTTCAGCTGCGGAGATTTATTAGGGGACTCAACGTTTTAACAGATGATTAGTTATATATGTTTGTTTGCCTGAGGAGCACAGACTAGCAAATGACTAGAGGGGAAGGGGAGAGACACCGAGCCAGGAGGGAGCTAATGGATCTTTTCTTGACTCTCTGAAAATGGAGCAGTCAATGACAAGAATTATCGACTCATTCACTTGTGGTTTTGAGATAACCATATGTACAGGGAGAGAGAGGGGCTGAAGGGAAAGGGGGGAGGAAAAAGCCTCACTCAACTGCTTTTTCCATTCAATAAATTTGCTTCAGAATGTATTGGATTGGGGTTTGATGGCTATTTCGTGTTTTGCAGAGTGCTGACACTAGTATGATTCAGTAATTATTGTTTCTTTTAAGTTATTGCTGTAATTTTGCTTTCTAAGATCCCAATCAATTCCTGCCTCTCAAGGGCACGCTTGAAAAGCGATATTTGAAAACAGCCCTCTGATAGATTGTGCCGTTAGACAGTGGCTGAGACAAATAGCCTAATCTGGCACAAATTAGCTTGGCTTCCACAGATAGTTTTATACAGCAATGTAAATTATATTGTCAGGGCCAGTCACTTTCCTGCTTAGAGTGCAGCTAACAAGAAGCCATGGAGACGTTATTGGTGCTGCCTTTCATTCCCAGGGCTGCTGCAAAGCCATTTGTAAGGAGGGAGAGAGAGACAGACTCCACAGAATGAGAAGGAACTGACTGGTATGAGCTGGGCTGGAAGAGGTGTGTCAACCTGGGCTAGGTTCAAGTGTGTGTGAGGGAGGCGGGGGGTGTCAGGCAGGGCTGAGGGGTGTGTTTTGGGCTGATCTGGACTGAGCTGTGCGTTCTGTGCTGACATGGGCTGCTTGGAAAGGTTTGTCTGCCTTCCACGGTAGAGCCCAGTGGCCTGATTCTCCTCTCCCCTCTGCTGGCGTAAATCCAGAGTAACTTCACTGAAGTCAGTGGAGTTTCCAGTGTAAATGAGAAATGGAATCAGGTGGCAAGGTCCAGCTCGTTGCCTAGGGCATTGCACAAAGGCCTGAAGGAAGGAGGACTCTTATTTATTGGATCAATATTCTTATTTGTCAGCTGTGATTATAAGGCGTGGGTGGGGCTGTTTATTAAACCAAGTTGGTGAATCATGTGAATTTTAAAGTAACAATGCCCAGAGCATGGGGCAAGTGCCTGTCAATATGAATCGAGGTAAATAAATAGATACCAATGAAATTCTCCTCTGAGTCTGCTTTGTGGCAGAAACAGGGCTTTTTAAGCCCCAATCCTGCAGTTGGACCCCTGTGCCCATGCAGATCTGACTGCTGGATCAAGGCCAAGGTCTTCTCTGATGGTATCAGTGGTTGCATCTTAGTTGAAGTGAGAAATGTATTTCCATTTCATTTATTTTGACCACAACCTGACACGATCAAGCTCTTTGGGGCAGGGACTGTGTTTTGGTTCTGTTTGTACAGCACCTTGCACAGTGGAGTCCTGGTCCATGACTTGGGCTCCTAGACACTATGATCATATAAATAAATCATCGACATACCAACTTGGCAATTGTGTGCACCCTGCATGCAGCTCCAGCCAGCACCCCAGCTGTGAACCGACAGGCAGCATTCTGAACAGGCAAAGCTAAGGAGGCAGCTTCCCTTTGGTAGGAGCAGCTTGTTTCAACTACCAGTGGCTCTTTTAGTTGAGAGAGGAGAAGGATAGGAGGGGACAGGGTAGAGGAATCAAAAATAATGAATGGGACAGAGAAAGTAAATCGGATGCTCCTAACTACCCCATCTCACGATACAAGAACAAGTGGACATGCAATTAAAGTGAAAGGCAACTAGGGAAATACATTTTTACACAACTCATAATTAATCTGCAGAACTCATTGCCACAAGATATCACTGAGAACAAGAGCTTCATAGGTACAGTGATGGGTTGGGCATTTATATGGATAAGAGGAACACTGCTGTTACATTAGATAGCATCAATTAAAACCAAATTTGAAAAGATAGGAATCCTCATGTTTTTGAGCATAAGCAAACCACTAGCTGATGGAAGACAGGAAGAATCTTGACCAATGGGCAGGTTATTCTATAATTATCCATTACAGATTTCTTGCATCTTGCTTTGAAGCATCCAGTACTGGCCATTCTCCAAGACAGGATCCTGAACTAAATAGACGTATGCTCCGATCTGTTATATGGTCCTACAGGAGACAGAGCCTTAAAACACAAATATAAGAATATGAAAATGACCCTGCTCGGTCAGACCAATGGTCCATCCAGCCCAGTATCTTGTCTTTCAACAGTGGCCAGTGCCAGATGCTTCAGAGAGAATTAATAATACTAAGCAATTATTGACTGATCCATCCCCTGTCATCCAGTCCCAGCTTCTAACCATCAGAGGCCTAGGGATAAACATCCATCCTCTTGATCTGGATCTCAGGCCAGAAATCTCACAGTCACACACACACACCCATATGCTTATGAGATTTGCCATAGTCTGGGTCTCAGATGGGTTGGAAATGCAGGGGTTGAGCTTGCATGGTGGTGGGTGAAGGTGCAGAACTAATCTAATTTTATCCAGATTAGTAGTTTCATTCCCTAACGAAAAGGTGGCCTTCTCAGAAGAGAAACACTGCCACTACAAGAAAAGACATCGGACATACCTGCAGGAGCAGATGGAGATGCACCTGGTTCCAAAGAGAACAGCAGTCCCTTCTTAACCTCGCAAACAGCTCCCTGCAGCATGAGGAGATCCGGTATCTCAGACTCGGAGAACTTTGTCTCCTGGGGAAGAACACCAGCACTTCTTAATTTTCACTTCAGCTTCATAGACTTGGCAGTTTAGTATGAGGCCTCGGTGGTGGAATTGATTAATATGATGATGATGATATTTGGACTGAATATGGAAGCAGTTGCCATGCCCACCTAGTTAGCAATTATCAAATGAGGTTGGAATGACACTTATTTGGAGACACAGCCCTGTGGGATGCAAAAGAATTCATTAAAAATGAGGAACAAGGGGAGGTGCGGGGAGAGACAGCTTAGAACACCAGTGATGAGATACAGAGCCTTTCACCTCTACCCTGCCGGTCTGAAGCCTCCTCAAGCTCACAAGCATTCAAAGACATTACTCACCCGCATAAAATGAGCTGGTGAGTTCTCAGTCCAGTTCCTTCTGGGAGAGGCATTTGCTACAGCAGTGCTATATACCCGAGATATAACTGGATGTACATGGATAAGTTAAAGAATGTTAGTATTCTTCATAAGCCTCATAAATTTCAATAAAGTGCTTCTTGGGTCTCCAAAAATGCCTTCTTGAGTCCAGCTTTTAAGAGGGTGCACATCAGAGCTGGCGTTAACTGGCAAACCTGCTGGCACCCTCCCTGGAGTTCAAGGACTGACGGGGCTATAAAGCTGAACTAGAGTCTTTCCTGTCGTCATGGCCCCTCAAGGTCAATACAAAGGCACAGTGTCCCGGTGATATGGGGCAGCTTACACTGCTGCAGCTCTTGCTGTGCAGACCGCAAGCTTTTGGGGACAGGGATCATAGTTTATTCTGTATTAGTGCAGTGCCCAGCTAGGGTGACCAGATGTCCTGATTTTATAGGGACAGTCCCTATTTGGGGGTCTTTTTCTTATATAGGCATCTATTACCCCCCACCTCCTGTCCCGATTTTTCCCACTTGCTATCTGGTCACCCTATGCCCAGCACAAGGATCCTGACGGGGGACAGTAGGTGCTAATGCAGTACAACGAATACCAATAAGAATAAAGCACAAATTCTGCGGCGAAA
Source organism: Lepidochelys kempii (assembly GCF_965140285.1). Classification (NCBI taxonomy): domain Eukaryota; kingdom Metazoa; phylum Chordata; order Testudines; family Cheloniidae; genus Lepidochelys; species Lepidochelys kempii. The sequence continues at coordinate 2,827,375 of NC_136405.1, read as the reverse complement.
CAGAAGCCACCAGTCTCCAGGACGGTCCACCTGGCTCCTCGTCACCACCACTAACTTCACTGTTTTTTACCCCAATGGAGCTACTCCAGTTTTCACCAGCTACGGTTCTGACCCCCTGACTTCATTTATACTTGCTGGGCATCCGTCCCATGATTGTGCAATCGCTTTGAGGGGGTCATTTTCTATTCAATTTGTTGATTCACTGGTTCTGCCCACTTTGAAAGGCACCAACAAAGCCAGAAATGAGCTCAATTCTGAAATCCAGACCAGGATTCGTTAGTCACAGATTTTGCTTTAAACTTGTGCCAAGCTTGGTGGTATAATGGGCAAGTTACTAATGTAAACCGGCATTAACTCAAGCCCCACAGGGAGCATCACTCGTTTTGGTACTGCACCCTTCTGACTCTCAAGAGAACACCAATATTTTCAGGTCAGGGCCTGCCTTGTAGGTGTTAATTAGTAGCATTCACAGCTGGAAACTGTGCTCCAAGTTGCATTTAGTTTTGCAGCATCAGGAATCTTTGCATGACCTGTCCATTGCATATATCACATTCCCAGAGAGCAACATATAAGGATAAAGACAAGTATAAATTGCAGCACCGAGCCAGTGGCTAAATAGACGCAACCAGATACAGGATCCACTGCTGCTACGCTCTTGAATGTATATCACAGGGTACAAGGAACTGCCAGGGTAATCTAATCTAGCCCCCTGCCAAGATGCAGGATTTGTTGTTGCAAAACCTGTTCTTGAGAAGGCCTCTTGGCCTTTAAAGGGGACTCTGGCAGGGATCACATTTTCAAAGAGTCTCGGTGCTTTTCAGTTACGTATCTCCATTATTTTTAATGCGAGTTAAGTAGCTAAACACCCCAATACCCATCTTGCATGCACCTCTCTGAAAATCAGCACACATGTTAGCGATGGGTCAGGTTTTAAACAATACTGCTGGGTCAGGTTTTTAAACACGGGATTTCCTCCCCTGAATGGAAAGGAATTATACTCTACTCTAGAAGGCAGTATGTGGAAATGGAATTATATCCCAAAAAGTACCCATGTTAAAAATGACACCTGCTTATTCAATATATCTGCTCTCTGTCAAGTTCTGATTCTCCCCTGGGGTTTAAGAGAGATTTAAGATGGCTGTAGGCCTCTGCAAAGGGGGAAATTCTACCCTCTCTGCCTGGCGTCTGATAATCACGGTATCCTTGCCCCATGGCTCAAAGAAGTTTGCAGGAACCAAGTCCTCCCTTCTTCACTTTGAAACAAAGATTTCATCGTTATAGCCTCTAGAAGCCCTACTCAACATCAGGGCCACAACGTGCAAGGTGCTGTACAGACACAAACACACTAAGTGGACAAGGCAGAAGGGTCAGATTATTATTGTTCTTCTTTTACAGTAGAAGAATTGAGGACCAAAGGGGGTAAGTGGCTCACCCATAGTCACACAGTGAGTTTGTGGTAGAGCTAGGAATTGAACCTAGATCACCAGCAGCTCAGCCCAGTGCCGTAACCACAAAACCGTCTTTCCTCTTTTTGGTGAGAGTCTCATTCCTCTTTCAACAGCTGAGTGTTGGCTTTGGGACAGTGACATTGTGTTGATTTAAGGGCTTGACCTTGGGAAAGCTACAGCAAAAGCTGCCGTTCCCCAAGTGCTGCTTCACGTTCCCTTTTATGAACACTTTACAGGTTGCACATATATTTGGATATGTAGCAGCCAGGCCAAAAAAACAAAAACAGAAAAAAGCATGCAGAGGGGAGAGAAGGGAGGGGGAAAAATCCCTTTTATATCTCCAGGCTGCCTTCTGCAACAACATTCCTAAAGAGGAGAGGTTAAATATATAGCTGCCATTACGCTCTACAAGGAACACATTCCATAAAAACGAAGGTGCCGTAAATTATACAAATATGATGCTAACAAGCCAGGAAATGCACTGCTAATGAGGTCAGCTATAGAACTCCCGCAGTGCTGCAAATCATGTGCCAATCCAGCGCAGGAAGTACAAGAGCAGCCCTGGGTCAGCATTTTCTGAGCGCATTTGTAACCTGCTGTTTGGTGTACAGTTATACAGGTAGATACAAATCCTCCCCCTCTGCTTGTTTATGTGTCAAATAACCCAGGCACCAGACGAGTGCACTTTGCATTAATGTACTTTGCTATTATGCCTATTGTTCTGCAGTGCAGAGTGGTGAATTAGTCACTCCAATGTGCAAATATTGGTTACAGTGTGGAAGCATGCACGCTTTTGTGTTCCTATCAACCTTGCTCCTGAAGGAATTATACATCCTGGCACTGAGGGTTTTTTTTTTTTTTTTTTTTTGTACACACTGTTTTTGCGAAAGCTCTAAAATAAATAAATAAATAAAATAATAATAATAAACATGTTCTCAGCAGCTGAGTTATTCCCTCATTCAGCCTTCCTTCCCGGTAAAGCAGAGGGACAATAAACATGCTGAAATGTGGCCTTTAGGAACCAAAACAAGAAACCTATCCAGTATTTGTGAGCCTGAAAACACAAGCACAAAACCCTTTGGACGGTTTGGACTCAGTCAGTCTGTCTGACAATATTTCTGTGGCACTCATCACTGTAGTCTTTAGGTACCAAGTAACAAGAGGTCTATTTAGGTACATAATGGGTCCTCATTTCACAAATGCAGGAGCAATCTTCATGTCAGACTTATACTCACAGCTGGGGCAGGGCGAGTAATTGAGAAGGATCATTTATTAAACAGATCTCTCTTTTTCTGTTTGAATTTCAGCAAAGATTTGCCACAGTTCTGAAGAAGGCAAAGAGGCCCTGCTGCTATTCTGCCAAAAAGGCGGAAGAGCCATGCCCTGTAGAACTTCTCCAGGCCCTAAATTGCTTTGGCATCCCAGCCCACCTCCACTCATGCCCAGAACCTAAAGCTTCCTTGTCATCGGCTTTTCCAGCATCACATCATCTGCTTCAGGGTCATCAAGAACAACCAGCCAAGTTCAGGACCAGAAACACACCACCATCCTTGCAAGCACTGGATCCATTCACACAAGTACTTTTCTCAGTTGGCCCCCTGCCTGTGACTCTGACCCCACTGTTCTGGATGGTCAGAGAGACCAGAGAACACCTGGGAGCTCGTCTGACAGAAACTGTTAGCACCTTCTTTTCTAACGAAGTCTAACTGAGAAGGGCCAGGCTGAGAACCCCTTACAGTAGTGAGGAATTATTCACCCAGGTGATTCCATTGTTGCCCAGGTGAGTAACTCACCAACAATCTGAATAATGACTCCACAACCTGGCTCGAAGGTAACGAAAAGCAACTTCCTGTGCTACCTGCCAGCAGCCTATATTTTGGATCCCTCTCAGTTGGGCTTCATGGCACCAAGGATTGGTCTAGCCGTGAGGAGGCTATCTTGGGCCTTGCAAGACTTGCATTCAGTTCTTTGCCCTGCTACAGACTTCATGTGTGACTTTTGGACAAGTAACTAAGGTCCCTTTAGATTCTCAGTGCTATGTGGGTGGGAGGAGGTATTGTTTCATATTCTCTGTGTGTATATAAAGTCTGCTGCAGTTTCCACGGTATGCATCTGATGAAGTGAGCTGTAGCTCACGAAAGCTCATGCTCAAATAAATTGGTTAGTCTCTAAGGTGCCACAAGTCCTCCTTTTCTTTTTGCAAATACAGACTAACACGGCTGTTACTCTGAAACCAGTGCTATGTGGGGAGACCCAAATAGCCATGATGTGGAGGGGAACCCAGATAAATTCAGCAACGACTACGTCCATCTGCAGCTGGCCAGATGACCGCACACATTCTCTCCTTCCAGACCTGTCCTTGCGTCTGTGACATCCAGCGTTAACAGAATCCAGACATCTCTGTAAAGTAAGAGGTAACGAGGTGATGCCCTTAAGACCTCACCTTACCAAGCAGCAACTAGCACAGTAAATATAAGGGAAAATTCATAGTCTCTTGACATATTTCACATTCTCATGGCAGTACCAGCTTCATATACCCACACAGGTGAGCATGTGTGTGTGTGCAAACATAGGTGTGACATGCATACGTGCCCATTCATATTGACACACATGCACATACACACACGGGCGCAGTATCACCACATCCACAAAACAGACAACGAGAGAGACACTCACTCCCAAAATGCACAGTAAACACTCCCCACCATGAAACCCCCCGCCTCAAACATAACAGCAAATTCTAGTTAGGTGGTCACCCTCAGAGCAGTGCCAGAACAGAAAGCTGTGCTAATGTTGGTTCTTCTCATGCAAATAACTATCGCAAGGAGAAATGTATTGCTATGTTTAATAAGCAAGATATTTACGTTAACTAAATAGCAGCTAATTATGAAAATATACTTGAAGCTGAGCAATTATGCAATAAAATATTACACAGTTATTAAGCCTGCAATACACACATCCCTAATAATCAAAATATAAATAGGCAGCTACTATTCTATTATCCAGCAACTCTGCTATTATACAGCAACTGCCCTATTACTGCCAAATGGAATGCACAGTTAAGCGAATTTAGGGCACTTCATTTAATGTGTTCCCAAGAGTTCACCATGGAAGAGTCTACAAGACAAGTCTCCATCTAGGCACCCCCTGCAGAATGCAACATTGGGATCCTGAAATTGCCCAATCATTCAAAGCCATATGGCTTCACTTACTGACCATGGAATATTTAACCCTTGCTGGGGCAGTGTACTGGCAGGGAAATGGCTGATTCAATAGGGTGTGTTCTAAGGGGGAAAAAGTCACTGCCAAGAATGGAAAAACCCACCTTCAGGGTGATTGGCTTTTTCTTTGTTTCATGGTTGCAAAGGAAATTAAATGAGCATAGAAGACTTATTTTAAAGCAGAGACTTGACGCTAAAGATGCGTGGAAAGAAAGCTGGCTTCAAGAGTGACATATGTCTGTATTTTCCTGGATGCATGGTTCTTTTTTTATCTGCTCAATCTCCAGACCCAATGTCCACAATTTATACTGGATGTTGTCTGCCAAGTCAAGGATTCAGCCTGTATTTTTTCCCTTAATGACACTGTCAAGTAATACAAAAATATATAATCAGGTTTAATTTTTGTGTTTTACTCCCCATTGTTTGTGAAAACTTCCCAGAAATCTGAAAATACTTTTTTCCTACATATTTTGTCCTTTTTCCATTTGGCAAATGCTAATTGTTTATTTCTTTTCCTGTGTTTTAAATGAAGCTGTGCATTGCTGTTATTGTCACAAAGCAGCTTTGTTTGTGTGCAGCCTTTTCAACAGAGCGCTAGGAATACTACTAATTACTGAACTGTGGCCCCAAAATCACCAGAGAGCAAAAGAGCATGTCAACTGCTATTGCAGTGCACTGCCAGCAGGGGGAGCACAGAATATTGTGTTTGTGTAGGCCTTTTTTGTAAAAACAATGGGCCTGTTTCTCAATCACTTTATCCTTTCTGTTACAGAGACAAGGTGGGTGAAGAATATCTTTTATTGGACCAACTTCTGTTGGTAACAGAGACAAACTTTTAAGCTTCCACAGAGCTCTTATTCAGGTTGAATAAGTTATGAATTTAAGCTCCCAGGCTCATCTTTTGAAGGTGTTGTACAGGTTTGAGGACGACAAGCACCAATAGGTCAGATATAGAGCGATCACTTGGTGAAAAGTGTTCATCCACCAGTGTTAGGGTGGTGTTGTCTTTTATCCTTTTCCTGTGTGAGTTCATTCCAGAGTGTAGCAATTGTCTGGTTTCACCCGCATCGTTGCTCTTGGAGCATTTAGTGCACTGGATGAGGTGCACCACATGTTGTGATAGGTGTGTGTAGGACCCATGGATCTTGAAAGGTGTGTTGGGGGTGTTGATCAGTGGAGATGTGTCTACAGGTTTTGTATCTGTTGTTCTGGCAGCATCTAGTGCCGCTTTGAGAAGGTGCATCCTGGTCTGTGGAGAGCTTGCTTCTGATGATGAGCTTGGAGAGGTGGGGAGTTGGTCGAAGGCCAGAAGAGGAGGTTCAGGACAGATTTCTTTCAGAATGGGGTCCCCACCCAGTATGGGGTATAGTGGTTTGGCGCTACCCTTTCCATTGTCATTTCCACCTGGACAAAGTAGGTGTGATGTGGCAATATTCCCATCTGGCAGGAATCTACACCCACTTTCACCTCGCTTTGCTCTGGCTATCTGGCCCTGGAGAACCAAGTTCCATAGATCTATTTCTTTTACCTGCATTGATAAAGTGGTAAATTTAAAAATATTTAGATTCCTGGATGATGATTGTCTTTGGATTATACCTTTAAAAGTCAAATTTTGGATCTTCTAGAACCATGGCTATGCCTCTTTAAGTATAAAGAATAATGATCCTGAAAACTGATATGCCTAAATGTGTTTGGAATTCTAGAACTCCTGGGAGCATTTACTTTTCAAACACTGAAATCTCAGAGGAGATGAGAAACTAGTGGGAGTCACATAGTGAATGTCAGGGAGGTAGACTGGGTAACCAACATTACCTTTCCTGGCTCACAGCTGAGATATATTGATCCTAATTACCATGTTTATCCACCAAGCCACTTTTTAATGTTTTTGTGGTATCCTAACACTTATTATTTATTTAATAGAGTGGTGACTGATTATTGGAGAGGCTGAAAGGTATCCCAGCCTAGATCCCCTCTGTATTCCCTCTTGGGTGGCTGTCCCCATGCCTCAGTTTCCCCATCTGTAAAATGGGCATAATAGCGCCCTGCTTCACAGGGCTGTCACCAGGACTAATTAAAGTGTACAAAATACTTCACAAGCTGAAAAATACTGCCTAAATAGTATTTGCTCACAGGCTGTTTCACCAATTGAGAGAACTGGGGAGTGTCCGCTTGTCTCTGTTCTCCTATTGCTCAGACCAGAGTCAATCACGAGTAGCTCCACTGAAGTTACACCTGTGTAAAACTGCTGTAAGCAAGAGCGGAATTAAGCCCCAGGGATCCAGTTCACTGCTGCAGTCGTTTACACTGGTAGAAAGTGGCCATTGCACTTTGCATTGCTGTACACGACTGTGCAATGTGCAAAGTAGCAGCGAATCAAATGGACTATGTCTGTTACCAAGCAAAATAGGCCTTATAATCTGGGCTCTCCCCCAGCTGGACTGGGTCCTGTCACATATCGTCCCCCTGTCAGTCCTTTGGGGACCAGGAGCTGTTAACCAAAGGCACTGGGGAAAGCTGCAAAGAAGACAAGCTGAGAGCCTAGAGAGGAGGAGGATGGCAATTTTGTACCTCCTCCTCCATCTTCTCCTCTGGCCTCTAACTTTAAAGAGGGGCTTCCTGCCTGCTGCTGCTGGTCATGTGCTTTTTTTAAGGCATTATCTGCCATATGGCTTCCAGTTGGGATGATTTAGGAGGTGAAGAAAACACACGGATAAATTTTACTGCTGGCCCCAGCATAGACTGGGGGTATCAACAGCCCAATCCAGACAGCCCTAATGGAAACTGCCGGCACCAAAGAGCAAGGCATTATTTATGACTGTCTGCAATGCCACTGTTGGAAATTTATCATCACTTCTCTTGCGCATGTTGGAATTGCAGCAGCATGGTCAGAGAAGGGAAGGAGGGGGGATGAGCGTTCCCTGCTTACCCTGAGCCAGTTCTCACCCTGCACCAGGACACAGGTGCCTGTAAAAGGGAGGGAGAAAGCTAGCAAGAACACGTTGCGGTGTCTAAAGGAGGAGGGGACAATAGACTTAGCAAGCGTGAAAGGCAGAGAAACAGGAGGAGCGCTCATGTGAGACCAGTGCGCTGGTCCTGTGATCTTCAGCAAAGTTGGCCAGACTTCTCCCTTGAAGATGAGAAGCCAGATCGCCTGCTGGCGTAAATGAGCCCAGCTCCACTGAAGTCAAAAGGGTGGCACCAATTTACACCAGCGGAAGATCTGGCCTCTTTGCACTTCATTCAGGTGCAGCGCCATCCAACAGCTCCTGGTTCAGCATGTTCATGCATGACTGCTGCTGCAGTAAAGGTCCCCTTTCTACTTTTGCCCCGTCAGGGAGATCATGGCCACCCCAGCTCATGGGTTACTCTGGTCACTGCTCTCACATCCTCCACCCTGGCTGGAACACGAGTCTCGCTTTGCTGCATGCAGCCGATGGGGGAGGCTGGTCCAACAGCGCTGGGGCTACTCCCAAATCCTAGTGCCCCAGTCTATTCTGACTGCTGGGCCATGGACAGCAGCATATCCTCTATCTCACTCACTCACTGTCCGCGCCAAACACATGCTGTGCTGCAGATGAGCCTTGGCTGTTGTGACCCTTCCTGGAGTCATTTGCAACTTTTTGCAGGGGCGCGCATGTGTCCCAGGGAGGCATCAAGCCCACTGTCAGGCCAGCTCTCTGATTCCCACACACAGCATGTGGGTTCTGGGTCGAGGGACAGGTTGTTGCCTTTTGGCTTCCCCTGCGCCCCAAGGCCTGCGTGTGAGGCTTCAATCACGAAGTGGATCAAGATCCTTCAGTGAAAGACGCTATTAAGACTAGGAATACTTGGCACTCGGGTGGATCACACTTTTCATCCACGCCTTTCTAAGCCCTTTACAAAGGTGGGTCAGTATCATAGTCCCCATTTCACAGAAGGGGAGGACCGAGACTGCAGGAGCTTAAGGCTGGAATTTTGAAAATAAACCCCTGGTTTGGGTGCTTCCACTTTGGGGTGCCCAGTCTGGGGCAGCTTAGGTCCTGATTAGCAGAGCTGCTGAATACCCATGACTGTAACTGCAGACAGGCAGCAACAGGTGCTCTGCCTCCTGAAAGCCAGGAACCAGCTGGGTCCCCAAAACCAGAGGTCGCTTTTGAAAAGAAGTCTGTAAATGATATACCCAAGATTACATGGGAAATCCATGGGAGAGCTGCTGAAAGAACCCAACCGTGATCCACAGCAACCCCTCCCATGAGCTGGGAATACAGCCTTGGAAGCTTAACCCCGGGTCACCGACTCTAACCAGTACACCATGTTGCCTCCAAGAGAAGTACAAAGTGCTGTTATTGTGACAAAGGGGGCCCTATAAGCTAGGGCACTGGGCTAGCACCCATCTGTAAAAGTTCTCTACCTCCCCGGGGTGCTGTGAGGGTCAAATCCATTCATGATTGGTGTGGTGCTCAGATGCCATGGTAACGAGGACCATGTAGGTACATGAAAAATGGCACCTCATTGGCCATCTTAGCCAAGAGGCCAAGGAAGAAATGGACCATGGAGATTCAAGCTGGAGGCCTTCCAGGTAGAGAGTGGTGCAATGAGATGGGTGAGAGAAAATCTAGAGCTGCCGTTCACTACACTGTACCTGTTCAACAGGTTAACAGAAGATGGCAGTCTCCCTCAGATGTGAGGCCCCCACTTTTCCACCAGCACCAAATTCACCATGTGTGGAACAAAAATAATAAATAAATAAAAATTAAAAGAGAGTGGCCATAAAATTTGGATACTAATAAAACATTTGGCGAAGATGAATTTTTTTTCAATGTAATGGTAAGCCCTGATCCTGAAATGTTCCACAAATAAATTTTCATAGCGCCACTCAGTGTTATTTGTAGATCCTTTTGCAACCCTTGTCAACAAATCCCTGATAAAAAGGAGACACTTGGCTGTGTGCTAAAGCTATGAATTTAGGAAGTGTCAACCCGTCCTTATTTATGGGGCAATCTTTGCCTTTCTCATTTTACTGATGTGGTTTGGTGCGGGCTTTTTTTCCCTCTCCCTTTGCTCTGGAGTTTGGAGATATTAATACTGAAGCTGTCTCCAAGAGAATGCTGACTTTCTCAAGATACAGGGAAGTTATGCTCCATAGACAAATCTCGCCAAGGGAAAAAAATCCATCAAGGGGTAGAAAAAGGAAAAAAAAGAACTTGGCAGATATCAGAATTCTCAGTGTGTTGTTAGGCAGTATCAGTGTTTGCTCAACCTACACTGTCTCCTTGTGCAGGAGTGATTAAAACTTCTGAAGCTGAAAACAATGGGGCTAGGAAGTGGCTGATTAAATAGAAATAGGATACTCCTGCAGACTAGAAGAAGGAAGCAGGAAGGGGGAAGCTGCCATGTCCCCTCTGCAAGTCAGATCAGGGTTCGGGTCTTTGTTTGTCAGGGAGGCTCAGGGAGGTCAAAGTTATGTTAGTATTAGTGATAGGTGAATGTAAAGAGATTGGAAGTTTGGATTTGGATGGGATAATAATAATATAGTGCTTTACAGTGTTCTTTACAAAGGTGGGGAAGTAGCATTATCTCCATTTTACAGATGGAGAAACTGAGGCACAGTGGAGGGAAGGGACTTGCCTGTGGTCACCCAACAATTATGGGGCAGAGCTAGGAAAATAACCCAGCAGTCCTGATTCCCAGTCCAGTGCCCTGTTTGCTGGATTCGCTGTAGATAAAATAAACCTCCTGAATTAGGCCTGAACCCAGATCTGAATACATCTGTGTTTTGGAAAAGGTCAGATCTGGATGCAATCCTGGATCCGAAATGTGTGTCTGGATCTATTGCTACTTCAGCACCTTTCACAACCAAACACGGAACCTTTTATGGCCAAACTCAGAACCAGTATATGGTTCTGATATGTTCACACAAGTGACTTTATTCATTTGCTTATGGTCTCTGGCTGGGACCAGAATGAGGCCTGCTACCATGCTGAAAGGGGAACTCATCTCCTGGCATTTCCAGGTAGAATTGGAGGTAGAAATGCCCCAATCAGTATGAGCGAATGATTCTTATGAGACATCAAGCCAAGTTCTGCTGGTTTAAGAGGCCTGGATAGTCTTAATAAAGACGAGAATTTCTGGATCCTCATCCAAATTCAAACCATTAAATATTAGTGGTTCACTTGTCACTGGCATGAATAAGCATCTGAAACTCTACAGGCCAAATTCATCCCTGGTACAATTCCACTGAAACCATGACAAATTGGCATTACTGTTATAATTCCATTTATCAAATTGAATCTGCAAAACTGGGCTGAGAGAATAGCTTTGTTCATGGAGTCTCAGCACTTCAGAAGATGAACATGGTTAAGTCACTTAACTGAGAGTTGTGATACAGTATAGCCAGAGGGCAGCAGCATGTTAGAAAGGAGCCTTCTTTTAAAGCATCTGAAGCCAATTAAAGCACCTGAAGCCAATTAGAGCACCTGAAGCCAGTCACCTGATAACACCCCTCCCCGGCTTCAATCAGACAAGAGAAGGAGTTGAAGCAGAGTGGATTGGTGTTGGAGCAGAGAGCAGTTTAGAGGGAAGCAGAGGAGAGTTTGGAGAAGTGCTGTGGTGGGCTGAGAAGACCAAGACCCTAGCTAAAGGGACACCTGGTTTGTGCAGAGGGAGGGCAGGAAGCCCCACAAGCTGAAGGGCAGGAGAGGGAAGTAACCCAGGGGAAGGAACTGCTAGTTCAAGCAGTTTACTGCTATTTCCTAGGGCCCCTAGGCTGGGACCCAGAGTAGAGGGCAGGTGGGCAGGCCTAGGTCCCTCCCTCTCTACTCCCCTTCTCTAAGACACTAGTGGGGCAGTTAATACCCCAGTTCAGGGGTGAGAAATGGTGCCCTAAACCCTCCCCAAGAAGAGAAAGCGTGAGACCCACCAAAGTAGTGTCTGCAATTTGCCACAGAGTTCATGGATTGGGATTCAGTTCCTGGCTTTATCCCAGAAAGTCATTCTGTCATTGGGCAAGTCATTTCATTGCTCTGTGTCCTCAGTTCCCCGTCATTAGAGGATCGCAATCCTTCCTTTTGCCCTGTCTTGCCTCTCTAGAATGCAAGTTCTTCCAGGTACGAACTGAGACATGCACACTGGGGCCTCTACATGCAGTATAAATGTTTATTACTCATTAATAATATTGCCATGTGAATAATATTCATCATGATGAGGTTCTAGTCCCAAAAAGAGAGAGATCCCTATCTGAACTTTAACACAAAGTTACAATTTTAAAAGCTTTGGTCTGTTTCTAGAGCCAGACTGTCATTTTCCCTAAATTATTTTGTCCTCATCCCGAATTAAGAACCATATTTTCCCAAGAAAGAGCCCAGGACAGGAGATAAATCCATGAATTTTCTCTTTTCATCCCCAGGGGAGAAAAGAGATTGAATCACTATCCCCTTGGAAGAGACGTGGAAGGGGAAGTTACACTATCCCCTTGGAAGGGGATGTTAAATTTCATAATTAACTCTCAGCCTGGCAATATAACCAGCAACCAGCTCTCTCTCTGTCAAGCCAGCCGTTGAGGTATCAGCACTGGTCATTCAACAGTTGTCCATACTTCCTCTCTAGTGCTACAAAATCAGCCACGAGGTTCAGTAACTCAGATCCAATAATAGCAATAATTAGTAGCATAGTAGCACCAACAGAGATTGGAGGCCTTTGCTATTTGGTGCTGTACATACTATGAGAGACTGTCCCTGCTCCAAAGAACTTGCAAACAATGTGCAGCGGCAGTCAAAAAAGTGAACAGAATGTTGGGAATCATCAAGAAAGGGATAGATAATGAGACAGAAAATATCCTATTGCCCCTATATAAATCCATGGCACGCCCACACCTTGAATACTGCATGCAGATGTGGTTGCCCCATCTCAAAAAAGATATATTGGAATTGGAAAAGGTTCAGAAAAGGGCAACAAAAATGATGAGGGGGATGGAACAGCTTCTAGATGAGGCGAGATTAGTAAGACTGGGACTTTTCAGTTTGGAAAAGAGACGACTAAGGAGGAATATGATAGAGGTCTATAAAATCATGACTGGTTTGGAGAAAGTAAATAAGGAAGTGTTATTTACTCCTTCTCATAACACAAGAACCAGGGGGTCACCAAATGAAATTAATAGGCAGCAGGTTTAAAACAAACAAAAGGAAGTATTTTTTCACACAACGCACAGTGAACCTGTGGAACTCCTTGCCAGAGGATGTTGAAGACCAAGACTATAACAGGGTTCAAAAAAGAACTAAATAAGTTCATGGAGGATAGGTCCATCAATGGCTGTTCGCCAGGATGGGCAGGGATGGTGTTTGCCCGAAGCCGGAAATGGGCGACAGGAGATGGATCACTTGATGATTCCCTGTTCTGTTCACTCCCTCTGAAGCACCTGGCTTTGGACACTGTCAGAAAACAGGATACTGGGCTAGACGGACCATTGGTCTGATCCAGTATGGCCGTTCTTATGTCTTAATCTAAGCGGAGAGAGGAATTACCCCCATTTTACAGGTGGGGAACGAGGCACAGAAAGATTGTCACCTCCCCAGGTGGAGATGCAAAAGCAATGCTTGTGAAGTGGCTATTGATTTATTCCCCTTGGTTTGGAGCACCTGCACTGCTTCCTAAAGGACCTGACTTCAGCCAGACAGTGGGGTAACCATGCTGGCTTTCAAAAGGGGTGAGTGGCATCTGTCACAAAGGAATTGCCTCCTGAGCACAGGACATACACACAACACAGCAGCATGTCGCTGGTCACCAAACAAAGGGGAGAAAACTCTTTCACTGTATCAAAGAAACTCTGGCTCTAACCTCTCCCTCTCCCAGTCACTGCTGTTCTATGTTTACACCTCCCGCTGACAAGTGATAACCCTTGAAAGCCCAATTACATTCCACTTGTGTTTTTCTTTCCCAGCACAAAGGAACCCTATGCGTTCGCCCTCTGTTCGACTCCTTACACAGCACAGGGACAATGACAGATACAGAGCTTGGCGGTTCATTCTGCCTTATTAAGAATGTGAGCATAATGATTCTGTTTTGAATACAGGCACTACAATAGATGCCCAGCCTGAGAAAAAAATTGTTATAATTCCTTTATGAGACTCCCAATTAACAAGCAGTCTGTCACAAGGCTGTTAACGCATGGATCTGCAGGGGGAGAGCCAGGGAACATAACACATAGAGAAAGAGAAGGGAGACTGAGACTTGGGTAAACAACAAGACAGGTAACTTGACTGTTTTGGGCAACTTTTTTAGATTCTCAGTGTTTTTTCTCTGTGAGCTTTGCAAATGTGTGTGCATGTGTCTTTTCTTTAGTGCAGTGTTGATTTCAAACCCCAACACAAATTGACAAGCTAAATGTGAGGACCAGACATGGAGATAAGCAAAGGGTATCAGCATAATAGAATCTGATTTGGGGGGAGAGTTTACAGGCAAATGTAGGTCATTAACATGGGAAGGGTAGTCTAGTGCAGTATTATTCACACTTTTCAAGTTCACAACCACTTATTCAAAGTCAAAAATTCTCACAAGCCCACCCGTATATTTAAATAAGAGTAAAATATGTATTGATGATCACAACATGAAGCCTACATAATTGATTTGTGTGTGTGTGTTTCTAGAGGTTGACAGAGAACACACATGCTCAGGAGCTAACTCATCACCAGATCTGGGGTTAGGAAGGAATTTTTTCCCCAGGTCAGATTGTCAGGGAGTTTGGGGGTTTTTCATCTTCCTCCGCAGCATGGGCCTGGATTGCCGGATAGGATTACCTGGGCATATCCCACCTAATCAATTCCCTGCCACTGCAGGGGCCTCCAGCACTGGTCATGCCTTGGTCCCTTCTGCTCACTTTCTGCAGCACACAACGGTTTAGTCTCCTGGGAACTAAAATGCTTTAGTTTCACTAAAGTCATTGTGCTCAACATAGAATATATGGGTGAAGTTTAATGGCCTATGCTATGCAGGACATCAGGCTCGACCACCTAATCGTTCCTCCTGGCCTTCAACTGTATGATGCTCTGGGAAGCGATGAAATTCTTCACCTTGAAGAGTCAGGATGTGTGGGCAGTGGGGAAGTGAGGTTTTCCTTGCTGTAGACTGCAATAAAAAATTTTAATGCCTCATGACCTCACCCCACCCTACCCCAACAATGGCTTTAAAGGCTCTTCCGAGGGCTTGTGGCCCACTGCTTTAGAAACACTGATCAAGTGGCAAGGGCATAGAGATAAGACTCAGGAGACCTGGGGTCCATTCCCGGCTTGGCCACAGCTTTCCTGTGCAACTTTGGGGCCGTCAATTAATTGACCCTGCTCTTCATCTCTACCAAATAGAGATGGTAATGCCCTACACCACAGGGGTGTTGTGAGGCTCAGGTTTGTGGATACCCCAGTGGTGAGAGGCATGTAAGTAGACAGATGCCCAAGTGCTATGACTTGTATGTGCAATTAATAGTGGGCTTCACCATCAGATCTACCTCCCTGGCAGGGACTCCCCAGCCTGGTTTCTCCTGCATTTGCATTTGCGCCAAGGTCCTAAGACAAGCCTCTCAGGATGATTGCTGTTTGCATGTTACAGTGCTTACAGGCCTTCCCCAGCTTGGAACTAATGGCAATTAGATGCTGGTTTGTAGATCATGGTTTTACAATAGCACATGGTCATAATTTGAGCCCTGTACAATGGCACTTGGTGAACGCTAGAGCCTCCTCCCTACTGCCCCATACCTTGTGTTTGGGTGATTTACTGTTGGTCTGTGTCCCTCTGCCCACAGACACTCATAACAACTTCCACACAGGCAGAGTAAGCTTGTAATTATAGCTGAGTCTGGCAGTGCCATTGGAGTTAAAGGCCTGCTGGGATTTCCCATTAACAGGAATCCAAATCCCAGCTGGAATGAAATTTGCCTTGCTGGCTGGGTCTTTTTATTAGTTTGTGTGAGCCCTTATTAAAAAAATACTCCAGAATTCTGCAGTAACAATCTGAAATACTCTGCCTTACCCTTGGGTTTGAGATTTGGATGTTCAAAGGAGCTTAGGGACCAAGGGGGTTAAATTCAATAGTATTTGAGCACCTAACTCCCTTAAAGTCTCGACCCCAGGCCATTACTGCAGTGTAATGTGTTGGGGTTTTTTTACGAGGGAGGTTTATTTTTAATTATTTAAACAAGCTCAGTCAAATGGCTTAGAAATCAGTGCACAACCCAATAAAAGCCTCCAGGTCTTAGGTACATTGTTTCAGACTTTGGTATCTGAACTGGCTTCATTTCCAGAGCATTTCCCCCTCTCCCCCCCCCTTTTTTTTTTTTTTTTTTAGTTTAGTCCTTAAAGGGAAACAATTGCCTTCATTCAAGTAGTGTTGGCACAACAGTCCTAGGGACAGATGTTCGTGGCTTATCAGTGGAACATGTGGCACGAGCCACGGTGTGGCAATGAGCCATTGGCTCATGCTTTCCCAGGCTATGCTACCCATGTGCCTCTGCCCTTCCCTGGAAACACCCCCTCTTGGTGTAAGAGGGGATTTCTGTCTCCCCATCGTCCATTCGCTGAAGCTGCCAGCAAATGCAGTGGTCTGTGTGATGAGGGTACCTGTCCCCTGGGATCCAGATGAAGATCCCTTCATGGGAGCCTTATCCTTCAGGTCCACAGCTGGAGCTTTTCCATGTCCACTAAGAAGCACCTATGCACCATGCTGTAAACACATCAGTGCAGCGTCTTGCCCAAAATATAATTGGTATGGCACCACAGTGCCAAATTCTGGCCCCATTTACTCCAGTGCAATCCCCTTGGCTCCTGTCACCATTATAAAGTTGTTGCTAAATGACTGATTTAGCCAGGCTTCAATATTCAATATTTTCGTCACCCGGAATATTTGTTTAATTAATCATAGTGAAGATTTTTCAAGGATGTCTAAGGGAATTAGATGCCAGCAGGATTTGGGCACTTATCTCCCTTAAATTCCTTTGAAATTCCCAGCCCCATCCACACTGGGTAGGTATACACTCAGTACAAAAGTCCTTACCCACCCTGAACTGGGCTTATTGTAATACAGTATCTGGCTGGATTCTCTTGTGATTCTCTTATTTGACTCTTCTAAAGTCCCAGTCAGGAACCTAGAGAGGATGTTTTCAGGACAGGAGAATGTGATTGTCCACTGGCATCCCAGAGATGAAGGTGTGTGAGGAGCATGGACAAGAAGCACAACTGAGGCTGGAAGTGGGGGGGGAGAAAGT
This sequence comes from Lepidochelys kempii, assembly GCF_965140285.1. NCBI lineage: Eukaryota > Metazoa > Chordata > Testudines > Cheloniidae > Lepidochelys > Lepidochelys kempii. The sequence goes on along the minus strand of NC_136405.1, from coordinate 2,810,480 downwards.
GGGAAGGAAATAGGAGGGAAAAGCTGGAGTAAAGTGGAACAGGCGAGGAGAAGGAGTTCATAGCTCATATAAAGCATTTAACACTCTGAAAATAAAGCAAGAGCATTTCCCAATCTCCAGTGCTGTTTGACTCTGGAACTCAGCTAAGTATTTGAACAGTTCTTGGAATCCATCAAAGGTGACAGCATTCACAAACTGCAAACAGCCAGAGGGCAAGGCTGATCTGCTGTGAGTAGACACATAGCTTCAGAGGAGCTTGTCTGCATCATGCTCAAAAAATGTGTAATCTTTTGATTTTCACGTGACGTTTCCCCTCAAGCGAAGAAAATATATATATATCTAGGTTCATATTTTTGCAGCAAAAAGAGAGAGTGAGATCAGCTGGGGCAGAGAATTGATAGACTCTCATCTTTCATATCTACGAAGACCTGGGACTAGAATTGGCCTGGGTTACAAATGACCGAATTCTGCATTCTCAGCTCAGCGCTGTGCCTAATAGCTGAGAACAAGCAGCTTGGACCCCAGTAATAATGCTTCAGCCAGCAGTGTGCAGACAAGCAAAGGGGAGAGGAGGTTGAGTCATCAGCATTCAGACTGGGCCACAGTAGTGTCTCTTCCTGCACTGGCTGGAAAGGCATCTCCAGCAAGGCCTCAGGGAGGTTCAACCCTCTCTATCATCCCCTTTGCGGTTCTGACATCATGATGAGCAATGTGTGTATGTGCACAGGTACCCAGGGAAGCTGGTGAGTCAGTGGAAAATCTGAATTTTTTATTTTAGGGTTCAGAAAGATGGAACAGCCGATGAAGTGAGCTGTAGCTCACGAAAGCTCATGCTCAAATAAATTGGTTAGTCTCTAAGGTGCCACTAGTCCTCCTTTCCTTCACAGGTGGGCTCTTCCTGGTGAATTGACCCACTTCAAGGCCTGAGAACTTCCTCTTTCAGGTACACAGACTCTGCTGTGCTTCCCAATATCCTAGCTATCTCTGGGTAGATTTCCCTTGCTGTGCTGTTGAATGTACCAGGCACCTCCAGGTAGAATGCACCTGCTGTGCTACTGACTGTATCCAGAGCGTCTAGGTAGAATGCACCTGTTCCATGGCCACATGTGATAGGTATGTTCTAACATTCCTCTGTTATGGACTCACCAGCGCAGCTGAAGTGGGACAGCACCAGCAATGAATGGGTCAATTTGTCTTGTGTTGGTTCCTTTGTTCCTTGTGGTGATCCACCTTGAATTCTGTCCCTCACTTTGGCAGCAGAAGGGGTAACACAAAATGTTAAGACAAAGAGCCGCGGGATGCGAGGAATCCGGCTACTGAGAGGAGTATGGCGCAACGAGACCATTTCCAGAAATAGAGAGAGAGACCAAAATAGTATCTCATGGCTCTCAGATGCAGAAGGCAGGTCCAGAATGACAGGGGGTGAGGCATATTTTTTGACAATGCAACAGTCAACCAGAGGAGCTCAAAGTACAACATGCAGATAGGCCAGAATTCTATTCACGCTCAGCATTTAGCCTCAAGGTGTAAATTCCAATCAAGAAGCCCCTCAAAAGGTTAAGTGTTGTGGTGTTTGCTCTTCACACAACAAGAATAATATGAAGGAACCACGCGGGCATGGTAGGGTCCAAATAGCCATTTTTAGTGAATATTCACTCCAGCAAGCGAGGGGAGAGGGGATTCCTGTTTTAATTACACAATTACAAATACGAATTCTGGGAGGGATTTTAAAAGCTTCAGCCACATTTCCTGAAAGACTCAGTGAACAAAGGACAATGGGACAGATCCTCAAGTGGTGTAAATCGGCATCGCTCCACTGATATCAATAGAGTGACTTCGATTTACACCATAAGAATAAGAATGGCCCTACTGGGTCATATCAAACGTCCATCTAGCCCAGTGTCCTGTCTTCTGACCGTGGCCAATGCCAGGTGCCCCAAATGGAATGAACAGAACAGGTAATCATGAAGTGATCCATCCCCTGTTGCTCATTCCCAGCTTCTGGCAAACAGAGACTAGGGACACCATTTCTGTCCATCCTGGCTAATAGTGATTGATGGACCTGTCCACCATGAATTTATCTAGTTCTTTTTTGAACCTTGTTATGGTCTTGGCCTTCACAACATCCTCTGGCAAAGAGTTCCACAGGTTGACTGTGTGTTGTGTGAAGAAATACTTCCTTTTGTTTTAAACCTGCTGCCTATTACTTTCATTTGGTGACCCCTAATTCTTGTGTTATGAGAAGTATTCCAGCTTTTGGTTTCATTTAACCATGGGGAATCTTGTCTACCAGTATTCCAGCTCTTGGTTTCATTTAACCGTGGGGAATTGGGGGAGGGATTGCTCAGTGGTTTGAGCACTGGCCTGCTAAACCCAGGGTTGTGAATTCAATCTTTGAGGGGGCCATTTAAGGATCAGGGGCAAAAATTGGGGATTAGCCCTGTTTTGAGCAGGGAGTTAGACTAGATGATTTCCTGTGGTCCCTTCCAACCCTGATATTAGGGGGGGAGCGATAGCTCAGTGGTTTGAGCTTTGGCCTGCTAAATCCAGGGTTGTTAGTTCAATCCTTGAGGGGACCATTTAGGGATCTGGGGCAAATATTGGAGATTGGTCCTGCTTTGAGCAGGGGGTTGGACTAGATGACCTCCTGAGGTCCCTTCCAACCCTGATATTCTATGATTCTATGAATCCACCAGTATTCCACCATCTTCATCCACCAGTATTCCAGCTCTTGGTTTCACTTAACTGTGGGGAATCTTGTCACTTGCCCGTGTAGGAATCACCCCCAGAAATCAAACCCACACATTCGAAAGGGCAAAAAAAGTAAATGATGTAGCAAGCAAGAATCCAGATACAATTCCAACAAGTTACAACACCAGGCATAAATGTGCAGGAATTTGGTCAATGTACTATCTCCAGTCCTTATGGAGGTTTCAAACACAGAGTCCCAAAGCCCCATGTAATTTAAGTTAAATAATACACTGCATCTTCAGTAATCACCAGTTAGTATGATGATTCAACCCGTACTTATTTATTGTATGTGATAATATTTACTGAATCCAATAAAGGCTAGATGCAGGCCACATTGCAAAGTGGATAAAGAGCTAGCTAAAGCACATCTGTTAATCTCACATCAATATATTTTTTCCTAAGATCCTGTTGGCCTTTGGTTAGTGTTTCATCAACAGTGTTTTCACCTTTCCATGGGCTGTAAAGTTCACTGCTGAGAGAGTCATGGTGTTGCCCATGTGGCATTGTGAGATAAGCAACAAGTGAACTACGTAAGGAGCCTTTCTCTCCCCAGAATCCTTCACACCACTGAAGGAATCACTTTCCAAATACACTTATTGAGGGTCTGATCCAAAGCCCATTAAAGTCAATGGCAGTCTCCAGTGGAAAGACCCCTCCATTGACTCCAATGGGCATTGGGTCAGGCTCTCAGTTAATATGGGGAGATAATTGTTGCAGAGTGAACTGTTGGGGGGGTGGGGTTTGTTTGTTTGTTTCCCCTAAATCCTGGCTGTGTTCATGAGGCAAATTGAGATGGGTGTGCTTCTGCCTCGTCATCATGAGAGCGCAGAGTTGGAATAGCAGCCCAGTGCTGTAATTCAGGGATTGGTTCCATGGCCCATGTGGCCTCGGGAGGATCCAGGGACTGGATTGAGGTGAATTGCCAAATAATTGTTTGCAAGCTGTTCTTTAAGTGTGAAATGTTCCCCCTAGCAGAGATAGCATGAGCTGCCGTGTGCAACGTAAAGCCAAAGCTGTGGCACACTGAGGAAATTTCACTCATGGGGGAGAAATTTCACAAAAGAATTGGCAAATGCTTTCAAATAATGAATGCATTAAAGAATCCAGTGATCCAAAAAAAAAATGGGGAAATTTGACAAATTAGTCCCTAGGGATTATTTCCTCAGCCCAATACTTGGAAATGCTAAATTGTTCTCGAAGAGGCAACCTATAAATAATTTAAAATACATAAGCTTCCAGGACAAAAAGACATTACCAGGGACTTTTTTAGCCAAAATGTTTCTTTTAAAAATTTTTGATCCAATAAAAGGGTGTCGTTCTCTAACTTGTCTCCGTACAAATAGAAAAGAGAATGCTGATATTCTACTGACTGCGTGTTTTGTTTGGAAATGTTGGATTTTTGTGAGTATTTGTAGCTTAATACAACAGCTATACATTAAATGTGGAATAAAGCACATATTTATTTACCTCTAATGAGTTTTATTACATCCACATACACATTCTTTCCTGTTTGGAACAGCCCGAAAGCAAAGTTATAGGGATGCCCATGTTAATGGCAAATTAAGGGCCCAATTTTGCATGATTTACTTACTGGTATGAAGGCTGCAGGATCAACTCACTAAACGAGGGTCATTCAAAAGGCGCAAATTGTGTTTAGAAACTGATAACCAACCCGTTCCACTGAAGAGGATTTTATTTCACTATCTAAAGGAGATCTCTGGTTAGTGAGTGATGGGGTAGCTTCAAAAGCGTCAGAAGGTCTGGTTGAGATAAGCATTCAAAAAGGTGGATGCTTCTTCTACAAGCCTCTTTGATCTGCAATTAAGGATGGAAACCTTGCAGGCTTTCTCAGGAGATATCCAGTGCCTTGTGCATTAATGACAGACCAGGCAGAATAGCATCCGGCTTCCTCTTCCAGCTGCTGCGTGCAGACCTTTAGCAATAAACTAAGCAAGACAGTGAGATTTTAAAGAGACAGTAAAGAATTCCACTCCCACCAGTACATCATGTGGTCACTGACCTTCAGGCTGAAATTCATGCCTGTGCAGAGAGCTGACATCATAAAACACTGAAGTCCCACTTAAGCCCTTTTAGAGCGCACCAGCAGGGTCTACATGGGGCAGTTGGAGAGCAGCATGTTAGTGCAATTTGCAAATCACACCCCCCTGGTGCACTTTGCCAGAACATGTGGACAAGCCTTTAGTGGCACGGTAGCCAAGGAGGTTTTGGGGAGATTATGCCAATTTAAAGGAAGTTGGTTTCTTTTTCTAGCTTCTTTCTGCTTTTTGTCCCCTCTGAGAAAGATTCAGCTGTCTCAAACATATATTATAAATATTTTTGTGTAACTTTAGTGCTTATGAAAGGGATGGCTGAGAGACTGAGTGGTTTGGAGGGAGCGAGAGAGCAGTTTATCACCAGGCCAGGCTCAGGATGGGGAGTAGAACTGGTTGGGAAATCATCAAAAAAAAAATTGATGGAAAAGGGCTTTTTGTCAAACAGAAATTTTCTGTGTTCGTTTAAAAAACAACATACACACACGATAGAAAAAACAAAATCTGAAAAATTTTCATTTTTCCACATCCAAAAAGTGTTCAAATTTCAGTTTTCCTACCAAAACCCAAAATATTCCATAACTTTTTTTGATAAAAACTAAACATTTTTTTTCTTAATTTTTTGTGGGAAATAAAATACATTTGTCTATCAGCTTTAGTGGCAGTGGAAAAACACATTTCTCCACAGCTCCCCCAGCCAATTCATCTATTTTTCTAAACTGGAGAGACTACCTCCAGCAGCACAAGAGATTTCACCCATCCATGACTCATTCAGTCATTGGTCTCTCCCTCAACACTGTCAATGTGACCTCCTTGGTTCCAGATAGCTAAGCAATGCCATGAGGATGCATTTTTGGTCTTTTGCTATTTCTATTTCCTTTTTTTCAACGTTTGTAGAAGCTGGAAAGGCTAAGCACTCACTGCCCCCTGCTGGAGGCATCAGCACTTCGGCACACCCCAACCTCAGAAGGTCTTCAGCTGGAAGGGAAGAGGAGAGAGTTCAGACCTCAGGTTGCCTGCTGCAGGTAGAACCAGTGAGAGTTGGTCTTCCAGCACCTAGAAGGGCCAGAAGCAAGTGGAGGCCAGTCAGAGTCCAGCAGGCCAGATAAAAGGGGCTGTCTGCTTCTACAAGAGGCCAGTTCTGGGTGAAGCCAGAACAGGGAAGTCAGGCTCTCACTGCCCTAACCCAAGCAACCTGGCCCAGTCAGGGGCCTACGGTTGACAACATTAGCCTCTGTGAAGAACTAGTGTTTGTTTAATGACCAGGGGGCTATTTTGAGTTTCAGATAAAAAAATTAGTTTTCATATAGCCCCTGAAAGGGGAACGGAGCTGACCTGGCCAGAGAAGGCTAGGTCACAGAAACATCCGACCATTGTGGAACCAGGACACAAGGGAGGTTCCTAGAGAGGAAGACTCTCTGCGTCCTGTAACAAGAGGATACTCTGGAGGTGACTGCACACTATAACACAGTCCTAACTGAAACCTAGCAGCACAGAAGTCTTGAAAAAGTCTAAAGCAAAGAAAAATGAACTGGGCTTTCTGAGTCTCAAAAAAAAAAAAGGCTTATTTTGAGTGAAGGGTTAGGTTTGCTTCTTAAATTAACCATACTGGTTATTTACTATGATTTATTATTTGTATTGTGGTAGTATTTAGGAGCCCCTGTCATGGAAGGAAGCTCATAGTAGGAAGGTGATATGGAAGGGAGGGGTTCAGCTGTTGTGACCTGCACTGGATGTGCCATGTTTGTCTTTCTTCCACAGGACAGAAGCGACTTTGTCTGTACAAAGTGCAAGCTGGTCTCCATATTGGAAGAGAAGATTGAAGGTCTGGAGCAACAGATAACGACCCTGCGTTGCATACGAGAAACTGAGGATTTTCTGGACAAAACTCAGAATAGGCTTCTAGGGGCACAAAGCTCTAAAGATATAGAGCAGGTTGCACAGAGGAGCCAAGAGGCCAGTGAAGAAGCTTGGCAACATGTGACCTCCAGAAGAGGTAAGCGGAATGTCCGGGTTCCAGTAACACAGACACAGGTAACTAACCGCTTTCATGTTCTCTCCACAGGTATCGTTGCGGAGAGTGGACCAGATGATATGTCTGGGGCGAGAAAGCAGAAGGAGACTCCGCTGGTTGGAAGGCATGAGATGCTATGTCCTGAGGTTGGGAGTTCCACGACCACCACTCCCAAGAGGAGAAGGCGGGTGGTGGTGGTCGGGGACTCTCTCCTCCGGGGGACTGAGTCATCTATCTGCTGCCCTGACCGGGAAAACCGAGAAGTCTGCTGCTTGCCAGGGGCTAAGATTTGCGATGTGACGGAGAGACTGCCGAGACTCATCAAGCCCTCGGATCGCTACCCCTTCCTGCTTCTCCACGTGGGCACCAATGATACTGCCAAGAATGACCTTGAGTGGATCACTGCGGACTACGTGGCTCTGGGAAGAAGGATAAAGGAGTTGGAGGCGCAAGTGGTGTTCTCGTCCATCCTCCCCGTGGAAGGAAAAGGCCTGGGTAGGGACCGTCGAATCGTCGAAGTCAACGAATGGCTACGCTGGTGGTGTCGGAGAGAAGGCTTTGGTTTCTTTGACCATGGGATGGTGTTCCATGAAGGAGGAGTGCTGGGCAGAGACGGGCTCCATCTTACGAAGAGAGGGAAGAGCATCTTTGCCAGCAGGCTGGCTAACCTAGTGAGGAGGGCTTTAAACTAGGTTCACCGGGGGAAGGAGACCAAAGCCCTGAGGTAAGTGGGAAAGCGGGATGCCGGGAGGAAGCTCAGGCAGGAATGTCTGTGAGGGGAGGGCTCCTGCCTCATACTGAGAATGAGGGGCAATCAACAGGTTATCTCAAGTGCTTATATACGAATGCACAAAGCCTTGGAAACAAGCAGGGAGAACTGGAGGTCCTGGTGATGTCAAGGAACTATGACGTGATTGGAATAACAGAGACTTGGTGGGATAACTCACATGACTGGAGTACTGTCGTGGATGGTTATAAACTGTTCAGGAAGGACAGGCAGGGCAGAAAAGGTGAGGGAGTAGCACTGTATGTAAGGGAGCAGTATGACTGCTCAGAGCTCCGGTACGAAACTGTAGAAAAACCTGAGTGTCTCTGGATTAAGTTTAGAAGTGTGTGCAACAAGAGTGATGTAGTGGTGGGAGTCTGCTATAGACCACCGGACCAGGGGGATGAGGTGGATGAGGCTTTCTTCCAGCAGCTCACGGAAGCTACTAGATCGCATGCCCTGATTCTCATGGGTGACTTTAATTTTCCTGATATCTGCTGGGAGAGCAATACAGCGGTGCATAGACAATCCAGGAAGTTTTTGGAAAGCGTAGGGGACAATTTCCTGGTGCAAGTGCTAGAGGAGCCAACTAGGGGGGGCACTTTTCTTGACCTGCTGCTCACAAACCAGGTAGAATTAGTGGGGGAAGCAAAAGTGGATGGGAATCTGGGAGGCAGTGACCATGAGTTGGTTGAGTTCAGGATCCTGACACAGGGAAGAAAGGTAAGCAGCAGGATACGGACCCTGGACTTCAGGAAAGCAGACTTCGACTCCCTCAGGGAACGGATGGCCAGGATCCCCTGGGGGACTAACATGAAGGGGAAAGGAGTCCAGGAGAGCTGGCTGTATTTCAAGGAATTCCTGTTGAGGTTACAGGGACAAACCATCCCAATGAGTCGAAAGAATAGTAAATATGGCAGGCGACCAGCTTGGCTTAATGGTGAAATCCTAGCGGATCTTAAACATAAAAAAGAAGCTTACAAGAAGTGGAAGGTTGGACATATGACCAGGGAAGAGTATAAAAATATTGCTCGGGCATGTAGGAATGATATCAGGAGGGCCAAATCGCACCTGGAGCTGCAGCTAGCGAGAGATGTCAAGAGTAACAAGAAGGGTTTCTTCAGGTATGTTGGCAACAAGAAGAAAGCCAAGGAAAGTGTGGGCCCCTTACTGAATGAGGGAGGCAACCTAGTGACAGAGGATGTGGAAAAAGCTAATGTACTCAATGCTTTTTTTGCCTCTGTCTTCACTAACAAGGTCAGCTCCCAGACTGCTGCGCTGGGCATCACAAAATGGGGAAGAGATGGCCAGCCCTCTGTGGAGATAGAGGTGGTTAGGGACTATTTAGAAAAGCTGGACGTGCACAAGTCCATGGGGCCGGACGAGTTGCATCCGAGAGTGCTGAAGGAATTGGCGGCTGTGATTGCAGAGCCATTGGCCATTATCTTTGAAAACTCGTGGTGAACCGGGGAAGTCCCGGATGACTGGAAAAAGGCTAATGTAGTGCCAATCTTTAAAAAAGGGAAGAAGGAGGATCCTGGGAACTACAGGCCAGTCAGCCTCACCTCAGTCCCTGGAAAAATCATGGAGCAGGTCCTCAAAGAATCAATCCTGATGCACTTGCATGAGAGGAAAGTGATCAGGAACAGCCAGCATGGATTCACCAAGGGAAGGTCATGCCTGACTAATCTAATCGCCTTTTATGATGAGATTACTGGTTCTGTGGATGAAGGGAAAGCAGTGGATGTATTGTTTCTTGACTTTAGCAAAGCTTTTGACACGGTCTCCCACAGTATTCTTGTCAGCAAGTTAAGGAAGTATGGGCTTGATGAATGCACTATAAGGTGGGTAGAAAGCTGGCTAGATTGTTGGGCTCAACGGGTAGTGATCAATGGCTCCATGTCTAGTTGGCAGCCGGTATCAAGTGGAGTGCCCCAAGGGTCGGTCCTGGGGCCGGTTTTGTTCAATATCTTCATAAATGATCTGGAGGATGGTGTGGATTGCACTCTCAGCAAATTTGCGGATGATACTAAACTGGGGGGAGTGGTAGATACGCTGGAGGGGAGGGATAGGATACAGGACCTAGACAAATTGGAGGATTGGGCCAAAAGAAATCTGATGAGGTTCAATAAGGATAAGTGCAGGGTCCTGCACTTAGGACGGAAGAACCCAATGCACCACTACAGACTAGGGACCGAATGGCTAGGCAGCAGTTCTGCGGAAAAGGACCTGGGGTGACAGTGGACGAGAAGCTGGATACGAGTCAGCAGTGTGCCCTTGTTGCCAAGAAGGCCAATGGCATTTTGGGATGTATAAGTAGGGGCATAGCGAGCAGATCGAGGGACGTGATCGTTCCCCTCTATTCGACATTGGTGAGGCCTCATCTGGAGTACTGTGTCCAGTTTTGGGCCCCACACTACAAGAAGGATGTGGATAAATTGGAGAGAGTCCAGCGAAGGGCAACAAAAATGATTAGGGGTCTAGAACACATGACTTATGAGGAGAGGCTGAGGGAGCTGGGATTGTTTAGCCTGCAGAAGAGAAGAATGAGGGGGGATTTGATAGCTGCTTTCAACTAACTGAAAGGGGGTTCCAAAGAAGATGGCTCTAGACTGTTCTCAATGGTAGCAGATGACAGAACGAGGAGTAATGGTCTCAAGTTGCAGTGGGGGAGGTTTAGATTGGATATTAGGAAAAACTTTTTCACTAAGAGGGTGGTGAAACACTGGAATGCGTTACCTAGGGAGGTGGTAGAATCTCCTTCCTTAGAGGTTTTTAGGGTCAGGCTTGACAAAGCCCTGGCTGGGATGATTTAACTGGGAATTGGTCCTGCTTCGAGCAGGGGGTTGGACTAGATGACCTTCTGGGGTCCCTTCCAACCCTGATATTCTATGATTCTATGATAAGGAGCCCATTGTGCAAGGAGCTGTACAAATACAGCACCTGAAGCCTAGTGACCACCCAGGCTGCCTTGCAGGAATCAAAAAAAGAATTTCATGCAAAGCTGAATTTATTGAGCCAGCACTTCAGTGAGCGTGCACTGGCATAGCTTCAAGGAGCTCTTCTTTTTTGAAAAAAGAAAAGGAGTACTTGTGGCACCTTAGAGACTAACAAATTTATTTGAGCATAAGCTTTCGTGAGCTACAGCTCACTTCATTGTATGCTCAAATAAATTTGTTAGTCTCTAAGGTGCCACAAGTCCTCCTTTTCTTTTTGCGAATACAGACTAACACGGCTGCTACTCTGAAACCTGTCATTATGCAAGGCACTTTCTTTTTTGAAGGTGCCCTGGGTGAAAAAGTGCAATCGTTTTTGAGATCTTCAAAAGAAGTTGGGCTTTCAATTAACACTGCTGTAAATCAAGAGCCACTCCTCTGAAGTTGATGTGCCCCATGTAAGTCGATGCCCTCCAATGGAGTTATGCCTGTTTATACCAGCTGATATTCTGGCTCATTGCACTTCTTTCAGTTTGCCTGCAGGGAAATCCCATTTCTGTCTGTTTGGTTGTGTACAAATGCAAAGCTCCTGATTGTGCCTTTGAACATTTGTTCCTGGGTGTATTTGTGCTTTTTCTGAAATTATAGTTTTTTAAAAACACCAACAGTATTAAGCAACGTGCACATCAAGCTGTCAAGATGCCTCTCTGTTAATATCCAGTCAGAAAGCAAACATTGACAGGGGGAGCCTTATTGCTAACCTTGTTTTTAAGCACAAAATGTGTCACACCTGGAAGTAATTAGAATAAATTTTTACTAATTCATAGCTAATTGCACAATTACTCTTCTAGGAAAGATTCAGCTCTTGAAAGACACTTCAACACGCATGAAATAAGTTTATGCAAAGCTGGCTCCAAGGAATAGCATGAAAACATTTGACTTGATCCAAACTATGTTTTTTTGTTTTTTTGTTTTTTCAAATTATGGAATTCTTTCCTACTGTATTTCAAAGTGTTCAGATTTGACCAGGATGATGTCTCTGGTAATTTACAAGCTGGAGTGCGGAGAAGGCCTGTATTAAGCCAACTCAATAAAAAGCTTCATTCCCATACTGAACGGAATCATAAGCAACCTCCTTATTCGCTTGGCATTGTTAGCTCTGCCAGACAAATAGCAGAAGCAGAGTTTTCTGCGCCTTCCTCCCCCCTCGCTCCCCATTACTCCCTCTGTGCTACTTGTTTGTTCGTTGTGAATGACAAACCAAACAATTGTAGACTGGTGTTCTTCCACTGTAAAATAATTTCCTGGACTGAAGCAATTTCTTCATTTAGGATGAGTCCTAAATATGTGGAAGAACACAAACAGCCAGTAGTAACAATAGGCTTCTCAACCTTTCCGCAGTACCATTATTCAGGAGCATCAGACCTAGATTATACTGATCAAAATGAGTCATCTGCTCTAGAGTGTTGCTCACTTTCTGAAGTCATCACTGCTGCTGTATGTATGTCCAGAAACACAGCCTTGTTCCACCAAAAGATGAGCCAGACCCATGAACAAGTCAGAAGGTCCCAAGTCCACCTTTCAGTGCTACCACTGATTAATTGCAAGCATACTCCCTTGAGCTGTGACCTTGTCAGCTCTTATACCTAAACCAAGTTGGGGCTAGTCATTGCTTAGATGAGAGACATCTAATGAAAATATACATGCGGAAGGAAGTGGTGATGGTTATTCCGCAGGTAGCACTCTTCCTCTCAGTCATGAACCAATACCTCATCACAATGCTCGAGAGCTATGTGCTACTGGACTTATTGTCTTATAGATGAGATGTGAAACCAAAGTCCTCCTGTAGTCGGTATAGATCCTACTGCCCTTTTCAGAGCACTATGCTCGGCGAAGGCTCTGAACAGCCGCATCTCTGTGAAAACTCAGCCAATCCATTTTGACAACCCTGCTGATGTGTTGTCTATATTTCCAGTGCTCCCGCAAATAATGTTTATTATTTAATAAGGTGTGATGAGACTGTCCTGATACTTCAAAGGCAGCTGACACATTTGTTAGAGATAATCAAGGAACTTTGGGACAATTACGATGAAGGCTTTGACAGCAAGAAAATGCACAAACCTTGTAACTGTAACTAGCACCAAAGTCAAAGACTTTTCCTGGAAACAACTTGAATATTCATTTTATCCATTAAACATCACATTTGTGTGGTTTTTATGCTTTGCATGTCACATGTCTGCTTCCAGCACGCCCAGGAGAGCCCATTTCTTGTGTTTACAAGATGTGAATCCCTCATCCTTCTAGGTAAATTGCAAATTTTGATTTGTTCCCGGACATCTGTCCATACTGGAGTAGCATCTGAGCGTCGCCCAAGTCCTGGATTTATCCTTGTAACATCCCTGTAAACTCAGGAAGGATTATTATAAACCCCATTTTACCAAATGAGGCAGAGAGCGGGGAAGTGATTTGCCCCAGACCATAAAGTGGCCACCTACAGGGGGAAACTACATTGTGTTAACTGACACAAATTAGTCCTCAAACAATGTAGACAAGGACTGTCACAGAGAGCATCATGTCAGCTGGTTACAGTTGATGCTAGGGCAGACACTGAGTGCTAAGCTGTGTTCTGCCAGGTGTAATTTAAGATTGGCTGTGACAGAGGCAGAGAATCTCTTACATCACCATACAGTTCCTTAACCCCCAAGCCCACTTGGAGGAAGGATAGTTATCCTGCAGCACTCAAGGGTCTTATGTTGCTGCGCCCTTCAGGCCCTGAATGTCAGACATAACGCCATCCTGTGTGCATATTGCTAAAGCTTCTGGGGGTAGAACAGCATGAGAGGCCCGCCTTTCCCACACACACTTTCCTGCTTGATAGCTATTTCAGAAGGGCCTCTTGTGTGGGAGCAGACACTAGAGAAGGATCAGAGCTCAAGTACCACCTTCAAAAGCTAGACTGCAGTCAGGATAGGAACCAGGACCTCTGAGTTCTGTAGGCAGCAATTCCACCATCTTGTGTAGCACACTCTGGTCTGGTGAATTAGGCCTAGGACCGAGCATTAGGACACCTGCGTTCTGTTCCTGTCTCTGCTATTGGTCTGCTCTGTGACCTTGGGCAGAATCTGGGACGGGACAAAAGGGGATGGATCAGTCAAAACTGTTCATTCCATCTGAAGCATCTGACATTGGCCACTGCTGGAAAACCAGCTAGATGGACCATTAGTCTGACCCAGTATGGCCATTCACCCTTCTGTGCCTCAGTTTCCCCATCTGTAAAATGAGATAATGATATTGACCGGCTTTTCTAAAGCTTTTTGAGAACCAAGGATGAAATGTGCTATACAGGCTTGATCCAATGCCCTTCAAAATCAATGGAAGGTGTCCCCAGTGAATTCATGGAGATGGGATTGAACCTTGTAAAAGCATTATTAATTCAGCTACAACCCACAAAATTCAAATATGCCTGAAAGCCTCTTACAAAAGAGGTGAATCAGACTAAAAAGCAGCTGAGCACTTCCTCTTGGTCATCGGATATACTGATTTCCCCTTATATTGATTGATTGATATTTAGTTTATAGACATATTGTGAAGTTGACATACAAGGCTTTCTTCCAGTTAACATTTAGAGGGGGTGTGTCGTTTAATCAAAACCTTCTATTACTCAAGCTAGTGAGAAAGAATTTTGATAATATGGATGTAAAACTAAAGCCACTGATCTAATAAGACTTTTGTATGGTATTAGTGGGAACAAATAGTGACAGATTGCTAACATGTTACAGTAAAAATTACCAACATGATGAGACTTTTGCACCATAACCAGCACCTCTTGTTATCCCATTAGCAAAAATGATGAGACAAAATTGCTAATAGGAGAAAACTTTCAAGTTGTATTATATCACTCCTGTACTGCATCGGTAACATAAAAAAGGGATGGAAGGAAATTAATATGATAATGCAATAATGGCCAAATGTAGCATCACCTAGCTTGAAAGACCCACTGCTACATCTATTACAATACAACCCATCAACCCAAGAAACTTGACACCAGTTTTCAGTAGGGGAACATGCAAGTATATTTTCTCTGCCTGAGTATGCTTTGAGAGCATTTGCTTTTGTCTGTTTGTTTGTACAGTAAAATGATGCACAACCTGGTCAGAGCTGCAGTGTTGATTTTCTACCATGAATAATACTCAGGAAGTGCTGTCTGGCAACAGAATTGATTTTATTATCGCTAAAGCATCCCTGATGGATGGGTGCCAATGCCAGTTTGGAATATCGCCAGTGACCCAGGTTTCACTGGTATAGGGCGGCCCCCTTTGCTGTTTCCAATAGCCAGATTTAGAGAACCCAGAATTATCCAGATTCTCTCTACTGAAGCATCTGGATTACTCTCTCTAGGTGAAATTGACCCCTGTCCAAGGCCTATGCACCACTTAACCCTATTTTGGAGACCTCAGTGGGACTGAAGCAGTGCATATCCCTTGTTCTGGCCATCTTACATAGGTGAATGTCACCCCTTATCCCTATGGGCACCCACTGCTGGAACAACCATGCATTCCTTGTTTGGCTGCACCCAGATTCATAAGGTAGACACCACAAGTGGTGAAAGGGGATAACACTGAACCCTAACAATTTAGTTGCCTGTATATCCACTTACACCCTAACAATCTCTCTGGTAACCAGTTCCTTTCAATCTTCTCCCCGCCCCACATCATTCCAGAAGCCCACAAGTGGGTGGTATCTTATCTTCAGGTCCATTCCCACCTATAGATCTCTCCAAACCATGCTGTTTTCTGGTACTTCATTCCCAGTTAAATTAAAACTCTCCCTATGCCCTCCTCCCCACGTCTTCTGCTCTGTGCCTCTGGATTGAAATAATGATTAAAAGGTCTGGTCACATGATCCTTTCCCCTAGCTCCTTTACAGTTTGGCTTCAGCCCCAGCAAACAAAACACTGCAGCTGTGCATTGTATTCTCCAGTAGTCACTCAGAAAAGTAATTGGCCAAAGATTATTCTGTATAATTGAATGGCAGGGGCTTTGTGTACCAAACAGGGACTTGTCTTTGTCAAAAAGTCTTTACAAAGTATCCAGCTCCGGGTGTCAGAGAGGACAAGTTTTTTAATCATGTTAAAATGATTTATTTAAACGTCAAGCCATGTCACCTCACTTCCTTTCATTTTTCAAACTGTTTGTGTTTTTTCTGGATGATAAATTTATCTTCAGACAGCCTCAATATGACTAATTAACTTTGAAATATAAGAACCAGATGTGTGAGCTGGAGAGCTTTCTGAACTCATGCCAGACATTTTTTCCCCCTCCTCTCTCTGTTTCCCTGCTGGCTGAGCTGAAATTGCTAAGTAGATACACACAGTACATGGAAAACTCGGAGCCTTGTTAGTAACACAAATTGACTCTCTTTTTCTTCCTCCCCTCCCCCCACACTTGCCCTCCATAGATTAAATTTTTACAACTTTGAAATTGACCCTGGTAGGGTCATGACAGCCGGTGACCCAGAAGGCATGAAGGATCTCCGTGTACCTGCCTTAATGATACTTAATGCAGAAAGTAAGCTGCCATAATGTGTTTGCCACATGAAAGGAAATCAGCGTACAATGTGACAGAAAGTGATTTCTTTTAAAGAAAATGTTCTCTTGTGAAGTGAGGGTTTTTTTCCCCATTCTCCACTCCTCATTTGATGAGATAACCATTGCACAACTCACCAAGAAATAAAGTATTGGATGTAGCTGTTAATTAAGCTAAAATTCCCAACCTAAACCACTTTTGTCTAATACATATATATTTCCCTCCCCCAAACCCGCTATAGGACAGGACAGGACAGAAAACCGGAGCTGGATGGGTAAAGGCAAATGACTAAACAGCGTGACTTGTGAGAGATGAATGCGGGATGAGGACTCCCCGTGTGCTGAGGGATCAGTGCACAGCCTGTGCAATTATCATGCATGTCCTGTTTAGAGGCTACAAGTGGTGCACGGGCCTTGTGCTGACTCTGCACAGAGTTGAATTGCACCCCAAATATGTATGTAGCTATGTAATGGAGGTCCAGGGAGAGGAAGGTCAGAAGAAATAGCCAGATCTCCTGAAAGGCAGAGATTATCCTCTCTGAATTAGAGATCGCCCTGAAGCAAAACCCTGCAGCTCAGTGTAAACCACTGTTCAGTACGTGTAGTACAATTTTATCTGGTCCAAAGAGGGTTATGAGTCTACTACTGCTGAGAGACAGAGGCTTCTTTACCATAAGCAGTGGTTGTTCATTCCTTTAGCATTGGAGGCCCTGTGTTCAGTCTCTGCTGATGACCGATGGTGGCAGACAGTTCACAAGCACCATCAGGTTTGGAAGTATTCATGAGCTGAGTCTGGCTCTGAGTTTTGCAGCATGAACCTATGTGTAGCCTAAATGGCTCAATCTGCTAATTCAGAAAGGTTATTTGATCTTATAGGACTGGGCAAATGTGTTGGACAAAATACAGGAAGAACTGTAGCTCACGAAAGCTTATGCTCAAATAAATTTGTTAGTCTCTAAGGTGCCACAAGTACTCCTTTTCTTTTTGTGAATTGATTTGAAGAACTGAATATTTCTAATGAAAACCAATCTCTCATGCTATTTGGAGGCTTTGAAAAAGTTCCATTTTCCTTCTCATTTCTTCTCAGCTCTGCACTTCCTATGTCCTGTGTCAACAAGAAACAGGAAACTGTGACTTGGGGAAAATTAGAAGGTACTAGAAACTGCACAAGAAAAGTCAAGTTTTGCAAATCAAAGGGGTGGACTAAGAATTCAAAGGAACCTGTAAACTCTTTGGGGCAGGGATCATCTTTTTGTTTTGTGTTTGTACAGCACCTTGCACAGTGAGGTTCTAGTCCATGACTGGGGCTAATAAATAACAATAATAATACTTAATAATAATCAATAACCCCTTTGTAAACTCCCAGTGCTGTAAGACACTGAGCATCCTCAGCTGGAAATGACTTCACAAGGCTCAGCAAAGCACTTGAGACACTCAATACCTTGTAGGATCAGGCCCCATCATGCTCAGATAATTGTGTTTGTCCCCCCTTCCCTTAAATAATTTCATACACCCTCTATTCCAGGGCAGAGAGGTATCTCCCTATGCCACTGAGTGACTTTCCTGTAAAGATTTTTCAGTGGACTCTTCAGGCACCAGACCCACTGCTGCTATCCTAATCCAGCTCACATATATCTAACACTCCCATTTACTTCATGCAGTGCTGGCATCTGGTTGCATGGGATTGATTTAGGCTGAGAAAATAAAATATGTGTATCTGCACTAGCAGTGTGGGGCACGGGGAACAGTACCAAAGGTCTCACCAAAACCAGCAGAGGCATGCAAAAACTGTAGGAGAAACTGGTTTGAGTAGCAGCCGTGTTAGTCTGTATCCGCAAAAAGAACAGGAGTACGTGTGGCACCTTAGAGACTAACCAATTTATTAGAGCATAAGCTTTCGTGGGCAACAGCCCACTTCATCGGCTGCATAGAATGGAACATATAGTAAGAAGAGATATATATACATACAGAAAAGGTGGAAGTTGCCATACAAACTGTAAGAGGCTAATTAATTAAGATGAGCTATTATCAGCAGGAGAAAAAAACTTTTGTAGTGATAATCAAGGTGGCCCATTTAGACAGTTGACAAGAAGGTGCGAGGATACTTAACATGGGGAAATAGATTCAATATGTGTAATGACCCAGCCACTCCCAGTCTCTATTCAAACCCAAGTAAATGGTATCTAGTTTACATATTAATTCAAGCTCAGCCGTTTCTCATTGGAGTCTGTTTTTGAAGCTTTTCTGTTGCAAAATTGCCACCTTTTAAAGTCTGTTACATTTGACATCAGGAATCATAACATTCAAAAACCGGTAGGAAAACACTTCAACCTCTCTGTCCACTCAGTAACAGATTTAAAGGTGGCAATGTGTTGATGAGACCCAGCTCAGTTTGCTTAGAATGATGGTGCTATAGAAAACTCTAAAATAAATTAGGCAGGAGAGATTTTACAATTCTAGTAATCCTGTACAAGAGACCATCTTTACTAGGCTGTCTCCTGTCTTAAGAAATCATCCCAAGCATCTCCAGACAGACCCAAATATAATTCTGCTCCATTCTTTTCCTAGGACCATCTCCATTAAGTGACAAGTTTTGGCTGTCCCTTCTGTGGTTGCTTAGGTCAGGTTTCATTGTATCCTCTCTCTCTCTCTCTCTCTGGAGGTTCTTATATTGGCTCCCATTGCCAATAGCTGAGGGTTTTTGTACATAAGGAAACTATTGAAGCTAATTTCCCTGTCACCAGTTTTGTTCTTATTATTCTGGGAAAGTTGAGCTTGATGATTAAGCGAATCTCCACATCACACGAATGGAGGAGTCTGAACTCTCAGTTTAAATTATGTAGGGAAGTGCTGGAAGGAAGCATTGCAGCAGTAAAAAAAAAACTCTACAACACACCCATGGGGATATAACTTCATGGGATTACACTGATCAAGACAGTAGACCCAAATCATCTTTAAATGGAATCATCTGATCTCTCAATACCTAGTGACTGCAGTGTAGGTTAGTAGCCCGCCTTTCAACCCAAATGCGTCCATCTGGTTTTTTGCACGTATTTGCATGCCTTCGAATTTGACGGATCAGTCCACATCCCAACCACCCGATACATAAGAACAACCTGTCTGTTCTATGTAGAGAGTGTTTTCTGAGCCACACCTTGCTTGCTATTAATATATTGGACAGTTTAGATATGACTCTGCTCCCATTGAATTTAATGAACATTTTTTCAGTTTTCAGAGTAGCAGCCGTGTTAGTCTGTATTCGCAAAAAGAAAAGGACCAAGATTAGGTTAACCATTGTCATTACCACATACCCTTCTACAAGAATCCTGCTATGTGCCCACTTTCCCATTGGGTCTCCTTCTTTCTCCTCCTCATAAAAGCCAAGTCTGTTTTCACAGTCTCTTTTATTATGACCCTTAGTTGCATTTTTTTGGCATCTCAACAATGTCCTTCTGAGAGTGACCTATCTAGAATTGCACACAATAACATTGTAAATCTGTTTTAATAGCACTAGAATTATACATACACATTCACTTTTATATTTATTTATACATTGAAGCTTTGCAAAATTTGAATCCCTCCCTCTTGCCCAGGGTAACAATGCTGCTTAAAATTTGTCTTTGTCAAAACATTTTTTCAGCCAAAAATGACTTTTCAAACAAAATTGAGATTGTCATGGAAAATGTACTTTTCAGTTGAAATTTTCCAGGTTGATTTTATTTGGGGCGGGGGAGAGGAAAGAGGGAACCAAAAAAAGTGAAAAATGTTTTTTGGTTTCAAACGCCGACATTTTTATTTTTTCCGGTTTTCATTTAATTGAAAAAACATGTTCCACAAAAAAAGTGCTCTGAAACTACATGGTTTTCATCTTGGTCGAATTTTATGGAAAACAAATGCCATTTTTCGACCAGCTCTAGTGAGTAATCTTTTATGATGAGCGTTTAAAATATCGTTCGCTCTTGCCTTCATCAGTCATCATTTGTGCCTCTACTGTTCTTTTCAAGAACAGTTTTAATCTCGGGGCTTGACCCAAAACCCAATGAAGTTAGTGGCATGACTCCTATTGATTTCATTGGGCTTTGGATCAGGCCCTTAACCTCTAATCCAAAAGCTCTCTGGGTGGAAAATTTCCATTGGCATCCGTAGAGGTTCCATGCACGGAGAGTTGATGAGATTGGGTCCTGTCATGTGCTGAGCTGAATAAATAGTACAGCTGGATTTTAAAAAGGGCTGGATAATTTTGCAGCTGTTCAAAACTAAGACCAGGGCAAGGGCTAAATGGCCTCATGCTTCAAGATATACACCGATGCTCTGCAAGGGTCAGGAAGGAATTGTCTTCCCCCATGTACATTTTGCAATTGCTTTGTCTGAGGGATCATGGAATTATTCGGGTCAGTTTTATTTTATCCCAACTAATAAAAGCCCATGCCTTGGATTTATGGTGAGCAGAGGATAAGGGGGTTGTTGTGATCTGGTATTTGGAGAAAGGAATCAAAAAGAGAATAGGTGCTGTGGTGCACTGATTCCTCAGAATCCTGTTAACTTTATTTTCAACACCTTTTGCAGCAGTTTAGACATTTCTTCTTTATTTTTATTTTCTCCCCTGAATAACACTGCAGCTGTAGTTTACTAGGAGAAAGCTTGTGCAATATATCACCTTCCAGAGACAGTTCTGCTGCACAGATCATGGCTTGTTAGGGATAAAATAGAACATTTCAAACATAACAGCATTAAAAAAAAGAGCTGAATTTTATCCTCCCCCCCTCCCTACCTTCTCCTAAATGTACATAACAAGCTGAGAAACTTGACTCCGTAAGAGATGGGAGCCATCAGTGGAAGCTGTCAGCCTTGATGTCTTGGAGGTTTGAATCCAACGGCATCTCCCACTGTATGGCACTAGATATTTAATAAAGTAAAACCCCCAGGATCAAGAAGGCTGCAATCCCTCCCAGCTCCTTTCTTCTGCTTTTGCTCGAGTTCTTTAAAGCCTGCCTCCCGTCTCCCTCTCTCTCTAGAAAACCCTTTCATGCCTCTCTCGCCAGACTGACATTTTGACAAGTTGCCACGAGTGACATCTGATTTGTACAAATTTCAAGACTAATAAATCTACCTGTCAAAGCGGAAACTTTAAAAGGAGCTAAGCCCAGCGGGTGTAGTTTAACAGAACTCAAGTTGATGAAACTGTAGGATGGAGAAATTATATCTGTCACAATCCACCCACATTAGTTCTGGAGAGAGGCTGGCAACTGAAACAAACGTCTTTCACAGCCTTGCAGAAAAAAAATAAATAAATAAAAGCAGTCTGTTAATACCGTGAGTAACGAGTAACAGTTCTATTTGTAAACTAACGACATTATTTATTTAATTTTTAATTGGCTTGCAGACATGAGAGGGACCCTCCCTCCTATGCTCATCGCTCCACTGAGATATCTGGACTTACCCAATAAGGACCCCCTGAGCCAGGAAAGCATTTAACTTCAAGCCAGGGAAGAGTCCCAGTGATTCCTAAGCACTTCGCTGCATCGGGGCCTAAGGTAGCTATGACAACCAATGGAAACATCAGTAGCAGTGACGGATCACAAGACATGGTATGGGAGGCAGAGTCTCAGGGCTGCTTATTATTATTATCTGTGTTATACTACAGCCCCAAAGCCCATTGTGCTGGGTGCTGTACATACCCATAGACAGAGACAGCCCCTGCCCTGAAAAGTTTATTATCGGAATAGACAAGACAGACAAAGGGTGGGAGAAATGAATCCGTGATCACCCCTGTTTAATAGAAGGAGAACTGAGGCTCAGAGAAAGTAACTTGCCCAAGGTCACACATGAAGTCTGTGGCAGAGACAGGAATTGAGCCAGGCTGGGTATGGAAGTGCCAAAATAACTCAAGAAAGCCCATTCTCAGGTTAGTCCTGGCCCACCTGGAAGCAGCACACTATTCTGCCTTGAGATTTCCAGTCCAGTTTCAGAAGCTCACAGATTCTGGGTAAGTTTGGAGATGTAGCAGAAGTGAAGCAAACCTCTGAGTCTTTTGGGATTCACCCATCTTAAGTCCCTAGGCACAGAACCTGCGGTTAAAAAGCTCTGCCTAAGCCTGGAGAAAACCATTCAGAAAAACAGGCAGGCTGCATTTCCTTTTTATTGCATCTTCAGTTTCAGATGCATGGACACGAGCACCCAATTCATTCTTCCTTTCGGAAAGAGAGTGATCTGAAAGTAGCACTGGCCATGAAACTACACTGCATTCAAGTCTGTAGTATGGAGCGCGTCTTCAGGTGTGTCTAATGACTGAAAGAAATTTCTGAGCTGAGGATTTATGACAGCTGGCTCGGTTGTAACTTGCCCATCTCCCTTTATTACAAAGGAGCCATGAGCATGAGCTCTTTCCACTCAAATCCCATCTGCCAAGAACCTGCCTGCTTTCTCCCCTGGCTTGTGATATCTTTGCCTTACCCTGGCGAGCATGTGTTCAATCTGTTCAGAGATGGGAGAATTGCACTGAGATTTGAGCACCATCAAAGGTCTCGTTCACCTGGATCATGTTTCCTTTCCGGGTCTGGGGTGTGTGAAGATGCCTGTGATTCAATGAGTTACAGAAAAGCTGCCCCATTTTGCTGAGCTCAACAAACTGAGAATGCAGAAAAGCAACTCTCCCTGAGGTATAATTCATCCCTGTGCAAAGGTCCAGCACAAGGCTGATCTATGGCCTGACTAATTCAACTCTGCAAAGGGCCAACACAAGCCCTGTGGACTGCTTAAGTCCCATCTAAGCTCTCCTTTAAATGATGCATCAGTTTTGTGCTGGCCGCATCCCCCATGAATAGACTGAGACATTATTGTACATTGTAATCAAAACTGGCATTTGGGAGCCCTGTGGCCTTCCTGCAGGAGGGTGAGATCAGCATATCTCCAGCTATGCAAAAGCCCAGCAGAAGAAACTGGCTGCTCCCTGAAGAAGCAGTGAAGTCTGGTGGTTAGGAAAAGCAAATTGCTCCTGGATTCTAGCCCTGCCACTGCCCCTGATTTGCCATGTGGCCCTGGGCAAGTCTATTGACAGTAGACTTATTCTATGTTTGTACAGTGCCTTGCACAATGGGTCCCCATTCTCAGTTGGCCTCTAGGCATTGGCATCATAAATGTGATAACTAATACATGATTAATAAGATCCCAACACATTTGTGTGACATACAAATAATAAAGTAACTTCATCTCTCTGTACCTCATATGTCAAAAGGCGATTAGAAAGATTTCTTTCCTTTGCCAAGTGCTTTCAGACCTGCAGGCTGATGGCACTACACCAGGGCAAGGAATTATGAAATAGGAGCAGTAGCACTGGTTTTACAGTGAGGAGATACATGCCTACCCTTCCTTGAATGTAGGGTGTTTGTTTCAATCCAGAATGTAGTGTCTTTCAGAAATGCTACTTAGAAGGGATATGCCTGTATACTGATTTATATGTAGATAGCTACAGGCTTATAAGAACATATAGCATTGCTCAGAAGTTTGTAGCACCAATCAAGTTGTTATGCACTGCAAATGACTTCCTGAATAACACTTTGTTTTCTTTTTCCACTGAATGCATCCAATGAAGTGAGCTGTAGCTCACGAAAGCTTAGGCTCAAATAAATTGGTTAGTCTCTAAGGTGCCACAAGTCCTCCTTTTCTTTTTGCGAATACAGACTAACATGGCTGCTACTCTGAAACCTTTCTTTGTCATGCAACAAATGTTGGCAGAACAATGTTAACCTGGCTAAAGAGGATAGGAGACGTGCCTGCATCTAGAGATGGCCCAAAGCAGGAATCTCGAATTCAATGCCCTTTAAATTTTGAGGACAGGGAGGGATATAGAATCCCCAAACCAGAATTTGCCTGCCACAGTTTTACTTCCAGGTTGGCTCCATAACTGGAAGAGGCCCTGGTTTTTTTATATTTCCAGTTCAAGTGTGGCCCATATCTTGCAAACAATCTGGGAATGTTGCTGTCATTTGGGGCTCAGACATCCCAAAGGCAGCTAGTGAAATTTCAGCACCAACAAATCCAAACCCAAAGCCTGAACCCCAGCCCTGGTTCAGCTTCAAATTCAAAAACATCCTAAACCTAATCCAGCTCACAACCCCTGACCTGAACACAAGCTTCTTAGCTCATCTCCATACAGAAGCCTGTAGTAGACTGAGATAGCACTGAGGGCGGTAAAACTAGCCTTTCACCTCTTCAGACCTGTGGTCAAAAGGTTCAAGATTTGATCCTTCTTCTGTGGAATTCAGTGGGTGTTTGGCCACTTTGGATAGTGGGTTTAGAATCAGCCCCTTAATTCACAAGTGACTTTATCGTAGGCCCCAATTTCCCCTCCTCATCCAGTATTCAGCAAAGAGTTCAACACTGTTGACAAAAAAGCCTGTCAGCAAGTTTTCAGTGATTTACTTTTCGATTTGAAAATGACAATTCATCAAAAGAAAAAAAATCTGTTTTTCACTCTGAAACAACTTTTCGTTTAGAAATTTCATTTAATTTATAATCATGTTTAAAAGCTCAAAATTGAAACAAAACATTTGGAAATTATTGAAACAAAAGGTTTTGATTTACATGACCCAACATTTGTTCCAATTTTTGGTTTGTGAACATTTGCAAGATTTTGAGCTCTTAGGCCCAATTTGGGACAGGAAAAAATGTCAAAATCTTGAACATTTTCTGGGACAGAAAAGCCTTTTCCTTCTCCACGCTGACACCTCCACTGGCATCATCAAGGACTGGGTAGCAATGGGGGTTGCAGACCAGGATTAAAGCTCTGGGATGGAGCTGGGTGGGGTGCCAGGACTGGAACAGCAATGGGGACGTTGCAGTGGAAAAGGGAGAGAGGTGAGATACTAGTGTCAATTGTAATGGGCATTTTTTTATTTCTTAGCTCTGCCCATTAGGAAGTGAACTAAGACCAAGCAGCTCATTTCACACAGGTCACTCAACAGCCAACCACTACATTAACTCTCGACTGCCCTGCACTGCCGTTGGCCCAGAGGGGAAAGGTTCCTTAGCCCATTACCAATGACCTGATGATGCAGCCCACTCCCCTCTCTTCAAACCCACAGAATGGGAACACGGTTTAGATACAGACATGAGAAAAGAACCACTGTGGAGCTCTGAGAAAATTCCAAAGCCTCAGCTCCACTGAAGCCTGCTCTGTACCTATGAGGGTTGCATTCAAATCAGCTGTAGCGATGGCTCATTTCTAACTAGGGTAATTTATAGATCCTCTTCCATGGAGAACCAGACAATACATTTGTTTTCCTTTGGATACACAGCTGCAGTAACAAGCCATGCATAAAGTTTATTAAGCTTGGCTAATTTTCTAACAGCTCCAGCAGTGATTGATCTCAGCCATATTGGTATCTGGCTCAACCTAATAAAAATAACAATATGTATGTTTAACGGTAAAGGGTATCATTTTTTAAAGAAATTTGGATAATATGTCAGGTATCATGTCGACAACATGCCTAGGGCAAATTCATCCAGAGAGAGGAGAAGGCACCCGGAGAGTGTGGTTTTCAAAAGTGCTTACTGTTAGCCTAACTCGTCTTTCACAAACGTTAATGGTTAAAATTCTCATCTACTTCAGTAGGATCAGCAAATCCCCCGCCAATACGTATTTGGGTTACTTTAAAGTAAACAAGCCTTAGACTGAGCTTGTTCAACATCTGCATTATTTCTAATATAATTCCCATGTTGAAGGCTCTTGCAGATTTAATTATGTATCGTGCAGGAGACTGGGGAATGAGGACTCTATTCCATTCTCAGTTCTGCAACTGCCTTATTGTGTCACCTAGGGCAAGTCACTTAACCTTGGCTCAGTTTTCCCATCTGTAAAATCAAATGCTTGCCTCTCAAGGTGTTGCGAAGCTTAATTAAATGCACTCTGAGATCCCCAGACGAACCTTGTTCTAGAAGCACAAAGTCAGTCTCGTCCTGCAAGTCCTCAAGAGTCAGGTTTATTTGCATGCGATTCAATTCACCCCATTGCAAAGGGGCCAGCACACTGTCTATGCACCACATAAGTCTAAAATGCCTTGTCTACATTAAAAAATTGTACCACTATAACTATACTAGTATAATTAGAGTGGTACAACCCCCTAAGATGGACACAGTTATATCCGTACAACGCTAACGGCAGACACAGCTACACTGGTATAAAGATGCCTTGAATGGGTATAGCTTATTTCCCTTCCTGTTCAGGAATAGCTATATTAGTATACAGCCTCTTTATGCCAACATAACTATTTCAGTAAAAAAAATCACAGCCCTAACTGGAATAGTTATACTGGTACAAAATCTGTAGACCAGGCATAAGTGAAAACAAGCCATAATCACAACTTAAGTGGTGCATTAGCCTTGAATTGGTTTGAATTTCCTTAATGTATAGTCCCACTGAAGGAGGCTTACTCAAATGAGTAACAGTTTGGAGAAACATATTATTACTGGCTCTCTCTTATTGCTATTTGCAATTACTTTATCCATTACATGAGGCCTCAAGGTTGAGGGAATTTTTGGCCAGTGGGTGGAGTTAGCTTCTCAGGGCTGTGGATAGATGGGCCTTTCCACTGCCTCAGAGAAAAGAAACCCGCTATGATCTCTGCCGTAGACCCAACTGTAGCTTGTTCCGTGTTTATGTTTTTCCCCAAAACAATTTAAAGCGACACTCCTGTTTGCGGTGCCAATGCGCTCTGCATACAGAAACCTGCCACAGAGGCCAGAGCCAGCCCTGGTGTAAGGAGGCAGGTCTCAGCTGAAGTTAGTAGAGGTACACTTACTGCACTTACACTGTGGATAGATTTGGCCTTTAACAATGTCTAAACACATTCACTGGCTTGGAGCCTCCACTTTATAGCGCAAGAGGTCCTAATGCAGTGGTGGGCAACCTAATGCAGTGGTGGGCAAGACTCAGGTTGCCCACCACTGTCCTAATGCCTCAAGTTCAGCAAACCGCAGTACACTGGGATTATCCCTAAATAACTTAACTCACTTCTCTGTGATAAACTCCAGTTAGGGAGATGATGGCTGTTTATCCAAGAAGTAAATATTACTTAGCTGTCATGGTAGCCAGATAGAGAGACAGAAAGGGGGTTGCCTGATGCCATTTTAGGGCAGGGCTTCATGAGATACAGAGTAGGGTGACCAGATAGCAAGTGTGGAAAATCAGGACAGGGGTTGGGGGTAATAGGAGCCTACATAGGAAAAAGCCCCAAATATCGGGACGGTCCCAATAAAATCGGGACATCTGGTCACCCTAATACAGAGTGTCCTTAGCACCCACGGGAAGAGGAAAGTGCAAAGAACCTCACAGAATCTAACACCTCCTAGCATTGGGCCTATTGTTACTTTACAATAGGTGGAGCGGGGCTGGGGGAGGATTGGGATAAGGGGTAAGGAGGATAATTTCTGGAGTCCCCATTAGGCTCATATGACATGCCAACACCGCAAATAAGGACAACAGCAATCTTTTTGTGAGGCTCCCTGTTCTGGAAGGAAAGATTTGCCTGATGGTTTTCTTTGTAGTAGGTTTACATGGAGGGCAGCCTGGCGGGTAACACGATGAGATAAATGTCCAAGGCATTGGCTGCTGGCTGGAATGAAAGCTCTTTCACCTCTCCTCCTTGCTGCTCTGCATCAGTTGGGTTCTTTATTATTAGTGCAGTACAGAACTAGCCAGGAACAAGTTTATATCATGCTATGAAGGAGCTGGGTGCATGTCCAATTCGCCAGGGAAGTTACGTCTCTGGGAACTTTTGCTAAGCTGATTTGCTGAGCTCAGCTAACTTTACAATCTAGATGAAAGACGGCAGGCCTGGTTTGGTCGGTTATTTCCCTCAAATCTCTCACCCTGCTCTAGACATTGTATACAGAATATGACACATATATATTGACACTGAGATTAAACATGGGAAGGAAACGTTTGTTTTCCTCTTTATCCCTTAACCTTGCAAGCAATAACCTAGCATCTGATATCTAGCCGGATATTTTACTGAAACATAACTGAAATTTAAATGACAGTAGCCTCGCCACTGCTGGGCATTCATTCGGTTCTGGCTGTGTTTGGCCTGCTGCAGCTTTTGCTTCAAGATCCTACTCTTTGCATTAAAAATAAGGCCAAACTGATTATACATGACTGTACATACACTGACTCTTTACATTCTAGAAAATAAATACAGGTCCATTGCTGCTGGCATCCACCCCAGAGCTGGCTGCAGCATTACAGTGGTGCTGCAGGCATAGTTAATGAAGTTGTAACAATTCTCAGAACAGGGCATCGTCCCGGTGTGACCCAAGAGCCTTCAGCAAGCTTTTGGACCAGCTGTGCCCATCATGGTCTAGAGGGGCCCCATTTAGGTCAGTGCATTTCTCAGACTTGTGTAGTGTGGGAGCACTGGCTTCTTACCATCACCAGCAGCAGCAGTTCAACTTCCCAGCCTAGAATCCTTTGGCTTCTTACAAGTTTGACTTTCCTGGGGCAGTAGCCAGGAGCTTCCAGCCACTTACGAGATGGGATCTTTTATGTTCAAGAAATGCCCCTCTCTCCGTAGGCTTATTCTTCCTATTTTCCAGCATGAAGCGTCGTCTGAAAGAGAACTGTATCACCACCTGGCTGCCTTGGAAGGAGGCTGTGGAATCAGCTTTGGGCTCCAATACCTGGAATTGCTTTCAGTCATAATAATACTTGGCACTTCTAGGACACCATTCATAAAAAGACATAAAAGTACTTTAACATTAATGAATTAGGCCTCACACCACTGAAGGGAATTAGGAACATGTTATCCCCATTTTACAGAAACTTAAAAGCATTTAAGTGACTTTTACTCCACTCTAATAGCACATATGAAACTGCTGCTTGTTTGGTATAATAGTCGTGTGAACACTTCAGTTTGCTAAAGCACAGTCTTACAATGCCCAAATCATGTCTAACTACTCCTGTGCTAGTCAACTAATACATTTGAAAATCATGTCTAGCTACTGATGTATTCAAAATGATGGTTTAGTGCTGCTCCCAATTAAGGGCAAATATCTCCCTGACTCCTCTGAGGGATAGATCAGGCATAGTAAGCTAGGATAACAGAAAGTGGGCCTGATTCTCCATTGCCCTGCACCTTTCGCACGGGCTGGATATATTTGCCTGTGACTGGATTTGCTCATCATTAAGTATAATTTTGGTCAAAAGGCCAAGAGGATATCTGAGGGATAAGGTAGATGAGATCATATCTTTGAAGTTGGTCCAATAAAAGATATTACCTCACCCACCTTGTCTCTCTAATATCCTGGGACTAACAGAGCTATAATACTGCAGACAAAAAAACAAAGAAGAGGATAAATTTCTTTCTTTCTTTGCACCTGAGGGCATAGAAGGTTATAGGTTGTTTACCAGTTTCTGCCATTTATTTCAGTCTTGCACTGGTTTGTTCAGGCTCCTGAGTGTCATGCTGATGGATTTGGTTTCTTTCTCTCTTGTTCCACATACTGTTTCTCTAGGTCACCATCTTTTTCTCTTTCCGGTTTCTCTTTCTCTGTCCACATTATCACTTGTCATGGTAGATGTGTTGGTGGCACCCTTAAAGCCTGTCCTAAATACATCCATTGTCTTCTTATTTGAAGCTTTAGATTGGTTTGTCAGAATTTCTGATGTTGCAAGAAACGCTTTCCAATGGACTCTGAAGTTTTTCCTGAAGGCATTTATTTTGAAAAGAGTTGATCTTATCAATTTCTGTTGTAGATTGGCATGACTCTGCCCCATAAAGGACAAACATGATCCCATGTTAAAAAATTTAGATTTTTATGTGCTAATTCTGACTTATTTTACTTTGTAGATACATAGATAGATGATGGCTCATTGCAAGCAATAGATATATACACCCATCCGTACATATGCATGTATGGCAGTAGATGATAGATAGATGCAGCCTTCTTTCTAATTCTCATTCCCTTTGTTATTGTGGTGGTTCCTTTGCCTGGTGTGCTTATCTCTCCTCCAGGTTTCAAAGCCACACTGATCATATCCATCAGAAAGCTTTCATTAGCAAGGCAAGCTCCAGGCTGTCACAGCACCTCATGTGTAGGCATATGTTCCAGGGAAGGGCCGAGTGATTTAGAGAGGACCATTGACATTCTCAGTCATCTCTTCAAATAAACAGGCTGAGAGCGTAATGATTTCAAGGTAAAGCTCTTTTATTAAGACAACACAGGGAACTTTTTCAACCACAGCTGACATAACTATAATAAATCACCATCAAGTCTAGTGGGATAGAAAAAGCCAAAATACTGTCAGGTCTGATTTTTCTGGCTACTCCTGTCTCGAGAACAACCATGTGTTTTTAATCAACAAATCTTTGTTTTGCATCTCTAAGACCCCAGCACTCTTTAAATAGTTAGCATTTACCAGAGGGATAGTTTAAATCCAACACACTGCTTCCTTACTGAAGAAATGAGGAAACAGGACACCACATTATAGACTTACTGGGCTTGTCCGGAACTTTTTAAAATTTGTTTTTGTTATATTCATACATTGCAGAGGGCTTTCCCTTTCTTGTCTCTGACCTAATTAGACATTTTTTCCAAAAATCAAGAACATTTGCTGCTTGTGACAGACAAACTGCAGTACGTCATGAAAACACTCCCTGCTCCCAGCCAAAGGCAACGTGAAAAGCCATAAAAATAGTAACACTGCAATTTTCATCTGTAGATTATACGGTGCTGCAATAAAGGCGGGGGGGGGAGTATAATTATCCCTGTAAAAAGAAAAGGAGTACTTGTGGCACCTTAGAGACTAACCAATTTATTTGAGCATGAGCTTTCGTGAGCTACAGCTGAAGTGAGCTGTAGCTCACGAAAGCTCATGCTCAAATAAATTGGTTAGTCTCTAAGGTGCCACAAGTACTCCTTTTCTTTTTACGAATACAGACTAACACGGCTGTTACTCTGAAAATTATCCCTGTGTTACAGATGGGGAAACTGAGACATGGAGAGGTTAACTGGGGACTCTTTCCGAGGGCACAGATGGGTGTTGACCCAACTGTTGGGTGCATAACTGACATTTTTGCTTGAGAATCCATCCTAATAAAATAACAACAGTTTGCACGATATCCCATAGCGAGTCAGCAGAAGAACCAGGAATAGCCCCCAGGAGTCCTGACTCCTGCTTTTTTGCCAGCAAACTCAATCGCCCACCAAAAGTGAATGCAAAAAGGGGCCATTAACCCGGATGACAAGTTAACAATCTGAACAGATATTTCTGGAGCATTATTCTCCTACTTCTAGTCCAATCAATAATTACTTCAAATGCTAGAGCAGCCTCATCTCTCTTGGGCTGGACACTTGGGTTTGCAGAAGAGATTGTAGCTTGTGAAGCTGAGCAGAGGCTTCTTAACCAAGATCTCTGATGACAGCCTCCCCCAGTTTGTGCTTCTAGCACTGTGTCCATGTCTCCACTTTTTGAGTTGTTCAGTAGTGGGCAATAGCACTTACTAAATATTAGATTTCAGTTTGCTGTTCTTTTAGCTATTCTGCAGAAGCCTTTGAGGCATCCTCAGGCATAGACATTCTCCTCTAGTTGCCGCCTCCAGAGGTATTAATTTGCATTCTAGATGTGCCAAGTTTTTCTCTAGCTCCCAAGTGCATGTCGTTCTCTCAGGGGGACTAACCTCCCAACCATGGTTTCAAGGTCAAACTGAAACAGGAGATGCCCAGATTTTCTTTCATGTCACTTATGGCCCCCCTCCAACAAATAAACGTGACATGCTCTGCCTGTTGGCATAAATGTCAAGGCTGAGAATAACCTTGGGACCAGACCCAGCACCAATCAAAGTACCACGTGATTTGGAGCTCCCCACGAGTGACCAGAGGCAAGTGTCTGAGGGATAAGACCCATGGTGCAAGCTGAAGGAACCACCAAAAGTCAACAAGAGAAGAAGAGACAGGAGGGGGAAGAGGTTGTTGTCTGGAGGGGAGGCAGGATATCAGTCACTGGTGCCAAACACCATCTTTGGTAGAGATTTGGTTCAGAGCAGGATCTTGATTAGAGCCAGGCAAGGTCCCAGCCTTCAGATCTGAGGCTGGAGCAGGTTAGGATTCAGGTTTGGACTCAAAGTTGCCCAAATCTCACCAATTTCCCACCATGTTAGGCCAAAACCTCAAAGCAGGAATGGCCATTCTCATCAGGTTATGCTGGAATCTGAGAGGACAAACAGGCCCCTCCTACTCCAGGGCCAGAGTCAGAACCAAAACCGCAGGGGGGAGTTTGGATCCAGGGATTTGAACCTGACCCTCTTTTCCAAGAATGTCAGCTCAGAGCCCAGCTTTGGCCTGTCTCCGAACATGGGAGGAGTGTGTGGTGTGAGAGAGGGGCTGGGGGAGCATTGTGCTCAGTGGCCATTCCTACACTAGTGCTTCTGTTAGCCCCATCCATTCCTGGTGCGGCTCCACTGGGGATAGCAATGGTGGCCAGCACCAATGTAGACGTAACCTGCACCTGCTCCATGCAGCACTCTGTCCCCATCTGCTGATAGCTGGGCCACTGACAGAGGTCAATGAGGCTGCAATAGAGGCTCATGCTTTAAGATCCAGAGGTCACAGGTGCACGCCCCCTGCTGACCACCAACCCAGGGGCACACGGTAACTGGTCGTGTCCCACAAGGGAATTTGAGTAGGGAGGATCTCGGTTCCCCAGCCAGAGGTGTATGTAACACGCACCCACTAAGTGTGGTGCTCTGTGCCCCGATGGTGGGACATTGTTATACATCCAGGCCACCATATCTTTAGCACTACTATGGGATACAGCTAGCATGCAGAGTTGTCGGAAAGAAATCTTCATTAAGCATACTGAGAGGCCAGTGTTACATGGCGGGGCACTGAAGTCCGTGTGCAAGCCTCCTGGCCCCAGCTTGCATCCATGAACCCCCTGGTGCCACCCCAAACTAGGTCCCTTCTGAAATCTGGCCCTGTTTCTTCAGTTCTGTTCATCATACAACAGCCACAGCTGGGCACCAGTGTCATCTAGACCTGCTCAGAGCAGAGTTGGATGAAACAGTGGTTAAAATTCCAGCTGGTGTTCTACACTAGTGCTACCTCACAGGAACCTCGGTGGTAACCGTTCCTCTGCCAGGCCCTCTACCCCTCCTGAAGTTCTGTCTTCATTCAGTTACGATTCACTGATGGCAGAGTCCACTCCCGGAGTACCGGGCTGGGCAGCTTCACTGAGCCATTTCTGGGTCCTGGGACTGCCTGCTTGCTGGAAGTGCTGGTTCTCTGGGACTCACAGGCCCTTAACAGCTGCTCATGGCCAGAGTCTGGGTTGGCAGCAAGAGGAAACATGCACCTCTTCCCCTCCTGGGGCACCACTTGGGTGGGGTTCAGTGGGACTCTCTGCATTGTGCTTTACAGACATGAAAGACAGATCCTTGCCCCCAGAGAGCTCGCAATCCAAATAGACAGCATCCAGTCAGAAAGGGGGAAACCAGCGGGGGGGATCATGGACACAAACCCTTCTCTGCTCCCCCAGTTGTATTCCTCAGCCTCTCCTCACAGCCCTGGCTCCAAATGGTCCTTGGAGCACTCAGCCTGGCTAAAGCATGTTGATGAAGGGCAGATAAAGGCTCTGTCTGAAAGGATCAGAGGAGAGAGCAGGGTAGGAAGGGGAAATAGCATTTTAAATAACTTTGATTGATTTCCATGCACCTTTCCAAACTGCTGTGGGCACAATATCAAGTCCCTTTCCTTCCCATCACACTGGGCTGGGGTCTCTGCTCCCTTTTCCTTTAAAAAAATTAAAGCTGGAACAATTCCAGCCTGAAAGGGCAGGCCTCCCGTCCCCACAGCTCCCTTTCCCCTCCCCACATAGTCCTGTCCTTGGTTACACTACCCAGAGAGCTAAGTACAGGCAGTACAACACCAGTTTGCACAAAGGGTTTTTCTCCATTTCACTCCTGGTTATTTCCTCACAACGAAAAAATAAAAAAACCCTCATTGCCAGCTGCACCTCCCCCAGATTGTGAATGAACTTTCCCCTCTGAATGAACCCCCATCAGCCCCAGCGTCTCCTCGGCACATCTGATCTGAGGGTCTGGCTGTGATTCTGGGAGCCTTCCCCCACCTCCTTCTCTTTTCCACAGACCCCCTACGGGCATAAAGCAACCTGGGAACACACATTTCTATAATACCACTCCCACACAGCCAAGTGAGATCAAAGCCCTCCTTGGGAATCAAAGCATGTGACAGGCAGGTGTCCATCCTTCTCAACAGGACCGCGATTAATCAAACAGCCTAACCCACAAGGAGATCAAACCAGGTCTCCCGCTGACTGTTGGTTAAAGTCTGCCTTCAAGTTGCCCTAATTAAAGTTTCCTTTCGTCTCTTGTTTTTATGCTGACTCCTGTCCCATGACTACCTCTCTTTTGCTCCCTAAAACAAAGGCTGCTGTAAACAGCTTTGGGCAGCCTTAATACCCTCGCTGGTCAGGCCCACAGATGCTAGTTCTTGCCTTTCTTCTTGTACTGCCACAAAATACAACATGACTGATGCATCCCTACCCCAAGCAGAGCTTTCTGAGGCCTGAAAAGAGAGATGAGACACACACTCTGTAAAATCCACGAGGGCGCTGGCTAATTCCAGTCTCTGTTAGATGGAAGGCATTCAGATACCATGGTACCAAGCCCTTACGACAGCCAGGATAGAGGATGACAGCCCTGTGACCAATTCTCCCATCTTCTACCTAAGGCTCTCAAAGTCTCTTAAGGCACAATTAATTTACTGGACATCAATATCCTGGTGTTATCATTATTCCCACTGTTTGGGGCAACCAAGACACAGGGAAGCGATGTGACTTGCCCAACATCACACACAGCCAGTATGTGGAACGGCTGGGAACGAAAGCCAGAGACTCAGACACTGTTCTGTGTATGCAACTTCGTCTCTCCTCTATTAGCCCAGTTGTAGCTAAAGGACACTAAGCATTTCCATTATGAACAATGGAACTAGTCCAAATCTTCTGGATTGCCATTTTTCAGCATAATTTCTAGTTGCAATTTTGACCATAATCACCCTGGCTCTCAAGGATTAAAAAACAATGTTAAAAAGTTTCCCACTATTTTCTGGTCAGCTATGGAGCTACTCAGAAATTAATTTTGAATTTAGAAATTCTGATGAACACACAGGGGGGAAACAACCACCTGTCTGACAACCACCTGTTTCAGGAGCTATGGTACAGGGCGCAATTAAACAAGACTACAACCATCCCAAAACAAAAGGGATAGAAGAAAACAGAGTTCTTCTGTTTTATGAGTTGTTGTTGCACTTAGAGGATCAGGGCAATGCTTAATTTGTGCCAGGGCTTGCTGGGGCTGAGCCCTGGCACCTCTGGGCCTGGCAGTTCAGAGCCCCAGCACCTCTGGGCCTGGAAGTTCAGAGCCCCAGCACCTCTGGCCTTGCCGTGTCAGTTGTGAAAGTAAAAAGAAAGTTGCTTGAGCCCCACCACCTCTTTCATTAAAAATTAAGCACTGGATCAGGGCTCTGTTGTGACAAGTGCTATGCACATATATAACAAAAAGATTGTTCTAACTCCCAATAGACATCTAAATATTTCTTTTAATGTGGTCCAAAGAGTTTATTATCTATGTAAACATGAGCCAATGTGTCCTCCATGCTTCCATTGCTGTCCTGAAAACCAAATTATCTCTGTGTTTTGGCCATTATTATTATTATAATTATTTGGATTCTGATGATGTCTTAAGGCTCCATTCACAGACAGAGATCCCATTGTGCTATGCATTGTGTATGCATGTAATTAAAAGAGAGTCCCTGGTCCAAAAGGCTGAGCTTGCAATGTGGTTTAGGTAATTTCTAACCAGAGCTAGGTCTCATGAACCACATTATACTGCGTAACGGGGCCACTAGCAATGAATGCTGGAGCCCTCACCTCCTTGCTTCTTTCCCCAAAGCTCTGCAGAGTCTGAATTAGAACTGGTGGGGAAATGAGACATAGGAATCATGGGAAATGTTTTAAAATATTCCTTTTCTCAATGTTTTTCACATAAAAGTCAGGATTTTTCCCATGTGACTGACAGTAAAAAACCCTCAAAACTCAATAAAATTCATTTTTCAAAACTGAAAATGTTAATTTTTTGTTGGGGGGGGGGTTATTCTGGTTTTTTTGTTTGTTTGTTTTTGCTTATGGGTTGTTTTTTTAGCAGGGGGGGAATGAAAACTGAGAAACCAAAAATTGGAAAGTGAAATTTTCTTAATTGAAAAACTGGAAAAAAATTTTTAAAATTGCCATAAACATTTTTAATTTTGAAAAAGGCCACTTCCAATCAGAAAAACATTTTGAATTAAAAATTTTGCCCATCTAGTCAAAATCCACTGACACAGCTCTCTGCTATCCCTGGTTCACCCACTCCATGCCGCTAATTACACTCTCTGTGACGAGGGCTGCAGAATCTTAAAGCCCAAAGCAAAAGTTTCTCCTTTCTCTTTCTCCCTTGGTTCTCAGACTGCTGTACATCACTCTAGTACCTCACCAAGAGCTGGTCAGGGAATTATTTTTAATTCCTGTAAAAACTATTGAGGAAAATGAAAAAAAAAATCATTTCCATCAAAAAAATGCTTTGACATTTTAAAAATTTTCATCAAAAATTCAGAAACCAAATCAAGCTTTCCCCCTCCTGTTTTTGGCAACTGAAAACTATTTTAAAAAATACAATGTTCAGTTACCAGAAACAGGTTTTCTTTTTTTGCTGTGAAAAAGGAAATTATTTTCACAAACATTTCTGTTTCATTGAGAATCCGTTTACAGTTGGGAAAAAAACAACAGTTTGATGGAAAATGTTCTTCAAGGTCTAATCTCATCAAGTGTGTGTAAGAGACAAAGAGAATGGGCCCTAGTTTGGTTCCCCTTCTCCTCTTTGCTTTTCTCCCTTTCCTCCCTGCAGCGGAGCCCATTCAGCATCTATGAGCATCATTCAAGCCATGCAATGCTCAGTGTTTTTTCCTAGTTCTAACCTAAGCCCTGGGACAACTCAGTTCCAGCTGAGTTTCAAAGGAAATCAGCCCTGAAACACGAGGGTGCAAGATGAAAAAACCCTAAATTGATCAACCCAACCGGTCACAGCCCCAGTTCCCCACTTCTCACAAAGAGAGGAGCTCACCCCACTGGACAACATCTCCTGTGTCCCTGCTGGGAGAAAGCCAGCTTGTTTACTCCCTCTCCCCTATTCGGCTCTGCATTGAATCCACTCCCCTGCTTTTGGACTGTGGTTCTACCAGGATGACTTCAAACCCCCCCACTGGCTGGAAGGCTAGAACAGCCCATCCATCTTCTGGGGGAGTGGTGAATGCAGAACACAGGGTCAGCCCTGGAGCACTGGCTCAGGTTAAGCCCTTGAATGGGGGAAGGGGAGGGGAGTTACAAATTGTTGAACTGTCAGTGCAAGGTGTGATTGATTGTAATGAATGAGGGGTAAGATGTAGGCTTCAATCACACCCACACTTTGACTCTGGCACCAGGACAAACCACCTTTCACAGCCTCTCAGTGACCTTTCTCCCTTTCCCCACTCACAGGCTATCAGTCAAACACTTGCCCCAAAACTGACCTTTTTTCCACAGGAGTCTCTCTAAAACAGTGTTTCTTTCCGCAAGAGGAATTTTATTAATACTGGCCAGGATGCAGTACTGCTCTCTCAAGCCCCTCCACCACATGCAAGGAGAAAAGCCAGCTCTGGTGCCAATTTCATTACAAGGGGCTTTTGAGAGACTCCTGGACTGATTGTAACTGGTTTAAACAGATAAACCCATAGATAAACGTGTCTGTCCCTCACCAGCTTCCTCACATGTATTTGTCAATTTACACAGCTGCTCTGAATTACTGCTTTGAAGTTGTCCCTCTCTGTTTTTCTGGCTGACGGCTTCGGCTTCTTCGTGGGGCTTCTGGGGTCAGGGTGGGTGGACTTCAAAAAGGTTTGGAAGTCGGTTTCAGACGAGCACCCAAAAGTTCAGGCACTTCACTGTGTCTGGTCTGGAAATCAAACTGGAATCTCTTGCAAAAAGCACAGGTGCATGGTTGCTTGGGTTGGGTTAGAAATATGGTGAAATAAAGCTTTGGCCCCAAGCCTTGCAAATCAAGAAGTGACTTATCATGTAGCCAGGTCTTGATCTGTTGTTGGCCTTGAAGATTAAGACCAAGGCTTTAACACATGAAGGTTGGTTGAACCAGAAACTCAAAGCAGAACTCCAGCTAGGAGCCCTAGATGCACGGAGTCTGAAGGAAACATTCCATGAACCTCTGTGGAGCAAAGCGGCTTAGCTTTACCCAGCTCTGCTCCTGTGAGCCTCTTGTTGACTCACCCCCTAACCCCCCGCGCAGTACACACAAAGAGAGTCTGTTCCCTTCACTAGAGGTGCAGCATCTTCTCACATGTCTCTGAAAACACTAGAAATGGCCCCCACCCACAAAGTTCACAACTTTCCAAAAGGCCAGGGGTGTTTATGTGAAAACTCCCACCATCTGGGAGTCACTCAGGCCCTTTGCTGCTGTACCATTTGAGCTAAAGCAGTAACTCCATTAGCTAGCAGTGGTAGCAGGCTATTATCCTCTACATGGACCAGTTAATAGAGTGGGATACATTCAACATACACTTTGCAAGCATGTTTCACCTAGATTCAGGGTGTTTGTTTGGAGCCCATCTCTTTTTTAAAATGTGCAAGCAAAAAAATAAATGAATAATTATTATATTCTGTGTATGCCCAGCTTCTAGCCCAATGGGCCCCTGATCTTGGTTGGGGGTTGCTAAGTGCTTCATAAACTGTAAAACGTTGTTACTTACAAAGTGAGGGTGAAATAGTCCAGAGAAAAGTCTGTGAGCAAAACAAGCTGCTAGTGAGGGAGACATGGTTATCTACATAAGATGTTTTTATTTAAGAATCCATGGTAATACAAATAGTAATGATGATGATGGTGGTAATGCTACAAATAAGCTGTTAGGATTGGGATCTTATTCTAAACAAGAAAATAAATCTAAACCATGGAGAATGCAATGAAAATTAATATGGATTATTAAGAATAATGGTGAGGCTAATAAGAATAGCATCCTGATGGTCAAGGAGAAGAGATTCTGCTAGGGCCAGGTAGTAACCATGGTTCTATTTAGTATTTGTGTCAAAGCACATTCCCCGCTTCAGTACAGTTCTCTGGTTTAGTTATTTGGTAACTTGCTAACGGAGTTCAGTGAGAGTGATTATGTCGGTGAAGTGTGCCCCTCTTGGAATCCTTACCCACCTCAGTCCTTACACATACCACTGTGTGCACTGACACACAGCCCTCTCTGCCCCGGTCTTGCACAGACACCTCCC
This sequence comes from Lepidochelys kempii, assembly GCF_965140285.1. Classification (NCBI taxonomy): domain Eukaryota; kingdom Metazoa; phylum Chordata; order Testudines; family Cheloniidae; genus Lepidochelys; species Lepidochelys kempii. The sequence continues at coordinate 2,771,007 of NC_136405.1, read as the reverse complement.
CTACCACCACCACTTTCTTCTGCATGCACATGTGCCCACTGCCACTCTCCCCCCTGCTCTTCACTGCAAACTCCCCTTGGCCTGGCACCGATCCCGCTGTGCCTTCCACGCCTCAGGTGGGTGCCCCGCTTTTCGATGGCAAAGTTCTAGTGTTTCCAGACACCAGAGGAGACCTGACCATCTCTCTCTGTTTCCCACTGACACTGTAATTCATACTGCACTGGGTTCTCTGGGAGACCACACAATGTGCCTGACGTGCTGTTTATACAACACCATGAAATATGGAAAAGGCTTTCAAAACTCAACATGTTGAGGCAGAAATCTATGGAAGATGTTTAATACTAATTCTATTAGGCATCTGAGTTAATGAATCACAACTGTAAGAAATCATGATAATCCAGAAGGCATTAGTGACAGATTAGCTTCAAAGCTGCCATAAAAGTGCCATAATGCTTACCTAACGGCATGATTAATACCAGCAATACACAATGGCATTATAAGGACTGGAGTTGCAGCCTGCTGATCCCACTCTGACCATGGCCAAAAGATCAGCGTGGCGAAGAACCTGGATGGTGTAGTGGGTAGGGCATGGGCCTCTGAAAAAAAGACACCTAGGTTTATTCTTGGCTCTGCCACTGATTTATTGTGTGACCTTTAGCAAGTCACTTCCCCTCCTACCATGTGTCTTGCCAATATAGAGTGTATGTTCCTTAGGACAGTGGCTCTCAACCTTTCCAGATGACTGTACCCCTTTCAGGAGTCTGATTTGTTTTGCGTACCCAAAGTTCACCTCACTTAAAAACTACTTGCTTACAAAATCGGACATAAAAATACAAAAGTGTTGCAATGCACTGCTACTGACAAATTACTTGCTTTCTCCTTTTTACCATATCATTATAAAATAAATCGACTGGAATATGAATATTGTATTTACATTTCAGTGTGATACTTGAGCCTGTTTTTCATTTGTGAGCCTTGTCTGAGGCTGGAGCCCCGTTGGTGGAGCAGAATCCCAAGCTCCGCTGCACAGGGTTGAAGTGTGTAACTTAACTTCATGGGGACCTGGGAAATTGCTCCCCTTCCCACCCCCTGACACCAGCCATGCACTTGCAACCCCCCTAAACCCATTCCGCAACCCCCCAGGTTGAGAAACACTGATCTAGATGAGCTGAGTACCCACTGCAAGACTTCTGCATACCCCAAAAAGGTACGCGTACCGCTGGTTGGGAACCACTGTCTTAGGGGACACACTGTTTCTCACTACGTATCTGTAGGGCAAATGGTGCAATAGGGCCTCTAGGTGCTGTCATAATACAATGCTAATAATCCTGCGCCTGCTGCCCACAGGCCTTGCTCTGACTCATGTGCCTGAGAGAGGTGGAAAGAGGTGGTTTATGGGGTGGCCTCAAACAGGGAGCCAATGAATGAGGACAGGAGGGCTCAGGGGATTTCCTTTCCTTCCTTTCTTTGGTTCAGAGTCCAGCCTGGGATCTGTCCAGCTGGCAGCCTCTAGGCTGGGAGGCCAAGGACTCAATAGGAAGCCTGAACAGCATTTTGGACTGAGTGGGAACAAGCCTCCCTGCCCAGGCTGACGGACTCAGGCTTGCCGGGCTCACACTAGTGCCCTAAACATGCCTATGCAGCCAGCACTTTGAAGTGGCCATTCGGGCTGCAGCTTGGGCTCTGCCGCCCACTCCCTCCCCGAGGCTGGCGTGAGCCCCACAAGCCCATGTCTGTCGACCTGGCCTGGGAGCACTGTCTCCAAAACGCGGTGTGGACGTACCCAGAGAGCGGTGGATACTGAACTACTCCACCGCCACCCCTGTGGAGGCCTGGTGCCCACTGGCAGAGCCATAGCGGGGAGGAGGCGAAGCGTGTCTTACAACGCACATGCAGTATCTGTTCTGGATAGAAACAGAGGACTTGCCTCTCCAGGGCTGCAAAGCACCGGCTTTACCGGCATCAAATTCCCAGCTCATGAGCCCTATGGAAGGGGGACACAATCAGCTGTGGAAATGAGCAGAGATGCTGGCAGAGTCACTTGCAGACTTGGGATATATTTCCTTCAGCTGATCCAGCCAGAGAATAGGGAGTGAAAACCACGAGGCAGGAGCCAGAGGGCAAGGACTAGGAGAGAGAAGGGGAATTTCTCAGAATTGCCAACTCTAAGTGTTCAGAAGGCATTAGTCAGGATCCAAAAAAAGTCAAGAGATTGGCTTAAAAATCATGCTTTAAAAAAGAAACAACCTACAATTTTGGGGGGTCTTTTTTATTTCCTTTCCAATTTCTGAGACTTTCGGGTGCACTTCAGTCACATTTTGAGGCATTTCTCTTCAGCCACCAGGGCTGGAATCCTACTGTCTTTTTTTTAATGAAACCTGAGATTCTCCCATAATTACTTTTCTCCAGGAACGGGGGGCTTTAAGTAAAATGTTAAATATTGTAAGACTCTCAATGAAATCATGAGAATGGGCAACAAGTTTGTAAACGTCAAGCTAAATGTCCAGTATTCACAGCTCAAAGCAACAATGCAGTTTGGAATCTGCTACTGGTGGGGAAGAAAGGGAGTAAAGAGCAAAGAAACAAGAACTTGTTTACATGGGGAGTTATTCCAGAACAGCTATTTCCGATTACTATTCCCAATTGACTCTGTAGTGGATGCTTTTATTCCGAAATAAGAGTGTCTTATTCTGAATTTATGAATCCACTTTAAAATATTAATCCACTTTGAATTTCACACCCTCCCTGAATCCAGATTTATTTTCATGGGTAGTCAAGCCCTAAAATATGCCTTAAAGCCTGGTGGCCTAGTGGGTAGCTCTCTTCAGCATGGGGATTGCAGAGGCCTTGGGTATAACTCCCTGTCCCAGAGTCTTTCTCTTGGGGTACAGAGGCCACATGGTCAGCTCCCATGGTGCTATGTAGACAGGGTGGGTGGGTGTGGTCTTGCTTCTCGTCATTCACCTATGATCAATTAATAGAGCCTCAACAAACAGCATCTCATCCAGCTTCCCCCCAGCTGGCTGGGACATGAGGCATTTGAGGGTAGGTAATGGTGGTGATGAGGAAAGCCCTAGAATGGTGAAAACAGGTGAGGAGGGGGTAGTCTCAGAGCCCCAGGAAGGTGGCAGAATACAGAGGCCATCATCCTTCCCACTCAATGTACTGGTGTTTACTGGGTTCTAATCAGGGTCTGAGAAGGAGACGTGGCCTCCAGCAGAAGGAAGGTGAATAGGAAAAGACCTGTGCAATGCATTGTGCTTGCTGCCCCTGGGTAATGTCATCCATGCTGTAGCAACATGCAGTTAGGAGAGGGTTAGAACTAAGCTCCTGGGCAGTGGTGAAAAGATGAAACTGCTGCAGGTGAGTCTCTTAACCAAGGGTTAACTGGGCAGTGGGTGGGTCAGCAGCATGGAGAGCAGTATCAGTGCTGTGCTCTAGAGAAAAGAAGGGGTCTTTAGCTCATCAGTACTGCCGTCCACTGAGGCGATAGAGCAGGGTAGGCCGCGAGTGTCATTTCAAGTTCTCCTGAAAGTCCCACACGGAGGGCACTTTGGGGGTGGGGTCAGAGTTAGTAGCTCCTCAGTACACTTCTAGGTACTCCTGGCTTTCAAGCTGTCATGGGTGGCAAATCCCAATGCCCTTCACATAGTGTTGTTTCTTGTGGGTAGGTTCTCAGGGCTAAACGTAGAAGTCTTTGTACTTATTAGAGCTCAAGGAGACAGTGAATTATATTTATTGGGGGCTGTGGTGTTAGGAGTCACCCATTGCAGATGATCCTGCTAGTTAGTTGCATGTGCGCTGTGAACTCTTGAATGAAATGCTACTTGGCATTTGTGATGCGATTCTTGATAAGTTCAACTTCTAGTAACTGGTAATAAAGTCTCCTCTCTTTCCCTTTACCTGAGTGTCTCTCGAAGAATCATTCTTAGGTGTAGCTTCTGCCTGCACCTAATCACCCCGCTAGCAAACAAAACATTGTGTGGTGCTAAGGCATTGCAAGAGATGAGTTTGCAAAACATAAAGAAGCAGACACTTGAGAGGAGGAGCGGTTTGAAGCCTGAAATCCCAACGCCGTTCTAGCCTATCCTATATTATTTTAATACACCCACCACTGTGCTGCAAACAAAGGCTCAATTACCCTCTCTGGATGTCTGGCCACCCCATTGGCAGACACAGCAGTCTTGAGTGGCAGAACTAACATGGAACAAGTTGCTATTGAATGAAATTAGATGTCTCATTATGGCTTTTCAGGATTGCTTTTCTACATCTTTATTGCACAGGTTTGCTTAATTCTAGAATGGACGCCTGCCAAATTGTCTGTCAAATTACCTACTGGCAAATAAGTGGAGATTAGTTCATTTGAGTGCAGTCCTCTTACACTTGATTTATAGCCAAGCAAAATATGGGTTTAATCAAGGGAGAAATTGGACATGATGTTTCAATGACCATAGTACTGTCTTTACAGTGGAGACAAAGGGAGATGCAACCTAAGGCAGAAGGTATAGATGAGGGTTGGTCAGACTGGCTAGAAAGAAATGAACAGAAGTGAGGGCACCAATGGCTCCAAGGCTTCACTAGTTAAAGTCACTATGGTAGGAGCACACCAAGAAGCTTCGCAATCCTATAAGCAGCAAATTGTTTTGTGTCTCCTTTTTGCTCCCTAGTGAAGGGTAATCGCATGGTTATCCTGCTTCCTTGCTTGTTACTGGGTAACGAGCAGCCATTCACTTGCTGGTTTACTGACTCCTGTCTTGTTCATTTCAAAATGTGGCAAGAGTCACATGAATTCTGCTAACTCCAGCTGTTTAATTACACACCTTGCAGATTTTTCTCTAAACAAAAATTTGATGCAACTCCCCATATGGCTCAGAAGTCACATGCGTCAGATAAAATAGTGCATTATTAATAATAATGCTTTGGATGTGTATAGTAGTGCTCATCCCACAAGATCCTAAGTCATTTTACAAACTGTGAGTCAAATCCTCAGCAGGTGTAAATCAGTAAAACTCCACTGACTATAACAGATCTGCACTGATTTACACTATCTGAGGATCTGGTCCAATATGTCCATGTATCATTTCTCACTTCTGCCCACCCCACCCCCCCACCCAGGGTGGAAAGTGGCAGCTACTTAGCAGTCCACAGCGACACAACACAACAGTGTAGGACAGGAAGTGAAGAAGAATCCTATATGCAAATGAAACTGCAGGTGGAATGTAGGGAGGTAGAATGCAATTACTTCTACTGGAATTTCACCACAGTTAACCTCTCTACCAAATGAAATGTAAAATGTTCTCTATGCCCGAAAGCAAAAACAACCCCCTGGAACCCAGCGAGAGAAACTTACTCTTAAACCTGGAGACAAGAACAAAAGATTAAGGCCTGGACTCCCACAGACACCAAGACCCCTTTGCACCATTTTAGCACTGTAAGGGGGCTTAAAGCATGTGTGTGCATCCTCCTTTGCACGACACCTACTCCAATTCTATTCACACCCACTTTATACCACTCTGGCAGTATAAAGAAGTTTAAAGGGGCCTTAGTAAATCTACTCCCCATTCCCATGCAAGGAGTAGACAGATTATCAGGTTTTCCCTCCTCACCTATATTTTTCGCCTAATTCTAAAAACTTTTCCTGAGTCCTGACCCCCTAGACATTTTCTTGCTCTCTTACTGCACCTGCCCAGGTTGAAACCATACCAGCCACATGCAGGAGCAGAGACTCTGAACCAGTGATAAGGGAACTTCAAAAGTACACACTCCTACATGCGCTTCTGTGTCCTCCTACCTCCCAACGGCTGAATCAGTGCGGAGCCACCTCTCTTGGCTTTGGAGACCAGCTGTGTATCTAGAGGGATGGCTGCCTGCATGATGCTGGCACAAAGAAGGAACTGACCAACCCATTTCCACAAGGGATCCAGATTTTTAGCTAGAGTCAATTAGTATCGCTCCACTGAAGTCAATGTACACCAGGTTACACCAGTTTAGGGTCTGACCCAGGGACTTTTAAGTATGAGCTAGGAGTTAGCTGAAGCATCGTGTGAGTTCCAAGGCACCTAGCCTTGTCTGGGATATAACATATTCATGTTTAACTGAGTGAATGACCTCCCCACTGCTCCTTGTCCAACTCACATCCCTCCCCGCCCCACTAGACTGAGGCCGCATCTCTGCTCCTCTCCAACCAGGATCACCATCATCTACTGCCAGGAGGCCTGCAAAAATCTTGACAACGGATAAGCCACTAGTGCACTGATACCACTGCCTATTGCATCTGATGAAGTAGATATTCACCCACGAAAGCTTATGCTCCAATACGTCTGTTAGTCTAGAAGGTGCCACAGGACTCTTTGCCGCTTTTACAGATCCAGACTAACACGGTGACCCCTTCTAACACTTCACTGCCAATTGTGCTGAACTCAGTCATCTATCTGTAGCCAGCTCTTGTTGCTTGTCTTAATCTTAGATCTGTAAGCTTCTTGGGGCAGGAACTATCTCTTTGTTCTGTGTTTGTACAGTGCCTAGCACCTGGTCCATTAAATACAAATAATAATAATAATAACACTGGGAACTTCCAGCTGGACATTAGAGCAGGATTACTGTAGTGGAAAGAACTAACAGAACCAGAAAAGCCATCAGGAATGGAAAGGCCAGAAATGGTATTTTTATCCCTCTTTATCCCGGATGACTGTTACAGCTGAGTTGGTGATTCTCAATGTGAGGAGTGTTTATGGGTCAAGAGACACAGTGGGCCCTTCCTAGCCAGAGATGCACTTCCCTCTCGCTAGGCCATGATAAACATGTATGCAGTGTTCCCTTCCTGCAGATCTTTGTCTCTGTGCCTGGCAGAAACCTGTCCTCCAATCCCCAAAACCAAGGAAGGACCAAACACAGACCAGCCAGCACTTGTAAGATCCTGAACTGTGCTAGTGAGTTTTGTCTTCATTATGGTGCTGCCTTTGCTCCTTCTGTTTCCAGTCTGTATTTGGATCCTGAAATCTCATCAGAGGAGTCTAGATACTACAATGGTGGCTGATGGTGAACTCATGGATTGGTGAACTCATGGAGATCTGCTTATGATTTATACAAATGGACAGACAGAAGTCTCTTCCCATGAGGTTTCCAGCCGAATACTGAAGATTTAAGAGTTCTGTATGGTTCAAAGAGGCTTCCAAACTCTTGGTACTCTTAGTAAAAATATCTCCGTTTCACAGAGGGATAAGCTGAGGCACAAAGAGGCGACGTGACTTGCCCAAGATTACACAGCAAATCAGTGTTAGTCAGGAATAGGACCCAGGAGCCTGAGGCCACTCTAACTCCTTTGCTGTTGTCAAGGTTCCTCCCCCACTCTGAACTCTAGGGTACAGATGTGGGGACCTGCATGAAAAACCTCCTAAGCTTATCTTTACCAGCTTAGGTCAAAACTCCCCAAGGTACAAAATATTACACCCGTTATCCTTGGACTGGCCGCTACCACCACCAAACTAATACTGGTTACTGGGGAAGAGCTGTTTGGACGCGTCTTTCCCCCCAAAATACTTCCCAAAACCTTGCACCCCACTTCCTGGACAAGGTTTGGTAAAAAGCCTCACCAATTTGCCTAGGTGACTACAGACCCAGACCCTTGGATCTTAAGAACAATGAACAATCCTCCCAACACTTGCACCCCCCCTTTCCTGGGAAATGTTGGATAAAAAGCCTCACCAATTTGCATAGGTGACCACAGACCCAAACCCTTGGATCTGAGAACAATGAAAAAGCATTAGTGTTTTACAAGAAGACTTTTAATAAAAAATAGAAGTAAATAGAAATAAAGAAATCCCCCCTGTAAAATCAGGATGGTAGATATCTTACAGGGTAATTAGATTCAAAAACATAGAGAACCCCTCTAGGCAAAACCTTAAGTTACAAAAAAGATACACAGACAGAAATAGTTATTCTATTCAGCACAATTCTTTTCTCAGCCATTTAAAGAAATCATAATCTAACACATACCTAGCTAGATTACTTACTAAAAGTTCTAAGACTCCATTCCTGTTCTGTCCCTGGCCAAGACGACTACAGACAGACACAGACCCTTTGTTTCTCTCCCTCCTCCCAGCTTTTGAAAGTATCTTGTCTCCTCATTGGTCATTTTGGTCAGGTGCCAGCGAGGTTACCTTTAGCTTCTTAACCCTTTACAGGTGAGAGGAGCTTTCCCCTGGCCAGGAGGGATTTCAAAGGGGTTTACCCTTCCCTTTATATTTATGACAGCTGTCTATTCAATGCTTAGTCAGCAGTTAACCCCACTGTCAGCTTTGCAAGCACATGCCCTGTGCGAGATGAGAGGAAAAGACAAAAGAACTTTCTGAAGGGCAGTAAAACAGGTTCTATCCAATTGATCAGGGCTCATGACAGGCTGACCAGGTCAGTCAGCAAGTGACGGACAGCAGAGGTCTCCTGATGAACTGTGTGTGACCTGACAGCTCCTGGGTACATCTCTGATCTTTGTTGATACAGGACCCTCCTGCTGTTTTTCTAGGAGGTCTCTCATGCTCTCTGGAAGCATGGTGTCTGGGTTTCTCTTTGGTTGTCCATTCACGCACCCTGCACTGGAGCCAGCAGCTCACAAAGTCCATCTCCTTTCAAACCTGTTTCCATGTCCATAAGAGACTCAGGCCCCAGCCTGCAACCAGCCTCCCCCTGAACCGCAGCAGCTGTGTTAGAAGCAGCTCTGTTCCCTGCTCCTGGTACTCACTGTTCGCAATACTCATTTGCTGCAGACTGATTGTAATAGATCTCATCAAAGGGGTTGGTCTGAGAGCTGAAGGCTGAAGTCAGCTCAGCAAGACAGAGCCAGGAAGCAGTGGTGCAAGCTCCCTACACCCACTGCCACTGTCTTGACTATCCCCTTAGAGGGACTCACCCTAGAGGTGAGCCAGGAGAGGCGTTTCCATGCCTCAGTCAGTCCTCAGCCTCTCTGATGACTCTGCCAGTCCGTGCCAGCCACCATCGTGATTCTGGATGAGGACACAGGCCCACTAAGAACTGGACTGACTCCCGTTAATTTAATTCACACCAAAGAGCTGACAGCTGCTAAGAGCCTTCGCTTGCAACCAGCAACCTGGGTTCGTTTCTGCAATGTACTGGAGACACGATCTGCATGTTTCTAACCAGGTCTTTGGAGCAATTGCCCCCAACCCACTGCCTGCACATACCAAGAAGGTCCCAGCCCAGTTTTACATGAGCATGCTGGGATGGTAACTTGGTCACTGCTGTGTGGATGTCCGTACAATGCCGAGATGATCAACAAACTTGGGTTCCTGGCTATGGAGAGAGTCCTCCAATAGCCAACTATTCAAGCTAGTGACTTAGAAGTGGTTGACTTCATATCCCATTACCAATCCTCCTGCACCAATACATATCCCTCAGTCATCCTTAACCCACACACTTTCAGTGATGCCCAGCCCTAAGGAGGCTTTCTATGGGTAACAGAGATGTGATGATGTGTGACAAATTGCTTTCATTCCCACATCTATGTTTATGTGCTGTGGGATCTTAGAAGGTTCTATTACATCTGTAAACACCTTTGCATAATGGAGACAAGAGGATGGACCCAGGACGCTTATGTCACGTGATAGGAAAGGTGAATTTTGCTCCCAAAAGTTCAGTAGAGAGAATATTTGCAATCACTCCAACACTTCCTGGGCCTACAGCGCTGTGATTTCCCAGTGTTGCCAGCCCTCGGGATCTTATTACAAGTTTTGTGATATTTGGTGCTCCAGCTTCTGGAGTCAGGTGATTACTAAAAAGGCTGAGATACTCTCATAAATTTCTAGCCCTCATGGTTGTGGTGAAGAGCCTGAAAACATGAACCTTAAAAGCTCAAAAAATGGAAAGTGTAAATAAAAAGAGCCTCCAACATTAATTATTTTTAAACATCTCATGATTTTTAAGCCAGTCTCATCATTTTTGGGGGGGCTCCCCATCCTATGCTCGAACCTATAAAAAAGGCCATTTTTGTATGACCGTGCAATTCATTTATCAGGTATAATAAGAGGTTATAAATGCATTGCCCACCCTGAGCAGTTCATCCCCTTTCTTCCCCCCAGCCACCAGACTCCCCAGTCACCTTTTGACCCTTCCCGGCTTGTCTTTGCTGAAATCCCCCAGAGGCTCCTACCAGCTGTATTTGGAATTCTGACCTTCCCTCGGACTCTCCCCTTGGAAAGGAGGGCACTGGCTGTTTAACAAGCCCTACAGTCATTCAGGAGCCCACCTCAGTGCAAGAGCTTCTGTCTTTCCCCGCAGGCCATGTCACCAGCTGAATTGATGATCCCTTACTGCTTGCAAGCCTGGTTACATGGGAAACCTGGGGAAGGACTGGGACTGGCAAATCGCCCCTTTTCCATGCACCGCACCATCCATGAACCCACCTACGGTCCCCGGGGCTCCGCATTGCTCTCACGGGGCCTCAGAATCTTTATATCCCCATATTTTATCAGGGAGGAGAATACTCCACAGCAGAAGCTTATGGCTTAACTCTCACCCACATGAACATGGGGCCAAAAAATATGGAGGCAACATGTTGTAATGAGCATTAAGTCTTGGCACTGAATCTACCCTATGACCCAGCAACAATTTGTTGCCCTCCTCCCAAAGAGAAGGCCAGCATCAGGCGTATTCTTAAAGGTCTTGTTTTTTACATGCATCGTGTGGACAGCCTGTTTCCCACCGCACTTTCTGTAGGAGCAGGGGTTTGCCCGCAGTGTCTTTTGGCCTCAGTTTCTCCTTCCTCAAACACTAGTGCAGTGGAGCATGTGGTGAGCAGGAGTACGGATTCACATACCTGGAGTTTAAACCCCAGGGCCTTCAAGGCTGCAGCACCAACCTCTACTACTTAAGCGAAAGGGGTAACTCCATTAGCTGGCAGCAGTAGTTGGCAGCTATCCTTTATACTTGAGGGGGGGATGACACATGTTGTGCCACTATATTGCACAGACAGGTTGATGGTCTCCCCTGCAGAACTGGCTGCATTTCAGCGGTGTACATGCATGTAGTTTGTAAAGTACTTTGAGATGAAAAGTTCTGTGTAAATAAAAGAAAGGAAGGATGGCCTTGCGGCTCAGGTGCTAGACTGGGTCTAAGAAAGTTAGTTTAATTCCTGACTCTGCCACAGACTTCCTGGGTGTCCTTGATCAAGTCACTTTATATCGCTGTACCTCAGTTCCCCACCAGGAAAAAAGGGGAAGCGATACTTCCTTTCTCCCGCCCTTTGTCTCCCTTGTCTATTTTTACTGTAAGCTTTTTGGGGCAGGGAATGTCTCTCACTATGTCTATGTACAGTCCTAGCACAATGAAGCACTGATCTCCTTTGTTACTTCTAGGTATTACCGTAGTACAAATAATAAGGCTATCATGACTAATTGCATTTCATTAAGAATACCAAACTCTTAGATACTGCTTTTCATCAGTAGAGCGCAAAGTGCTTTACAAAGGAGGTTGGTATCATTAACTCCATCTTACATATGGGGAAACTGAGGCACGGAGGGGGGGAAGTGATTTGCTTACGGTCCCCACCAGCTGAGCCAGGAGCAGAACCCAGGTCTTCTGATGCCTAATCCAGTGCTCTGTCTACTAGGTCACACTGCTTCCCCTTTTGAGGGAGGTTATCATTTCCTTTGAAAATAGGAAGAAGAGCAGAAGCTGCCATCCATTTCTTCCCCTGGGGGGGGGGGGAAATAAAAAGAAAGAAAGAAGAAGAAGAAAAAGGTTTGAGGAGGGAGGGGGAAAAGCTTCCAAAGTCGTAAGAGTTGCTGAGTTGAATTACAGGGGCTGGGGTCGAATGATTAACAACCCTCCTGCTTTTCTGCATCACAGTCATTACTCACTCCAAACCTGGGGCTTCTCAGTTACATAGCCCAGCACAGGCCGGCCATTTTTTCCATTGACTGAAAACACATTCTGACTGAAAACAAACTTTCGATCCCCAAGGCTTGGCAAGCCTCAGGTCCCTCACCATATTTAATCAACGGGAAGCTAAACACTTTCAATCTGTGATGGCTCATTTGGAGAAGGAGCTTTGGGCCCTTACTTGGTGCCAGATATAATAACTCTCTCCTTTCTTTTCTGAGCCTACTTTTATAATTTTGCTATTTTTCAATGTCAGGCCCATCTTTTGAAGAATTTTTATTGGATTTCCTGCTAGACTTCAGTGAGGATTTTTCTTGCTTTGGCAGAAATATCAAGAAGAACAGGGGAAAAACTCAATCATAATCTTGGAATGGAAATTATTATTAGCCAGGAGTTCTTTGTCTGTTTGCGCAAACACGTTAGTAAAAAACAGGCCTGTGGGTCAGCAGGCCATTGGCTAATTGGTGAAACAATCTTTTGGTGCATAGGTGTGTGGCTGGAGGTAATTGCTATGTGACTGTAGTAGGTATGGCTGCATGACAGGTGTGCCTAGCCTTATGGTACAGGGGTGGATGGTGTGGGTGTCTCTTTGGGTATGTTTAAACTAGACAGGTGGGTTTTTTTAATCATGAGTTAATTGATTGTAAATTAACTCAAGTTAGTTAACAGGGTTAATAAAGACCTGGGGAAAAAAGAGTTTTTTTACCAGGTATTTGCTCACTTAGATTGCAAGCTCTTTAGGGCAAAGACTGTCCTTTGGCCCTGGGTTTGCGCAGTGCCGAGCACAACAGGGGCCTGGTCTGTGACTAGGGCTCCCTCCTAGGTGCTACTGCAGTACAAATATTGTTATTCACACATAGTACGATCTTCCTGTGGACAAGGCAGTTTGTATTTTGCACTTGTTAGCGGGTCGTAATAAACACGGGAGAGGAGCCGAGCGTCCACCTGCCCCTGCTAACATGTCTGAAAAGTACAACTGCCTCGCCCACCTGAGGACTTTTCCGCATATTAATTACCACGTGTGAGCTCACATGGGATGCAAAAAGAACAGGAGGACTTGTGGCACCTTAGAGACGAAAGCTCATGCTCAAATAAATGGGTTAGTCTCTAAGGTGCCACAAGTCCTCCTGTTCTTTTTGCAGATACAGACTAACACGGCTGTTACTCTGAAAGACGGGAGGCAAAACCACCTTTTTCCCTAGTGACGGCGTGACCTCAGGGCTCTCCCCACCCAGCTGTGCTTTACCTCTCTGGGAGAGCACAAATGTTGGTGCTCTGGGGCAAAGGTTTGGGGAGCATCTACACTCGCCTTTAATGAGATGTTAACTAGCTCAGACAGACAAAACCTTGGAGTTGACAAGTTCGCAGATCCATGGGTGTATTGGGGAGATGGTAATGTGTGCATATGGATGTGTGCGGGGACAAATCCAGGCAGCTGAAGAACAAGACACCAACGGCCAGATCCTCAGATAGCATAAATCAGCATCGCTCCACTGAAGTCAGTAGAGCTGCACTGATTCACACCAAGGTGCTGGTCCCACTCTAGGGCTGCCATTTTGGCTGGATGTGTTCCTGGAGGTTTCATCATATGACATAATCTTTAATTAAAGATTAATAGTCAATTCCTGGAGACTCCAAGACAATCCTGGGGAGTTGGCAACCCTTGTCCCATAAGTTTACAGAGTATTCTTGTACAGGATTTTTGGTATTATCAGAGCCAACCCTAGCCCTGGTGAAAGTGCAGCTCTTATTCCACTGAAATCAATGGGCTTCCACCAGAGTTAAAACCAATAGGTACCCCGGCTGGCCGACCAGCCCTCCCATGTATCCTGCTTGTGTGGGGGGGGGGGGAGTTCCTTTGTTCATTGTATAAGAACATAAAACATAGGAATGGCCCCACTGGGTCAGAACAAAGGTCCATCTAGCCCAGTGTCCTGTCTTCCGACAGTGGCCAGAGCCAGGTGCCCCAGAGGGAATGAACAGAACAGGGAATCTTCAAGTGATCCATTCCCTGTCGCCCATTCCCAGCTTCTGGCAAACAGAGGCTAGGGACACCATCCCTGCCCATCCTGGCTAATAGCCATTGATGGAACTATCCTCCATGAATTTATCTAGTTCTTTTTTGAACCCTGTTATGGTCTTGGCCTTCACAACATCCTCTGGCAAGGAGTTCCACAGGTTGACTCTGCGTTGTGTGAAGAAATACTTCCATTTGTTTGTTATAAACCTGTTGCCTATTAATTTCCTTTTGTGACCCCTGGTTCTTGTGTTATGAAAAGTAGTAAACAACACTTCCTTATCTACTGTCTCTACACCAGTCATGATTTTATAGACCTCAATCATATCTCCACTTAGCCGTCTCTTTTCCAAGCTGAAAAGTGCCAGTCTTATTAATCTCTCCTCATACGGAAGCCGTTCCATACCCCTAATCATTTTTGTTGCCCTTTTCTGAACCTTTTCCAATTCCAATATATCTTTTTTGAGATGGTGCGACCACATCTGCACCCAGTATTCAAGATGTGGGCGTGCCATGGATTTATACAGAGGCAACCTGATATTTTCTGTTCTATTATCTATTTCTTTCTTAGTGATTCTCAGCATTCTGTTTGCTTTTTTGACGGCCGCTGCACATTGAGTGGATGTTTTCGGAGAACTATCCACAATGACTCCCAGATCTCTTTCTTGAGTGGTAACTGCTCATTTAGACTCCATCATTTTATATGTATAGTTGGGATTGTGCTTTCCAATGTGCATTACTTTGCATTTGTCAACATTAAATTTCATCTGCCATTTTGTTGCCCAGTCACCCAGTTTTGAGAGATCCTTGTGTAGCTCTTCGCAGTCTGCCTGGGTCTTAACTATCTTGAGTAGTTTTGTATCATCTGCAAATTTTGCCACCTCACTGTGTGATGGGAGCCCTGTTCCCGTTTTCACTCTTTCAGCTTGTTGATGTAGGAGTTTATTGGGCCAGGCTGCCTAGGATTTTTCTTTTAATTGCTATGATTTCAGTTATATTTTCCGAGGTATCCGATGGCCCCATGGCACAGGAGACATAAAATAGTATTTATAGTCTCACCCTGCGAGAGGTGGCAGGAGCTTGTGCCTTTCACAGGTTCTCCATTGCACTGGGGGAGCCAGTCATCGATGGCCCCATGGTTAAAGGATGGGGAGATCCCAGCGGCAACCCTTCCCTCGGTGTGCATTACACTGAAGATTGCAGTGCAATACCATGCCCAGGGGTTAAGCTCAGCCATGCACAGAAAGACTCTCAATCCAGTCCTGTCGGGGTGATTATCTAATAGAGTGTTTCTTCTCAGCAACTGGCAGCAGGAGAGAACAGTTAGGTCCCTGCCTGAGAGAAGTCACCATTGGCTCTCTATTCCTACTGCCCAGATGCACACGGGTCTCAAGCAAACCCTGTTCCCTTGTGGTGATCGGGGCTGGCACACAGACAGAGTGAATGGCTAGCCGCTCAGGACCCCAGAGACCCCTATTCAACTCAAAAGCTGGCCCATATCCTTCCCCTTTCTGGCACAGGCACAAGGTGTTTCCATTTCCTCTGGTGAACACCAGCCTCCCCTGGGGAGGGACACACAACATTTCCATCATGAGCTTCATCTCAGAGCTAAATCAAATGTATGTGGTCCACAGAGACATTTTCCCTTCTGTTCAGGGAACCCTAGCATTACAGATGGCTTTTCGGTCTATCGCTCAGTCTGTCTGTGCATTTATACCATGCCTGTGTCCCAAACCAAACACAAAGATTTGCACTCACCCTAACTATTGGGAGCCAGAGATGTTTTGAAATCAGATCTTTATCTGAATTTGCAAAAAGACCCTGTTTTCCTAGCAGGTTAATCCCACAAGTGCACACAGCCCGAGAACCCTGGGACATTCAAAACCCAGATCTGAATTTTGCAACCTACATGCAATAGTGACTCCCACTCCTTCTATGGAAGCCCAGAGAACACAGGATTCTGCCTTAGAAATGGAGCCTTTGCTTTGTTCACAAAGCAGGTTTTGCTGTCTCAAGGTTTTTCAGGGGCTCTCAAGACTTTCTGTTTTTCTCTTAGTGTTTGAGGTTAAGAAGTATGCTAGAATATTCAATAAATCGCTTGGCATGGTGTATGACAAAACAAGAAAATGTAATTCAGATTAAAGTCACCCTCTGGCTAAAATGATGGTTTATTAAATAAACTGCAGCACTGCCAATCAAGTCTGCTGGCAAGCAATCCTTTGACATTAATCTTTTTCGATGTGATTTAGGGTACACCTGGGCCTTTGTAGAGTATCGCCCATAATTTCTTTCCCATCTCTCTGGATCAAGCTGCTGTGCTTGGCTCCGTTGACAAATTCCCCAAGTAATCCCTCAAAAGACTGGAGAAATGCTCCAAACGCTCCATTAAATTTATTTTCCGTGCTTTAAGAGCCCCAAAACTATGTCCAATAAATAAGTGTTCACTCTGATTTATTGAAATGCTTCTCTGATTTAAAGTTATGGGGGGGGGGGGAGAAGAATATGTTGCCCCTGGGAACTTGAAGACCAGACTTGCAAGTGAGACCAGATGTGCTATTTCTGCATCAGGAGGGGGAGACAGAAAAACTAGCCAAACTGGTAGAGCTTTCAGAGTGACAATGTCTAAACCCTAGTTCAAAACTTTAACATAAAAGGTCCCCAGTTGAGTTTTCTTTCTCACAATATTTATTGTGCTTGTAGTTATTGGGGAAACCATCAAACGAGTAATTCTGGTCCTTGTTTTTGCACAGCCCTTTTGATAAATATGATACTTAGAAATATGCCTCCCACAAGACAGAAAAGCCATAGAGTTAAAATGAAGTAATCTGTCAGTAAACTCACTGGAATCAAAGCCAGAATGAAACCTGTAAAAGTAAAGGGAAGGGGAAGAAAAACAGAGGCCTCCACTCAAAAGCATTTTAGTCAACCTGGGGAGAAGGCAGAAATTAAGGACTGTCCTTCCCACAGATATTTTTATCTGCAGAGTTAGAAGTGAAGATTTATTTTGAAAGATGGGTCTATTTCTGTTCAAATTTCTAGCAGATGGATGAGATTCCTTCCAGCCTCTCTGAAGTCTCTGTGTCGGAGCAAAAGCACTTTCCTTTTGTCTCTTACATGCTGCTTTACCTGAAACTTACTCACACCCTCACAAGCTTAAAAGCTTATGGAATAAGATAATATTGTACATCCTATTACACCTTTAAAGCACTGTTGAAATGCAGCCACCTGCAGGGTGGGAGATCACACCTAGCAGGCACAAGTGAGAGGAAAGGACAATTTGGCCAAGGACTTTGGGATAAACGACTCTTATGAAAAGACCAGTGGGAGCTTTGGGGTTTGTCTACACTGCACACCAAGTCCACACACTGACTCGGGTTTGAGACCAAGCCCTCCTTCCATTAGGGTGACCACATGTCCCAATTTTCTAGGGACAGTCCCAATATTTGGGGGTTTGTCTTTTATAGGTGCCTATTACCTAGGTCCTGATTTTTCACACTTGCTATCAGGTCACCCTACCTTCCATCCACACACAAATGAGCCTGACTCAGGTCAGCAAGCTCCCAGAACCCTGGTTCTAGGACCCTGCTAGGATGGCAAGTCGGAGCCTGAGTCTTGCTGTGACTCGGGTCCGAGCCCTGTCATTTTTCAGTGTGGACACAGTTCAAGCTGCAGGTCTGAGTCAGAAGGTCTGTGCAAGGCAATATGAACACGTTAGCATGGCTGTGAGACCCAGGTCCAGCAACTGTAAGCCCAGGCTCACAATACAGTGTGGACATCCAAGTGCAGACTTAGAAGTATTGAATCCACAAGCCTCAGTCCCACAGACCTGGGTTTACCATGCAGTGTACACATACCCTTAATGTCCATGCAGAACAGGCAGGGGCAAGGTTTTTATGGTCTCACACACAATCAAAACAGCCTCATTTCTCAATATTCGTATCAGGGATGCAGGTCTAAAGGCTTGATCCAGTGGGAGTCTCCATTAACTTGGATGGAGTCATCAGCGTGTCAGCATTGTTGAGAGTTGAACCTCAGACTCCAGGAAGACCTTGTGCTTCAAGCCAAAAGGCTGCAGTGAGCGAGCTCCCTGCCCCAGCACAGGGTGCAGGTTGCAGTTAGGTTCTGCTTATGAGAAGCCCAAATGCTGCATTGCAGTGTCTGTTTTCCTAGCATTGCTACAGACAAGCTCACCAGCTCACACCAGTATCACACCAAAAGGTCTGTCACACTGCACAAGGAATGGGAAGCAACATACGAGATACAAGACCGTGAGGGGAAAAGGACTATCCCAACCGCCGCATCATGTGTTTCAGAAAAAAATCCTCTCGCCGCGCACTCTCCTGTTGAATAAAACATGCTGCAGAGCTCGGATCCTGCTGGCCCTGCTTGCATGTGCACTTTCTATCATTACCCTAAAATCCCAAGTGAGGCAGAAATCCTCTATATCTAAATTTAAATTGACTTCAGCGGGGCCAGGATTTCACCCATTGTTTTAAGGGGCTCTCAAAAAAAGAGAAATGAAGGCCACAGGAGATGCCCAAAGCCCTCTATTTCACACACACAACCAATTTGAGGGTCCTTTGGACCTAGCGGGCAAAAACAATTTGTCAGTTCTGAGATATCCCATTGCTGAGCTTTTGCAATGTCGCCTGAGTTTGATCAGGCCCTGTGCGTATAAGGGACTAAAGCGCAATAGGGGGATGTCCCGTATGCATCTCCCCTGGGAAATACAGAGGTCACTCCACATTAACCTCCCAGGCCCATAGGTCACTTCCTGGTGCCTCAGAACCCCAGCCAGACCCGATCCCAGCACAGGTTGACCAGAGGGCCAGCGGGTCCACACCTGAGATGGGGGCCCTGTGCAAGTGTATCTAGTGCACGCTGGTTAATCCCTGCCTGATTTCGGTAGGTGCAATTGCACGTGGATCACCGCTAAAGCCGCCGCTGCAGCTGGCTGAAAAATTTCTGTGGAAATTTCCCTTTCACTGAAATCAAAGCTGTCCACAGGAACATGTTGATTTTGATTAAATTCTATTTTGAAAACATTTGAAACGAGAATTTCAGTCAAGTCACGGCATGGACTTTATCCAACTGAAACATTTCGATTTTTCATTTCAAAATGACTTTTCATATCAAAATTCATTGTATATTATATTAAAAATTATAACATTGATTTTTTTAAAAAGTCAAGATTGGAATGAAACAAATTGACCCAATTTTTTTTTGAAAATTCATTTCACAGGAAATTTTGAAATTATTTGGTTTCACTCCAGTTTGGAACAAAAAGAAATCTGGAAATCTCAGAATTTTCCACAGGGCAGAATTTTCTTTTTTTGGCTGGCTCTAGGGTACTGAATACTTTTGAAAGTCTGCCCCCAAGTGAGAGCCTGCCCCTGCCCCAAAGAGCTTGTAATCGAAATATGTGCCAATCAGAACTTTGAAACAACCAAAGAAGAGATTCCCACTAGATAATCTATTCCAGGCTTTATTCTGAACCCAGTGCATTCTGGGATGGGACTTTGGAGAGTTAGTGAATTCTATGTGGATCATGTGCAGTGTTACAAAGCCTCTGGCTCTGCATCTCACTATCAAATCTCACTGCATTGCTTTAAGGAGTTCCCAGTAACCAGAGAAACAACATTGTGGCCCATGCGGATTAATGGTCATGTTCCTTTAATAGAGTAATTGAAATAAGAGGCAGTTCCCATCCTTGCTCAGAGTGCCTGCGTTCTGTATTGTCTCTGCTGGTCTGGACATAGTTAAAAAGAGATCTGTGTTGTAACACCTGTGTTTACACTGTACAATCTGCAGTTTACTGTAATAAAACCATTTAATACAGTGATAATTTTTTTGGCAAGGCGCATGCTTACAGTAAGCAGCATAGAATGAGGCTGATTGACAGCAGCCTGATTAAACTGAAAAATCAAAAGCGAGTCTGCTTTTAACAGGAATCAACATGAAAATCCAGTTTAAAGCTCATGCTTCAGTGTCTGTAGTGTGGTCACATTAGAGTCTGCTGATGGGTATGGCTCTCCTCAGAACTCCAGCCAAGCTATGCTGAGCCTACTGTCTAGAAACCAGGCTTGAAAAGCTCAAGAAAACAAGCTCTCTCTTGAAATCTCAAGTGCTAACTGGCTCTGGCCAAGTAATAAATACCGTGAGAACACCCTGAGGTGGTGCTATCTAGAGATTAGATCAAGGAAATGGGAATCAGGATTCCTGGGGGTTCTGGTCTAGACTCCACCACTAACTCTTTGTTTGACCTTGGGCAAGTCACTTCATCTCTCTCTACTGCTGGTTCCCCATCTTTAAAATGAGTACAATAATGAGACTTACACTATCTCACCGGAAAGTCAGAAAGTTGAAATCTAGGCACCTTGAACCTGATTCTCATTTACGCTAACACTCCTTTATACTGCTCTGGTAATATAAAGGGGCATAAATACATTAACACCCACTTCAAGGCCCCTCTACAATGCCACAGTAGGGTGAAGGGACCTGTGTATAAATAAGAGCCAAGAATCTCCTTGATACTACAGTGTTAAGAGCATTAGAAATACAGAGTGAGATTAGATAAAATGCTAATTCATCTTTGGGATCCTTTGGGATGAAAGTGCAATGATTTTTTTACGCAGGAAGGGATCCTTTTGCTTGTTTTTTGTGCTTAAATACTTCAATTTTTTGTTAAATTAAAAAAAATGGGGCAATGGATGTTCCAGTGTCTCCAGAGTCAGATCTTAGGACAGGACTACACACAGACTTGCCATGAAATAACTCCATCAGAGTAAAGGCCCACCCCTTGTTATTTCTGTGCCAGTCCGTGTGTGAATGGTCTTATTTCAGAATAAAAGTGTCCTAATTTGATATTGCTTAAATTGGTGAGAACACATTGGTTCTGAAATAAATCAGTGTTGGGAAATAAAGGAAAGGCAAAGGAATTGTTATACTAGATCAGACCAGCGGTCCATCTAGCCCAATCTCCTTCAACAGTGGCCAACACTAGTTGCTTCAGAGGAAGGCGCAAGAAATTCTGCAATGCAATGATGGAATAACCTGCTCCAGGGAAGGTTTCTTCCTACCCCAAATAGTTATTTTCATGGCTGTTGTTTTAAAGAAAATGCTAAAAAAGAAAAATTAAACCAAAAAATATTTCAACCCACCCCAGTGTGAATAAATATTCTGTGTAGTTCTCATTATCTCTGAACTGGCTGACTCGCCTTCCCTAGTATATTAACACTTTTGTGCAGGAGCAGAGGGAAAGGGTCATGGTGAAACATAAGGAGCCTGTTGCATTCCTTTTGCACTTGCCATTCAGCCAGCATTTATGTGAAATGGGGAAATATGGTCTCCCCAAGACCTAGCATGCTGGAACTGTGTAAATGAACAGGTATGATTTATATATTGACACCAGATATATAAGAACTAATAGTTTACATGTGTGCACCAAGGTAAATTATACAGGGCCTGGTCTTGGCTTTGAGACCCTTCACACATGTGGAGCTGGAACTCCTGGGACAAATCCTTATTTTGCAGCCTGTCTATGCTAACTTTTCTTTACCCACCCCAGGCAAAAAGGGGAGAACTCATTTCACCAAAGTCAGAAGCCACTCAAAAATCAGGGGTTCCATGTTTGGAACAGAATGGAAACTTGGAGCCGGCTCTGGCAGCATGTGAGTTGTTGTTGCTGCAAGTTTCTTTTATTTTATTCTCCTCCTGGTCACAGAAGCAGAGGAAGAATAATCAGTGCTTGCTACATATAGCGGCCACAAAATAAGCCCAACTGGCAAAGCCTCACGTAAGAATGGGTACCACTGAAAGAGTAGAAGTGGTGGAAGCCTGACATGTATTTGGATTGAAGAGCAATCTGAAAATGCAGTTGATCAACTGGGTATGTAACTTGTCTACTGAAAAAGATGCAAAAAAGATATTCTTAAATAATCTGATGAGGTGTTTCACAGGCTGAGATGCATTAAAGATGGATCAACACACTGATCCATCAAAAATGCATGCATCCTGTAACATCTCATTAGCACTGACAGATAAAACAAAAGCTGAACTTGACCAGATAGTGAAATCTGTTAGTGAGTGAACTCACACATCAACTGACAGTCTGGTCATTCTAAAAAAAACAAACAAATGAAGGATTTGTATACCTCTAAAAGATTTCACGAACTTTTTTCTGAAAAATATTTCCCAGCCAACTCTGCAGTCACCACACGGGGTCTATTCACTTCTGGCCCGGATTCAGCAATCATGGAATGGATTGCTGACAACACTACAAGGGAAAAAATTCACAGCAAGGCTTGGGTTTTCCTAGACACTTTGATTCCTTTTTCCATCTCCTCCTGTTGAGTTAAGGGCTGTGGATTGTTGCTTCTTTTTTTCCCCAAGTTAATATGAAATATACAAGTCTAACTGAATCATGTAGCAGTTTCTTCACCTCAGAACCCAGACTGCTGCATTCTAAAGACTATAACATGCTTTCCAATTAAAATCCCAACCTGGCCTCACAGACAGAAAGCTTCTTGTATGGGGCTCTCTCTCTTTTTGGCGGCTGTTTTCCTTTTAACTGTCAACACAGTCAGTCCTATGAAGCATTGCTGATGAAGTGGATCTGTAACAATAAATTTAAAAAGCACAGCAGGGCGGGATTGGTAAAATGATAAGCAAGGCAGTATGGCAGACATCTGCAAAGCCCTGCTAGGCCATACCTGGCTGCAGAAAGCTAAAAGGAAGGCTCTCCAGGTACATTAATCTTCAGCTTTCATCAGATCCAAGAAGTTTGGCAAAGAGAAGCAGAGAAGTAAATCAGGAGGCTGGCAGACAAAGACCGCTCTTAGGAACTTTATACAAAGTGGGGCCATGGGGCTTGAAAGTATTGGCAAAAGAAAAGGAAGAAAACCAAGTCCTAGTCACTTGCGATGCTTAGTGGTGTGAGCACAAGCCAGTCACCCACCCAAGACCAACGTTCCACTGCACTTTTTGCACCCACAAAATCATTCGTTTGCTCCTGCAGTCAAGGTAACCATGGACCCATTTGCACACACAGCTTTTCCCTATCCCTGTGCTGATGTACACTTAGATGAAGAAGCTGCATGTGCATTCCCCTCACACCCTGTTTTGGGAATTTGATTCCCCCTCGGGTTTAACAAGGAAAGAAAAGATTCATTTAAAGGGAGACCAAGTAAGGGGAGCTTTCTGCTACTGACCAGGGGCTTGATTCAGCGCCCATGGAAGTCAGTGAGAGTCTTTCCCATGACTTTGGAACAGGCCTTGAGGGAGGGAGGAGGGGATGCGGGGGAGGAAAGAGCGGAATGGCAGAGGGAGAATGAGGAGAAGGGAGGAGAGGAGAGGAGAGAGAGAGAAAGGCATGTGTGTGCGACTGTTAAGAGAAACAGGATTCATGGTAATTTCCTGCCAGATGCCAGAACTTCTCCAGCATGCAGACATTTCACATGCTAAATATCAAAGGGTTCCCAATAACAAATGTACTTCCTGCAGCTTCTCAGATCTGCTTCTGTGCCAGCAAGGGAGCTCTGGAACTCAGGGGAAAGGAATGCTCATGTTTTTGCAAAGCAATGTAAAGTTTCCTTGAATTTATATCTATGCGTGTGTGTGTCTCTGTGTGATTACATTCCATTCATCAAATTAGCGTTAGCGAAAAAGAAACCACAGTGCATCTCTCTTTTCCTCTGCCAGGTAAGTGGAAGGGCATTGGCTAGTTGCACGCTCTTCGGTTTTGTTCCACCGCAATCTGTGAAACGTTAGCTTCCTTTTTTCAGAAGCAGTGCCTGGGCCTCTGTGAACACTTTTACACATATTGGTTCCGACAGCTTGAATTAATACGTCAGATTCTATGATCCATATTGGCAACAGGCCTTTTGACCCTATCAGCGCAATGCTTCCCCAACTGAAAATCCCTGGGCCTCAGATTGATTCAGAGCTTTGTAAACATCCTCACATTGGGGCTGGAGGAAGGGGGAAAAAAACCACTACCAAGGAGCTGCTCAGAAGCTCCGCCCTGTGCCAAGCAGTGTGCGGACTAGAATGGAGGCACGAAAGAGAAAGTTCCTCTTGGCTAAAGGCTGGTGAGTGAAGCCAGGTGAAGTTCAGGATTTCCTTCTCTTTGGGCCTCAGTTGCTGCTCCAGTGCCCATTAGCTGCAGAATCATGGGTCACCCCACCGGGGTTTGAATCAGACTATTTTAAAGGGCCAAGTGCCTTTCTTAAAAACTAATTTTAATCAGTGATGTGTTTATGGAATCCCTAAGAAGGGGAAACCGCAAATAGCCACGCTTAGCAGTTAAAGGAGTCAGGACTCCTTCCTTGTGTGACTCGCTTTTTCGGCCTGTTTGGCAGGGGATGGGGTCGGGGTTATCGGCTATAAAGCTGGTTGAAAGTGTCAATAAGAAAAACAAAACAAAAAATTGTAAAAAAAGGGATTGTTGTTTACCTGTTCTAAATGCCACCCTGGTTGTGCAGCTTAATTAATTAATATATGTAGCATGTTTTGAGACCTATTGGTGGCTGTTGGAGCACTCTGTGTTATCATCACGTACCACTGGCAAGTAGAACTGTGGCTCATTGCCCACCTTCTTTGCAAGGTATTTGTAACCTTGGAACAAATCTTCCTCCCCTATTTGCTTCTCCTGGCATTAACAAGTGTGTAATCCCTGCCAGCGTGAGAAAGTCATGCAAAGGACCCAAATAATCATAAATCAATATTAACTGTACATGGCTTATTATTTTCTGTTTATTATCCATTGGCCTAAGAAGTTCATATTGACCCAGTGGGCACAAAATGTCAATAATCACAGACCTTGAAGGTCATGTAGCTTGATACTGATTGAAAATAAAGGCTGCTGTTGGATGGATTAATTGGGTACAATTTCTAGGCTAGAAGGGCGGCCTTTCCTTCCCTGGCTGTGTGAGCAACCCACAAGACTCAGCTCATTGTGTGGTTCAGAAAACAGATGGGGGGGTGGGCCTTGAAGAATTTTGGAATCAGGAAGAAGACACCACCATAACTGCCAGTTTCCAGAGTGAGCTGTGGCATGCCACAAGATGCAAGAGACCAGGTCATTGCTCACGGACAGTTCAAAGGCGCAGCCTCACAAAAGCACTGCTCCTTACCCAGGTGTCTGTGGAAGGCCTTAAAAGTCCTTGAGCTGGAAAGAGGGAATGTTCTTGGGGCACCAAGCCCTGGAACTCCTGACTGGGTCTGTAAGGGGTTATGGTCTCATTGGCCTTAAGATGGACCTGCAAAGCAGCTGGCAGGTTTTCATATACTCTAGGGTGAACAAACTAATTTCTCACCAACTCCTGGTCTTGGGTTTTGTACTGAGGCAGAAGGAAGGGGACTTCAGTGTCCCTGTAGCATGCCCCTCACAGGCCTCAGACACTAAGACAAATGACTTGTTGCCAACAATGGCTATAAGAAACAGGTCCCCTCTGGGGGCCCCTTTGACTGGTGATGAAGCTGGTTTAGATGCTAGAGTATATGGGTCAAAGCAATTTCAAGGCCACTGCAGAGAATGGAATTGGCCTGGGGCTCCACAGCAATGCAAATGATTTGGTTCCATCTACAGTAACAGAAAAAACGTTTTCAGCACTGTTGAGGGGAGGCTTTTGCTGAAAACTATTGTCAGTGACTGGCCAGTTCCCTAATGTAGATGGGGCCCTAATTTCTTCCTACATGCCTGCGAGCTAATATAAGGAACCTTCTGCCAGATAGCCAGGACTGAGCATGTTGTCATGTGTGACATGGGAACTAGGCTTTCCTCATGTTCAGACAGGTCTAGCCATTTCGGTTTCCACCCCTTTCCCTCTTCCCTGGATAACTTCTGAGCCCCAGAAAGGATACCCTGCATAAGCACCCAGAAAATAAAAGGCTTGTTGGGAAGCTTTTATTGACCAACACAACAGCTTGGGTATGCCAGCTTGCGTGGGCAATCCTGCCAAAGCAACCTTTCTCGTGGGAACAGGCCGTGCCACTTCCAATCCGGATAAGTGCTCAGGTACCACAGTGGTGGGTGCAATAGAAGAACCAGAACAGAACACTGTATGCAATCATCAGGCAGACAGATAGAGGGAGCGAGAGAGGCGTAAATGCAATGACAAACCGATGAAAAGGACACATCACGTTAGGGACAATTAATGGAATGTTCCCAAACTTCAGCTAGTTGAAATTCAGGATGAAAACTTTACACTGATTCTGATTCTTTTCTAAACCACTTTGGCCTGCCCCTGTTTCTAACCTGCCCCCGCCAGTGCCCCTTTTGTGTGTGTGTAAAAAACACAGCACCCGCAGCAATTATTACCCTGCCAGATTTCCGTCGGCTTTCGCAGCAACGGAATCACAACAAAGAAACACCACTTCAAAAGCATCCCAGTCTGTTTCCTATTCAGCCCTTCAAGTACAACTCAATAAGAGAAGCTGACAGGCCGCTCTGGTGAGTGATCACAGTGTTTGCCGTCGCACCCCCTTTCTTCGGCTGTCATGTGCACCGTCCTCTCCCCTTCCCCTGCCTCCTCTGCTTTCTAGACATGTGTGAAGAGCAGTGGGGAGGGGCTCCCCAACTAGCCTGCGAGTTCCTAATCACACTCTTGTCAGGAGCCGGGGAGAGAGGGGGGCGTCACTTGGAGATGTTACTTTCCTCCCTGAACCAGTTGCTTCCCTTTCTAAATACTGCTCCCCTTTGAAGGCTTTGTTGGGTGGGTTCTTTCTTCAGGAGAGTCAGGCAAGGTCACTTACGACGGGGGGAGGGGGAAGGGAAATGAATTAAAAACACCCTTAGGAAGCCTCCCTGTGACAGTTTTGGGGCACAGCTAACCAACTGATCAGCCCATACACTGAACCTTTTATGCCTTGAAAACAACTTCAGCCAGCTATTTGATTGACTGATTGATTGATTGCTGCTGTTTCTTTATTTGAATTCCCAAGGCCAAGATTTCCACAAGTGACCAGTGATTTCGGGGGCCGATTTTAGACGTTGTAGAGAGGCCTGATTCTCAGAGGGCAGGCGCTCAGCACTTCTTACAATTCCGGTCCCTTTAAGGAGTCTCAAGCTGGGGGCCAAAATCATTAGTCGCTTTGGAAAACTGTGGCCCGATTGTCTCTGAGTTTCCTGAATTTGAATTTGAACCTAAGTCCCAGATTGTGGCAAGAAAGGCAGGTGGTACTGAAAAGCACATTTGCAAGAGATCACCAGGTTGTGCTTCCAACCCAGAGAAAACTTAGATTCGTTTGGATGAGAATGTGGGTACTTTTCCAAAATGAGCCTCAACAAAATGCTCACCCATCATTGCGTCTGCTCTTGCATGGAGTTTGTTCTGCATCTGCTTAGATTCTGAACATTATTTATCGGAGTGCAGTTCATTTTGTAACAGGGAAAGAGTGCTTCCTGTTATTCCATAAGTGGCTCTCGTAGCTGTTTCACTACAATGGAAAGAGTTTAAAGTCAGGCCTGTAAAATTTAAATCTAATGAAAGGAAATACTTTTTTACACAACAGACCACGAGGTATCACTGCGTCCAAGAGCTCAGCAGGATTCGCCAAAGGACCAGACGTTTATCCAGGGGTATCCAGGATTTTTGGGGGCTTACTTTATTAACTCTAAATGTTTTAGAAGGGCTATAAACTCCTCCCCCTGCTGCAGGGCACACACCCACCTCTAACTAATGGGATTGAGGCAGAAATTTCCTCAAGGGGTGAGTTATCCCATGGCTGCTACTTCAGGGTTCCCTGCACCTTCCTCTGAAACAGCTGGTACTGGTCACTGATGGAGCCAGAATACTAGACAGCCTGGCAATCCCCATATTCCTCCATTTCAAACAGAATACGTGATGGAGCCGATGACAATCTCAGGAGTCTGCACACAGGTTTGAGACCCAGAACTCTGCTTAGGTTCTAAACCCTGCTCTGACATTGACAACATCTGTAGCACGGGGCCTTTGTTATTATTATTTGGGAAACCATGTACCTACTGTACCAGACAGGTGGGGTTGCAGGGGCTGGGAGCACTCTGAAGTTGAAAAGTGCTGTATGAGATTTAAAGGATGATTATTAATATGAACATGTGCATTCCCCTCCCCGCTGCAATGTTCACAGTAAATCACAGGAGCCGGTCCATTTCCATCAGGCAGCTGTGACTGAAACACCACCACCAACAACCCCCCCCCACACACACACACACACACAACCACAGTCCCCCCAGCAGAGTTAGGTCCTTACTTCTTCAGCTCTGGGGGCCATTGGGGCCAGATCTCTTGTGGAGTTTAGCCACTGCAAACTGATGTAGCTTCATTGGATTCAAGGGAGCTGCGATGAATCCCACCAGCTGACGATCTTGCCTGCTTTGCCTGAACCTCACTCCACTAACTGGGCGTTTCCATTCTTGGCCCCCACCTCAGGATTCTTCTGATCAGTTTTCCATCAATGCCCCTGATTCTCCTCTCACTGACACCAGTGGAATTATTCCCCATATGCACCAGTGCAAAGGAGATCAGTTCAATTGGAGATATGAAATAGGTCACGTGACTGAGCTGTCCCACCAGAACCACCTGAGTTTTGTATCTCCAAGGCTTGCAACAAACCAGCTGCTAACTATGGATTTCCCTAAAAGGGCAAGTTTGGCTTTCTTACTCCTTATCCTTTCAGGGGAAAAGAAAATCTTTTTAACTAGGTAACACCCTGATTGGTTCTTCATTCTGTTAATGGACTTTTACACCACGTAACCCAGAGCCATGGAAACGGGGTTGTTAAATAGTACAGCACATGGCCGGCTGTGCTTGGGTGCAGCTAGAAGCTAGAGGATAGAACAAGCCAAACATGGTTATTCCCACAGGCTGACTCACTCTAAGCCTGACTACAAAGTCCATGGTAGTTGCTTCTGAACATATGAAGGGTGGTGGTTTGCATGTCTCTGCAGTTACTGCCCACGTCCATGTACTGTCAATGCCTGACACTTTACCTTTAAAACTCATCCTACAGAAGAAAGCTTTAAAAAAACAAAAACCCCACACTCCTCTGAGACTGCGGTATCCTTCTTTCAGCCCGCCCGGTCCCAGTCACATCTGCCACTTCTTATTAGACCCCATCAGCAGGGTAATGTGACTTGACTGATGTAATCAGAGGTGACATGCCAGCAAAAAGGATCTCCAGAAACTTTAAACCATGTGGTTTCCAAAACCACACTGTCTCTAGCTCTTTCCTGGAATTGGAGTTTAAAGGGAAAGTTCTGCTCTGCACATGCAAAATTGGGGTCAAGTGTTTGCATATCTAATCTTGTTTTAGAAGCTATGGAAGACTGACTTAGCCACTGCATATTTCACCACCAGCATGGGGAACTAGATTCAGGGCCCCGTCAGAACGTGCTGGTTAGAAATGCAGGATGCTAGTTGTAAATTCCCTCAGTCAAACTCTAAGGTTCTGATCCAGTCCTCAGCTCAAGCAAATTTCCCACTGACTTCAGGGGGAGCAGTGAGTGACAGGACCCCAGAATAGGGCCCAAGAGGCATTGTAATCCCCCTCTTTCTGTTTTGTACTAACCTCTGTTTCTGGTGCCTCAGGTAAATAGCAGATTCCCCTTTGAAAATACACAACTGCCCAGTGCGGGTGGGTCACACCAGATTGATGCTCACACCTGTTTTAGACTCAGTGGAGCCTGATATGCAGCTTAAACCATCTATGTCATAGCTGCTTTTGGCCCACTGTGTACCTGCCAGCCTGCCTAGAGACTAAATAGGTGGGGCCGGGCTGATCTCTGAGCAGTGCCCATGGCATATTCTGGATAGAGGGAAGACATGGACTTTTCCTGAAGAAAGTCAGCTGAGAAAGAGTTAAAAATGGGAGTGGGGAGGGAGGGGGGAGAGAGAGAGAAAGGATATTCAAGCAATGGACTAGCTTCCACACCCTAACAGTAACATTATGTCAGGCTCTGACTGACTGCAAAATAGCTGGAGTGGAAGTTTCCCAGAACAACAAGTTAATAAGATCCTCACGAGAATGGCCACACTGGGTCAGACCAATGGTCCATCTAGCCCAGTATTCTATCATCCAACAGTAGCCAATGCCAGGTGCTTCAGAGGGAATGAACAAAACAGGTGATCGTTAAGTGATCCATCCCCTATTGTCCATGCCCAGCTTCTGGCAGTCAGAGGCTAGGGACACCCAGAGCATGGGGTTCCATCCCTGCCCATCCTGGCTAATAGCCATTGATGGACCTATCCTCCAGGAACTTACCCAGTGTTTTTTTAATTTATAATTTTGGCCTTCACAACATCCCCTGGCAACAAGTCCCCCAGATTGACTGTACGTTGCATGAAGAAGTTTGTTTTGTTCCTTTTGTGTTTTTTAAACCTCCTGCTATTAATTTAATTGAGCGACCCCTAGTTCTTGTCTTATGTGAAGGGGTAAATAAGACTTCCTTATTCACTGTCTCCACACCAGTTACGATTTCATAGACCTCTATCATATTCCCTGTCAGTCATCTCTTTTCCAAGCTGAAAAATCCCAGTCTTTTTTATCTCTCCTCGTACGGAAGCTGGTCCACACCTCTAATCATTTTTGCTGTCCTTTTCTGTATATTTTCCAAATATATTTTTGAGATGGGGTGATCAGACTGGTTTGCAGTATTCAAGGTGTGGGCAGTACTGCAGGATTTGGCCAGTTGTTAATACAAACGGTCCTACTGGCTCATAAGAGACAGCCTATGTCAAGAAAGCTCTGAGCCAGTATCCTCAGGTTCCTTGGGACAGGCACCTCAACTTCCTCCATCTTCACACAACACCGAGCAGGATAATGGGAGTCTGTTGAGAACCAAGGGCTTTATCCAATGCCTACTGACGTCAGTGTGTGTCTTCCCTTGGGCTTTCCATCGGGCTCCAGTCTGAGGCTGAAAACAGTGCAAGGTGCTTAATCTCAGAGCAGCCGAGGGCATCTCTGGACTCCAACACAGCCCGGGGGGATGGACCTGGGGGTGGAGGAAGGGAGAAAGGAGCCTCCTGTCACACAGAAAATTTACCAGCTTGGGTGCATGACAAGCTCTGAGATCTCCCAGCAGCTCCCTCTGCAACCAGATTTAAGCAACCACACTTACCTCCAGCCACAACAAACCCCAGCGTGTTAAATCCCAGGTAAAACATCATCTCAGTTACTCTAACAACATTCCTCCCTGGGTGGGATTGAGAGTTAAAGAATCTTTCTCACACCTCCACCCTGTCCCAGAGCGTGAGGCTTGGGGAGGCTATGGACAGATGAGACAATGCCTGCTAATCTTTCCTGTCTCAAAGCCTCATGACAAGCTAACGTCTTTCCATACCTGGTGCCTCCCCTTGTCTGGCTAACTGATTCCCTGAGCTTTCGGTGCTCACCTTGTTCTCTGCTGCCAGAGTGGGCAGTGAGCGAACAATCAGTCGGGCTGCAGAATATGTCAGGGTGCTGGAGCTAGGCTGCTGGGGGGGCAACGCACCCCTGGGCTTGAAGTGATAATAGTAATGGAATAGCCAGCTTCCATCACATACAGGGCGTCGGCACCCCACTATAAAAACCGCTCCAGTGCCCCAGTAATATGTATCAGAGGCAGCACAAAGAGGGAGAACAAGCTCCTGCTGGTCTTGGGGAGGAGGGATAGCTCAGTGGTTTGAGCATTGGCCTGCTAAACCCAGGGTTGTGAGTTCAATCCTTGAGGGGGCCATTTAGGGATCTGGGGCAAAACTTGGGGATTGGTCCTGCTTTGAGCAGGGGGTTGGACTAGATGACCTCCTGAGGTCCCTTCCAACCCTGATATTCTATGATTCTATGATCATTCTTAGGGCGCGTCCTCACTGCAGCTTTAACATGAGTTTTCTATGCTCCCGTCACTCCTCTCGAGTTAGCCTAGCTCGAGGGAGAGCAGGTACACAGCACCATAGCCCTAGGGCTGCCGTGTCCACACGGCCACGGCACTCACTCCTGTGTGGTGCTAAGACTTCTGGGGGTGCATCTCCTGGGTCTTAGCACAGCTGCAAGTTGAGCCCTGCTATGAATTCTTTCCCAGTGAGTGGTGAGAGAACTTTTCCATCCTTTCTGGGCCCGGGGGGGAA
The DNA here is from genome assembly GCF_965140285.1 of Lepidochelys kempii. Taxonomy (NCBI): domain Eukaryota; kingdom Metazoa; phylum Chordata; order Testudines; family Cheloniidae; genus Lepidochelys; species Lepidochelys kempii. Next base: position 2,739,015 of record NC_136405.1, on the reverse strand, counting down.
TTGTGGGAAAGCCCTGGAGGACTAGCAGCAGGACTCAGGTGACACTTGCCAGCATGCACCCTCCAGAGTGGTGGTGTTAGCAGCTGACAAGTTGTAGCCCCTGACAAACCAGCCAACGCGTGAAAAGCACCATCCCACTTGAGGCAGGCAAGGGTTTTTGCATATGGACAGGACTCAAATTAGGGGAAACCCTCGAGCTAAAACTTGAGTTAACTTTGGAATGAAGACAAGCCAGTAAACAGGTCCCAGATTGTATTGTACTCTGTCCTGTTACCTCCTTCTCTCCCTGGGAGCAATTCACCCCTATGCAGAAGAGCTTAGAAGAAGACCTTTGCATCGCTTACACCCACTGAAGCCCTGTGGGACTTAACTGCCACCCAGTACTGGCTATGTAGGTTGCAATTCCTGCAAGCTGTGATTACAACTCCTAACTGGGTAAACTGTACACGTCCAATTATTTTCATTACCCCATCTCTGATCTGCTTGCTCGTCTCATCCACCTGCTATGTCTTGTCTTTTAGATTGTAAGGTCCTTGGGGGAAGGGACTATTATTTAGAGTATGTTTGTACGGCACCTAGCACACTGGAGCCCATGTTGGTTGGCCTTTAGGGTCTACCACCCTATAGATATTGATAGACCTCATTCTCATTGACATGTACAATCCCATTAAGGTCCTTTTATGCTACCAGAATGGCAAACGAGACTCAAACCCCTAAATAATAATAGATGCTGCCCAGTGCTTGTGTGAACCCCTCGGCACAGGATGAACAGCTTAAGAACATAAGAACAGCACATAAGAACATAAGAACAGCCACGCCAGACCCAAGGTCCATCTAGCCCAGTGTCCTGTCATCCGACAGTGGCCAGTGCCAGGTGCCCCAGAGGGAATGAACAGAGCAGGTAACCATCAAGTGATCCATTCCTTGTCACCCATTCCCAGTTTCTGGCAAACAGAGGCTAGGGACAACATCCCTGCCCATCCTGGCTAATAGCCATTGATGGACCTATTCTCCATGAACTTATCTAGTTGGGACTTAAGTGGTGCACCCCCTCTGGAGGTTTGGGTTTGTACAGTGCATGCCCGATAAGGCCCCAATCTCAGTCAGAGCATCTGAGTGCTATTGTAATTCAAATAAAATACTATGAATATTGCAGCACCCAGAGGCAGCTAGTCATGGACTGTGGACCATCTCTAAACTTTATTCACTAACACATTATCCACTTCATATTGTCGTGTCGCTCATCACAACAGACACATGGAAATATAGCAACCTGGTCAAGAACCATGGTAATAGCTCTAACAAAGTTTCTGAAATGTCTTTGCCACTAAATTCCCAATCCTTTCAGATCAGTTTATATGGTAAATTTGTTGCTTTATTTGCCACAAATGCCTTCTAACTGCCAGCATCGTATGTATCAAGTGAGCATATCCGGCACTTTGGAAAGATCAATATCTTTGCCGTTGTAAATATCTTGGAAAAATCGATGGGGGACGTAAAATGTATTTTGTCTATTTTCACTTTTAACATCTCTTTGTAATAAAAATGCTATTTTAATAAATGAAAATGGTGAGATTCATCGCTGGACTGCGCTTTTTATCACAGCTACTGGTCCCTGAGCTCCCAGAGCAAAACAATCTACCCGAGGCAGAACAGTTGCAACCTGGGCTGGAGATTATCCGCATCCCCTTGCTCACCTCTTGTAATAAGCCAAATGCACCCTCTACTCTTTAGACTTCTATTTCCCCAGGCCACACTGTGGAGCCCTTACTCCTGTTGGTGAGCATTTACTCATGCAATTGCCTTCAGTGGGACGACTCATGTGAGTAAGTGCTTACCAGTGGATGGAACGCACCCAGGAAAAGGCATATGCATTGCTCGAGTGCCACTTAATCCCTCGAAACAGGCACTTAACGTGAGGCATAGACCTTGTGTTGGGCCCTGTATACTGACGCCCCTAACACCAGCGCTAAACGAATTGGGAAGTTCTCTCCATCAACAAACTGTCCAAATCTTGCCTCAACCTTGGAATGGATCAAAACCAAGACAGAGGGGAGAGGACTTATGTTTATGGGCTCATTCTATGCCAAAGTATCACTGACTCACACTTAGGTTGTTAGTGTACTTGCAAAACAACAAAACAAAGCAACTCAACTACAGTGTGTAGGCATGATATATAAATCGAATCTTTACCTCATCTGTAATTACTGTGCAGTACTGGCTCGGTAATTATTAAATAAAACCTCTTGCTGCATCTGAGATGGATTTATGGAAGAAATTCCCTTATCAACATTCACGGCAATGCCAGTGAGAAATGTGTGGCACAGTGGGATTGTTATATCATTTGTTGCCGTTGTTATCGTGACTGACCTTGGAATCTGCCAGGGGGACAAGGGAGGCAGACTCAGGGTTTGGGAAACATTTGCTTTCAAGGAAGACTTCCAATATAGATATTTAGGGAGAGATTTCCAAAGGCACCTAGGTGATTGGGGGTCAACGCTGAAATTTCCAAAGCTAAAGGATTTGGATGCTTAATTCCCATTCAAAGAGGACTAGCCTGAGGGTATGTCTACACAGCGGCTGAGAGGGTGCTTCCCACCATCAGTCCACATAGACAGTCTAGCCCTGGTCCAGCTAGCACCTAACAATAGCAGTGTGGCCTTAGCAACACAGGCTGAATCTTGGGCTCACTGCCCAAATACATACCATGGAGGTCGGGCAGGTTTGTACTCAGGCAAGTAGCCTGAGTTGCCACCTGGGCCACCATGGCCACAGTGCTATTTTAATTCTGTAGTCTGAGCAGATCTAGAGCATGTCTGTCCAACCGTGCTGGGAAACACCCTCCCTGCTGCTCCGCAGACAAACCCTCAGAGGCAACAGCTCCAATTATCTTTATCATTGCATGTTTGTTATAACACATGACCATCTACTTGCTGCTCCACAGTGGGCTTGGAAGGCCTGTTAATGCTATAGCTACTTAGGCTGTAGCACCTGTCAGCTGAAGATCTCAAAGTGCTTTACAGGCATTACTTAGTTGAGCCTGAGATCAGGTGGGTCAGTATATTGCTACCCCTTGACTATCTGGCTAAGACTGAATGTAATATCAAGTCATTTGCTGGTGGAACTCATTGCCACAAGATATAACTGAAGCCAAGAACTTAGCAGGATTCAAAACACAACTGTAATATCTGGAGTTATAACAGTGAATATTGAAAAAATAAAACAAACAAGTGCTTTGCAAAGGCTATAAACCACCCTATTTTAGGACACCCTAGCTATTGGTGGTTAGGAAAAGCTATTCCCTGGGGACAGGTTATCCCATAGCTGCTGGCTAAAGGGCTTCCAGCACCTTCTCCTGAAGCAGCTGGTACTGACCCGAGTTGGATACAGGACACTGGAGTAGTTGGATCATTGATCTGTTCCAGTCTGGCAAATCCTATCTTCCAGTTATTGGACATCTCCTTTACTGGGGTACTAGATCCTGCCCTGGCAGGGAAATGGACACACTCAGCACATGAGACTTCCCCACCCTTGACTCCTAGAGTGCTCATTTTACCCCTAGGCTACAGACTGGGAAGTTGAGGCACAGAGGAGTGAAGTGACTTGCTCCAGCCTTCCCTGGGAGTCAGTGTCAGAACAGGGAATAGAATAAACCGGGGCCTGATTCCCAGCCCATGTTCCCCCTGGTAACCTGACCTGGTCCCAAACCGACCATACAAAGAAGAGCCAGTCAGTGAGGTTTACTTCAGACTATGTGATGCTGGGAGAAGTCTCCCATGTCACAACCCTCAGCCCAGTCTGCAAAATGCCTTTTTTTGGTGTGTCTTTTCCCTTCATCTCAACACTCCCCTCTCCTGTTACTTGTGAGCCTCCAGGCAGCTCATTCCTCCTTTTCATCTCCTGGAGAGCTTCACCCATTGCTTTAGCAGTTCAAAGGATAGCCTAGGGACTAGAGTGGTAGTCTGGAACTTGGGAGACCTGATTTCAATTCCCTTCTCTGACACAGACTCCCTGGGTGACCTTGGGCAAGTCATTTAGGCCCAGATTTTTAAAGTACTTAGGAGTGGCTAGGCTCAGCATTGCAACTCCTGATTTAGAGCTGAAATCTCATTTTCAAAGGGAATTTAGGGACTTAGAAGCCTAAATCCCATCAACTGTAAATGAGAATATAGCTCCTAAGTCCCTAAATCACTTTTGAAAAATCTGGATCTCAGTCTGTTGGTGCCTCAGTTCTGCATCTATAATAACGCCCCCCACCTCGCAGGCATGTTGTGAGAATAAGTGCATTAAAGGCTGTGAGGTTCATAGGCAGCACTATAGAAAGGAGACTGAAGTCTTGGCCAGACTGACGAAGCAAGGTGGAGCTGCAGTGGCTGTGAATTTGGGTTTGCTCAGAGGCACATAATTCTTCTCCACTTCTCCAGCCCAGATTGCCACTGATCTCCCTGTGTAGGAGCGCTGTGGCTCAGGACCACCCAAGCTTTCCAATCCCTCAGACACAAGCAAGGAGGGAGTGGGAAAACCCATCTCCTCACCTCGCTCCTGCCTATGAAGGAAAGTCCAAGAGCCTCAAAAACCAATCTCCTGGCAGCTGCCTAACTGTGCAAGTGTTTGATTCTTCAAGACGGATCAGTCAGTGACAGCTGGCTGACATCAGCTTTCATGTCTCTCTAAGAGCATAGAGTGGAAAGGGGGCCAGGTTAGCCTGGAGATAATTACAGAGCAGAGAATGTCAGTAAGTAGAGCTAAGGTAAGAGCAAACCACCAAAGAATACATAAATAAATAAGGTGGTTTTTATAACAGGGTAATTACCCAGCTTAAATATACAATCATCTCGCATTTTGCTAAACTTTATGACACATGATGACAAGTTAATAAATGAGGTGTCTTACCAGCAGTTAAACAGCTGTTACCAGCCACCTTGTGAAGATGAGTAGCCCAGAGCAAAAAAAACACAAAGCCAAATGAAAAGAAACTGGTTATTTCTGTTTGTCGAAATAGCCCCTGTAATAAATCACCATTACCAATGTTGTCATTTATCAAAGGGAGAGCTCTTGTTGCAAAAGCCTTTGAAGTCCTGGCACCCATAATTTCCTACCTATAAAAAGATACCTTTGTGTATGTGTCATACCTTGAAGTGACAGGAGCCAGATCCAGAAGATATTGAGTTCACTGCTGAAACACGCCCCTCCTAATGAGCACGTCCAAAGCATCCCAGGAAATTGCTCGTATGCATATATAGGCAGTGAGGTGTTGGCTTATGACTGGCCAGCCAAAGGAAACTCCTTCAGAGCAGTAACTCAGCCGGAGCGCATTTCTGTTGTGGAGATGGTCCATCAGACTGTGGAAGGAGCCTCCCTAAAAGATTCTCTCTAGTTCAGCCACAAGCTACTGGGAATCTGTGGGTGAGATTGTTTGCCCTGTGTTATGCAAGTCAGCCTAGATGACTATCATAGTCCCTCCTACGCTTAAAATCTAGGAATTCAGGGAAGAGTCTCCCAAGGGAAATGGTGGATTCTCCAGTGATCAGGGCCTTTAAAATGCTGGAGAATGTACAGTAGGGAACAATCTTGGGCTGGCCAGTGAGAGACTTTTCGGATCTCCAAGCACCAAATCCTGAGATGAGAGCTGAGCTTCTGTAACTCCCAGTAAAGTCACCAAACAACTAGCAGTAACCTCATCCCCAACAGTTTGAACCAATAGTAAACCTCGTCCAGTGTCCTGCTCCTTGTCATGCCAGAACAGTTCCAATCCAGGGTCCCTACTCCCGTACTGGAGTTAACAGAAGAACAGGGGCCTCCTTCCCATAACGCACCTGACCCACCATACCACACCACAGCACATAGAGGAGGAATGACGTCATGATCTCCCCGCCCTGCCAGATAATCAGCTGATGCTACAAAGTGAGAGGATGATGCCCACCCCTGCACCTTTTCCTTCTCAGTGTCAAGGCTGCAAATGTTATTAATACTTGTGTAATTATGAAATAGTTGCAAATATCCTTCTTTAATGCTCCACCCTGGGAAGATGTGCAGCATCCACTGCTTTGATAACACGCAGTTTTCCTTTTCATCCCAACATTGTGTTGTGTCTAAGGCTCACGTCAGTACAACAGGCACAAGCAAAGGCAGTTGTAACAAATCCTGGCCCTGTAAATACGGACAGCTTGGCTGTCAGTGGGGATTGAACCCTTCATCACCCAAAAATCTGGGGATTGGTCCTGCTTTGAGCCGGGGATTGGACTAGATGACCTCCTGAGGTCCCTTCCCACCCTGATATTCTGTGATTCTATGATTCTATGAAAAACACAAGCTTCCTGCCACTTGAACGAAAGAAACAACTGTTTTAGATGTGGGAAAGGAAGAGGCTGGGATAGCCTCTGGGGCCAGCCCATAACAGGAGACATGGGCCCATGCACTAAGCCAACATATTATACAATGCATGCTAGATTACACTAGAAGGAGCTGGAGTGACAGAGGAAAGGTGGCAAAGAGTCCTGTGGCACCTTATAGACTAACACAGCTACCCTTCTGGTAGAAGAAGGGTGGTCTCATGGCTAACGCTCTAGAGCAGGTCTGAGCAGATCTGATTTTACTTCCTGGCTCTGCCTAGACTGCTTATGTGACCTAGGGCAAGTCACTTTATCTCTCTGTGCTTCAGTTCCCTATCTATGAAATTAAGGTAACAATCCTTCCTTTCTCCCACCCTTCATCTGTCTGGTCAACTTAAGCTCTTTGGGTCAGGAACTGTCTGTCACTGTGCGTGTACCGCACCTGACACAATGGGGCCCTGCTCTCATTCAGGGCCTCTTGGTCCACCACAAGATACCTACTAATACTAACGTAAGGAATATTACTTAGAGATAACACAGCGAGATAATGGAGCTGCTACATTGTTTGAGTTTGTTTTAGGGTTGGCTGGAAAACAACATTTCCATTTCATGAAAAATGTGAAAGTTCTGGCATTTGTTTTCATTCTGATGCAGAATTAAACCAAGACATTTAGAAAATCTCCATGAAAAAATGAGAGAGAGAGAGAGCGATTATGAATTACCAGAATAGCATATAGTCTGGGGCTAGGGCATATAGCTATGACATGGAAGATCCAGGATGAAGTCATTCTCTGTCTGATTCAGAATTTGCCTATTGAGTCAATCTCTCCTGCTGGAGCTGTTCCACTTTGGATAAATAACTAAATATTCCTGAGTCAGACAGAGAGCAACTGACTCTCCAGCCCAGAGGTTAGAGCACTCACCTGCTCTGCCTGAGAGTAGCAACTTAAACCTGAGTCTCCCAGATATTGGGCGGGTGTCCTAACTATTGACCATTCTGTCAGCTCGCTCTGGCTTGGAACAGAAATTCCACCTTGGACCTGAGAAACCTTCCCAACAAAAGTCTAGTCAAAAGTGATCATTACATTCCCAAGAGAAAATGTTTGGTCGAAAAATTCCTGACAAGCTCTAATTTGTTTTAATAAACACTCCAAAATAATCTTTCCGAGTATTTGCTTACTAACATACATCATGGAGGCTGGACCCCCCGCTGGTGAAAACCAGCATAGATCTCGGGTCCATATTATTTAAAACGGAGAATATTCTACAGCCACCCACAAATATTACAAAGCCAGGGAACAAGTGCAGGGATCAAACTGCTGTTCCAACTGCATAACTTGAGGGCTGAGTTTTGTCCATCTGCTTTGCCCCCGACTGATGGAGGGTTTGAGAAAACTGAACAATTTAGGCAGCACCTAGCCGCCAAGAGAGTTGTCCTGGATTCTAGGGAGGGAAAGTTTTACAGCAAGCAGTAGCCCTTTGCCAGTCGGGCCACCTTGCCCCGTTTGTGCAGACTGGAACATAAGCTCTGGGTGCAGCATGACCCATTCCCATGCTTTTGAAATCTTATGGGACAGATTTCACCCTGCCTCAAGACAGTCATAAATCAGCCTCAAAGTACAATGAATGAAACATCTCCAGTGAGTCAACAAAGGTGACCTTACATCATCCCGGCCAGCTGGGAAAACAACACACCCAGTCATGGAGCAAGAGGCAGCTTATCACTAGCGTTTAATTGAAGAAAATAGATCAGCAGCATCGGAGGTTTATCCTGCATCTGGGAATGCTGGATGGGGTGGAACAGGAAGGCCCAGAAAATTAATTATTCTTACATGAGCTCCAACCTAGACAGACCCAAGGGATTGGATTAGGGCTGTGTGAATACTTGCCATGAATCCTGAAACTCAGCTGGTTTGAAGTTCTGTTACAAACTCAAAGCCCAGACCGTGACTGGGCAGAGATTTGCTCTGGAGCCCGAATCCAATTCCCAATGATCCTGGGGTTGATTTATGGTTCTGTGAAACATGCATCATCACACAGGGTTGATGGGACACCGGGTGAAACACATCACTTTTCAAGTGATTTTTTGCTGAGAGTTTTGGGGCACATTCAAATCTGAACCTCAGAGCTATCCTCCAAGTGGTAAAACATCTCACGCAGACTGGAATCAAAGGAAACATGCATGGATCCAAAAGCTTTAGGAGAAGGATCCACACTTAGGGGCCCTTATTCAAATGGCATACTGAGCTCTGGCCTGTCTTCAGAGACCACTCAAAGAAGGGCAAAGATCGGGGCTGGGGTTTTCAAAGTAGCCTCAGGGAGTTTGGTGCCGAAATCCAATTCAGTGTGACTCCTTTAAGGCTGCTTTGGAAATCCCAGCTTGACTGCTTAATGGAGATAATAAAGGTGGAACAGAATTGCACTGAATGAGAAAGAACCGTGTCTCACACTGATATAAAACTGGACTACCTTAGTGGAGTCACCACTGGAGTAACCCAGATCAGGATCAAGCCCAGTGGGACTGAGAATTCCTTGGGGCAGTCTCTCAAGATAAGAGTTTGTTTGCAGTGTTGTAGCTGTGTTTGGTCCCAGGATAGGAAAGAGACAAGGTGGGTGAGGTAATATCTTTCTGCTGGTGAAAGAGACCCACTTCTGAAGTACACAGGGACCTGAAGATGAGCTCTGTGCACCCCAAAAGCTTGTATTTCTCACCAACAGAAGTTGGTCCAATAAAAGATATAACCTCGCCCACATTGTCTCTTGCAAGACAGGAGTTGGTCTAATAAGGGTGCCTTCTGGTGCAGGTTAAATTGTACATGTTCCCGTTTTAGCAAAGCAAACAATCATTATTGAGATTGTAAACGCTTCAGGGCAGGGACTGTCTCTAATTCTTACAAAGTACAATGAGGCCCTGTTCTTGGCTGGCCCCTACATGCTACCGTAATAAACATGTTAAATAATCAATTCTAAATGAATGTAGTTATTCCTCAGAGTATCCATCCATTTAGGAAGACTAGTCTTCTTATTCCAGAGACCCGGTATTTTTGATTTCCTCGGTTGTTGTCACTCTTCTGCTGCTGAAGAGGGTTTTCTTTCCTTCTCCTCTGAACGGCGTGCACTTCACCTGCCTCGTAACCGTCTGCCACAAAAAGTCGTCACCTGTCATCTCATCCCAAGTGACTTCAAAAAAAAGGCTACGGCAGCTATAAATAATTAAGGCCCTGTCTTAGGTGGGTGCAACGACAGAGTTTTGAAACTTCCTGTACATCATTGAAACTCATTTGGTAGCCAAATGGGGATCTAACCTGGTACAGAAGGATGGTGTGAACAGAGCCATGACCATTTTTTAAGAGTAAATAAGAGTGTGAGCAAACTCTAGCCTCAATTCCTACCTAGTAATCTCTTAGCTAGGAATAACCCGCCCACAGTGGTGAGTCAAATCATGCTAGAACCCCATTTGGCCACAGCCAAGTTCAGACTCTGCTTAAGCCCGCAAGAGAAAAGCCCTAAACGGAGCAATATTTGCCCTAAGCCTAGGATTCCAGGCACATGGCATATCTGTATCCCTTCATATGTCATGGGAAATGAGGAGCTTCTTGCATTTCCACAGCCTCTCTCCATTAGCATGCATGATTTACTGATCAAATCCTCCAGTCATCTCAGAGCGTGTAAGAAGTTAACATCAAAGCCATGGAGGGGAGGGGATGGTGAGAGTTAGAGAGAGATGTCACATTAGTGTCTGGCTCACTGCGTGCTTCTGCATTTTAAACCTTGTTCGTTGAGATTTCAACTTCATCGCCGTGTTTCATAGAAAGAAAACAGGCCACACATACCTCTTAAGTCAAAACATCCCCAAAACATCCTCATCTTTTCGGACAACTGCCTGGGTCCTGCACTCAGCATGCAGCACGCTCTGTGTTCTGCTTTGCAAAGTTTGGTGTTCTGTTCATTTCTGTTCGGCTCCCATACTGCGTGGTGTTGGAGCATCCGCCGGTAGGCCAGTGAACAAAGGGATTCGCTTCTATTCTGTGGGTCTCTTTCCTTCTTTTTCTCTTCCTCCCCAAATAAGAGCCTTTGCAAATTTCACCACTTCCACCAGAGAGTGCTTGGGAAGGCAGCATGATCTAGTGAGCAAGGGACTAGATTAGAGCTCAGACCTGTGGAGTCGACTTGCCTCTGTCACTGACCCATCGTGTTACCCTGGGCAAGTCACTTCCCCACTCGTAACATTGTTTCCCCTACCACTCTTTGTCTGTCCTTGTCTATTTAGAGGGTAAACTCTTCGGAGGAGGGACTATTTCTTAGTATATGTTTGTACTGAGCTTAGCACAATGAGGCCGCAACCTCAGCTGGGTTTAGGTTCCACAATGACATTAATACCCCAAACAAAATGTTAGGATGTATAAATAATGGGAAAGACAATAATATTGAGGTGGTAAGAAAGGCATTATGTAATTCAATGGTACTCCACGCCTGGAATACTGTGGTCAGTTCTGGTCCCCCTATCCTAAAAGAGAGAAGACAGAATATCCGAGGTTCAGCAATGCCTGACAAGCTAGTTAGAGTCCTTCTGTGTATAGGACAGGGTGAACAGTTGGGACTTTTAGAGAGGGGACATGACAGAGGTATAAAAATAATAAACAGGCCAGAGAAAGTAAATCTACTTACCTTTTCTTGTAAAACAAGAATAAACAGAGTAGGAATAAAAAAAACAGATTAGACATTAATCCTCAGTCCTGCTTAGTGGGGGAATGAACTAGTTGACCTCTTGAGGGCCCTTCCAGCCCTACATTTCTATGATTTTTATGGACAATGAGAACAATCCACATTTAAATGAAAGGGAATGAAAAAATGACTAAGGGATATACACCCTTCTGCTTTGGGGCATAAACAAAAGCAAGGCGTAACTGACAAGGGTTAGGTAGAAACTTTGTGTTGGAGCAATTCTGTAACTATATGCTAGGGCCCTGATCCACCAAAACATGTTTAACTCCCACTGAAGTCAAAGCACCAGTGAGGGTAATTAACCATTGGGACACCTTACCTAGGGGCATGATGGATTTAAATAAAGGCTGGATGTCTTTCAAAACACTGAGCTGTGAATCAACCAGAAGTCATTAGGCAGAGCTGGTTGAAAATTCCCTGACAGAGCAGGTTTCTGTTGGAAAATGCTAACTCAACAGAACTGAAACATTCCGTGGGAACAAACTGATTTTGTCAAAACTTTTGACGGAAGAAGGAGGGCAGGCTAGGTGGCCCTGCCTGGTTCCCTGCCAGCTTGCCCAGCTCCCAGGATCCCTGACTCCCCTACAGCCCGGCTCGTGGACTGCCTAGCTGGCAGACAGGCAGGCAGGTTGCCCAGCTCCATGCCTCCCCAGGCATCTGGCTCCCTGGCTCCGCATGGAGCTGGATGGCTGGCCCTCTAGGTGGCCCACCTCTGAGTTGGCCAGCTCCCTGGGCTACCTGCCAGGCAGGCAGCCAGTAAATTGAAAAATTCCATTTTAGTTCTCCAAATCTCTCAGAATTTCTTTCCCAAGGGAAAATTTGGAATATTTGATTTTTTTGGTCCCAATTTGTGATTTTTCTTTTTCTTCAGATTTGAAAATTTTCACGTGATGGAAATTCCATTTTCGGGCTAGCTCTGTTACTGGGCTAGAGGCAGGAATCACAGTCTCTGCCCATGTTCTGCAGGAAGTCAGACTTGATGATCACTGTGGTCCCTCCTGACCTTAACATTTATGAACCTTTGCTGATTTGGGACACCTGTTGAATTGCAGCTCTGGAGTTCTTGCACCTTCCTCTGCAGCAGCTGGTACCAGCCAGAGACAGGAGATGAGGCTAGATCAGTCTGATCCAGGCTGGCAGTTCCTGTGTTCCTAGGCTGATAAGAGAAATCATACAGTTCTGCCCTAGAACAAATCATAAATGTTCACTTCTGTCTTATGCAAAAAAAAGTTATTTTTTTGCTGCCATGTTTCAATGATGTCTTTTGGCTTTGCGCAAACCAGAGAGAGAATTTGCAACAAACCAAGAAAATACTTCACAGGCCTTTTGCAAATCCCATGATCAGGGGCCACCTTTCAATCCCCTGGTGGTATGTGCACTTACTGAAGCCTGAGAAGAAGAATTGAGCTCTTCAACATCATCCCGCTTCAGATCCTCCCAGGGATAAATCTTTGGCCCCAGCCCCTACCGTGTTCATCTCTCAGACACATGCAGTAGGCTCTGGGATTTCTCCCTCCCCACCAGTTTTTACGAAGGGACACCCATTAGCGCAGAAAGCTGCTTTGGTTTGGACTCCATGTTACAGTCACGGAGAGATTTATGACCTGAGCAGCTTTGATGTGGGCCTCTGATAAGCATCAGGAATATGTTTGTTTCATGACAATGTCAGCCAGTAAACTCTGAATGAAAAGAGTTTACGGGCAGCAATGTTTCCTGGAGCTATTCAGCCAGCTGTTACATACCAAGGGAAGGCCGGCCATTAAAACAAAATCATAAAAAACCCTCCTGGTAGGCTTTGTAAATAGAGCGAGGCTTCTCCTTTAAGGGAGAGGATAGGGGAATATTTCCATTTCAGTTGGAGGGAGAAGCCCTGGAACAAGACTACAGAAAGGCCTGTGTAGAATTTGTCAGAGGATTAGCTCAGGAAAAGAGAGAGAGCAGGATTTTTCCCCTTCACACTCACTCGGCTGTTATTCCAAATTAGGCTGTTCATGTTCGGCTCGGAGGAGGGATAATGAAAACCAGAAGGACAGCAGCGGCTGGGGCTGGGTGGAAGGGAGGGGGCGGTTTCAAAGTCGAGAGCACATGTGGCAACTCATGCTGGCCCAGACCATCTCCTCCTGTGATTCCTCGACAACCCGATGCAGGAGACTGTGGTGCAACCCCACACACCAGTGCAACACAAGGGGGCACCCTCCGCCCTCTATGCCCAGGGTCTCCTGCCCCACTGGATTACCATAGTCAATGTTTGGGGAGCGAAGGGCCGTCAAACCAGGATGCATCTACTAGGGATGGGCGGAGATTGTTGGTGCCATTGGGATACCTTGTCTGAATGTTAGAGGATTCCCCTCCCCGCTGCTAACCTCTGCTGCCCGCTCGCCCTCACGCCTTGGGAAGGCTCCTCTTTCACTTCATGCTCTCTTCCTGCCAGGGACGACAGGTTCCTAAATGGGCCACAGGTTATGGGGGAGAGAGAAATTATCTTTCCTGCCTCCCTAGTGCCCAGCCAGCTTTCTGGTGTGCATGACCACCTCGTGGGCAGCTAGGAAGTGTGCAGCTGTTATGAATGTGTTAGTGTCCTGCTCCTTTCTTGCAGCTTTCCTGGAAGGTGAGCAATCCCCAGGCCAGGCAATGATACACACAAGTGGCCATGAAGACACATGGACAGTGATTAGAAGGGTTTTTTTAGGGGCTGGGTGTTTGGTCATCAAGGGAAGCACAGGATACTCTAGCCCTGGTTCAGACAATGCAGCAAGGTTCACATGCAAGGAATCTCACAAGAAAACCCAGTGTCATTTTGCCCTCAGCAAAGCACTTGGTAACCAGACAGTAAATGACCAGCAGAACTGGAAACATTCAAGTAACTGACACTCCTGTTTCTCAGCATTGCATTTTATCCAATCAGGGAACAGAAAACAATACCATGTGACCTCAGTTCAATCCAAACCAACCAAGCAATTCAAATTTCAAAGACTCACAATGAGCAAGAATCATAGAATCATAGAATATCAGGGTTGGAAGGGACCCCAGAAGGTCATCTAGTCCAACCCCCTGCTCGAAGCAGGACCAATTCCCAGTTAAATCATCCCAGCCAGGGCTTTGTCAAGCCTGACCTTAAAAACCTCTAAGGAAGGAGATTCTACCACCTCCCTAAGTAACGCATTCCAGTGTTTCACCACCCTCTTAGTGAAAAAGTTTTTCCTAATATCCAATCTAAACCTCCCCCACTGCAACTTGAGACCATTACTCCTCGTTCTGTCATCTGCTACCATTGAGAACAGTCTAGAGCCATCCTCTTTGGAACCCCCTTTCAGGTAGTTGAAAGCAGCTATCAAATCCCCCCTCATTCTTCTCTTCTGCAGAATTATTTCCCCTTCTCCAAAATTAATTCAGCAAATAATGTCCATTAACAAACAAATCAGAGCACATCGTAAACATCTCACAAACACAGGAAAAGAGTCTGAAAACACAGACTAACAAATTGTCCACCAGGAACCATCCTGGACGCTACCTTGAGCGTCGTCTCAGGATCCCCGAGAGCGAGGCAGCATATTCTAACACAACTTGGATGGCAGCTGAGGATGGGACAGGTCATTTTTATCCTAGGATCCTCGCCCTCACCTGCTGCTCTCCTTCCCTTCCTACATCCCCTGTCTCCATTTTCTAGTGTTATTTATTATAGATAGATTATTTATTATCTGTACTGCAATAGCTCATAGGAGCCTCGGTCATGGACCAGGACCCCATTGTGCTAGGTACAAACAGAACAAAAAGATGGTTGCTGCCCCAAAGAGCTTTCAATCTATGTATAAGACAAGAGACACAAGATGGACACTACTGGATTTCTAGGGTCACTCCCTAGCTGAGTGAGAGCACATTTTTAAACAGAATTCTAATACAGCTGGTTCCTGTTCATACTGGGCAGCCAAATTGGGTTAGGAAGCAGTTTATCCAGAAGCAGGTTTAAACCTTGCCCTGGATCTATCCATTCCTGAGCCACGCAGGCCTGCGTGGGAGAGGAGCTGGCTTTCCTCGGCTCACGGGGGCTCAGGCCTTGTGGTACCGTCCCCAGGCTGATCCAGCCTACTGCTTTGAAAGGATAATTGCCTGGCGTTCTCCCCACACCAGGCTCTGCTCACTGTCAGCTGTTTCCATTTGATTTATTTGAGGTTTACACTCCACTCTGTAATGTGAAACCACCAAGCACATTTCTTCCTCCTTGCAATTAAGCACCCCCCACCCCGATGCTGCAGCGCACACCTGGCATAAATAGCTGTAAAAAAATATATAGCACCAGCCCAATTTAAATGCTGGCAATGCAATGTGACACCGAGGTGCACATCCAAGAGCAAGACAAAAGGGGGGCGCTGGCTCCAAAGGCTCCACATTCACAAGGCAGAGTTTGGGAACAGCAAACAGCACTGGGGGCCTAGGCCGCCTGACAGTACAGCTGTGTGACTCTCCGAGGAACCCGGCACGCTCTTGCTCTTTTGCACCGCCAGGGATGCAGAGGCTTCGAACAGCCACCACTGCCCATCACTTTCTCCAGTTCTACTGCTCCGGCACCCTGTTTGCAGCAATAAAAAGGTGGCTCCCCTTTCTTTTCGGTCTTTCTTTCTTCACCAGGGAAAGCACAGAGGCTTTCAAAAGGGAGCTAGATACTTGGCTGTATCCTCAGAGTTAGCATCACAGCTTGAACCCAGCATTATGACAATTCCCTTTTCAGTCCGCACCCCTCCCCAAAAGGTACACATACAGCCCTTCCTCTTCAAACTGAGATTAAAACATGGGAGCCACATCTAAAATGAGCTCATTAAAATGCCCTGGGCAGCAGACTAGTGTCCAATCCATCATGCTGTATTCCCCGCTGCTGCTGCTGAGACTAAGAGCTGGAGGTGCAAGGGAGCTACAGAGCATCTGTAGGATAACTCGGATTATGTCAGCCAGTGCCTTCGTAGGCTCCCATACTAAAGTTAACTCACTTCCTCCGTAATGGAACCGGACGATGAGAGAGAGAGAGAGAGCTTCCACTCTAACAGCCATGGGAGGAGAGTTACTAAAGTTGAGCAAATTTACCCTGCCTTTGGCTCTCGCGGTACTTGGCTTGCGTCTGGCTCCGATGTTCCCATCCCCAGCTGAATATCAGGCAGCGGCTGAGCCCACCAGAATGTTGGCACAATGCAGTTTTTAGGAAGCAAACATAGCAAGGAAGCTTCCCTCTGGTGCTCGGGGTTCCAGGCCCACGTGATTGTCATCACATCTGTGTGAACCATGGGCCTGAGTCTCCATAGCATTAGCCCAGTGCTCCGCCAGCACAGAACTGGAGGAACTTAGCGGTGAATCAGGCCTCTGACCTCCAAAAGGTGCCATTACAAATTCTCCACGTCATGTCAGTTTTCAGCAGAAATGCAGCATCCCACCTTTCCCCTTCCTGCCCCAACACTCGGCACTCACCGCTCAAGCAGACTATGCCAGTTGGAAGTCAGAAGTATCAGGCTTGTTAGATACTTGATAGGTATTACATTAGGGGAGGGGTTTTTTTATGGGGACTGAACGTTCTTCCTGCCTCAATGGGAGCACCATGCATCCACGGCCAAGCTCCAGGCTTTAAAGTAAACTGATTAATGCTGGATGGGTTTGAACTTCCCAATGGTAAAGAGAGCGACAACAATGGTCTTCCTGAACTTAACTACCATGAGATGAAGCCGGCATGAATTCTAAAGCATGCTGTCTGCAGGAGGCTAAGTCCACTTGTCAGGGTGCAGTGGAATGAAAGAATCGCCTTACAATTTGGAGGAGGAGACAGAAGTACAGATGCCTCACCAAACCTCCGTGGTCTAGAAATCAGATTGGAACTGAAACCCATAAGAGCCAGGAAACCCATGCCTACAAATCAAGCAGGTAGGGCCAACATTTTCCAAGCAGGGTCCTTAAATTTTGGCTCCTAAATCCACACCTGACCATCTAAATAGAAAGTGGCCTTATCTTTTTCCCCAAAGGTGCTGAACAATGTGCAGCCCCCCCGTGACTTTCCTGTTTGTGCCTGTGAGTCTACTGTGGATGCAAAATTGCACCAGCAAAAATGGAAGCCAAGTAGAGGCCCCTGTAGAAATCAGGAGCACAAAAAAGCAGACTGCAAGTGCTGGAAAATGAAATAATGGAACAAAACACCACACACCTCCCCTCTTCCCAAACCTCCCCCCACGTGTGCCATGATCAGATTGCTTAATACCAGCAAGTCCCTTCAGCCCCGTCATTTCCCAGATTAGTGTTGGTGAAGCAGGCTATATTAAACAGATTCTGAGGAAGAAGAGGGGCCCTTTGCACATGTTTGTTCCCCTTGTTAAAGCTGGACAAAGGGACTGCCACTCTGCCAGTGGCTTCCTGACAACGATGCACAAACCCCAGCATTTGGGCTGCCACTCACCGCACCCAAACCAGAGGTCAAGCTGCACGGAAGTTTAAATCCTAGGTTTGCAGAATGGGGCACATGGGTGGCTGGGCTTGCTGTTAGTTCTCCCCTTAGTCACAGTTAATAAACCCTTGATGGATTAGAGTTGGGGCATCTTGTTGTTTTTATGTATAATACAGTAATGCTTAGGGGCTTCATCTGAGATCAGGGCTAAGCGCTGTATAAACACATAGTAAGAGACTGTCCCAGCCCCAAAGAATTTACAGTCTAAGGAAGCACAACCAAAGTCTTTGCTGTTCTAGTATCAGAGGGCCCTGTTGCAGTCAGGTGAGCCACATGGTCCATTCCTTCAAATGCAGGTGTCCTGGAAATCTGCTGCCCTAATGCCTGGAGAACAGGGCTTTTCATAGCAACAGGAATCCCCAAACTCCAGTCAAAACTGATTAAATGGCCGCATTTCAGCCTGTTTTCAACATGGAACCATAAAGCAGGCACACTTTTATTCACAATGTGGCCCAGCATGGTCATGGATCCCAGCAAAGAGCCTGCACCAAGTTTCAGGCTTGTAATGAAATGCAGTGAGGGGAGTTTTGCACCTTTGGCGGGGAGGGGGTGTCTCACTGATATCACTTCAGCAGCAAGAAGAAATGGGCATAAGCCACAGAATTCAACTCTGTGCTTCAAGCACCCCAAAAAGCTGGGTGTTTGCACTGGGGGATTTCATTCAGATCCATCCCTTGTAGTGCTCTCTGAATAATATATTGTTCAGATGACTGGCAGTTCTGAAAAATAGAAAAAAATCATTGTGGTCAACCCTAAAACTGCTGGGGGGTTTTCAGAATTTTCGGTGAATTGAAAAGTTAAAAAAAATCCATTTCATGTTGAATGAAACTTTTGTTTCTATTTCAGGCATTTTTAAACTTTTTAAAGTTCAAACAGTAGGGGAAATGTCTACAGGAAATAGCACTGTTACCCAAAAAATCAAACCATTTTGTTTCAAAAATATCAAAACAACACATATTTACTTTTTCAGATTTTTTTCTTTTAGTTTTTTTCCCACAAAAACAATTAGCTGAAATTGACATGAAATCACCAAAAGTTTCACCCAAAAAATACCACTCCGCTCTAATGACTGGCAGCCATGGAACATGGGCAGTTGCATTTCTAAAGCGCCTCAGATTGTTCCATTGCGGCCAAGTTTGCAAAGCCAGGCCAGACATCTGGCAAGAGCAGATTTTCTCATGAGATTTCAGACAGCTTGAATTGCTCTGGTCCAGAAATAAATCCAGTCTGGAAGCACCTTTAGAGCAGGCTCTCTCACTGCATTTTTGGCAATTTCAGTCCTTTGCTGGAAGCTCACAGTGGGGAATAACGTTGTCGCTGAACACCTCCGAACCATTAAGAAATGCTTGGCTTGAGTCTGGTTCTCAAATAACGGACAAAGACTTGGAGGGAGGAGATGTCCCCCTTTTGCCCTTCACAGGAAACAATCAAACACAAGATAGGAGGCTTCTGAGATGCACCCAATCATTTTAGGTAACCTCACTTGAAACAACCTCAAAGCTCCAGCCATGGGGCTAAATCCTGAGAGGTGCTAAGCAGTGCAACTCCATCTGACTTCAGACCTGGAAATCTGTGGACTTCAAGGAGATTTCTGATGTGGATCCAGGGCAGCATGCTGTGACACAGACATGCCCACGCATACCCAGGCAAAAATGTTGAATTGCTGAGGCAAGGCAGGTCTCAGGGTTAACTCAATCAATATTAAGAACAGTGTACGTTCATGGAGACAGCATTTTGTTTATTGTCTGGACCAGGTGGAGACTGGAGCATTTACAAAGACAAATGAACCCCAGGAAAGTTCTCTGAAGATGGGGCCCCCTGGGCTAAGAGCCAATAGCCTGTAACGGTATAAGAGCAGAAGAAATAGCACAAGTGGAGAGAATCGGTTAGTGGGGGTGTCTCATGAGAGGTGAATCCCAGCTCTCAGGATGGGACAAGCATTGCAAGGACTGACCACTGGGTGAGAAATACCTTGTTAGACAGGAAAGTCACCTGTTAATAAGTACTGGCTACAGAATGCATTTTATGGTGTTCTTTTGACTTTTACCTGAAACCTTTTGTTCCCAAATCCCTACACTTGCTTTTATTTGAAAGTTTTACTCAAGTTAAATAAACTTCAGTTTGGTTTTATTAATGGTTAAGTGCCTTGTGCTAAGGAGAATGTAGAACTGAGGTGAAACCAGTAACTCGAGGGCCCTGCTTCCATGAAGATCAGTGTCCATTGGGCTGTCCAGAAGGCCGAGGACTGGGCACTCGGGGGTAACAAAGTGGGGTGTGTAAATTGCAAGCCTGCAGGAGAAAAGAGTGTGGCTCACAGAGCCCAGGGCACAGCACCTGTGTTACCAGCAGCTGATGGCTGGGGAGAGTTTTCACTGGTGGGCACAAACAGGGCTCCCTCCTCCTGTGAGTGGCTGGTAGTGATTCACACTGGACACCTGGGGTAACCATGAAAAGTGTTACACACACCAAGGGACTCTTAGGCCCAACTCCTGTCTCACTGAAGTCAATGGTGGCTTTGCCATTCACTACACTGGGAGCAGAATTCGCCCCTGGTGCATCTTTCTCTGGGACATAGTCTCTCTTTACACTGGCCTGAGAGCCATGCAGGCAAAGGGAAGGGTGGGCTGCAAGAGGAGCAAGCCCCACGGGGATCTGTTCACCAGGCAGGAGAACGAAGGCGACCTCCAGCCAACTGCGTGGCTGGGTTTTGTGTCTGGGGAAGCGAGGGAGTCCCGCCATGTGCAAAAGGAAATCTAAATGCTAATACAGGCCGAAAGCAAACAGCCAGGGCTTGGTTGGGTTTGCAGAGGTAGCGAGAGCAGGCGCCTGCTCTGTGTAGCATTGCAATTTACCCTAGACAGGCAAGATGTCTGAAATTCCACCACTCAACATAAGGAAATGAAACTTTTTAATTGGACTCCGCTTAGCAATCACGCTGGAGGGGTGTATTATATGTACTGCATATATAACAAAAAAAAATTTACAGCATATGTTGGCCATAGCAGACACATCTGGGCTGCCAGCCTGTTATAACCCGAGGGTTTGCAGTGCACGCGAGAGGGGGGGAGAGAGGGAGTGTCTGTACGTGTATGTGTATGCATGGAATTGGAGTGAGGGAGAATATAGTGCAAACACAAATGCAGAGATTATTCCAAATCCTACCCAGCGAGTCTGCGGTTTCACAGAAGTTTGCTGAGGGAACAGGAGTCTTTTCAAAAGGAAGTGTACTACTGAGGTATTGGTGAGTCCCATGGCCTAGGCCCGGTTCCTGTAAACATTCTGCCACGTGCATTCAGGACCCATCCATAACAGGCCAACAGTTTCATTGCTCCAGTCGAATGTCGTTGTCATAACAGGTCACAGCAATGGCAGGAGAGGCAATCTGGCAGGGAGGCTTTTGACTATCAGGACAGAGGCACTTCGCTGGCCAATGTACTCAGTGGAGAACCAATGCAGAGAAGAGATGATGCGGCTGCATTTTGTGCAAAGGAGTGCAGCTCCATTCCTCCACACAATGAGTTGCAGAAACCATGCTTGAAGGTCACAAATGCATCCATCATCAATGGTGGGTTCTGTGCCTGATAGGATGGTGGGTGGAGGACAAGAAGCTAAGAGGCCCGCCTCTAACCACTCTCATGCCTGTTGGTAATGGTGAGAAGAAAGCTCTTCTGCGTATTCCTTAACCAGTATTTATCGTGACCAATACAAAAAGTCTGCTCTTACCGTATAAATAGGACACAAAACCTGAATTTGCTTTGAAGAACTCACCCAGCTGAAAAATGGAAGCATCTAATTAAGACTAAATGCTATTTTAAAAAACACACACACACACACATTATTTTTAGAGACTTCTTTCTGACTGTCAAGGCCTTCTGCATAAATTAAAGTGAAAGGAAACAGAAGGCATGAGGGCATGGAGACTTGTCCCTTTTAAGTGCATCTTAGCCCCGCCCCCGTTGACTTCTTCCTGTGTCTTTCAGTTCCCTCCACTTCGTAAACATGCCCAGCTGTCCATCAAACTCATTTATATTATTTGGGCCTAATGCATTTACCTGGCAGCTTATTCCATACAATTCCTAGGAACTGAGGGAGTTCTTCCTGCATCCCTTGGTTTGTCTCAATTTGCTGTTCATTAGCAATTATCTCCTGACAGTGCATGTGCGCCACTGAAAGAGCTGCCTACCCGGCAGAGGGTGCTGAGCACAGAGAGCTGCCCCCCCGGGAGAGTGCATGAGACATGAGAACAAAGTGCTGAGGGCCAAGGCACCTTCCACTGGTGCTCCTCTGAATGACACGGCTCTTGAGCACGTGTGTTGCTGTTGTAGCAATGCTGGGTACTGTCGGTGGGGTATTGGGGTATGCTGTGCTATGCAGGGGCGCTGGACCAATGTGTATAGTGGGGGTGCTGAGAGCCATTGAACCAAACTCTAAACCCTGTATATGATGGGAACCACTTTCAGCCAATCCCTCTGGTGCTATGAGGGAATATTCCCAGCAAGGTGACTCCTGCTCTTATCTAGCTGATAGCCACCCACACGCTCCAGAGAAGAGCAAGCCTGGACAGCATTTATGCCAGCCAGCCCTGCTCAGCATTAAGATCATCAGCAAGCGCAGATTATTCCCCCCCCACCACCCCCATTATTCAGGGAACAAAACACACAGAAGCGCCAGCCCCGTCGGTAATCAAATATGGTTTCTGTTCAGAGTCTAACAAATAAACATTTAATCAAAACCTGCTCAAGCACTTTGCACAATTAACCTTTTATAGCCCTCAGGGCTGCCATCAGGCAAACCGAACTGGGAGCAAAGGAAGGGATACAACACAAGCCAGCTGAGGCCAACCCAGGCCCATGCAACCACTCCTCCACCAGGAGACTCCTCCTCCCACTAGCATCTGCCTGGTGTGCATGGGAAGGAAATCACAAGGCCAGGGCACGGAACCCCTGGAACAAAAGGGAACATGCCTTTCCCAGGTCAGCCCTGCAGGGTTCTAGGTAACAGGTTATTACTGGGAATCAGATGCATGTGTGGGACTGTAAATTCACATTGTGCTTCATGGCCAGGCCCCATGTGCGATGGCATGTCTGAGAAATGAGTACTATTGGGGCACGCCCTGAATACAGACATACCCTGGTGGTGGTGTGAAACAGGGCCTGCGCTCATGGGACTTACACCAGGAACCAGCCAGAGCAAGCTACGCGCAGGTGCAAATCTCCCTAAGGTAGGCATGCCCGTAGTCAGGCCAGGCCCAGCACAATTCAGCCGAGGGAGGGTATGAGGAGGAGACGGTGGGAGGAGGGATTGCCCGAGGAGGTGAGCTTTACGAAGAGATTCTGCAGTGGATACAGAGGCACTCGGCAGGTGGGGCCAGGGAAATGGCATGGTCCTGCTGTGACAGTGGAAGCCAAGAACAGGAGTAAGGCAAGAGGACTGGGAGGAGCAGTGATAGATGGATGGGGTACAGAAAGAAGGAGCGTAACGATGGATTTCATCATCTTGCAGGTAAGGCAGTGGACTGGGGCTCAAAAAATATGGATCAGTTCCTGCATCTGACAGACTCCTTGTGGAGCTTGGGAAGGGGCCCCAGGGGGTTGAAACTGCAGGGAGAGCAGTATGGGATGCTGCTAATCCAGAACAGAAAGGGAGCGCACCGCTGCTTTAGTGGGGAATGCAGGTTTCCCAGGCTAGGCGTTCCATCCTGAGGAGCTCTGTTGTCCCTACCTGCACCCGACTTTAACCCCAGACCCTGGGCAAACGGCTTGTGGCCAGATTTCCCAGGGCTCAGCACCTACATGGGGGGCCAGGATTCCAGCAGAGCTCTGCACCCGGTGTGCTGCAGTCGGTTAAAAACCTAACCACGAATTTTGGTGGCTAAGTGGTGTTAGGTTCCAGGCATACACACACAGAAAGAGGTTAGCTAAAAACACAGCTCCTCTTGCTGGAAGGTTGCAACGCCACTCAACTTTATTTCTTTGCCTTCAGAACGATAACACACAAGAACCCAAAACCTGAGCGAGAGAAAGCAGGCAGCTCCCTAGCGCAGCAAGGCCCAGCTCACCTCACTTCGCTTGAGGCTGGCTTTTTCCAGACTGACTCTAAATGCATGCTTTGCTACACGGTCTCCTAGCCTGCGAGAGGACCAGGAACCTCTCCCTCCCTACCACGGGTAAAGTGACAGCGTGCAATTCCTCAGTGAGAGCTGAGCTTTACTGAAAAATCTGGCCTTATCTTCTACGCACCTCTCCGTTTCTTCCTCTCTAAAACAGGAATAATGACACATCTTCCCTTCACAGTGTAGCTGTGGGGGCAGATCCAGCGATGCTATTGTTTATGCGTGTCTCAAACACTTCAGTGAAGTGGGTTGGATAAGTACCTAGGAAGAAGTAGGTGAGGATGAGGTTATGTGATGCTTTGTAGGCTCTAAAACCTGGTGGCTTAGATGAATTAGTTAATCAACAGCACACCTTGAGCTGATGAATTCCAGCCTCAGAGCTGAGCAAATCGAGCCCACTTCTTCTGTAACCCCAAGTATCAAATATAAATCTTCCTTTCTTATAAATCAGTTTGATCTCTCTATTGACAAAGGAACACAACCTGGCAACCCCCGCACAACAAATATACAGTAGGAGTTCTGGAGCACAGATCGGTCATTTAGATAAAAGACATGCCAAAAAAAAATTTTTAAATCTTTTTTTGAGCTAACGATTTTGCATTGTGTTACCCGTGAACAATCATTCCCTTCATAATAATACCTTGCAATTATATACAGTGCTATTCAGTTCAAAATGAACAGCATTTAATATTATTTCACATCAAAGAGAAAGGTGGGGGAATACTATGTAAAATAGCATTTATTTCTCTTCTATGAAGGACATAAAGTCAGAGGCACACAAGATAACAGAGCTCAGCTCTGTTGTATTCACCTAGGGACTTCTATAGCCCTCATCACCCTAGTATCTGAGTGTCTCATAGTTATTAATAGAATTTTATCCTCCCAGCAGTCCTATGAGGTAGGCAAGTGCTATTATCCCCATTTCACAGGGAAATAGAGGCATAGGGCAGATTCAGTAACTTGGCCAAGGAATTGAACCCAGCTTTCCTGCATCCCAGACCAGGGAGCCATCCTCTAGAGCAGCATCTTTCACTGGGGATGCGTGGGAATACATGAGATTTTTCTAAACTATCCTGTGGCTGCCTATGCCCTTCAGATAACATCTTTCCTGCCTTAGACTCTGGAGAAGCAGACCACAAACTTTCATGACCCTTCTTCCGCTTTTGGTGTGATTTCACTTCAAAGGGGCATGGGATTCTGACTCTAACTGCAGTATGCACAGGTGGTTGACGACATTATATCAGTTGACAATAATAGTGAGAGATGTAGAAGACCTATGAGCCCTTCCAGTCCATCTCTCCATTAGATAGATGAGCAAGGGCAGAGCAGAGGCTGTTCCCCTTGCTTGAGATGATGCATTTTATCTTGATACTACCCTTGATCTAAGCCCAAGGTCTAAGGTGTTACTCATTAGTCAGTGAAGGACCTATTGACTGAGATGTAAGACCAAGGTACTGGCCACTGGACCACTGAGATCTTCACGTCCATTCCCCTTCCAAGGCAGGGTAAAGTCCATTCCCAACTATATGATGTGCTAGGGGTTCTACTGACTCCACATATGATCTTAGCCAAAGGGCTCAGATTTCACCAGTTGCTTATTGAAGGCTAAGGAAGAGGATATCGTAGCAGCATCTTCAGAGGATATGTAAAACTGAGGTCCTGACTTCTTGGTAGAACCTGGCCACCCTCAAGCTACAGGACAACCTCTCATTATTTGGGGTTAGGAGGAAATGTCCCCTGGGCAGGTTATTCCATAACCACCTACTGCAGGGTTTATTGCACCTTCCTTTGAGGCAGCCGGCACTGGCCAATGTTGGAGCCAGGATACTGGACAAGATGGACCATATCCTACATGGCAGTTCCCAAATCCCTTTGTGTATATGAGGGAGCACAGGTATGCAGAGGGAATGCATTTGGGAGATGTACCGGAGAATTAAACGGGGGAGGTGTATACGCAAGGGTGAGGGGCCTGGGGATCTATGTACACACAGGGCTATGCTCCCCTGTGAGTAGCTGGTGTGAATAAGGGGAGCAGACTGGTTTCCTCATGCTTTGATCATAGGAAATTTCCTGGCCTCCCCACACAAGCAGGACGGCGGGTTCAACAGGCTTGGCAGGCGGCACAGAGTCACAGGAAGCATTTAATGTCTGAACAAACATTTTCTTTTCTATTCTCGGCCGACGATAACAATCAAATCCCCACCTGCAGGGGATGGAGAGAGCTGAGAACAACAGGATCTCTTCCCCTGACTGCCACATGGGGGAGGATCCAGCCAGTCCATAGCAAGCCATGTCCTCTCCCATTTCCCAGAGGGAGTGACACCCCAAGTCAGACGCCAGGAGCAAATGCACCCAAACCTCTTGCATCATAATCTACTCCCCACATGCCTGGCCTCTCAGTAAAGGTTTGTGACTTTGTTTTAACTAGGCATGGACCCCACATGTAAAATGTGAACGCACCATTTGAAGCTGTCCTGCCAGCTTCAGTTCTGAAGTGTTTGCACCCAGCTTTTGGCACAGGCCCATCTCTAGCTATTTCAGGTGTCGTTCCCTCACCAGCCATCTCCCCCTCTTTGCTTGTCCTCAGCATTATGCCCTCCCCGTTGCACAAGCTCCAGGAAAGTAGTGGGGAGGGATAAGATGCTGTGTGCACCTCAAGCTAATCTGGTGCAGATGCTCACTTTTAGCATCCCGCTGAGCTAACCCACTTTCTACACCTTGATGTGCCTTTCGCTCAGCAGAGAGCCAAATGCGTGATTATGTCATAGCTTGGCTGCCGCGAAAAAAGCCGCAAACATGGCTCATCCAGAAAAAAATCAACACTCCCAGGATCTTTACAGCTTGCCTCCAATCTGTACCTACCTCCCTCGAAATTATCAGAGGGGGCTTCAGGGGACTTTGCCCTGAAACTGTTAACGTATGTGACTTTTTACCCAGCACTGAGCAGGAACAAATCAGCAAGCGGTGTGGCAGTTTGCCAGCAACAAAATGCCTCTTTCAAGGGGGAAAATGGACACACCGAGATATCAGGCCTCTTCTAGTGCAGCAGAAAACACCTGTTAAGGGCTTAAGTATTAATGACAGGCCTGAGTGAGTGGCATGAAGGGTAACACCTGCAGTAGTGTCTGCCCCCCTTTGAAGGTCAATGGTGCCAATTTAAATCGCACTAGTGAGAAAAACTTCAATCAAGAGCTGCCGACTCCATTACTTATGTTCAAACTTTCCCCAGTCATCCATGTAATTGACATAACGGTGGGGATTTTCTCCTAGCCAGCGCCTGGGAAGGGTTGTTTGAGACCTTGTTTATAGGATCTCATAAATGCACCGGGTTGTTTTGTTTTGTTTTGCGTTGTTTTATGTCAGTGTAAGGTTTAACTTGGGAGGCTTTTTCCCTTTGGCACAGATGGTAAGAGCTGCAGAGCAAGGAGCCTTCCTGCAGGAGGCGCTGTGGGGACCTATCCTCCCCAGTGCCACCTGCTAGGGGACAGTTTATAATGAGAAAAGTTTGTACAACACCTGCAGTCAGAGATTCCTCAATACAGGGAAGGATTGTCTTGTGGTCAAGGCACCAGACTGGGACACCTCAAGAGCACTGGGTTCTATTCTTGCCCTAGACTCCCTGTGCGACCTTGAGCAAGTCATTTCCTCTCTCTCTCTCTGGCCTCATGCATTCCCCCGCTGCTGGAGAGGGAGTCTCCTGTATGCCTTGCCATGAGTATCGCAAGTAGCAAGGTTTCTGGGCCGTGATGTAGATGGCGGAGACTGATCCCATCAGCCTGTGAGCCTGCTAGTAGAAGATAATCTCCCAGGAGCAGAGCACCACAATCTATGTCAACCTGAACGTCCTGTGGTACCTAAGAAAGGAAAGATGCAGAGGCAGGAAGCTGATCTGACGATGGTGTAAATTCCACTGAAGTCCACGTAACCTGGTGGGAGAGGAGTTTCTAGCCAATGGCATTCTGAACGCTCAAGACACAGGAGGATATGTCAGGCCGCATTCCCATCCAGCAGAAACTGTGGCTACCATGAGGCTTCTCCTGTGGGACTGTGTTGCAATGAAATTCCTGGACCAGGTAAGCATGGAGGAGAGTTGTGCTGTCCGGCAGGTACCCGTTATCCATATTTCACACGGGAGGAGATAACAATTGGGC
Organism: Lepidochelys kempii; assembly: GCF_965140285.1. Classification (NCBI taxonomy): domain Eukaryota; kingdom Metazoa; phylum Chordata; order Testudines; family Cheloniidae; genus Lepidochelys; species Lepidochelys kempii. The sequence goes on along the minus strand of NC_136405.1, from coordinate 2,711,220 downwards.
ATGTCACTCCTGAAAACCAGGAACTCAAAGCAATTTTAGGTGAACTTTCAAAATGATGAACAAATAGCCCTGTCCACATTATACAGCAAATAAATCACACCAAAATGATAGTTGTAATTCCCGAAAGAACACAGAGGATTGATTTTTGCTATGACACTCATCGTGATAAACTGGCACAGCAGCACACAGGCACATCTTAAATTGCAGCGGGTTAACCCCGTCCATTTATCTCCCAGCCCATCTGCACCATCCGTATTTACAGTGCCATTATCACGACTGTTAGCAATAATCCTGGAAGCCACTCCAACTCGTCCTGACACAGCAACCCAGCCCCGCTGCTTCTCCTTATCCCGCAACAACAAGAGCCAGGCCGGAGCTGCACTTGAGAAACTGACCACACCGCATAGAGCCATTTTAACCTCCTAGTACATTGATAAGGCTAGGGGGTCATATTCTCAGCTGGTGTAAATTGTCGTGATGTCAATAGGGTATGTTTACACTGCAGCTGGGAGTACCCTTCCCAGTGCAGGTAGAAAGACGCATGCTAGCTCTGCTTCACCTGCTAACAAATAGCTGAGTGGCCAGGGGTAGCAAGTGCCACTGGAGGGCAAACCCACAGAAGTGCCTCAAATGCTTCAGAAGTGTGCTACAAACCGGGCTGGGCAGATTTTAGACCTGTCTACACTGAGGAACATTCAACCAAAAGGATTTTAAACCTGATTTGAGCAGTAGTGATCTTGAGACCAGTCCAGTAAAAATGGGTCAGACTACCATAAACCACCTATAATCAGGTCTATGCTAATAGGATCTAACCAGTTTTAAAAGCAGTTTCACTAAATTGGTTTTAAAACCTGTTAGAAAATGTCTGTAGTGTAAACAGGTCCTCTCCAGGGCTAAATACTAGTTTAGTCTGAACTGATTTAGTGGACACAGACAAGCTGAAATGGTTCAACCAGTCCTCCTGCTACTGTCCCATGGTGCACTAATGGCTTAGTGAAATCTCCCAGAGTGCACTGCTTCTGGGAGCTACACTAGGAATTGAGGGATAGGTCCCAAGAGGCCACTTCAACTGCAAAGGTGTAGGACAGCTCTAGTGTGGACAAGGAGAAACCTGCAATGGATCCTAAACAGATTCAACCTGGCTAGCGTGGAAACAACTCCATGCTTGTGCTTAAACAGGTTCTATACAACCAGACTAGTTCTCTAGGGTAGAGAAGTCCCTGATGACTCATTCTGCCATTCTGATCTCCTTGTTTGCTGGAGCCTTTGCTTTCATTGGGACAATCACCCCCATTCCTGTTACTCTGTTCATCAGGTGAAAGAAGCAGTTGGCAACTTGGGATCCAGTAGGTTATCCCAAACAAAGGACAAGGAGCCCCCCTTAAGCAGTATGTCTGTGTTCCCTGGCAATGCCCAGTGACTTTCATGTTCCCAGGCTGGCCTCAGAGCAGAGAGGCAGAAGATGTAACCCAAGTTCCAAAAGAGAATCAAAGGGAGGTCTAAAATTTTCAACAGGAAACTCAGTCCCTCCCCGAAGCACTCAGTTGTTCTCCCAGAAAGAAAGCAGCAGCCGTGACTGTGCGATGAAACCAGCTACATGAGGATAACATTGTTTTCAATTTGCAATCACATTTTAAAAACTACACCCCTTTGTCGGAGCCTCACCAGGCCCTCCCTCCTCTCCTTTATTTGTCTTACTGCTGTTGCAGTGAAAATGTATTGGCTTTTCGGTTAGTGATTACATATCATCACCTACCCAATTTACAACACCATACCCCAAAGAACAGATGTAATAAAGCCAGGCCAGGAAACAGCAATGTTATAAAACAGAGCAGTCAACTCAAAGGTCCTTGCACGTGTGCAGGAAAGAAAGCATTACACAGAGGGGTTCAGCAGGGTCTCACTTTGTGCTCAGAATGTCAGTATAGGATGTGTGCGCGCGTTGGGTTATCTAATCCAAGAGTTCCTGGCCTGGGGGCTGTAAACAGGTATCAAGGGGTCACAGCCATCTGGCCCTTCTTGTATTGCTAGTTGGGGGGAGGTCCAGGGTGACCCCCAGAATGGAAATGGGGGGCACGAGGTGAGAACCTCTGATCTAGTCCATCTCCTTGACAATGTAGGATTATGAATGTGGAACCAACACACACAAACAGCAGGAGTCTTTTGTTATCTCCTAATTCTTGGTTTATGTCTCCCTCCCCACACATACCCCACCACAACTCCGACATCCTCTATATTCCCCAAACATCCCTACAGAACAGCAAATCACCAGAGAGCAAGCAATATTCTATGCCCTGGCCAGGAGGACAGCTGAGAGTGCTTTCTTCCATGGCACTGTCAAACCACAATTGTCCAGTAGGAAGCACTCTTATAAGGGTCTGGCCAGCACCCTTTGCTGGGAAGCAAGCTTTTCAGCTGAGGGAACAATCAAATCTGCCTGGTTTGGACTTGGCTCATATAAATCCAGAAGATAGGGCTGGGGGGAACAAAGCTGGATCATATATATCTGGAGCTAAATATGGTCTGTACAATTCCTAGTAGGATACAAGTTTTAATACCTGCTGACTGAACACCCACTGTTATGAAGACACCACACTGGAGTTAAGCCCATGCTGTACATTAGCTAGGACACTTCTTCCTAGGCCCAATCTGGCCTTTACTCTCTTTCAGCTGCTTACTCAGCTCTGATCTGGTAGTGCTATTGAGCATTTACATCACGCTTCCGATCTTCAAAGCTCTTTGTAATGCGCTCACTAATCCGCACACCACCCTTGCATGTTACTGAGCAGTATCTTCCCCATATAACAGGGAAACTGAGGCAAAGAGGTTAAGTGATTTTGCTCCTGGCCATATAAGGAGTGTGTTTTAAAGCCAGGATTAGACTCACTCCCAGCCCTGTGTTCAGGTCACCTCTCTGTCTCTTAGGTGGCATGGGATGAGGGGAACTGTTACTGAAATAAAATTAAAATGCAATGGTTCTCCCCCTTCCAAAGCCCTGAACCAAAGAGCTGTTGAATCATGAGAGCCATCTTCCAAGAGGACCTACCCAAAGCAACAATTTATCTTCTATTATTCCTCTTCCACAGAGACAATGAAATCTACCAGCATGACTGACTAATAATAACCAGAGATGGACATAAAATCCCTGGCTCTGATAACCTGTGCAGAGGCAAAAGGGGTTAGAACAACGTAGCATCTGTGCCTTGATAAAGCCAGCTTAGAAAAAAGCAGGTCTCCATTACGGTGATTCCAAGCTTAAGAACAAATGGGAAGACCCTAACATTTCGTTATCTATAACTGTTCGTTTAATCATCCCGGGTAATAAAATACACCTCTCGAGGGCTTTGCACAGGTAAAGGAATGCAAATCAGTGATAAAGAGTTTTGAATCTAGCTACCACAAAGAGTTTCTATTGTTTCTATTGTTCTCCTTTGGATCATCGAGGGGGTTACAACAATTTCCAGCTCCTCCTTTAGCGTCCTGGGGTCAGGCTTGCATTAAGAGGGTTTTTGCTAAAATCCAGGGGCCAGCCTGAGTGACCTGCAGAGGAGAGCGAGGTGACCTTTTTTGACAAACAGTTTATTGGAAGAAAAATGCAGCGTCAGTCGACCCAAAACTACTCACAGATTTGACACAAATTGTTTTGACCGTTCGCAAACCTGCTGGAGGGAGAGGTGCTGGTGCGGTCACTGCTCCCCCCAGAAGCTTCGGTTCCGGCACTCACCGGGCCTGGGGGAGACCTAGATTCAAATGCCCCTCTGGAACAGCCCTGAAATGGACTTTTTCAATTCACTAAAAATTCTGATCATTGTCAGATTCGGAACGCCCACTGACCCAAACATTCAGTTACTCACCCAGCTGTGCTGAATCAACGGGCTCCTCATCGCTAGAAAATTAGGTCATGTTTAGAGGACGACCCGGAGGAGTCATGTTAACCAGCACAACCTTGCAGCCAGTGTAGGCAAGGCCAGGTCATGCTAGACGTTATGTTAGCTCTACTCCTCAAGGTCGTATTAACGTGACAATAATTTTCTAGTGAAGGGAAGCCCAATGCGAGCAGCCGTCTGCCACCAGTGTGTCTGTGATAGAAGTTCTCATCTAAAATGTCCTCCTGTTGCCACCACCAGTTCGGCTCCACTAGCAGGGAACTCCACTGTAGACAGGGGTCTGGGCAGCCACTGGCATCTGCACCTCCCAGGGTGGGATTTTCAAAAGCATGTAGGTGATTTAGAAGCACCGGTCCCAGGGACTTCCCTTGAGATATAGCATTATATAGTCCCACCGACATTCCATGGGGTTTGTGCTCCTAAATCTCTTAAACTCCTTTGAGAAATCTCACCCCACGTCATCTAATCCTGCTCATATCAGGTCTCCACAACATGGTGCTTAAAACCCCTCACCTGCAATAGGGAACCCAGTCTTGCTATCCGAGTATAAACAAGGGCACTGGGTGTGCTTCCAGGACAAGCTTGGGCCACACTGGCAGGAGAAGTTGTGGGGGTGTGCACGCACATGTGTTGGTGGCATCTTTTTGTGTTGCTGTCCATGCTACCCCTGTCCTGGCAGCAGACGACAAAAGTCTCCAGGGATGTCAATCCAGCACCTTTCGCCAGCATGAATCCACATGAAAAAGTAAACAAAGTAAATCACATAGGAAGGGCCAAAGTCCCTTAAGCTGAAACCAAATCTGTCCGGGATGGTGACTTAGGGCGAGGAATGATCTATGGATGATGAAAGCAGCCCCTATCGTGTTATATGACACACACATGCCCACATCTGATATAGGCTCTGGGAAAATAGTCATATTAAACAGCAAAAAAGTTTGAATACATCTTGCGTTCGGAGTCTGATGCATTCATTGACCTAATCCCTTGCAAATGTTTGGCAAACATGCACTAAGGAGGTTGTAAATACAATGTAAAATACAACCCTGTATGCCTGTACACTCAGAGGGTCTAATCATGGTTCTGTTGACTTCAAGGGAGCCAGGATATCCTCCATAAGGTTTATGTGGGACTTAAGTGGTACATTAGCCTTCTGTACAGGGATGACTTTCCCCCAGTGACGAAACCAGCAACAGCCATTCCCTCCCCCCAGCAAGCCCAACCACAGATGCTACCAGGAGGGCCAATCCTGGGGATTGTGTGGGTGACAGGAAGGATGCTCTGTGAGGCAGACATAGGGAGGGATAGGCTGTGGAGGTTCAAGCTCACGAGATTTGGACTGCGAAATGAACCAGAAGAGGATGCTTTGATTTGATTCCAAGCTGTGCAGGGCTCCGCTCCCCGACACCTGTATGAACCACATCTTACAGGGTTGGCACAGGGTACTGGCCATTGTCCATCTAAAGGAGAAGAGCAGGAAATGCAGGTAGATAGATAGATATATGGAGCTATTGGCTGATATTTTATTCTGCCCATCACTGTCATGGGCACCAGTCAAAGCTAAAACCACTTCATCCTTCTGCCCTGGATATACAAGTCACGTTAGCAGGAACATCTCGTCACGGCAGACTACATCGAGCCAGCTTTTCAGGAAGATTGCGGATAGGGGTGACATGCCTGCTGTTACTGCTTTGGCAGCAGGAAACAGGGCCACTAGTTACTGCCATTCTCTTATTTTAGAGGAATCAATGCTGGGTCATTTGAAATCAAAGCTAAAAGCATAAGAAATTTAAAGTCGCTGAAATGGAAAAGAAGCAAAACTAAGCATTGAAAAATTCACTGCTAACGAGACCATGATGGGACAGAGTTAAAGCCAAAATTAAATGGGGTTATAATGTCCCAAGCAAAGCCTATACAAGAGAATGTAAATTATCTAGAAAAAATATCTAATCCATGTGCAGAAATATATACACCCTTACTAGACTGGCCTGTGTTAGCTACCCTAGTCCATGTTTTCAAACCTGGCTGCCTACGCCTGCACCCATCTTTGAAAACAGTGGGCAAAGATTTTCAAAATTAAGGACCTAAAGTTGGCCTCCATGGAAGCTTCTGGGTGCGGAGTGTTTTTGAACCTACAGCCAGTAGGACCAGATATTCAAGGGCTCAGTATAGCAGTTAGTGCAAACAGCAGCTGCATGCTGGATGCTAAACTCTTTTGAAAATCTGGCCCCAATTTCCAGTGCTGAACATTTGAAAATCTGGTCCTGAGCAATTTGGAAAGTCCCCAACACTGCAAACACTGACACCCATGGTTCACTTTGCACACAAGAGAGTCCCAGTGACTGTAATGGGACTGTGTGGTTGCACAAAATTTTGCACGCAGGTATCTGCAGGATCAGGGCGTAGATTAGGTACCTAAATATGGATCTGAGGCCCTGACTGTAGGCTTCTGTTCTTTCAAACCTCAGCCTTGGCTGTTGTATATAGTTTGGAAACTGACATTATGCAAATTAGTTTGCTTAAAAAGCTAATCACTTTGAAAGGTCAAAACTCTCATTCATAATCGGACTAAACAAAAAGCTAATTAGAGGCCTTTTGTGTGTGTAAATGAGGAAGGAGAATTCTGTGTACTCTCAGGAGCTTTGATGTTCAGGAGGGCTCTTGGCAGGATTAATTCCATCCTGAGGTATTTACTAGTAAAACACGCTTGCAAAGTGAGTGGAAATAATGACACAGAAATGGCAAGAGTTTTAAATGTGTATTACTGTAGCCATTATGGATTGAAGGATGAATTAGAGAGAGGCCAGAGCCAAAGCTGGACCTTTGGCTGGAAGTATTGAGTATAGAGCATGGGAGTCACCATTATTGATGTTAGAGATAGTTAGACACCTTGCCCATCCTCTCTGGCCCGCACCAGACCGGTCCTGACACTGTACTCTATCTGGCCCCCCATTACCATAGCATCTAAGGTACTTTGCAGCCTTTAATGTATTTAAAGACTCTGAGCACTGACTTGTCATCCCCATTGTACAGGCAGGGAACTGAGGCCCAAAGAGACTAAGTGACGTGCCCAAGGTCACCCAGGAAGTCTGTGGCAGAGCAGGGAATTGAACGTGAGTCTCCTAGGCTAATGCCCTAAGCACTGGACCATCCTTCCTTCCCGTTCCCCGGTGCTTTGACCAGTCCATTTTAAAATGAATCTAGCCATGGGGCTTTTACCACTTCCCTTCTGAGATTATTCCAGACCTTGCCCTTAGGAAAATATTCAGCACATGATTCTCAGAAATGCCCATTCACTGTGGATCTGGCCTTTTAGAGGAGCTTTAGAGGAGCTGTGCTGATAGCGGAAACAGGAAATCCATTCAGTGAAAATATCGTGTGCACACAAAGGCAATGTGCGCAAAATAGCCACGTGGGAGCTCCTCGTCTGTGCAGCCTTCTCATTAGCAGTCCCTGATTTGGGGTGTGTCTTCATTCCTGGCTGACCCAGTGCACCCCCTTGCAGGTGGGCGTGGTATTGTGGGTGAGCCCTTCCTCGATTTTTCCCTCTCCCAGGGTATTAACTGGTCCTGACAGATGCTAAAGAGCACCTCCACCGGCTTTTGGAGGCCCTTATTTATTAACAGAAAAGCTGCCGCAGGACACAAACAAAGCTTTCACCCCAACATTTCAGCTGGTGACCAGGTCATTCTTAATCCATCTGTCCCCCACCTGCGTCCAGTTCTTGCCTCCAGCCAGGCTCTTCTCCGGGGGATCTCTCAGTTCCAGTCTCTGCCCTTGGTGTTAGGCTTCCTGTCTCTGGAGTCAGGAGTCCAGGGAGGTCTGTCCACTGCCGCTCTTCTCCATGGATAGTGGCTGATCCTTGCCAGGTTGGGCTTCCAGATGGCGTCAAGGGCATCCAGGGCTGAGACCAGGCCCTCCTGGATGCCCACTGACTGCAGTCCTGCATCTAGGAAGTTCGCCCTTTCCGCAGCAGCAGTCTGTGGGGTCCCCAGATAATTCTCACTCCAGGCTCTTCATCAGCAACTTCTCCTGGGAGCTGCTCTGAACAGGAGCGTCATGTCTCCCTTGGGGGCTCCCCTCTAACTGAGCTTGGGGAACCTTTATTAAGTCCAGGTGCTCGATTACTAACCAGACACCTGGGGCAGTCAATTACCCCTAGGTGGGGCCTTCATAAGGCAGTCAGGGGCAGACTGGGCACTAACTCCCCATAAAGGGCAGCTGGTCTGTAACTGGATGCCTCAAGTTTGGGTGGCTGAGGAGAGTCAGTGGAAGTCTCTACTGGTTACATCTATGCTGCAGCTGGGAGTGGGCTTCCCAGTGCGGGTAGACAGAAACAGGCTAGCTCTGCTTGAGCTACTGTGCTAAAAATAGCCGGGGAGGTGGGGTAGCACAGGCCAGGGCTCGGACTAGCCATGCAAGTGGAAACACGCCCCAGCACCCTGGGTTCGTATTCAGGAAGATAGGCCAAGCCGCCACCATGCTGGTATTTTTAGCTCACACAGACCTAGCACGTCTGTCTAAGTGGGCTGGGAAGCGCACCTCCAGGTGCAGGATAGACATTGCCCTCAATGCGGTCCCTCACTTTAGGTAACGAAAATCAGTGGTGTGTTGGAAAATGTAGCTGTTCGATCCCAAACCTGTCGAAAGTGACTTCACTTCTGTCTCAGGGTGCTGGGCCCCAGCTTGCAGGATTGGGACCTAGTCAGGCTGTATTTGCATGAAGGCCGAGTCAGACGCGCCCATGGGTTTGGGATAAGGCGAGTCTCAGCCGTCAGAGGAAAGGCTTTTGAAAAGAAAAAGATTAAAAAACATGGGGTCAGGCAGAAGATAAACAGTGCTGCTGTCACTCTCCGAACAGTCCAGCTAACAGCACATGGACTGCTGGGGACAGTACAGGCTGGGACGTAGACCGTTGATCCCCTTGAAATGGGTTTTCACACTGGTGTAGCACCAGCCTTCCAGCTCTCCCCAGCTGTCATGCTGCACTGTCACTCCAGCTGTTACACAGCAATGGATTCCTGTTGCCAAGCTATGGATTTGGTTTTAATAACAGTTAGTGCAAACATTGTAAATTTACTGCTGTTAGAGAGAGTTTTTGAAAACGTCCAACTCTGGCTATAATTTTTCAACCGCACCAGCTGTTTGCGTTCTGTTCATACCTGACACGGTGCTTTGAAATAGCAATCACTGTATTTATAAGAAGGGAAGGACTCATAAATATGTCAGGAGTGGAATATACAACGCCATATTTCACCATTTTCTATTTTAAAATTGTGAGTTATGGCTACAGAAATGTGGACCCATTAAAGGTGATATGATGTATTTTGTGTCTTGTTCAGGAGCCCATCCATCATTGAGACAATAAAGAAAACCGCACTTACTTTTTTCTCCTGTCGTCTGTAATTTATGATGCCCAAAAAGCTGTAACCTTTTGGCAGGCTTTGCAGAAACTGCTGCTCTGTTAGCAACTAAATAACCTTTTATAAGGTTTTAAATGTGTTGCTGCAGTCTCAATGCACTTGCCATATCGATCCAGAATATCCTGCAAAAAAAAAAAGGGGGGGGGGAAGAAACATGATCTATAACAGGATCGATAACGGTATATAGATTGTTGAAAGATGCTGTAATGATTTTTGCCAGCCATCATCTCTGTGTGTTGCTCCCCGCCTTTTAGACTTCAGCCTTTGCTCAAATTAATTAACCTTGCTGAGGCTCTCTGTGCTCCAGAATTAGTACAGCAGAGACAGGGCGCGCTGCAATGGCTCATTTGCAGGATGGAAATGAACCCCAATAAGTAAATAAATAAATAAATAATGAAAGGCAGCAAATAGGGCACTAGTCAGGAGACCTGGGTTCTATGCCAGCTTTGCCACCCACCTGCTGTTTGACCTTGGGCAAGTCACTTCCCCTCTCTGGGCCTCAGTTTCCCCTCTCACACCTTTGTTCGTGTCCTCTATTTAGACTGCTGGTTTTCGGGGGGACGGGACTATCTCTTGCTGTGTGTCTGTACAGCACCCAGCATGGGGGAGCTCAAATCTCATCTGGGATCTCTAGGCCAGTGGTTCTCAACCCAGGGTACATGTACCCCTGGGGTACTCTGAGGTCTTCCAGGGGGTACATCAGCTCATCTAGTTATTTGTCTAATTTTACAACAGGCAACATAAAAAGCACTAGTGAAGTCAGTGCAAACTAAAATTTCACAGACAATGACTGGTTTACACTGCTCTGTACACTATACACTGAAATATGAGTACAATATTTATAGTCCAATTGATTTATTTTATAATGATATGGTAAAAATGAGAAAGTCAGCGATTTTTCAGTAATAGCGTGATGGGACACTGTTGTATTTTTATGTCTGATTTTGTAAGTTTTTAAAAGTGAGGTGAAATCATAGAATCATAGAATATCAGGGTTGGAAGGGACCTCAGGAGGTCATCTAGTCCAACCCCCTGCTCAAAGCAGGACCAATCCCCAATTAAATCATCCCAGCCAGTGCTTTGTCGAGCCTGAACTTAAAAACTTCTAAGGAAGGAGATTCCACCACCTCCCTAGGCAACGCATTCCAGTGTTTCACCACCCTCCTAGTGAAAAAGTTTTTCCTAATATCCAACCTAAACCTCCCCCACTGCAACTTGAGACCATTACTCCTTGTCCTGTCCTCTTCTACCACTGAGAATAGTCTAGAACCATCCTCTCTGGAACCACCTCTCAGGTAGTTGAAAGCAGCTATCAAATCCCCCCTCATTCTTCTCTTCTGCAGACTAAACAATCCCAGTTCCGTCAGCCTCTCCTCATAAGTCATGTGTTCTAGACCCCTAATCATTTTTGTTGCCCTTCGCTGGACTCTCTCCAATTTATCCACATCCTTCTTGTAGTGTGGGGCCCAAAACTGGACACAGTACTCCAGATGAGGCCTCACCAATGTCGAATTGAGGGGGAAGATCACGTCCCTCGATCTGCTCACTATGCCCCTACTTATACATCCCAAAATGCCATTGGCCTTCCTGGCAACAAGGGCACACTGCTGACTCATATCCAGCTTCTCGTCCACTGTCACCCCTAGGTCCTTTTCCGCAGAACTGCTGCCTCGCCATTCGGTCCCTAGTCTGTAGCTGTGCATTGGGTTCTTCCGTCCTAAGTGCAGGACCCTGCACTTATCCTTATTGAACCTCATCAGATTTCTTTTGGCCCAATCCTCCAATTTGTCTAGGTCCCTCTGTATCCTATCCCTGCCCTCCAGCGTATCTACCACTCCTTCCAGTTTAGTATCATCCGCAAATTTGCTGAGAGTGCAATCCACACCATCCTCCAGATCATTTATGAAGATATTGAACAAAACCGGCCCCAGGACCGACCCCTGGGGCACTCCACTTGACACCGGCTGCCAACTAGACATGGAGCCATTGATCATTACCCATTGAGCCCGACAATCTAGCCAACTTTCTACCCACCTTATAGTACATTCATCCAGCCCATACTTCCTTAACTTGCTGACAAGAATACTGACAAGAAATTTGGGGGTACACAAGACAAATCAGATTCTTGAAAGGGGTACAGTAGCCTGGAAAGATTGAGAGCCACTGCTCTAGGCATTACCATAATACTACTAATAATTTTACACCTAGGGAACAACAGTTTTATATCCCCAAGAAGTTTGCCCAAGATAGTGACTTAGGACCAGTTCAGCCGTGGTACTCAGAGGTGCCACTTCCATTTGCACCATCTCTCTTATGGCCCGAGTCCTGCCTCCACTGAAGTCTATCTAGGTACTTGTATGGCCCCTATCATCACAACCTCTCCCAAATATGTAAAAACTGACCACCCAGATCCTCAGCTGCGGCCTAGGAGCATCCGGTGGTTCTAAGTTACCTTTGCACTCCACTAATCCTGGGTCGCTTGTGAATCAGGCTGGGTCTCTAATGTGAGTTACAGCCGTGGCCGTTCTAACTTGCAATGGCATTGCAAGGTGCAGAGGAGCCCTGAGCATCCCCTCTTTTCCCCAGCCATGCCTCTACTCTGGCAGGAAAGGTGGGTGGGTGCAATAGATGCTGCTGGCCAGGGATGATTCCCCACCCCACCCCAGGGCCTGCCCTGCCAGCTTTAGAGAGGTTTTGCATTGGCAGTAGGCTGCAAAGCAGAATCCAGCCCAGAAAGTCAAGGGTGAAACTCCCGTTGAATTTAACGGGGCAGGATTAGTCCCTTTGATTGCAGAAGCCCAACTCCTTGACAAAAAGGGAGGGCTTGTGAATAAGGCATTGCCATAGAACTTCGGAGACCTAGGTTCAGTTCTTGACTCTGGCACAGACTGGCTGGGTGACCTTGAGCATATCACTTCATCTCCTCTGCAACAGCTTCCTATGTGTAGAATGGGGATAATAATACTCCCCATGGCTACGTAAACGGTCAGCTCTCTGGGGCAGGGTCTGTCTCCTACTGTTTCTTTGTACAGCACCTAGTACAATGGGCCTGATCTCAGTTGAGGCCTTTAGGTTCTACTAATACACAAATAATACATAACAATGGGCATGGGACAAAATCAAGCAGCACAAAATGAACACCTGGCAGAAATCGCTTAGAGTGAAGTGGGATCAATTATGTTAAGCTACAGCATATTTTTCCAGACTCTGATTTCTCTAGAAGAAAGTGCTGAGCACCCACACTTTGAAAATCAGGCTATTTAAGGTGTCTCATGTTGGGCACCCAAAATCACAAGCCTCTTCTGAAAATCTTGGCCTGGTGGAATTCTGCTGCTAAGCTAGGTCCACTCACAGACCCACTAGTTTGTAGACATAACAGATCCACTTTCCCGGGTTTAATTATTAACACTAGACACTTACAGGTTTTCAAAGTGCTTAGTGGAAAGCAATTATAAGGCAGAAGTCTCCTGGTTCGCAGAGCTAGTCAATCAAATATAAAAGAGAATACAAAATGAACTGAGGAAGCATGTAGCCATGTATTGACAGTAGACTGCTCCCATAAAGCATAACTCCGGTTACTGTCCCTTTGTGAATTGGTCTCTTTGTCATTTATGTTCTCCCCCCGCAGCAGCCACCAAATCATTATTAACATTATAAATAAAATGAGAGGGCAAGTTATTAAATCTAAAATATGTGGAGTTCTCCTAGAACTCACTGAGTAGTTCATAAATATGATGGCTTAATTTCATCTGTAATCCAAATGGCTGATGAAGCATTACACAGCTCTCTGTTAATTGAAGTTGTTAACAAAGCTGAAGAGAGAGATTATTATGTATAGACTTATCCTTCAGGGGTATCATCATAACAGATCATAAATGGAAATGAATTCATTGCCTTCACGTGCCACTGCAGGATCCCTGAACACAGTTTTATCTCAGATGGATGGACACAGACACCCAGCAAGTTTGGGGGATATTGCGCTGCTGAAAACGTCGTCTTTTGGATGGAATATAAAACAAAGGATTTGGACACTTGTGGTCGTTAAAGTTTGTAAAGAACAAGGTTGCCAGCCCCATGTCCTGACCAACTTCCATTCTCCCTGCTAATCTTAGGCCAGAAGTTTCAGCTGAATAAGGTATTCTCCTTCATTGACTATCCTAAACCCCTGTGAGCCATCAAACAGCTGCCTCATTCCACCCCACACATAGCTGCATTGCAGGCTGATCCTGTGTAGAGTTGGTCTATCAGACTGTGATGTTTGAAAAGCTCTTTGAGACCCTTCAGGATGAAAGACTCTATAGAAATGCAAGATCATTGTCATTATAAGGAGTGTACAATACAGGAGTAAAGATGGAAAAGCCATTCCAACAGCCCATATACCCTGACAGAACTGACCAAATGCAATAGACTCCTCTGAGTTCAAACTGGTTAATCTACTCCAGAGCATCAGCCAAGTTTCTTTGCTCGTTACATACAAACAAAAAACTAGCACATTTTTCTGATTCATAGACAAATGGTCATTATTATCCCCATCTTAAGGGTCTATATTTTCAGCATGTTGCTTACAGTAATAATTGTTTCACTTCTGCAATAAGTGCTTGTTAGTGATGGGCTATTTGTTTTACGGACAAGAGGCTGCATGCTGTAACTGAGGATTAGAAGTTTATTGGTACAACTGTACCTCTTCCAAACGCTTTTGAATCTTTGTTTCTTAAACTCGGATTCCTTTGGGCACCAGGAGATATTCCAGACACCGAGTGCATGCACATGCCATCAGAAAGTAAACTAGCTAATCTAATTACGCCCATCTCCATAGGATCTATAGCGTCTGTTTCTATAGACATACATGTTCTAACCACCTAATGGAATATTTTAAGCCTTATTTGATGTGTTGCATTTATATAGCTATCATGGATTCATATAGCTATATTTGTGTAACAGAGAAAGGATGGTCTTATAGTTAAAGGACTGGATTGAGAATCAGAAAATCTGCATTTCCGTTCCTGGCTCTGCCACCGATTTCCTGTATGACCTTTGGACAGTTAATTATTCTGTGCCTCAGTTCCTCATCTGCATAATAATGAATAATGTCTCAGAGCAGGAACTGCCTCTTGCTCCGTGTACATACAACACATAGAACAATGAGGCCCCAACTGGGTTGATTGCCCACCCTCCTCCACCCCACATATACAACCTGAAAACACCGCACTGTCCTGTCACAGGGTCTCTAGAAGGTCCTGTCAGGGTGATACTAATAAAGAAATAATATTGCATCGCAGCCAAATGTGGGGTGCAAAATCATGTACAGATCCAGCCCATCAAATTTGCTCACTGATCAGAGGATCCGCGCCGCCCCTTCCCTCCCCAGCAAATGTGCAGGACTGGCCCTTGTCCCCATTAGTACTGCCTCAACCCTAAGGTTTCCTACGGAGCGCAGCAGCCTCTCTGTTATTACTGCTGCTACTGGTCTGCCGTTGTATTTGCAGCCCTGCAGTATGTATTTCTAAGCTGTGCCTATTCCAGGTGGCGTTATGAAAACACACAATGCTGTTTCCTTCTCCTGGATCCCATCGGGTTTTTCCATCCAGCACGTTATCCAAGAAATTCTCCTCTATACCTCTGAGGACTTACCACGCTTATCTGGAATGTGTTACTTGCACACAGCAAATGCAAATTAACATTGTCTTCACATTTCACTGGGGCAGTAAAGGGGAATGTTGACATCAGCCTGAAAGTAGAATTAGCTTTTGCATTATGTGGCGCGAGACAGAGGTGTTGAAACCTGCATGTGAGACTTTCCAAGTTCAGTAAAGAACTGTTCTGGCAGCACTGCAAAAACATTGTACGGCTTCCAACAGCCAGAGGTAAGCTGAGCGCTCTCTCTGTTAGAGGCTGTATTATTGCTTTTGCTGGCCTTTCAAAACCCTGCCATTTTGTCTAGTTACTTCTAATGTGCTGCTGGTTTATTGCAAGCTCATCTCATTAAGAAGAACAGAGTTGCAATGCTATCAGGCTCTGCTACTCTCTGATAAAGAGCTGCTTTAGTTCCTAGCCACATTAGCCCCCAATTACAATCTCTCTCTAACCACATTACTTTTATAACATCCATAGGAACACTTTGAACTAGACTAGACGTGGACTGTAGGGACTACTCTGTAATGCCTGGGAGTCAGGCGGGTTGCAGGGCCGTCGTACCCAGTGGTCAGAGTTCATGCAAGGGGTCTGATCGCCAGAAGATCCAATCCAAGGGGAAGGTGCAGCTGGCAGGGTCAGGGGGTCCACGCAGCAACTAGTAGGCAATGGCTTGTTGCTCAGACAAGGGCAGAAGATAAGCAGGAAGTTTTATGTCGAGTCACCAGCCAATCAAGGCCAAGACCATGTGGCCAATCAGGAAGCGGGTCACGGAACCCCGGAAGCTGGACCACCCTCGTCTGTGTTGATTTGGCACGGTGGCTAAGCCTGCTTTCTGAAAGTGCAGCAGGCCTGGATTTGAGACCAGGGTCCTGACGCAATCCTGCACTGGCGGAAGTGGGACATACTCGATCTCTCCCAGCTATAACTTCTGTGAGTCTGTGTTAACACCTGGCACACAAAGGTGATGTTTAAGCTACTGGCATCTACTTACATTGGGGCACAAAGACTCCATAGTCAGATACAAGACTATGAGCTTTTCCCATGGGCATTCATGCACCAGCATCTAACCTCCAAGATACTGTGCCCAGCCCTGGCAGGGATGGTCTCTTTGGCTGTTCCACAGTCCTGCAGGAGATGTCCTTGGGACCCCACCGTGATGTAAAGATGCTGGAATGCTCACTCTATCTCACTGATTCACTAATTCTGAAGGGTATTTTCTTATCCCCGGGAGATCAACACTAGCATTTGTGTAACAAAGTGTCTGGTGATTTGGGGCACCCAAAATGAAGCAACTTAAAGGGGACTGATTTGCAGACAGTGCTGAGCACTGACCCTCTGAAAAGCAAACTTCTTTAAGGTGTCCCAGATTGGGGACCCAAAAATTCAAATCACTATAGAAAATTTTGGGTGGGTAGAAGTCAAATACTTCATGCTTTGTCAAGAGCAGCTGTTGCAATGAGTGCTAGGCTCTGGCCCTGCCCTTTCGATGTACCGAGAACTTTCATAGTGATGGTGGAATGGACATGTATCTGAAGCCATGGTAGGTCAGGGTTTGACCCCGAGCTTGTGAACGGTGTTGGGCAGCACTGTCACTGGGCTATTTTCCCACAAAAGTAGGTCAGTTTCAGTTTTCTATCTGCTGTTTCGGAGCCGTCAGATGTGTTGCGGGTTTGACGTTTGGCTTTTTCACTAATTACATTGAGAACCACTTTACCAGACACGCTGAGAAGGCAGGGGCTAAAGGGAGCAGAGCTGAAACCACGAGGGGAAGGCAAGAGCAAGACACTTACAGGGGACAGGCTTGTAAGGTTAAGTAGCTTTCCTTGCCTGGCAATTATATTCCGTCCTTCTCTTGAGGCAGAGTTTTGAGAAGAAGGGTAAATTAGGCTGCGTGATTCGAATTAACCCTTCATCTGCCTTTGCCTCACAGATAGCCTTCAGCACCTGCAAGACGAGAGGCTGTTTGGGGATCCCACGTAATCCAATCCTTACCTCTAGGGAGGCTTCCCACTGTCTGGTTCCACCTTGCCCAGAAGCAGGCAGCAACTTATCACTCTGTCCTCCTACACAGGGTCCTGATCTTTCCTATAAGTCTACGGCCATACCTCCTACTTCATGGGGGGACCTGACAAGGAACAGGGCGAAAGCTGATGGAAGAGGAGCAGCAGTCAGGGATGCAAAGAATAGAAAAAAATTGGGGTATGTGCCCAGTGGGGGCAAAATCCTCACTTATCTCCTTGCTTGTCAGAAATTATGCTTGCTGCAGTATTGTTATGGTAGGAGTCACCAGGTGGCACTGTTACATATAGTCTTACAAGTTCTTCTTAGCATGCAAGCACTGTCCAGTCTTTGAAGAAAGGCTGTATTGTTATTAGTTTTGTTTTTACAGCATCAATTGGAAGGTGCCGTTGCAAACAGCAGGAGAGTTTGCTCTCTGCCTTAGTTCTCCAACTGTTCAGTTCGTGGGGCAGAGTTGCTTCCTGGGTGCCAGGCATTGGTGTTTTGCCTGAAATTCCTAAGAGAGGGGATTGCCTGGGTGTCATTTGTGACCACATCTGTTCCAGGACTGGTGTATATAGTGTAAATAAACAAATTACACTAAGAAAGAACAGAATTATCAGACACACAGATAAACATGATAAGTTGGGGAAGAGTCAACACAGCTTTTGTAAGATGGAAATCATGCCTCACCAATCTACTTGAATTCTGTGAGGATGTCAACAAGCAAGTGGACAATGGTGATCCAGTGGATATACTGTTCTTGGGTTTTCAGAAAGCCTTTGACAATGTCCCCCACCAAACACTCTTGAGCCAAGTAGGCAGTCATGGGATAAGAGGAAAACCCTCTCATGGATGAAGACAAGGTTAAAAGATAGGAAATAAAGGATAGGAATAAATTATCAGTTTTCACGATGGAGAGAAGTAAATAGTGGGGTCCCCCAAAGATCTGTCCTGGCATCTGTGCTGTTCAACATATTCCTATATGATCTGGAAAAGGGGGTGAACAGTGAAAAATGTTCAGACAATACAAAACCACTCAAAGTATTTAAGTCCAAAGCTGACTGCAAAGAGTTACCAAGGGATCTCACAAAACTGGATAACTGGACAACAACATGGCAGATGAAATTCAATGTTGATAAGTAATGCACACTGGAAAACAATCTCACCTGTACAAACGAAGTGATGGGGTCTAAATTAGCGGTTGCCACTCAAGAAAGAGACCTTGGAGTCATTGTGGAGAGTTCTCTGAAAACATCCACTCCATGTGCAGCGGCCGTCAAAAAAGCAAACAGAATGTTAGGAATCTTTAAGAAAGGGATAGCAAAACAGGAAATATCATAATGTCACTATATAAATCCATGGTACGCCCACACCTTGAATACTGCACGCAGTGCTGGTCATCCCATCTCAAAAAAGATATATTAGAATTGGAAAAAGTACAGAGAAGGGCAACAAAAATACAGGGGATGGAACAGCTTCCATAAGAGGAGACACTAAAAAGACCGGGACTGTTCAGCTCAGAATAGGGATGGCGAAGGGGGATATGATAGAGGTTCAGGAGAATGCGAGTAGGGAAGTGTTATTTACCCCTTCCCATAACATAAGAACTAGGGGGTCAACCGACTAAATTAATAGGCAGCAGGTTTAAAACAGCACACAGTCAACCTATGGCACCCATAGCCAGGGGATCTTGTGAAGGCCAAAAGTATAAGTTGGTTCAAAAAAAAATTAGATAAATTCATGGAGGATAGGTCCATCAATGGCTTTTAGCCAAAATGGTCAGGGATGCAACCCCATGCTCTGGGTGTCCCTAAATCTCCAACTGCCAGATGCTGGGAGTGGATGGATCACTCAATAATTGCCCTGTGCTATTTATTTCCTCTGAAGCATCTGGCCACTGTCAGGATACTAGGCTAATGGATCCTTGGTCAGAGCCAGTAGGGCCATTTTTATGTTCTTACGGAAATTCCCAGATTCCATATCACTGATTTCTCCTCCACCAGAAAACCAAACTGTAAGGCCACCCCAACTTCTGCTACTGACCAGCTCAGGGGTGAGATTATTAGTGTAAAGGAGAAAGCCTCCTGGTGTGGCCTGGTGATTCATGTTCCAATCTGCCAGGAAGCCATGTTGTTGAATGTTTCGAGCTGGGGAAGCAGGATTCCTGGGTTCTATTCCCAGATCTGGTACTGACTCACTGTGTCACTTTGGGCAAAGCACTTGCCCTCCTTGTGCCTCAGTCTCCCCTTTAGTAAAATGGGGATAATACAGTCACACAACTCTGCCTCACAGCTGGGTTCATTTGGCTTCCCAGGTCGCAGGAGAGGGATGATGCTGCTGCAGATGAAGGCGCATACCCAGAGCATTCATCCAGGATGAATTGGGAGTAGTCTTCACACTTTCTGAAGGGAGGCCACATCCAATCTGCTCTAGCCAGAAAGCAGGCATCCATCGTAACAACTGGGGCTGAGAGGTTTGTAAATGGGGAAGGAGGGAAACCCGGTGATGCCAGAAGCAGGTGAACGAAATGAAGGAGCATTATGTATAATATTAAATGTAATGCTATTCCATTTTCCATCTCAGTTATTGTATTAACTGAGAACTTATGCTTGCACTTAGAAGATTCTGTCACATTTTATGAATGCGATGATCTCAAAGTAATTGGTGCTAGAAATATGTCATATTAAATTACAGATACCAATAAACCTTATTGAAACTCATACATGGTAGATAAAGGATATGGGCCAGATTCTCCATTGCCCCACTCCCTACGGAGGTATTTCCATCTGTGCAGAATGGGCATCAAATCAGAGGAAGCATTTCAAAATCTCTGAGCACCGGGGTAAATATTCACACAACTGGTTGTCAGGGTTTAAGGTTCCTTTGCTTTGGTACTTGCTTCTTACCTTGAGCCACCAGAATGTGTGCGTGGTGACCTTCAGGGCCCCATGTGGACCCATACCACTTTTGCTTTGCACCTTGAATCATCATTTACACAGTATAAATTGGGTGTAAAATGCTGTACCGTTCAGATTTGGTAGGTCTTTGCATTCCTTTGCACGATAACCCAAGGTGCAGGTCAGTGGTGATTTGGACCATTTGGCCAACATTTTCACAAGTGCTCAGCAACCCACACGTGGGGCCAGATTTCAGAAGAGCTCAGTTCCCATTTAGGCACTTAAATAAGTGGCCCGTTTTCCAGAGATGCTCAGCACTTCTGGTGTGTGTTGCATGACAGTCCGGCCCTACAAATCCAGTCCTTTCTCCCAGGCTTTTCCTGGTTGGGTGGGGCTGAGTAGGATTACTGGGGTTCTGGGGTGGAGATTTTGGAAGGAATTTGTGCTATGGAGACTTGCCCTGGGACTGATTTCAATTATACCCTTGGTGTTTATTGAAGGCATTAGTTAATTATTCTCTCACTATTTCCTTGTGCTCCCTCATCTAGCTCCATCTGTCTCTTGATTGTAATCTCTTTGGGGTAGGGACTGTCTTTTTGTTCTGTGTTTGTACACCTAGCACAATGGGATGCTGGTTAATAACTGGGGCTGCTGGACGCGACCACAATATCTATAATAAATAGTAATAATTAATAATAACTCCCTTGTGCTCAGAGAGCTGGGGGTGTCAGATGGCTGTGGGAGTGGCCAGTCTCCTGACTCAGAAGGCTTTTCACAGGAATCCCTTTGCAAACGTTCCTGTTGCTCTGTGGATTAGGTTTTTAAAACTTTTGTAAATGCTGGAAGAACTTGAGAGGGGCAGTAATAAACCAGAGTAAATAACAGATAGCTGTAAATACCCACACACCTGAACAGGACTGAACACTCTGCTACAGGAAAGTATAAATCAATTCATTTGATAATCTCCACCCCCAAAGCAAACAGAGACATCTCCCAGGTGCTTTGGTTATCCCTTGGCTGGAATGTCGGTCACCTGCCAAACAAGCTTTTGCTCACAGACTGCACCTTTCCTCTGCTGGGAAGTTTATATAGGTTCTAATCAACATGAAAAGACATCCTTGCAACTTTAAACGCTCTTATCGCTTGCCATACTTTACCCAGTGGCTGGTATCATGATTTGAGACCACTATTCTCATCATTCTAGAGTAGGAGGACTTGTGGCACCTTAGAGACTAACCAATTTATTTGAGCATGAGCTTTCGTGCATCCGATGAAGTGAGCTGTCGCTCACGAAAACTTATGCTCAGATAAATTGGTTAGTCTCTAAGGTGCCACAAGTCCTCCTTTTCTTTTTGCGAATACAGACTAACACGGCTGTTACTCTGAAACCTGTCATTCTAGAGTAGGTTGTTTTATCGACTTCGCCAAACAACACAGAACAAAGTTTGGAGTGTATCACAACGCATACACTCTGTCCTGTCTGGAGCGGGACATAGACACAGTGTTACTCATTCCCATAATCCAGACAGAGCCCGCAGAGGCCTTTGCAGAGGGCTGGCAGCTATCCGCTCGGAGAGTGTTGCTTGATGGTGTGGCAGAGTGGAGTGGTAGCCTCCAGGAAAGTGACAGGCCTGGCTGAAGTGGGACAGGTGTTCTGAAGGGGAATGCTGGCGGCAGGGGAGATATTTTTTATCAGCATCAAGATTTCATTTCTCCATATCAGAAGCGGAATGATGCGGGTCTGGGCCATATTCTGTGTCACTTCCACCAGCGTGAATCCAAAAGACCTGCTGTACCGTGCACGCTCATTTGCGCCAGTGCAAAGGGGGTGTTAAACACCAACATTCTGATCTGGTAGCATTTCACACCCATTTGCCCTGGCATCATGGATTCGGCCTGCGTTGAGCTCAGTGGGCTTACTCTGCATTTGTGCCAGCGGAAGAGAGAGCTGAGTTTGGGCAGCTGCTGTTTCCTGAGGAATGCCGGAATCCTTTTCTTTATTCCATTCCTGAGTCACATACCGAGGTCTTGTCTAGATTACAAGTTACACCAGTTTCACTAATGGAATGTTTTGTTATTGATTTTAGGTAAATCTGTATGTACACTTAAATCAGTTTAAATCTGGTGTATTTTAGGTTTAAACTAATCTCATCAGGGCCCACACAGACAGCTTCACCAGTTTAACCAAGGGCTTCTCTACACATGGAATTATTCCATAATAGTTATGTGAAAATGGATTAAACTAAACCAGATCAAAGCACTTTTAATCCAGAATGAGAGATTCCACACACAGTTATTCTGGAATAGCTATTGCACCTTAAATTCACCTTAATCTGAATTAGCTTTCTAGTGTAGACAAGCACATAATCAATAAAAAGCCACCATTAGTGAAAACAGTGCAATTTATAACCTAGACAGAGCCCTATTCTCTCATCTCCTCTCCCTGTCACTCATCAGACAAGACAAAGCTCACGCTGCCCTCTGCACTGCAGAGTTCTTGATACCATTCGCTTTGGGTTGCTTTAGGGCAAATGTTACATTGTCCTTGTTAAGAAAGTCAATTCTTATTAAATAGGACATCTTATCAATTTTAAGCTGCCAGCTCCTGATCACTGCATGACTCTCACGGTCTTCTTAGCATTGTTCCTGGGATGAAGGTGAGCAGGATTGGGCCCTGTGTTAATAATAATAGTCAGCACTTTATCATGCTTTAAAACATTCAGAACTCTCTACAAGCATTATATCATTAATCCTCCAAGCAGCCCTGCGGGGTCGGTAAGAACTAATTATTATCACCATTTTACAAATGGGGAAATCAAGGCAAAGAGGTTAGCATGTGTCTAGCTAAAGGGGACACGGCATGTCAGGGCAACACTGGGCGTAGACCTGAGGAATTCCTGGCTCATTGTGGAAGGCTGCGTTGCTGGTTGGGAAATGGGTGGAAGGGAAGAGGGAAATTACAAAAATGTTCTCCTCAAAAAAAAAAAAAAAAATCTGCAAAAATGTTGACAAAATTCCATTGCCATTTTTCATTGAAATGTAAGTTTCTAAACCTCCCTCTGCTCACATTAAGTTGTGCTGAATATAAACAGTGAGGCTCGATCCTCAGCTGGCATAGCTCCATTGACTGCGCCAGAGCTAGGCCGATTTCCACGGGCTCAGCACCTATCCAGTGAGTCACGGACCCGGTCCTGCATGGCTAACACTCCCACCAAGGACCAGCCTGGCATGAAAAAGAAACACCTCGAATAGTGTGTGACTCTTGGGCATTGATTATAAAGACCTTTCAAAGAGTGGCTCTGCTTGCTGTGCTCTCTCCTCCGCCACTCCCACCTCGGTGTTTTGCCAGCTCTCCCAGCTGCCTGGCAATGCAGCACGCCCTGCTCCCTGCGCCCTGGTGGCGAGGGGGAATAATTGGGCGCAGCAGCACATGTCGTATGGCTGCTTTAATCCTGATCCAGGTGGCTGCAATCCAGTGCATGATTTACATTGCCCTGACCCTGAGCTGTCAAGAAGGAACAGCCAGATTAATGGGGTGGGCGGGTGAGTGTAATAATCGTTTGTTTGATGTGACAAGCCTGATAGGCGTTGATTTACTTACAGACTGATAGGCTTTTAATTGAGCACCTCCATCCCAGTCACATCAAAGGCAGAGAAGTTGACAAGAGGCCCCCTTTTACGGAAAGCTCTCAATGACTGACAGATCCTGTATGCTAATTATTCGGGGGTTCTCAGGATTGGCCAAGCCATATTCAGAAAAAGCCCCTTTTCTTGCGGAGGGTGTGTCCCTCCCCCACATTATCCAGTGCCCTCTAGCAAAGTAACACATTCTCTCTGTAACTCAGCAATAGCCTTTTGTCAGCTTTCCAAGAGGCCTTTTTAAAGCCCCAGTGTCTCTTTCCTGCTGCTAGGAGAGCAAGAGGGATGTGTGGACAGGGAGTGGCATGAGATGATCAGAGGCCATGCTATGCTGTAAACCCATGGGTGGTGAGTTTATTTTGACACAAGCGGGAGTGGCAGCTGCCACTTGTTTGCAACTAAAATAATACCCACAAGAGTTCTGATGGCGGACAAGAGGCCAGTCGGAAGTTTTACCCATGAGCTATGTATAAGCTCTGAGTATTGGCTGTCACTTTGGGTTTAAAAGTAAAGGGCCGAAGCACCCGCCACTTCCACTAGAGACCAGGGAACTCTCACCACCAACAGTCAGGTCCTTGTGTCTTGGCATTTGCTGTCTCCAACAGCTCTTTGATTTTGTTTTTAAAAGAGGATTCAATTTTGTACTATTTGGTGGTCACTTAATTCTTCATTTCATACGATGGGGCAATGTTTTCTTTCGGTACAGGTAGGCCTTATCTGCACTGGAAAGGGTTTGCTAGTCTAGCTATGCCAGCAAACCCCCCTGGTGGAGATGCATCTGAAAGAACTTGTTTCCCAGTATAGTTTATACCAGTTCCCCAAATAGAGTTAGTTATACCAACAAATGGATTTGTGCGTATGTCGTCGTTGAGCCTACACTAGGGCTTTTAAGGGCAGAGCTGTCGGTCGGGATGGGAACAAATCACACCTCTGACTGACAGCGATGGTGCTTTGCCTGGGTTGGGATTGCCGGTTTGGGTTTATTATGAGCCCTGTTTTGCTATCCTTATGCAGCCAGAGTAGTCCCATTGAAGACTCTTCTCAAGCTCAGTACGAGTTGCACAGAATGTAAATATGTGTTTTCCTTATGCCCGTCAGACAATTTCACTGTAGCTCTGGAGATATTTAATCCAAGATCACACCAGAGCCCTGCAGCCAAATCAGAGGCCTAGGTCTGTTCTGAGAGAAGTTTGTATCCTTTAGCATGAGGGGTCATCTTTGTGTTTAGAACCAGAGTTCATGCAGTAGGACACAGTAGGTACCTGAAGAGTGTATACTAGCCAGTATTGCCAATCCCAAACATTCAAAAATCGTGAGATTGGCTTAAAAAACTCATGAGAGTGTACTTTTTATTTGCCTTCCTGTCTTTGAGCCTTTAGGGGGGGTCACATTTTCAAGCTTTTCTTCAGAACCATGAAGGCTAGATTCTTTCTCTTTTTAAACAACAATGCAAGCCGAGATTCCCATGTAGTATCATGATTCCATGAGCTGGAGCTTTAAAAAAATGCCAGATATCATGAGACCCACGAGAGTTGGCAGTGTTTGTGAGATCACTGTGAATATTTCAACTCAGCCCACGGAGGGACTTTAAAAATGTCCCATAGAAATACTGTGTAAA
Organism: Lepidochelys kempii; assembly: GCF_965140285.1. NCBI lineage: Eukaryota > Metazoa > Chordata > Testudines > Cheloniidae > Lepidochelys > Lepidochelys kempii. The sequence continues at coordinate 2,686,124 of NC_136405.1, read as the reverse complement.
ATGCAATTAGCCAAGAACTTCTAGCCCTCAGTAATATGACCCTCTTCCTCCGCCGCCCACCAAATTGAGCCAGATGCTTGGGCCTTTGTCATCCTTCACTGATGTATTAAATATTTGACACAAACCCAGTTGCCCCCTAAACACGGCTAAGCTTGTGGTTGCATCTGTATTAGATCATGAACAAAAGATGGTTTAGAGGATGTGAAACTGGGGAAGCAGGAGCCAATATGCAGTTGTTTTATAGCTGATTTGTTATGTATCAGTTACTTTAATCTGTTTTATCTGGTGTATAGTCTCTGTTGGGATTTGGTTACTCCACTGAAAAATAAATATTGTGAATTAGCTAGAGATAGGCAAAGACAAAGAAAGTAATACTGTATCTGAGATGAGAAAAGTGTATGAGTGTGGTGTGTGTATACTTTGTGTGTTCATCTGCAGTGTGTCTAGTGTACACTTTCGTAAAATATTGAATGTGGGCTAAAAAAACCAGATACTTTATGTGAGACTTAAGGGAGATTATACTCTTACTGGGAAATTTAAGAAACTAGATATAAATCATCTACAGTACAGTATATGCCTGAGTCTTTGGGGTAGGATTAGCTATGTATATTTATGCTTTAAAGTCTGATGTGTTTTTCAGCATCTAAGTATAAATTATTTTTACTGTATCAATGATTAAACATTTTTCTTTGAGATCACAGAGTCCAAAAAAACAAATGTTTCTGAAAAGGCATTCAAAAAAAAACAACTGAGAGCCTCTTTTGTCATTGGCAACCGATAAAAATGCCTATTGTTATGAAGGGCTCATAAATAATCTGATTTTGGCACGCGTTCCTACCATACAGAAAATGAATAAATTAAACTTGATTTACAGCCTTTTCCATTTTTATTAGCACCACTCCAAACATTTTATGTAACGAACATGCCAGACGAGCTATGCCAAAAGGTTTAAGGCTCTGGTATTGATATTGTATAAATTAATTTGCATAGTTCAATTAACTAGTACTGGCAAGGAAAAAAAGAAAGCCAGAAGTAACTGCCTCTGCATCTGAAAACTAGAGGGACCCACTGAATCAGAGAGCCCCAAAAGCATTTCATTCAGCTTCAGTCATCAGTCAAATGTTTTCATTTCTTTTCACTGTACTTTGTTAAAGTATCGTTACAAACTTTGGACCAGATCCAGCACCCGTTGCAGTCAACAGGAATCTTTTCCATTCAGTTCAGTGGGCTTTGCACTGGGCCTCTTAAACTAAATACCAAGAGGTGCTGGGGACCTGCAACTCCCATTGACTTCAATGGGACTACAAGTCCATCGCTGGATCAGGGCCTTGCAGGATTGAGCCCTGCTTGCATTTCAGTGAGTGATCTAAAATGTCAACATTTTCCTAAATAGGCATCCAAGATGTCACAAGTTTTACTACTCAAGCTTTCCAGCTGACAAACTCCACCTCTTATCTGAGAGAAGTTCTAGAGCAGATGTGGTTTGGGGAGGAATATTCTACCATCCTCTGACTTACACCCCTCAGCAGACACTGAATCCCACACAGACAGGGACTCCAGGCACTCATGTGGAGCTGAGTGCATGAGCGGGGTCATAATTAGTTTAAACTATGAGACACAACTCAGCGGGCTGACTCGTGGCTGAAGCCTGAGAGTTTTGTCCTAATTGGGAGAACAGGATCACTCCTTGTTTTTCAAGAGCAACAGTAAAACTGTAACTAAGTTGAAACAGTTTTTTACTCATTCCAATAGTATGAACACTAAAAAAATAATAATCACACACCTTCCAAAAAGAAAAGGAGTACTTGTGGCCCCTTAGAGGCTAACTAAGGTGCCACAAGTCCTCCTTTTCTTTTTGCGAATACAGACTAACACGGCTGCTACTCTGACACCTTCCAAAGCACACCATCCGCTTGGTGCTGTGGTCTGTGCATGACTCTCAGACTTGGATGTTAAAATTATCGCGGTTTCATGCATGGCAGTATGAGAGATTGTCCACATTATGCAAACAGAGGATTTCTGTCCAAGCAGTTACATTTGTATTTGGCGTAGGCCAGGGCTCTCAAACTACTACTGTCCGCTGGCCCTCAGAATGAAGGATTTGAAAATCAAGCAGATAACATTCTCTTTACGTAGTGCATAATTGGCTTGTGGAACTCACTGACACTAACTGTCATTGAGATTGAGAGCTCATTGGGATTCAGAAAAGGATCGGACATATACGGGTAACGAATGGATCCCGTTAGATGTGTTAGATGTGTGTGGGTGAATGGGGGGAATATGTTAGATGTGTGTGGGTGAATGGGGGGAATATATAAGGGATATAAAACCTCATGCTTCAAGCATAAGCAGTCCCTAACTGCTGGGGGTTAGGAAGAAACTTATTTTTGAGGCCGGTTATTCCATAATTGTCCTTTACAGGGGTTCTTAGCACCGTCCTCTGAAGCGGCTGGTGCTGGCTACTGTGAGAGACAGGATACTGGGCTAGATGGGACTGGTGGGGTCCAATGTTCCTAAGCACAGTGGGTTGGGAGGGGAACTGATCCATGTGAGGTGCGCTCTTTCATTAGGTGAGGAATGTGGAGAACCACCAGCATAGGCCGTTTGGAAATGAATTTGAGCCAAAAAGTGAGACATTCAATTAAACTTCTAAGGGCTCACTGCTACACATTTAGCAGTGGGTGAAATTTTTCATCGGAAAAATTTTCATTGCCAAAAATTGCTGATTAGCGTTGATCAAAACCTTTCATGCATTTGTTCAGATTTCAGCAAATTGTGTTGGTCGGGAGGAAGAAAGGGGTGTAATCAGAAATGTCAAAATGGCTCATTTCCACACTTTTGAAAAAAAAACAAAACCCCAAACCTTTTTGATTATTCGGACTAGATTCCCAAGTGGACTTAGGTGCCCTTCACAAAAGTGCGACGGTGATGCCTCCTTTGTGCCCAACAGCACATTTTGATTTCAGGCTGACTCAGAGCAATTTTATTTTGGTGACTTTGTTATTTTTTGTCACTGCCAGCAAACAGAAATCAGTGTTTGCGCAGCTCTCTGGGCTGTATTGTGTGTGTGTGTGTAGCTGGGGGCTTGTACTGCATGGTTGCCTTAACTCTGGAAACCAAATGAGTTGAAACCATTTTGTGGATGTATCACGCACAGTATATGGAAAGCTGTAAATACTCAGGCAACAGCAGGCTTTCTAGCTCAGAGGCTAAGATGGCACTTTGAGCTTCTCCTCCTTTGTCACTCAGCACCTCCTTGCGGAGCACATACCCAGGGACACTTCCTCTTGCCCCCACCTACTCCACGCCGCCTGTCTGACAATTTCAACTGAGCCTGGTCTACACCACACGGTTAAGTCGACGCAAGGCAGCTTACATCAACCTAGCCGTGGAGCGTCTACACTTACGTGTTGCTCCCGCCGACATAACTGCCCCACTCGGCCGATGTAATAACACCAACTCCCCGAGTGGTGTAGAGTCATGGTCAAAGTAGTTAGGTCAGTGTGGACGCTGCGTTACTTACGTCAGTTGTTACTGGCCTCCAGGAGCTGCCCTACCCTGACCTCTGCAGCACCCCAGTGCAAGCGCTCCTGGTGAGGACATGCCCCGCCGGAGCAGTGTGCGGACTCACAAACGATGGAATAACTGCGGCGACTGTATGCCAACGTATCTTAGATCAACATAATTTTGTAGCATAGACATGGCCCAAGGATGGCAATTGCTGTTGCCTTCTCACACGTTCAATACTCAGGGCTTGTCTACTCTTACGATGGTACAGCTGGAGTGCTGCAGCTGGGCCACTGGAGTGCTTCAGTGTAGACGCTACCTACGCCACTGGGAGGGGTTTTCCCGTTGGTGCAAGTCGTCCACCTCCCCAAGAGATGGTAGCTAGGTCAATGGAAGAATTCTTCTGTCAACCTAGCACTGTCTACATGGGGACTTAGGTCGGCTTAACTGTGCCGCTCAGGGTGTGGATTTTTCACACCAATAAGCGATGTAGCTGGGTTGATCTAGTTTTCTAGTGCAGACCAGCCTGCCCGCTTAGCAGTAGAAGGAAGGAGCCCAGTGTTCCTGCCGGCTCACCCAGCCTGTTAAACTTTCAGCTCTTTAGCTCACTTGATTGAGCTTTGAAATCTGAACTCTGAGATCCTCAGTGGAAATCCCTCATGTTCCTCCCCCACCACCACCACCACCCCTGCCAACATGTTTCCCTTCTGAAAAGCCCTGCAGACTACCATTAGCACCCTCTTGAAATCCCTGGCCTTCCCATGAATTAAAGAGAGGTACAAATAACCACTGATAGGCAAGGGGTGTTTTTTACACACTTCCTTGGTGCATGCTCTGAAAGGTTTCTCCGAACATTGCTGAAAATGTATTAGAGGCTGAAGTCCTGCGCGGACCCTTACAGCCGGATCCGGCTCCCACAGATGTCAATAGGAGACTTTCCGTTGACTTCATGGGAGTTGTATACGGCCCATATGAAATATACAGAGTTTGGGGTTTGCTGTGAAGTCCAGGAAAAGTGGTCACATGGAGGCTATGTCGTCACTGACCAAAAAGGTGAGATCAGCACGACACCCCTTACCTGGGTTTGACCTCCCCTCACTACATTGCAGTAAAAACTACCTTGTGCTTTTCGTCACTCGAATTTTCCAGTGAGAGAGGGAATGTGTTCTAAACCTGCTGTACACACAAGGCAGTGTAGAGTTTACAACAGGTTAAGGTGGCTGGGTTGAGACCTATTGGGGAGAGAGACAATTTGCCCTGTCTCCACTAGAGGTTTATAATGCATAAGCTACCACCTGCTAACACCACACCTTTAAACCCGACTCAGTTCAAGCCATGTGAGATGAAGATGTAAAACTGTAAACTCTTTTGGGCAGGGACTGCCTTCTCAATAAATAATAATGCCAAGCTCTTCTAGAGCGCTTTCATCAGGCCATTTCAACGCACTTTGTAAAGGACGTCAGCGTCATTATACCTATTTTATAGAGGGAGAAACTGAGTAACAGGGCAGCGGTGTGACTAACATATGGACAGCACCTAAATACATATAAGTATTAATACAGTTGGATCATCTGGGGGAAACAAATCTGAATTACGGTCATCCAATATAACACGAACCACTTTTCAATGAAGAACATCATTTTGCTCATAAAAGACCCTTTAAAATAAGTGAGAAAAAATAGTGTAAACTAATATCACTGTGACCCAGTGTCAGCCACTCAAGAGTGTATTTTGATCTGCTGGCCATCCCTGCAGAACAGAGGAGTGGTGTCCACCCAGCACTTTGATAAGTGTGTGAAGTTCTCCTCCCCTTGCGCAATTTATCCTGTAGAACTTCACACCAGGAAACAACTTCATTATATCAACAACAGGAAGACCCCGCTGATTTGTCACAAAGTAAACCAGCTGTTAGTCACACATCAAGGGAATGGAGGGGGTGGGGAATGGGCACTTACCTTTTTTTTTTAATGTTCACACAGTTCTTTAATGTTAATCACTCTGTAGAGGGAAGCAAGCTACCAGGCTATTCAAAAAGTAACCATGATCCAAGTAGAAAAGGAGTACTTGTGGCACCTTAGAGACTAACCAATTTACTTGAGCATAAGCTTTCGTGAGCCACAGCTCACTTCATCGGATGCATACTGTGGAAACTGCAGAAGACCAAGTGTATATCAGTTAATATCTAAGTGTCTTGCTGTTTTTCCTGCTACGTGATTGCTTTAGAAATAAAGATCAATTCCAACTTTAAAAAAGAAAACTCTATTTTTATCATTGCCAGAAGTCTATGCGATTTAAAAAAAAAAAAAAGAAAGAAAGAAAGAAAGAAAGCACTTGCTTGTCGTTTTACATCTTGCAATTTTGTCAGTTGTTTTAAAACATGTCTCCTGTAATAAATAAGATCATTTCTAGGCACTTGTTCTGCAGTTACAAAGGAGGCCGTTCGATTGTGTAACACTCGCAGTAAGGTGGGACTTCGAAACCTGTGGGGAGAAATAGCTGACGTGTACAAATTTTCTTCCACAAAGTCAGGTGAAAGGGACTGTTACAGTTTGAGTACAGGTTTCAGAGTAACAGCCGTGTTAGTCTGTATTCGCAAAAAGAACAGGAGGACTTGTGGCACCTTAGAGACTAACCAATTTATTTGAGCATGAGCTTTTGTGAGCTATAGCTCACTTCAGTGTATGCATCCGATGAAGTGAGCTGTAGCTCACGAAAGCTCATGCTCAAATAAATTGGTTAGTCTCTAAGGTGCCACAAGTCCTCCTTTTCAGTTTGAGTACAGGCTCCCATCATCTCATTGACAGGGCGGCTATAGATTTACCTATAAACTAGCAGGTGCATAACAAACCTTTTCTTCACTGTTATGTCAGAAAGCCATAATGGATCACTCCTTGCCTTCACTGTCCCTGCCCCCACATCACACACTGCCACCTTCGCTTCCTCCCCGCAATAGATAGCCTAGATCTTATCCTGCAACACTCATTCAAGTTAAGATCCTTGTATTCCTTCCTTTGCTTGCTTTCCTCTCCATTGGGCCTGATGCAGATCATACTTATACCAGCATCACTCCATGGACCACAGTGCCGCTACTCCTGATTTACTCCAGGGCAAGCCAGCCATTTCTAGCAGGGAGAATGGAGGTTCACCCGTTTTCTTGGCAATGTCCCTGAGCCTCTCCTTTCATCCAGGCGAGCTGCCTAGAGCCTGGACTCTGATCTTCTCCACGGTCAGACCATTTCGTCTTCAAAGCAAAGAGGTGGAATATGGGGGTGCAGCATTTCCCGCTTTCTCTTCTGGGCCTTCTCTACAAGTAGCCTCTGAACAGGGAATGAAAATAGATGACATGCAAAGCCCCAGTATGGCTACCTTAGCCCTAAAGCTACAAGTGCCATTTCCCCACATTTCTAGTACTTTAGCCCCTGATTAGGATGGCATTTAGGGTGTGATCTAAAGCCCACTGAAGTCAGTAGGAGAACCCTTCCGCTGAGTACAATGGGCTTTGGAGCAGGCCTTTAAACACATACTGAAGTCCATCCCGAGTCAGGAAAGCCTCTTAGGCATGTGCTTAAATTGAAATGTGCTAAATCCCATTGAACCATGTACTCAGAGCTAAGCAGGTGTTTCCCTGGATACAGAATGCTTTCCTGAATCAGGACCTTTATGGCAACTGCAATGTATCTTCCAGCGTGCATACTATTCTCTTTACCCTCTCTTTCTTTGCAGTCCCATGGGCAAATACAGTTCTTCTCTTTTGGATGTTCTTCTAACCTCTAGGGGACTGGCTTCATGAGAGGTTCTCCTGAGATAAGTTTAGGGTGTGGATTAAACTGAGCAGTATAACTCCACTGTGGACTCTCTTATTCAGCAAGGAGAGTGGATTTTTCCAGTTTAGCTTAAGCAGTTTCCAAAGCGACACACTAAATTGGAAAAAGACACTCACAGCGGTATAAGAGTGTCTACATGGGGAGTTACACCAGTATAACTATAGATGTTTAAATATACGCTACCCCTCATACCACTATAACTTCCTATGTGGACAAGCCCTAACATTCAAATACCTCTTCCCCTGGTTCCAGATCTGGGATTTGCTCTTTAGCTAACTTGTTAACTTTCCACAACTCCACCCCTCGGTTTCAGAGAAAAATGCTTACATCATTCGCTAGCACAAATCCAAGCCGTAGTAGATGCAAGTCTTGAAGCTCAGAGCAACATTCTGCATATCAGCAAGACAGGAATATGTTGTAAAAGTCAGGGGTTCTTTGTTGAACGACAGGGCGGGCAAACAGAACAAAAACGTCCAGTTTGAAAACTCTGTAATCTGTTAACTGAAGACTGAAAATATGCAACCTTATTGGCTACAAAAGCAGATAGGTAAGAGAATATTGTTAACACGGTAAGGAACTATGTCAATTCAGTTATTTATTACTGCTACAGAGTGGGGGTGGGGAGTGACCACCTCAAACAGTAATTTCTGGAAGTCAGGATTACTGTCCAATCCATCATAAATGACGTGCTTCCTGTGTTAGTAACTCTACAGACAGGTCTGGTATTCAGGGAGTTTTTCCAGTAGTCCCTGTACATCACTCACTTCCCAGTTTGCATTTTTTTATTTTTGCTCTTCTCCCCCACGCCCCTGTCCAATGTATTATGTTTTTCTTTCCTTTAGAAAGCACTTTTTTTTTTTTTTGGTAACGTCTTAAACTGCTGGGACGAGGCTGGAAACAAGTACAAGGAGTGATGGACGCCCTAATCTATGTGTTTAAGAAGGAAGCCTTGCCAAAGGGTAATTACAAGTTGCTGAAAGATCTTAAACACAAGAGGAAAACAAAATTCCCTGTTTGACATACATACTTTTCAGTTTGTAAATATATAAAGAGCTGCAGAGGGAGATATTATTACATGTTGTTGCTATTAGAAGGTGTGTGTTGTTGTGGATTTGCAAAGAAGAGATCAAACAATACAGAGGGGAACACTTTGGGTAGTTGCATTTATGTCCTTCAGTGGAACTATTCATGTCCATAAAGTTAAGCACTGTAGATTAAGTGTTCTCAGAACTGAGGCCTGAGCTAATACAATTCATCATAGAACAATATCTGTTGGAGCATATTTCCTGGCTGTGAAACTTTATTTAAACTATTACAAACACATAAATATTTAGGGCCTACATTTTCTAGAGGTTTTAGGTGCCTCCATTTTTTGGGTGGCCAGATTCAGGCACCCTTTGAAAATCAGGCCCCTTTAAAGGCACCTGAGTTTGGACAAGCAAAATCATGGCACCCAAAAATCATTATCAAAATCCCTTTTGAAAATCTTGCCCTCAGTTCCCAAGAAAGCCTTTTTTGTTGTTTTACTGTTATTCAAAACATTGTTTCTCTTTATTCAAGGCTGTGTGTGATTTTTTTTTTCTTACCAAGTGTTCTCGTTTCTACTGTAAAAATATAAAATATATATTTCTTGAAAGGCATTTTTGTGGCGCGAGGTGACTTTTTACAGAGCTGAAATGAATATGAAATAAGGTCTTATTTCCCGTCCCCCCGTTAATGTTCTGCTTAGGGAAAATAGCACCCAGACAGATTTAAAAACCAAGAGCATAATCAGAGATAATAAGTCCCCATAATATTAGAATGTTAAACAGGACTCCTCATTATCTTGATGATCTTTTGATGATGTTTTATTCCAGCAGACACAAGTTTGATCTGGCAATTTTGTTTCCAATGTACTGATAACTGCCACACTCTATTCCTGCAAATGCTCCCCTCGCTCTGCACTTGTTCTCTGGCTTAGAACTTTTAGAAAGAAAAATAGCCCCTGCCTGAGCCTGAAAACTGTCAGTACGATTCAAGCGTCAGAATGCCGCACCTTGATTATCATTAGAAACTCAAACGCAATCTCTATAATAAACCCTCACTTTCGGAAGGGGAGAATTTATTTTCTCTACTAACTTGACTGGTTGGGATTTAAAAAAAAAAGGGGGGGGGGAGAAACCTTGTGTAATTCATTCGGTTGGGCTGATTCACCACTTCATTTACTCTAATTTTACAATGGCATAACTCCATTGACTTCAACAGGCTGCATCAGCATCCAAGCAGAGTTGAAGCAGGGGCAAACTAAGCCCTGTAATATTTCTGGGGACCAACATATACAGACCTCAAGATACCATCTCTCCACTCTCTACCTGTATTTTTTTGTTTGCTTGGAAGTGCAAGTGCCCGATGTAATGGCTGCTGAATTCCAGCCCACATAACAAACTAAAATAAAATAAGGTGGGACGTGGGTGTAAACGTGGTGTTGTTGTTGGCACACAACTTGAATTACTTGGCGGAAAGGTTTTTATTTCCTTCTTACTTGAATGGCTCCTTTGAAAGGCAGACTTCTCCTTTTACATTTTTTGTTGTTCGGATTGAATCAATCTTGAGGTCAGCTTCGGAAAAAAAAGTCTCACAATGAGGCGGAATTGACAGGTCTGACAAACAGAGTGATTGATTGTGGTTGGGAAAGTGGTCCTTGAAGTGAGGCATGTAACACAGAGATGCCTTCACTCCACTGGGGGAAATCCAGCAAAGCTTTTTTTCCCAGAACGCTGAGCACACAGACTGTAATGGGTGGCCGTATGAACTTAATAATAGCAACATTGTTGTTACATAAAGCATCTGCCAGGACCTAATATGATTAATTATATGTCTCTCTCTTGCACGCTCTCTCTCTCTCTCTCTCTCTCTTTTCCCCCAGGTAGCTGGAATGTGAAAAACACTGTGTGCAAATGTAAAAGTGTAACTGTACTGCAGAACTCTGGTTCCCAACAGTGAATTCCCCTGGCCAATAAAGTGTATACAGAGTTAAGAAACACACTGCTGAAAGGTTGTTCATTTCCATTATCCACAACTATGCAGCAAACAATTGCCATGCAATGTACTACTGGCAAATTATATGCCTTCAGCCAGAAGTACATGAAAGAAAACATGAAAATGTCAAACATTCAGAGTTATAAATATGTTAGTGATATGCCAACCGGAGAGGCAGGGTTACTGGTTTTTCAATAGGTAATTTGTTCCAGATAAACCCCAATTTTTATACTGCAGCAATGACATCACCCAAAATGTACTAAGTTAGTGGTTTTCAACCTGTGGTCCACAGACCACAGAGGGTCTGCAGACTGTCTAAGATTTCCACAGGGGCCCATGCCTTCATTCAAAATGTTTTAGGAGTCCACATTTTGGAAAAGGTTGAAAACCACTGTACTGAGTAGTTGTTCCTTGGCTTTTCAGCACATGACCTGTCTGTGCAGAGAACACACGGCCTTTAGTGGGTTTGGTGATTGTTTCATTGTCTAAACACATGGAAAATAAGTTATGATGGCTGCCAAAAATAATTAGATAGATAAGTAGAATGTGGCTTACAGTTAATTCTAAAGAAATCACATTTTTGTTTTATTGGCCAAGGCAGGCCTCTCAACTTTCACCTACCCACAGCCCCCAAATTACTCCCTGGTTTTCTTCCATGAGCCCATAATCCTTTTCACCTCTATCCCAGAGTTCTCTGTTCTACACAGGCCTCACTGAAATCCTGCAAACGCTCATACAGGTGTGTAGCTTAAATGCCAACTCTAAAAAGACTTAGGTAGGTGCATAACTTTATATAGGTGAGTAGTCCGGACTATTTAAAATTAAGCACCTGCATAAATCTCTGCAGGACTGAGAAAGGCCCCAGTCCTGCAGCCTAATGTGCTTAATTTTACTGCTCCCACTAGTTCCCCTGATTTCCACTGGAGTAGTCAAAGTAGTCAAGTTTTTAGTAAATGTGCAAGTGTTGGCAGGATGAGAGCGTTACTTTGCCCTGGTTCACTAGGCTATGCATTCAGTGCACACACCCTGATGATTTCACATTTAATGATTACATAAATGTAATTAATTAGTGAATGTTTGTTCAGCACTCTGAAAACACAAGGTGCTATATAAACACCAAGTAGTATTATTATGAAGTATATTTTAAATGCAGCGATTGCATACTTTATTTTACAAATTATAATATATAAACTCCCATACCACATTGCACAACACTACAGGATATTTCCAATAAACCTAACTACTGCACCGATTTGCAATTGGGGAGTTAACCTGGCAACCAAAACTGGACACTGCAAATAAATAAATAAATAAGGCTTGGCTTGGAGAGAGAAACCTCACAGCGTTGCAGATAACAGCCTAGCAGCCCACCGAGGTGAATGTCACTGCTCCGGTTACTAACTCAAGGCTCACACTCTTAAACCTAGACACTGTCTGGGGTGTGCCCTGTTGCAGTCACCTGCTCTGTACCTTTTCGGTGGGTTATATTTCACCACCTGTCTCAGGCATGAGCTTGGGGCCTCTCTAAGCCAAAAAGCAGCTCTCCACACCCCTTCCTTTTAGCGCTGTCATGATCTTGCTCGGCTGGGATGGGATGTGCTTTTAAAGGGGGGCGTGTCTCGTCCCTTCTACGGGTGGAAATAGGTCTGGTTCAGCCTGGATCTGGCATTGTTAGAGCCGGGGACAGGAGGGCCGCCCAGGGCCCTTTAAGCATCTCCCCTCCTACTCAGCTAAGCTCCCCCCACGGCGTCTGATCCCGCCCCGGGGTCCCTGGCAGGTCCCGGATTGGTGGGGAGGGTTGGTCTCTTTGAAGCGTGGCTGCTGATCTAGGCTATTTGACGTGTTGATAGGGGAAGGGAAAGGTTTTTGTCTTACCGGGGCCGGTACTGCCGCCGCCGCCGCCGCCACCGCCCTGCTCAGCTCGGCAGCACTGCGGAGCTCGCCCCGCAGCCCCCGGAGCTCGCCTCCCTCCCTTTCCCCTCCCCCCTTACCCTACCCCACCCCGCCCGGCTCTCTCCTCCTGCAACCTCCTCCAAATGAGCGGTTCGCCCGCTGGATCTAACCCAAGGACATCGCAGAGCGGCGGAGGGGAGAGCGCACCGTCCCCAGCAGCAGCAGCGTGCCCGGCGCTCTCGCACCTGCCCGCGGCGGACCCCCTGCGCCAGGCGAACCGGCTCCCCATCAGGGTCCTGAAAATGCTCAGCGCCCACACCGGCCACCTCCTGCACCCGGAATACCTGCAGCCTCTCTCCTCCACGCCTGTCAGCCCCATCGAGGTCAGTCCCGGCCAGGGGGCCCCCGCCATTCTGCCTGCCCGGGGAGGGCGCAGCGCGCTGTCCCGGTGCCGCGCCTTTCTCCTCCTGCCCCGGGCAGGGATCGCACCCGGACCGGTCCCCGAGCCGCCTTGCCCAAGACCGCCCCGGTCCGCTCTGCTAATCCGCTCCTCGTCCCTTCCCCGGTCCCTGACTGTGCCACGCAGCTCTGCCCTGGGGCAGGGCGCACAGTGCCTCCCCGAAGTGCGGTGCGCCTTTGCGCGCACACCCCGCAGCAGGGGATGGCACTATGTGCCCCGTCGCTTCCCTTGTTTCTATCCCTCTCTCGGCGCTAGGAAGCTCCGGGCTCCTGCGCCCTCCTGGGAGCACGCTGGGGAGGGTCGCCCCGCCCTGCGCCTCTCTGATCTCTCGGGGTCGGGCAGCCTGGGAGAGCCTAAGGAGTCCAGGCGACTCACACGGCACCGGGGTCCCTCTCCTCTGCCAGGTTTCCAAGCGAAGTTTCGGAGCGGGGCGGGTGGAAGGAGCAAATCCTCTTTACCCTGCCGGGGGTAGAGCAACAGGACGAGCCTGGGGCGAGCCTTCCCTTGGCGAGGATCCAAAGGAGAGAGACGGGGCTGGGGCTCCTCCTGGTGGGGACCAGCAGGGGCTGAGAACCCGGAGACCACCCACCCCAGTCTCTGCCCCGCTGGAGGGTGCCAATGGGGCTGTTACCCCCAGTCTCTCCCCTGGGCTGTGGGGGTCTGAGAGCGCCCCGGGGCTGAGCTTCCTCGTCTGCCCCTGGGCTGGGGGGCTGAGCCCTTCTCTCTCCCCAGCCTTGCGCTGGGGCTTAGCGGACACCCCCCAGGGTCCCCCGGCTTTGGGGGGCTGTCTGCGCGAGGCTCGGAGTGAGCCGCAGGGTCCAAGCCCCGGCTCCCCGGAGCAGCATCACTGCGCCCGGCTCATCTGCGCTCTGACCTCTCTCCCGCAGCTGGACGCTAAGAAGAGCCCGCTGGCGCTCCTGGCACAGACCTGCTCCCAGATCGGCAAGCCGGACCCGCCGCCTTCCTCCAAGCTCAACGCCGTGACCGCCAACGGGCTGCCCGGCGCGGACAAGGAGCCTGGGGCCCGCTCCAGCTCCTCCGCCCTCAAGCAGCTGGGCGGCGGCGGCGACTCCCCGGCCGAGGACAAGTCCAGCTTCAAGCCCTACTCCAAGGGCGGCGGGGACCCCCGCAAGGAGGCCGGCTCGGCGGGCGCGGGCCCCGGCGCGGACAAGGCAGGGTTTCGGGTGCCCAGCGCCACCTGCCCGCCCTTCCCGCCGCATGCGGCCGCCGCCTCCTCCCCGGGCGGCTCCCGGGGCAGCTCCCCGCAGCACGGAGACTGCAAGGGCCAGGAGGACAAGAAGGAGCCCGAGGCGGCGGCCAAGCCCAGCCCCGAAGCGGCGCCGGGGCCCGGGGGCAGCGGCTTGAGCCGGGCCGGCGGGGGCGCAGGGAGCGCAGAGACCGGGGCGCATGGCGAGGCCGCCTCGGGGCGCAAATCGGAGCCTCCGGCCCTGGCGCCCGCCGGCCACGTGGCCCCGGTGTCCCCCTACAAGCCGGGCCACTCCGTCTTCCCTCTGCCCCCTTCCAGCATCGGCTACCACGGGTCCATCGTTGGGGCTTACGCCGGCTACCCGTCCCAGTTCGTGCCCGGCCTGGATCCTACTAAAGCCGGCCTGGTGAGCAGCCAGCTGCCGGGGACCTTGGGCTTGCCCGGCAAGCCGCCCAGCTCCAGCCCGCTGACCGGGGCCTCCCCGCCCTCCTTCATGCAGGGATTATGCAGAGACCCCTATTGCTTGAGCTACCACAGCGCTTCGCACCTGGGCACCAGCAACTGCTCCAGCTGTGTGCACGACCCCGGCAGCCTGAAAAGCGGATACCCCCTGGTGTACCCCACACACCCCCTGCACTCCGTCCACACCACCCTGTCCTCCAGTGCCACCCCGAGCCTGCCCAGCCACCCCCTCTACACCTACGGCTTCATGCTCCAGAATGACCCCCTTCCCCACATATGCAACTGGGTGTCTGCCAGTGGACCCTGCGACAAGAGGTTTGCCACCTCAGAGGAACTGCTCACCCACCTACGGACCCACACGGCTCTGCCCGGGGCGGAGAAACTCTTGGCTGGCTACCCTACCTCTGGCCTTGGCTCTGCGGCGTCCTGCCACCTCCACCTCCCACCCACCGCCCCAGGGAGCCCCAACACTTTACCGGGATCCCTGTCTTTGAGGAGCCCACACACTTTGGGACTAAACAGGTACCACCCTTATGGCAAGAGCCACTTGCCCACAGCCGGTGCCCTGCCAGTGCCCTCCTTGCCAGCAGCTGGAACCTACTACTCTCCATATGCGCTGTATGGCCAAAGACTAACTTCAGCTTCCGCGCTTGGATATCAGTAACTAAAGCACCCCCGTCTCCTCTCCCTCCCCCGCTCTCCTTCCCTTCCTTGGACTGTGTATTTATTTACTGTATGTTAGCTTAAAGCTGGGAATATTAAGTGCATTAATACACCAATGAATCAATGGTATGCAAAAAGTCTGTGTCTAAAAAAAAAAAAATCCTTTCCTTTGCAGGTGTGGGGCTTTTCTTTTTCCTTTGTTTTCCCTTTTACTTCTTCTTTTGAAATTTTATTTTATTTTGCCCCCTCCCCTTCCCTCCCCAGGAAGTGCTTGCATGCCTCTTTTAACAAATACATTTTCCCCTCCCTCATTTTATCATTTTGAAATTCCGTTTCTCTTTGTTTGTACAGTTAACAGAGATGTAATTTTTTTTTTGTAATGTATTTTGGGGAAGGGGCAACGGCGGTGGGGAGGGAGGAAGGGCCGCTGGGAGAACATCTATGGCCGTGCTACCCCAGAGCTCTCTTCATCCCAAAATGCGGTACTGTCTGCAAAAGCCAAGGAGACCTACTGATCAGGACAGTGGGTGGACGCTCCCTGCTTCTTTCTATAGTTTGGAAAAGGACAAAGGAAGTGCCATACTGATTCAAACCAGTGGTCCTCCATCTAGTCCGGTATCCTGTCTCCTGCTCTCCCGTGCTTGGAAAATCTACCTTGCCTTCCAGCACCAGTGGGCTCCTGAACAAACCTATAACTAGTGCACCAGTCAGCCTGGTCTCTGGACTCCCCTGATAATACTGAAGGAGTCCACTGATGTCCTGGGATAAGGTGTTAATGGCTGTGCCATTGCAAATGACTTGCTTTCGCTCGCTGACCCACCACAGGGCACCTGATCAAAATTAAAAGATGTGGATTATGAATTTGGTGTCCGTAACTCACTGATGGGGGCGGGGGAGAAGAGACCCTTCACAGCTGCAGAAATCGGAGAGAGCCGCCCTGCC
The DNA here is from genome assembly GCF_965140285.1 of Lepidochelys kempii. Classification (NCBI taxonomy): domain Eukaryota; kingdom Metazoa; phylum Chordata; order Testudines; family Cheloniidae; genus Lepidochelys; species Lepidochelys kempii. Next base: position 2,670,148 of record NC_136405.1, on the reverse strand, counting down.
TGGTACCAACTGGGTCGTTTAATCCAGCGCCCAGGGCCAAATCCATCTTGATCTGATCTCTACAGGCCCAGTCTACATACCAAAAACCCCGATCCCCAGACCCCAGCTTTTCTTGACCTACAGGAATGAACCATGAATGGGGTGCAGAGCCTGCCCCACTCCCGTCCCCAGTCTAACACAGCAGGGAAGGCTGTGGATCATTTTGGGTGAATAGAGCTCCATCTTGGTAAGTCTTATTTTGTTAATAAATGAATACTTGGTTATATTCACCCTGTGGTGTGTTCTCTCTTGCATTTTCTCACCCATTTCCCCCGCTTTCTTGTCTTTACACAAATCGCCTCCATTAGCCAGGCACTTCCTTTGCAGCAGCCAGAAGGTTTTCCATGAAAAGTGAGCCACAAATGATTTGGGGGGAAAAGGGAAAAGCCCAGAATGTTGTTGTAAATGTCACGCCTGAGTGCTGTGGCTTTTGTTCCCCGTAACGAATGGTGTTGGGTACAGTTTTATACAGGCAATACAAAAAATGAAGGGCAAGAGCCTGTAACTGAAGAGGAATAAGAGAGCTGCAGAAGCAGCTGGTGGAGGGATTTTGGGGATGGGGGGGGGGAGAGTTGGTGGAGGTGGAGGCTTGAAGGGTTACAGCACCATCTAGTGGCACAAAGGAGCCCAGTAGCGAGTTTATTTCTCTACCCCTTGCCCTACTTACACCTATTTTACCTGCATTGCAATTATGCACCTGGAAGAGAGCAAGTGGAGGTGCTGGCACTGCCTGTTTGCTCATCTGAGTAACGCCAGGTGCCAGGCATTGGGTATAATGGTACCTAGCAGCTACTGAGTACAAGCGATATGGCCCTAGACAGCATTTCACCAAATATTTTGATCTCAGCAGCACTCAGAGTTAGAAAATTGTCCCCACGTTGCAGATGTTGGGCTGGGGGAGGACGGGGTGAGAGTGCTTATAGACCAGTCCCTCCTGGGACTAGATAACTGAATCGAATGAGTCATGGAGTCCCAGGCCAGAAGGGATCATTGCGATCTAACACAGGCCATTGAACTTCTCCAGAACAATTCCTAGAGCATCAGGGTGTTAAGGATACCATTATTTCCATTCCTGGCCCAATTATAATGTCATTATTGGACAATACAGAGCTAACCGTGCAGAAAGGGATATCTGGTACCTTGGTTCCTTATTAATATATATGCTTGTGTGGAGGTTCTGCTCATGTCATATCAAGCATGGTGGGAAGGGGTGGGAATGCTGTTAAGAACCAGGAGCAGCTGTGCAAAGATCCAAAGCCCCTCAGAGTTTCTCTAGCTATTCAATTCCAGATCATCTCTGTAACTGCAGCCATGAGAAGGAATTTATATATGGCTGGAAAAGCAACATAAAGGGGAACCCATGCCTGTTCCTGTACCTAGCTCAGTGTCTCCCCTAAGGTAAATGTGAGTGCTGCCGAGAGTGATTTTTCTCCGGTTGCCTTTTCACCATGCAGGCAGAGCGAATGAGAACAGGTTTGAAAAATGAGTCTGAAATCCGTATCCTTCCCATCTCCATCCTGCTTGGCAGAAAAGATTACAGGCCACCCAACAGCGTCGGTCTTCACACCGCGCTGAGCTTGCCGCCGTCAAGCTTGGAGCAGTTTGCGAAATGGAAACCTGGGTTGTTTTGGAAGGAAAGGGACAAGGTGAACCATCTCGCCCTGGCTGGTTGGCGGGGATGAGAAGGCAACACCTACCGCTGCCCCCTCTTCCTGTGGTGGGGGGGATGTTCTGCCCTTCCAGGGGGAGAGAGGCCTGTTTCTTATCTGATCTCTTCAGTTTTTTTGGCAGTAGTGGGATCTCCATAGGCACATCTATCTTGCTGCACCTAAAGTGTCTCTACCTGCAATGCACTCCCTCTGAGGGCTTTAATCCTGTTGCATGGGGTGAATCATGGAATTAATTTTAGTTAATTACTCTCTCTAATATGTGTCTTGTGCCCTGCATTTAAATTCCTGGATGTTCCTCCAGCTGAATATAACATGCTTAAACGGGAGCTCCTAGCCAAATGCAATCTTTTTAAAAAAAAATTCCACTATTCAGCCAAATTGTGCTTCAGGCAGCATGTGAGGGAGAGAGCACACAGAAGTGCACTTGAGATACGCTGGGGTGTGGCCAAGCTGTCATTCCCCCTGCTCCCTGGCCATAAGAGACTCTGGGCAGTTTCCCATGCCCTCATTCTAGGGCACATCACCACCGCTAGGCTGTTCAGGGACATCATGGTACCTTTGGGGCTCGGAAGAGCCCAGACACACCCTGCCCTTCCTTACTGCCGGAGGTTTTAAATGTGCTTACAAGAATTCAGGGGCAGGAGCTAGCTGAATAACAACAGTCCCAGGGGCTTCCCATCTGTAAAAGTGGCGCAGTTCCCCCACCCTCCTTTGAGCTACATTGTCTTGCTAAATCTTTGCCTAAGGAGCTAGGGAACTGCCCAGGTGAGAGGACGCTGTAACGTGCCAACCACCAGTGCTGCAGGTAGAACTGCTCAGGGGACAATGGCCCCAAGTCGGCACTTGGTCTTGCAGTCCTGTGCAATGTGTATATGCTGTGACCATCAGTGGGGGTTAGGTGTATGCACCGAGGCTGCAGGACAGAGTGGGTCTTTCTACCCTGCCCCATTCACCACAGTCCTTCCTCCAAAGGATTTCCTGCTGCAGCTGCATTTCACAAGGTCAGGATGGTAACAGTTTAATGGGAGGGAAGGCTTCTCTTCCCTTTCCTTCTGCTCACATTTTCCCTTACACCCACTTTCCCTCAACTTGAGCCCTGACTACAGGTGAATAAATTGCCTGCTGGTTCTGCTTCCTTGCCTTCCCCAGCCTGATGACACAGAGGAGGCCCCAAGCCACTGGAAATAAAGAGGACTCTTAAAGAAGAGATTGTCATGGGCCCAGAAGGCTGGGCAGAGAGAAGGTGTGTCATGAGGGTGGGAGGCATTCCAGCCTGGCTCAGTTTTCAGTGATGGGGCCTGGGTGCTGAGATTTACAGCCTTGCCACTTTTCCTGATTGTTTTTTGTCATCTCTTGCTGCAGCCGGGGAAGGGTGAAGGAGGGCATATCGTTAATCCGAGTTTTGATTTCAGATTAGCAAATTCCATGGTGTGCCTCTAGGGCACTGGAAAGAGACTATGCTGATGGCTGGAAGGAGACCCATGCTTTGCGCTAGGCATGGCCTGCAGCTGGACAAAGGTGCCTTCTTGAGAGCGGTGCAGCGGCGTGTGTCTGTGTGTGCGTGCGAGTGTGAGCCTACACCCCCAATCCTGCATATGCTGACCTTTACACACCAGAGCTGCTCCTTGGGGGGTAAGGCATTTGCAGGATCAAGACCTCTCTTTGCTGACCATGGTGCAGGGCTCATCTTTTCAGCAGAGCAATCGCCTGAGCTTGGTCTGACTGTGGAGGTTTTCCCTGGATCTGGTGGGAGGTGGGAGGAGTTGCTGGGGCTGTGCACAGTGAGCCATGTTGCTAATGATTTGTCAATGCCGTCTACTCATCATGCCCTGATGCCCCAGCAATGGGCATGTGCTATATGGTTAAATAATAAGGAAGCTGTGAGTATCTGAAGGAGGTGGGAGGAGGGTGTCTCTGAGCAGGAAAGGGCATGAAGGAGGAACGAACTGCTTTGTCTGAGCGTTTGCTCCATCATCTCGGGCACGGCACATGGTGGTGGTGTCTGACCATGTGCCTCTCCCTCCTGCCCCCTGTGGAACCCCCACAGGCACAGATTCGCATCTTCCAGGAGCCAGCAAAAGCTGAAGAGTCCATGATCTTGCTAACCCTTTCTGTGTTGAGCCACTGGGGCACCCCACTGATGGGGGCTTGCACAAAGCCCCAAGAGAGAAGAGGCTTCGTAATCCAGGGCTGGTGCCATCACAGGTTGTTACCACAGGTGTTTTATTCAATTGACTCTCCCCACAGTAACAAAAAGGTGCTTTAATTATCACCAGAGCCTGCAAGTGAAGGCACCATCCCATTTGCAGCAGATCTCATCATGGCAGGAGGGAGTGGGGCAATGAGAGGACCTAGAAGGTGCAAAGCCCAAATGATCCTCATGACTAGCACAACCAGCAGGAGAGTTCACCGCAGGACAAGGGAAAGGCTGAACTGGCCGGGGTCCTGATTCAGAAAGGGATGTAAGCAAGCACCTAACTAACTCTAAGCAGGTGAGTTGTCTTTCTGAGGTCAATGGGGGCACACCAGGGCTGGCGGCAGGGAGGTTTGAAAGATCTGTCCTGTAGGAAGGACAAGCAGAGCTGCTTTATCTCCCTGCCAGAGCATTCCATTGCTTTAGGAATAATTTCCCAGGTTAATGGGATGGAGAGAGTGGGGCCAGATGGATTAGCCCTCTACAATGAAGTTGCCATTTTTCCTGGTTCCCTTGGAGATCTGCCCTTTGGGGGACACTAAGCCCCCAGTTGAAAATGTAGCTGTCTTAAAGAGATCCTTCCCAAGTTTGGACTCCTCATGGAATTAAACCGCTGGGGCACAGTTCCGATATGTCCATACGCCAGGGTTGCAACTCTCTAAATTCCTTGGTCTTCTTGCAGGAAAATTCTCCATGGCAGTTGTTTCCTAAAGACTGCAGTACCTGCCCAGACTGTGTAAACACTGCAAAGTATCCTCTGATGCCAGTCAACACTGTGACTTTCTCTGCTAGGAAATGATTGTGTTGCCAACTCCCCATTGAATGTACGTCCTGGTTACTGCAGAATTCATCTTCTAATAAGAGCTCTGGGATGCACTTTATTAATTATTCTAACAATCAGCACTCCACGGTTTCAGTTTGATTTGATTTCATCCTGTCTTTCCGCAAAATATATGGCTGAGTGCATCGGATAATGTATGGCTTAATTTAGAGTTGTATGGGTTTGAATTACAGTTTGCATAATGTGCTGTGCGTTACTGTGTGACATCATTTACACAGAGAAATGTACCTGGTTTCAAACTTATTCTGAAAGCAAAAACCACCTAAAGGCAACACAGTGAACCAAGGAAGAGCTTTTCAAACCCAGATAGCAGTGGGTTTTGTTGGAGGGGGAAGGGGGGAGAATGTTGATAACACAGGTGGGTGTTAGGACATTGGTAAATGTATGTTTGGATCGGTATTGGCAGCAAGCAGCTCGCCTCATTATTGCATAACAACAACTTCTCCAGCTCGTCCTGTATTGCAGGAGACCTCCAGTGGTTGACTCTCAGTTGACCCTGCTCCCAGCTCTCTCCCATGAATGGCTATAATAACACCAGCTGTCCGTTACTCAAACTCTGACTGAGGAGGAAAAAGCACTGATTATCCAAATACAGTCATTAAAGGGGAAATGTGTTTTTAGGACTGTCAGAGTGATTAATGAGGGTTAGCAATCCTTGCAAATGCACTTGTTTAGTCTAACTGGCAGCCTCTATTTTCCTATTGATTTATTGCAGCAGTTGCTGAGGCCACAGCGTGTGTGTGGAAGGAGCCAGGACACTTCACAACTGTGTGCTATTTAAACAGAAAACATGCAAGATTTTGTTGCCGGGGCAGGGGGAGGAGGATCAAATGAAAGGCAGGGTGCGCTTTTGCTTTGACTCTGCCTCCGACCCAAAGTGAACAAAGGCAACATTATCCCTTGTGCTGGAAAAGGAGTGACTTGGACGCACATGCAGAGCAGTTCCTTATAAATATCCCCATTGGTAAAGGCTGAAGTCAAGCTGACCGCAGAATGATCTGCCCACCTAATAAATATGTGAATGAAAGGGGAAGGCGTATTTTTCTCTCTCTTCTGCACACGGATCCCTGGTGTTTTTCAGATGAGGCAGCGGTGTCTGCCCACAAACACACACAGCATTTCAAAGGACAGAGCGGGGCACAAAGTTACGGTGCCCCTCAAGAGCGTCCGACACACACATGCCAAACGAAGGTCACAGGGGCATGCTGGGCAGAGGCGAGGGGGGGAAGACTAGGAGTTCAGAAAGAAGCTTTTCTTTTCTTTCCCGCCCCCGGCAATTAGTCCTGGTGGAAGCAGCAGCCGTGGAGAATAAAGTCCTGCATTTATCCACAGAAGTGGGACAGGGTGGACAGTGCCAGCCCCATGCCAGGGTATCCCCAGTGCTGACCTAGAAAGGCTATTTCTAGGGGGCAGAGGGCAGATCAGTCGCCATGGCCCATTCAGCCCTCTACTGATGTTGCCAGGAGAGAGGACATTCAAGCTAGGCATCATGGTGTCTTTGTAGGCCAGCAAACCTCTGCCCGTTGCACTGATTTTTGGTTGCTAGACTCACGGGCCTAGATTTAACCTGGTGGCCTAGAGCTGATGCGAAGAAGCGCCATATATAACAAAATGAGGCACCCTGGAAATAAGACAGACAGGAGGGACATACTGTGGGTGGCCCGAGAGGAAATAAGACCCCTTGGATGCTGTGGTGCAAAGGGGCAGTGTTCCGTGCAAGTACCCAGAAGGTCAGCACGGCCCAGTGCCACACCTGCTGTAGTGAGCGTGTGTCCTTTGCCGATCTGCGTTGGAGAAGTTGATGAAAAGCCGGGAGGTAGCAGAAGGGGTTGGGCTCCTAGGACCCCTGGTTACAGGGAGCAAAGCAGGTAACGTGGCAATGCTCAAGGGAGCCATGGCTGGGACAAACAAACAGGGAGGGGGGCTGTAACCACCAACATGTACATTGGGACTTGCTCAAAGGACAGTAATAAATCAGACACACCGAATTCTGTTCCTCCGTCACGGGGGGGGGGGGCTTAACTCGTTACCCTTAATGGAAGCCGTGCGTGCCCTGGGGAGAGGGGACTAGACCCTGTGGTTTGACGAGGTACGGGAGCATATTCCTGACAGTGTCACACCCACAGTGTCTGTTATAAAGGGTTAGATAATTTTATGGCCAATAATATTGTAGTTATACATGTGCTAAGATCAAGGCAATTGCATCTCATGCTTCAGGGCATAAGCTGATCAACTGCAGGAGACTAGAGGAAATCCCCACCCAAACCCACAGCATTGCTGATAAGGCTAGCTGGGCTCATCTTCAACCAAAACACCAATCACTGTCAGAGACAGGAGTCTGGACTAAATGGACCATTCATCTGGTCTGATAAAGGATTTTCTATGTTCCTAGGTGTTTAGGGGTTGAAAGGTCAGGGGGCGGGTGGGATACATGCCTGTGTTCTACTTAAGTCTGTAATTTGGAGTGAAATGGGATTCAAATATGCACAAACCCCTGCAGGACTGGATCTGTACAGAGCAAACCTGGGGAAACTGTAGGCAGGGCTGGGGTGGAGAGAAGTTCCATGCACTAAGCACAGGGAGCGGGCACAGAGGAGAACTGAAAAGCAGTCAGAGTGAATTATTCAATGCCCAAGGGTTTGGGCGCAGCCCATTCCAGCTGCAAACACAGCATGTGGATGGAGAAGGAACTGCAAAGAGTAAGCCAGAGAAGAGCAGCAAAGAGAACTGGAAGGGACAGAGTCCAGAAGGTGGAGGCGAAGGAGCCATGAAGACGAGGAAAACACGGAGCACGTAAGAAAGTTTCACCAAGGCTTGTTGGGGAATGGCTACTGTCATTTCCTTGATTAAAATAGATTTATTAGACAGATTCTTGGCACGTGTAAATCAGCAGAGCTGCACTGAAGTCAATCGAATTGTGCCAATTTAAACCAGCTGGGGATTAGATCCATTGACTTGATAATGATAATAATAGCACTTAGCATCAGGTGATCTCACAGTGCTTTACAAAGGAAATCAGCATCATTATTCACAGTGCACAGAAAGGGAAACTGAGGCCATGAAGTGATTTGGCCAGTGTCATCCATCGGGCCAGTAGCAGAGAGGAGAACATAACCCAATCCAGCGCCGTACCACTAGGTCACACTGCCTTGTCGATTTACACCAACTAGGGATCTAGCCCATTGACTTCAGTGGAGCGATGCTGATTTACACCAATGGGGAGTCTGGCCCATTGTTCCTTTAGACGTTGCAAACACAGTCACATTACATGTGGAAAAAACAGCATTGTTATAAACAAGCTTTTGTTAGGATATAAATCAATCTCAGGGTTACTGAAAAACAGCCTGCAGGACAGGTTAATCCATAATTGTCCACTGTGGGGTTACTTGCACCTTCCTCTGAAACATCAGGGACTAGCCCCTCCTGGAGATAAGAGACTGCACTAGACAGGACACTGGTCTGATCTGGTATGGCAGTCCCTACAACAGATATCTGTCCTTTGATGCAGTCATTCAGCTGGTGGCAGTCTGGAAAATGCCATTGTCCAAAGGGTTAAGCTAAGAAGACATGGAGATAGCATTACCTGACCTGTTTCTCTGCAGAACGTAGCCTTGTTAGCTTTCATTCAGCTTTACACAGCAATGTTTGTAAATGATATTGTTCATTATTGTGATGCATGGTTAATAGTTATCCCTCTGTTTACTATAATGACAAATAAGTGAAGAGATGTAATTCCATATATACAAATCTCTCCGCTAAATGCTCACTGGAGATCTCTGGGAGAGACATTCAGCTGACAGCTTGGTTTACAAAGTACTGTATAGTTCTTTAGCTTGATTCACAATAACAAACAGATTTCCACAGACCATAGTATTTTCTAACATGGCAATTATGAAAACTACCCAGAGAAGCTTCGCCATGACTTCCTACCACCTTAGAGCATGGGATCTGAGAAGCTAAACCAGGGCTTGCACACTACATAAACCTGGCAGATCTGGCCTCTGCAAAGATGTACTAACCTCAAAGACACCATTGTGTTGTCATAGGCAGTTAGATGCTCTGGTGGTGGGGCCCGAGACAGACCTCTACTGAAGTTGCACCCACTCGCAGCCAAACTGAGCATTATCAGCCGAGTAAAGCAAGGCCCTACACTCAATTTGATGGCATGTCTCTGTTGGGATATTGGGATGTAATGCAATAACATTTGAATGCCACATCCAATTGGATCCAAAATTTTAAAGAATGTTCTAGGCATCAGTGGTTAGACCCCTGTTGATTTTGGTGAAAATCGGAGAACTGGAAGGAGGAAATGGAGGACACACAGAGCTCCTGGCATCTGGTTAGCAGTCAGCAGCTTCAACCAGGTCTATAGTTGTGAATAGGTCAATGGCCTGGCTGCTGGTGCCATTAACACCCAAAGGGTAAACAACAGCCCCATCTCAGTAATGCCCATTCTCCCAATAGAGTTTAACATGCTGACACTCTGATTTATCTCCCAGAAAGAAAGAAAAGAAACAATAATGGAAGTGTGGGAGAAGAACGGGGAACCCCAGAATAGGAGGAGGGGGAAATAGGGGCACACAGACCCCTTGGTGGGGGTAGGGAGAATGGGGAACCCTGGTATGGAGGGAAAGGGGATATGGGGGACACACAGAGCCCCTGCCATGTGGCATAGATGGAAATGGGGGGGCACATAGAGCCCCTGCTTGGGGAATGAGGTTCACGTGAGGGCACAGAGAGGTCCTGATTGGGTGGCAGGACAGGTGGTGCACAGGCAGCCAGATGGAGAGATGCCAGGAGCCCCTGGAGGGCACAAAGACCCTGGCTGACAAGCTACAAAGCACATGCCACCTAATAATTATTATTTATCTTACTGCAGCGCCCTGCAGCCCCAACAGGGACTGGAGCCACAGTGTGTCAGGCCGGAGTGAGTAAGCCTCTTCTTCAAGGAGCCTGGTGTCTCAGCAGAGGTGATGAACAATGGCAGGGAGGGGAAACGCGCCTGAAGAGGGGAAGGGACTTTCCCGGAGTCACAGTGCAGGGCAGCAGGAGAGCTGGGAATGGAACCTAGGTGTCCTGGTTCCTAGGCCAGCAGCTCACCCGCTGCACACGCTGCCTGCAGGGGTCAGGCTAGATGGTCAGAATGGTCCCTGCTGGCCTTATCAGCTATGAATCACTCACTAAGGAGATTTCACACTTGCTCCTTCAAGAGCCAGTGATTCCCAGTGAGAATGCAAGGCTGTAGCTTAAAAGAAGCAAAGCCTGGTGGGATCCCGGCGGTAGATATAAGGCCTGCTTTCTGCCAGCGGCTCCCTTCTGGGCAGGTTCTGCTGCTGGGGGACCAGGGGAGGGAACCTGGGAAGGCAGTGCTGAGTCTGGAGCCTTCATAGCTTTTATTTGCTTTTCCTCTTTTTTGTTTGTTTGTTTTGTGAGAGCAAAATTCTTGGCTTCTTTTGTGTGCTACAACTGCTGAGTTTGCCCTTCCTGCTTCCTTTATCTCTCTCCCTAAAGCACCCATAGTCTATGATTTTAATTTTCGTGGTGGGGGAGAAGGGAACAAACTTTCTTACGGTAGCTGGTAGTTTGTTGTGGGAGAGTGGGCGAATCCAGCTATTTATTTGCTGCCAGGGCCTTCCTGCTATCTGACTGCACCTGTTCTATGAGAGGCTGTAATGCATGCAATGGAAGGGCCAGCAGAGGTAATAATTAATGGGTCAGTGGTAGGTAGGGGGCTAACAGACTGTCCACTTACCTACAAATATCAGATTGCTGGATGCAGAGCCAGCCATGCCGATGAGAGCCATGTGTTTACTAGCGCTCATAAAAGTGACTAATTGTTTCTGCTGAAGTGATTGTTACCTTTGTAGCTTCTCATTCCAATTATCTGCACAGTTTCAGTGACGTCTGTTGGTCTGGAAAAGAAAAGAATCCAGGTTCTTCCACCCCCCCAAGGTAGAAAGAGTCATGAGTAAACTGCTAATTTGTCACAGACACAGGCTGATCTAATGCTTTAAGAGTGTTGTCGCCCTCCCTAGAAAGTGAAGCTCTGGCCTTGCAGGGGTGGGAATGGAAAGTTTTTATCACTGCAGCCCTTTGGGAAAGTGACTTGAAAAGAACTTCAACCCCACTTTGGGTTGCAGATCATTTTTTAGGTGATGACTGAATTGTACATTGGAAATGTTTTCTTGGCGTCTGTCTCACTAACGCTTCCAGCTGTACAAACGTATTGTGTGCTCACGCCATAGCATCAGAATGCTACTCGTCTTCATCTGCATTGATAATTTCTGAAGGTTAATGGCACAGAGAGAGAACAGGATCCCGCTGTCCTTTCAAATTCATTCTGGGGGCAATCAGTTGTGACTCGGTAATTCAGGCTTCATCCATATTTCTGTTATAAGCCCTATTTTCACCTCCCTCTCTAGCCCTCTGTTGGAGTAATCTGAGAGAGAGAAGGTAGGTGAGGTGATCTCTTGTACTGGACCATCTTCTGTTGGTAGAAGGGAACAGCAGTGGTACATATATATGTTCTTAGTTTTGCCAAAGGTAATACTTAAAATAGGAGATGTACCATGTTGCCAACTTGTGTGATGCTTGGTGTTTTCCTTAAAGCTCTGGCTCGGAGCGCTATGTTCTTTCCCAAGAATCTCAGCTCCTTTTTTGGTAAAGGACATCTCTAGCCCTTGTGGTTGTAGAGACAAGCTTGAAAACCTACATTATTCTTTTAGATCTCTTGATTTTGGGGGTGGGGAGGCAGACTCATGACTTTTGAATGCTTGGGATGGGCAATACTGCAACAAGAAGAATTGTTTTAATGGAGATTTGATAAGTGCTGGTTTTCTGTAGCTCATCCACTCCCTCTCCAAGCAGCTCATCCCTCATGTTCTCTCCCCTTCCGTATCCCTCCTTGCCCTGCTCACCCCTGCGTCAGCCAGGTTTTATTTACCATTGTAGATGTCAGATGAATGGTGCAGGTACATGAACCTGGGTGAAGATGTGAACGGTGGCAGCAGGGAGAGGCAGGGGATGAGCTAACAAAATGCAGTCAGATTGCTGGAGGGACATGCCACGCTGTCACCAGGGAATGGAAACACTACGCGGAGCGGGCAGGGGCTGGATATGGAGAAGGAACTCAAGGGGAGCCTTGACAGCAGCAGTGGAAACACCTGGTCCTCATGCGTGGTGTTTGTTCCCAAGTCAGTCTATTATGGAAGGCTTTAGCCCAGTTACCAAACATGGGTCTGGTCCGGTCTGAGCAATGAATTGGAGCCGAGAGCCCCACTCTCTGCTGACACCAGTTTAAATCGGACGTATACACACTGATGTCAGTGGAGTGAGTCTGTAAGTCTCTAAGTTCAGGAGCCATCTCTTTGTTATACACGTGTACAGTGCCTAGCACACTGCGACTGGGGCCTCCAGGTGCCACCCCAATATGAACAACCCCTACGAGACTTATTACTAGTGCAAAACCAGCGTGAACAAGAGGAGAATCACATCAGGGGTCAGTTGTCTCACCACCAGGTTCCCCAGATTTCCTGTGCAGCTGGGGCAAAGCCACACCATGCTAGCACGGCCGTGTGGTAATGGTGACCCAGCCAACGCCTGTTCACGCACATCCGTGCAAGGTGACGTGCCAGCTGCTATCTCCCTGGCCCCTTGATTTTTGTCATTCATATCTAAAACAGGAGCCACCCCTGCTGGAGAGAACAGAGGAGGAAGCCATCTCGCTCCATTATCCCTTTACAAAGACAATTCCTCATGTCCCGCACTGGTCAGCTCAGCCGGACTCCCCTGCCAATCACTCTCCGTGCAGCCCCCTCTCCCTGCACTGCTGCTGAGCTCGAGAGGTGTATCCTGTTCCCCCTACCTTCACCGACCCTCCCTTTGTTTCAATGAACAGCCCTTTTATCTATTCTGTAGGTACAAATGAAGCTGTCAAATGTGATCAGGCCCTTGATATGACAGGTTGTGGGAGTCAGGGCCCCTTGAACAGAGCGGGCTTGTCTGTCAGAGCTGCCTGACACGCTGCATAATGGCCAGATTGATGAGACTCTGAAAGTAAGGCCCGGTGCGTTTTCAACTCTATTTTGGGTGAAAACACTTCTTGAAAGATCTTGAAAGGAGCTGGCAGTTTAGTAGTTCGAATGATTAATGAGCACTGGCTCTGCTGGGTGGATTTCTCTCTCCATGCCAGCAGCAGGCCCTCTTCCAACAGGCCAAAACATGCTGCAGCCCCCCTCCTCCCCCCCCCCGCACACAACGCCCCCCCTTGTTTTCCCGGAAATGACACTAAAGCGACAGGCCCCGCATATGGAAAAAGTTAAATATAAATTACTGCTGAAAGAGGCCTCGCTGAGCCACATTAGTTAAAGATGTTTATGGATTCAGAAACACGGGCCTGCATATGTATTTAGAGATGATAAATGTGATTCAATAAGTAAAGAATTTCTCTGTGGGCTCAGGCAGAACCCGGGGCGGCTCAGCCGCTGGTTAGGTCTCTGACTGACTCTGCCACTGCAGCTCCATAAATCTGGGAGACAGGCTGGGTTTATTTTTTCCTTCCCCTTTTAGGTAGGTCTGGGTTTATTTATTTATTTACTTCAGCGCCAAACAAAATAACTTCATCGAGAGAAGGGTTCCGGCTCCCCGTCCTCAGCCCGCAGGCGTGTAGCCGCATTCTGCGCCTGTCTCTCTCTCTCTCCTTGTGCGCCTGTGTTGCCATGCCTCTGACTTGCTGTCTGCCTTTCTTTCTCTCCTTCTGCTTCTGCTCCTGACTGTCTTTCAGTGGGAGTGCATCTGCGTGCACTTATGAGTTTTTATTTCTCTCTGTTTTTTAACTCCGCCTCATTTAATTGTACTTCACTTTTAAATATTAAAGTACCAAGGCCAGATCCTGTCTGGGTGCTGAGCACCCTGGATTCCCAGCAGCTTGGGTGGGCATAGAAGGTTCTCAGCAGCTTGCAGGATCATGCCCTAATTAGATGGGTGCTAATCCTGGAGGCAAACCTGCTGCATGCACCATAATCAGGACATTAGCAAAGCATATGGCATAAGACAGTACCCGTGTCGCCAGCTCTTGCAAGTGCAGTGTGAGTCTCACAATATGTGGTATTGCTCGCAGGGCTCCAGCCCCTGGCAGCATGAGATTCCATGGAATCCCTGCTTTCATTACCCAAAAAAGTGTCTAGCCCTCAGAGTCGCCGAGTAAAGCTTGAAAATGTGACTCGAGAGTAATCTTAAAGCCCAGAAAGCAAACAGGAAGAGCCCAGAACATATTTGTTTGACTTAAAAATCATGAGGGTTTTTTTTTTTTGTTTAATCTCCGGACATTTTTTAGGCCTGAGGCGTGGTTTTGGCATGTCTGGGGTCAGCAATACTGCAGTGCCCTAGCTTCCATCCCTATGGCTCAGCTAGGGGCTTGCTCCTGCCAGTGCTGCCACTGGGGAGTGGCTGCCTGCTCCCCTTCTTCCCTTCAGAGGCTTTGCTGATGTGACTTGGGTAGCAGGACTGATCTCTAGCATAGGTTGGTGCCTGCATGGGCTCTGCATCACCCTCCAATCTGACTCTGGAGCAGCTGTGCTGGCTGGAGAGAGTTTCCACTGCCCCTTCACAGTGGAAATGTCCACAGAAATGTTTCCTCTGTTCGCATGCGTGTATAGTTGCAGAACGCTGGTCCCTGTTTGCCTCTGAGCTGAGTCCAGGACCTATTGGTCATCCTTAGGACATCTTCAGTCCAGAGCTTCAAAGCTGCAAGGAGGGACAAGCCTCCCTCCCTCCTTCTTGTGACTCCGCTGCAGATCCCAGTGGAGCGCTGCTCATGCATCCACGTCAGAGTTTCCCCTTAAGCCTCCCCAGCCGCTTCCCAGCACGACTCTCACCCCTTGGGAAGGTCCATACCAGGTGGAGCAGTGTCTGCTGCTTGCTGCAGGATGGGGAGGAGCAGCAAATTTTCGGGGACGGGTGTGTGTGTTTGAAACTATTTTTAAATTGGGTTGGTGCCCGTGAGCGATGCAAGTTCAACAGCTCTGCAGACTGAAGGCCTTGTTTACCCACAGGACAAAGACAGCGTGGGCATCAGCAGTGCACCACCCCAAAAGAGGATTGGGCTGAAGGCACCGCTGCAAAGAAGGAGTGGGGCCAAGCCTTGGTGAGTCTTTGATCCATGAGGCTTCCCGTCACCTGAGTTTCCAGGGTGGAGCTTTCTGGTAGCAGCCCTGGCGTGTCATAGAGAGCAGGAGCAGCCCCACGCAGTGCAAGATGGGAATGCCCCCATACGAGGGTGCAGGGATAGCCCTTCAGGGAGACAGGCTGTCCCCTAGTAACGCATCGTTGGTGACTGTTATGACGGGAGCATCTCAAGGTGCTCACAGAAGGTCCAAAGTCAAAGCAGCTACATGTGTGCTGCCCTTGGAGTGAAAACCTTCTTACCCAAGTCCCTAGCAGAGTGAAGAGAACAAGAAGAGATGAGCCCAAGTTGCAATGTGGATCCTGACCCGAACTCTCCCAGGGCTGCTTTGATCTAGGGTTTTGGTTTGGCCCATTACAGCTGGAGATTTGGATCTTGCTCCAAAGTCCACTAGGGCAGAGATCCCATCTCTAGTGTAAATCCATTATCCTTACAACCTCCCATTTAGCCTACCCCTCCCAGGTGGCCTCACTCCCCTCAGGCCAACAGCATGCCTGTCCAGCAGTGTGTGTTCTGCGCAGTAATCCCCTTCTCAAAGGCCACTTGCATGATGTGATTCCGCTTCCCTGGGCTCTCCAGTTACTTTCCCCAGACAGCTGAGCTCTTTGTAGTGACCGGACCCTTCAGAATTGTCACAGAGTGATTAATGACCAACAACCTTGAAATTGCCCTGATTGCCAGTTTGGGTATTGTTGGCCTGACGCTTAATGAGTTCAGACAGACTTTTGCAAACCACTTTACTCGGGCAGCTGTTTAGTCTCATAGCTTCAGATTCTGGTGGAATGAGGCGGGATAGAGGGGGGGAAAACACACATACTCCACCCCACCCCATGCACTCTATCCACCTGAGCCTGCCCCAGGAAGGACTTGGAAGGTGGGTCACACATGGGCTCTGGGGTCACACATAGGGTATGGATACCAACTCTTGCTAAGCAGTGGGCAGTTGTGCCATAAACTCCAATCAGTGAGGCTACTTGTAGGTGAGTGAGGATGATAGAATCTTCCCCTACATTTATATGTATGTGCTGAAACAGAGGTAATCAAACCCTATGCTTCAGAGCATAAGTAAACCAATTATTGCGGGGACAGGAAGACATTCCCACCCTCCCTTCGCCCCCTATACAGCATTGCATAGCCAGCCAGAGGCATTGTAGGGCAGTTTTGCCTTCCACTGAAGCATAAGGTGTTGGCTGCTGCTGGGGGCAGGACACAAGACTCAAAGTGCAATTGTGTGTCCTGGTGCATCCATTCCTGTGTTCCTCAGTGCAAGTGGTGATGCAGGATTTCACTGAATGGTTGAAACGTTTTCTCCTCTTGCTGCAGCTGCCACTTCCCTGGCAGCAGCAAGGGAGCCGAAAGAGGGTAACTGAATTCCGTAGGTCCAGTTCTCAGTTATGCGACAACCTCTCTGCCCCACACTGTCAGCATAGAGGGGCCTTTAAGTGGCTCAGTATGACCCGCCGGAGACTGGTGCTTATGCTGGGGCCTTCCGGGCTGGCATACAGCTGGTGTAAGGGCTCTGCAGTGGCCTTGTTCCCAGCCCCCCGGTGTACAAGACATGTTGGGGCCATGTCATGGGTAAGGCGAGGGCATGGCCAGAGTGCATTGCATCACGGCCGTTCCTGATTTCCAAGGTCTTGAGAAGCAAGGTGTAAGTTCGAGCTGCCCTGATGCTGCTCTAACATACACCAAGTGGCAGGCAGGCCCTGAAAGGCCATGGACTACAAGGAGTGCAAAGTTGGTTTAAAGCCACCTTACTCCCAAGTGCAGGGACAGAGTAACTGCAAATCAGGCCCCTTGCCTTGTCAGCCAGGCTTCTCAGTGCAGAACTCAACAGCAAACAGCATTTCCACTGGGTCAGATTCTCATTGGGCATTTTACTTCCAGCAACATTCCTCTGTCCTAGGCTGATTCATTAGCAGCGTTTTGGATCGTCACAGAGGCATTTAATGAGGGCCAAGTTTATTGCTGTTTGATTTTTCTGTTAAAACAATACAATAAAATAAATGCATTTGGAAATCTGGTATGTGTTTGTACATGTTAGATTTATTGCTCTGGAGTCTTCCAGAGGGACATGGCCTTTCATTCCCTTCCTTATGGAACAGATCATATTGCAGAGTTTAAAGGACTCTGGAGCTATGATTTATTTGCAGGGAAAAAACTAGGGAAATCCAACTCTCCACTGCCTGGGTCAGATCATCCATTAACTCCGCAGCCAACGGAATGTAGCTGTGTGTGCATCCTCCATTTATTATCTTCTGTAGCTGGTATTATATTCTAAATAAAGCACACAGATTCTGCTGATCTCTGACCTCGGCTTCAGCACCTCTGCGAGGCTTCCCTGGCCCTTCTTGGAATTCCAGAAATAAACCAGCATCCTAGGAGGTTTTTCTTCGCATCTGAAAAGCAACTGACCACGATGGGAGAACTGCAAGCGCCCTTGGCTGTGGTCTCCATCTCTACATCAGCTGCCAACACTGCTTCCTTTCCCAACCGCGCTGCACAGAGCTGGGTTAAGTCGCTTTGTGTCACTCGGCTGCTTGATTAAGAGCAGAGACCCGGGTTTCTGTCTCTAGGCTTGGCTTTTAAATGCATGCCACCAG
Organism: Lepidochelys kempii; assembly: GCF_965140285.1. Lineage (NCBI taxonomy): Eukaryota > Metazoa > Chordata > Testudines > Cheloniidae > Lepidochelys > Lepidochelys kempii. Next base: position 2,652,618 of record NC_136405.1, on the reverse strand, counting down.
CCGCCCTTTCCTTTCTAGGAAGCTCCCTCCCAGCCCTGCATTTACACAGCCGCACAGGAGAGAGAGTGCGGCTGCTTGGATTAAAGTCAGCGTTCATGCTCAAAACCTTTTTTCCATGCATTTCCAAACTAACCAGTCCATCGCCTATTCCAGTTCCCCAGCCTAACCCTCTGACAAGAGAGGATTATGTGATTGAGCTCATCAGTCGGAATGACGGCAACACGAATGCAAGCGTCGTGTAACAAAGCACTGATCGGGAGGGTGGTTGTTATTGCGGCTGGCCCTGAATCATTCCTTTATTCACATCTGATCAGAAGTGAAATTCATTTTTGTCACTGATTCAGCCAGCTTCTCTAATCCTCCAAGCTCTGCTGGGCTGAAATGACCGGAGCAGGGCAGCCTCCCTTTGCTCGGAAAGGCCGTTTCCCCAGTAAAGCAACAGCCAACGCACACTAAACTGAGACAGCAGCATTGAGGAGAGCTCATAAATGACGGTGCTGCTGCAGCATGGCCAGCGCTTCCTGGGCAAGAGGAACCAGGGACTCTTTCAGTTCCAGCGGAGTGACCGTGTCACAGATCCAAAGCTCGCCCAGCAACTTCACACTTGGCACGCTGCTGCCTGCCATGCAGCAACGCTGGGGTTAGAACTCAGATCCGCCTGCTCCCAAAGCCCCCTGAGCTACAGAAAACTCTCCATTAGCTGTTAGCAATATCGGGCAAATGATACACAGTTGAGCAGTTCGGATTCTATCCAGTAGAGGGCAGGGGTATACTGATGCCATGGACTCTTCTTTAACTAACTGGGGTAGAAGCAAACAAGTTTTTTAAACTAGCGTAAATGGTGAATTTTCTGTATCTTGATGTCTTTAAACCATGATTCGAGGACTTCATAACTCAGCAGAGGTTAGGGGTCTATTTCAGGAGTGGGTGGGTAAGGTTCTGTGGCCTGAAATGTGCAGGAGGTCAGAGTAGATGATCACAATGGTCCCTTCTGACCTTAAGGACTATGAATGTCAGTTGGAGTTGATCAATGTTACCCAAGCTAGCACTGGAGGAAGCTTATGTTAAAGCATTCACAGTTTGGATAAAGGAACTATCTTGGAACCTCTCCAGACAGCAAATCTCTCAAGAAAAAGCTTCCAGTGGGATCCCTAGGTTTTTCTGTTCCCAGCCCGGGTGGACATCCCATGGCACTCTGGAGATTCCCCTTTGTACTCCTAGAAGTGCAGAGGCAGCAGCAAAAATGAAAAATAATTTTGCACCAAGCACTACAAACTTTCTCCAAAAAGGGTTGGTTCAAGTTTCTGGCACAGGTTTGGGCCAGTTCTTACTATGTCCAAATTACATTGCCCCATCACTCACCATACCATGTCTCACCTCGGAGCTTGTTAAAGCCCTTTCCACGTCTTAATTTTCCATACACTGCATTGAAATGAAGAGGCTTCAGACATGCTGACAGCTGCACTTTGTATACAGCTGAGTCTGTGCGGTTTGCCTGAGCACAGCAATGCTTTGGAGGAAGGCGAGCAGATTAAGTGTTAGTTTTTCTTCCTGCCATTATGGTGGAAGGTGAGATATTTTCACCGCTGTAAATAAACTGAAAGCCACTGCACCTTTCCCCTGAAGGGAACTGGTTTGACTCCACCCCCACACCCCCCACCCCCGCTTGATAGTGAGGGGCCCCAACTGAGATCAGGGCCCTGTTGTGTCAGGCACTCTACAGACACAGAGTGAGACATTCCCTGCGACAGAGAGCTCACAGCCTACATAGACAAGACAGACAAAGGAAGGATTGATATCCCCATTTTACAGATGGGGAACTGAGGCATGAAGAGATGAAGTGAATTGCCAAAGATGACATATGGAGTCTGTGGCAATGCTGGGAACTAAACATAGAAATCCTTAGTCCTAAACCAGTGCCTTAAACTATCCTTCTTGTCCCATGACAGCCATCTTAACAGTCTAGATAGAGTGACTGATGACTGGAATCTCACTAGGCAGCCTGTTGCCAGGAGACTTTCGCCCAAAGCGGCTCCAGATTTTTGGAAGTTGCCCCCATGCCTGTTTTATCGGAACTTCTCTAGCAAGAATGTTTGCAAGGGCATTTCTCTCTCTCGCTCTTTGCACAGATGGGTTCTGTTTGCCATTAGCTTCCCCTCGCCTGCCCCTAGAAACTGATCTGAGCACTGATTCTCATGCATGTTCTGGGTAAATCTACTTTCTTTCCCTGGATGAATTGTGGTTTCTAAGAGCCATTAATCATTTTCTCTTAAAAACGGGAGCGGGGGCTGGGAACATTGCTCCTCTGTTTACTGAGAAGATGACCTGGCATCCTGGCAGCTGGCTCTGGGTTGGCGTCTCGAAGATTAAGTGAATGAAAAGCCTCTGGGCAAGTTCCCCTCAGTGAATGTCGAGCTCTCTGCATTTCCTTTCCCTCGCTAACTCCTGGGCTGAGCCATGATGGCCTCCACCAGAACAGGGAGTGCTCAGCAAGCTCCCCAATTGCTGCAATTCCAGGGCTGGGACAATTCCATAGGCCTGCCAGTGCTCAGCTCCAGCGCTGCTCCGGGTTTCCCCTGGTGCTTCTCAAGGTGGGAGGTGAAGTTAAGCAATAGAGCTCCGTCCTGTCCCGAAGGAGCCTGTGACTTGAGGCTGGGATCTACGACATCCCAGTAGTGATGGTATGTCTCACTGCATTGAAAGTGGCTTCCCTTCCCATTCTGGCAGCTGCATTCCGGCCCATGGCTGCTGCTGCTGGGAACTGGCTGAGTGCAAACAGTGCAAAATGAGATCAGGCTGCAAGGGGGAAAAACAAATAGGAAGTCAGGGGTGTCTGACAGTGAGCAGACATCAATTAAACCACATCCAGGTTCCTCCAGGATCACACGCCACATTCCCATTCCCATGGATCAGGCTCTCCTAGCCTGTTCCTGTTCCCTGCCACCTGGCTCTCTCTCTCACAGGCTGCCTCTGAGGGGTTTTGGCACATCTCTCTGTGAGGACTTCCTTCTGGTCTGGAACAGCCCAAGTTCTGCGCTCAGAGGCTAGCTTGTTTTGCGAGATGGTCTGTGGCAAGAAGGCTGAGGTCGCAAGGCTGACATCAGAGGCCATTATCTGTGCTTGGTAGCCAACAATGCTGCTGTAACTGCAAACACGCCGTGAAAGACTAGGTGCCAGGAGAGAGCTTTTTTGTTTATGGAAAACTGGAATGTTTGATGTGCAAATGCATCAGATCCAATCAGGTTACGGATCCCTTTGCAACGAGAAGGGAATGTTTTCTATGGTAATTCATCATTTATTAACATGCCCTCTCCTTGTCCTCTAAGTATAAGCCTATGGAGGACTATTGTGTTATAAGACTATTTACATAGGCCCATGCAACCTCTGCCTCCAATCCCAGTGGGGTCAACAGTCTTTCATACCTCTAGCTATCTTGCTGTTCAGGTTTTTAAATTGGTGCTCACCATAACATCTGAGTGAACTGCCCAGGAACATAAACACCGTTCCACACAAAAATATCCAAATATTCCAGCCAAAATATCCTTTACCCTATTGTTATGGACCATCTTTGGCAGCATCCTCCCATCTCAGAGATGGCTGCATTTCAGCAGTACTGGGTGTGATATCATAGAATCGAAGGACTGGAAGAGACTTCTAGAGATCATCTCAGAGCAGGACTAAGTATTATCTAGCCCATCCCTGACAGGTGCTCTTAAAAATCTCCAATGATGGAGATTCCACAATCTCCCTAGGAAATTTATTCCCACCCTGATAGTTAGGAAGCTTTTCCTAATGTCCAACCTAAAGCTCCCTTGCTGCAATTTAAGCCCATTGCTTCTTGTCCTGTCCTCAGAGGTTAAGAACAATTTTTCTCCCTCCTCCTTGTGACAGGTCAACCTTTTATGTACTTAAAAACTATAGTGTCCCCTCTCAGTCTTCTCTTCTCCAAATTAAACAAACCCATTTTTTGCAATCTTCTTTCAGTCTTTCTCTAATAGTAGGACGGATGGCCTGGTGCTTTAGGTGCTACCTTAGTTCTTTTCTACCGATTTTCTATATGACCCTGTGCCTCAATTCATCATCTGTAAAGTGGAGATAATCCCACTGCCTTGCCTCACAGGAGTCTGTAAGGATAAATACACTTAAAAATAAATGCTTGCAAGGGCTCAGATACCATGTTATGGGGACAGCAATAGAGAGATATGAAAGGTGCTCTTGAAATGTAAAGTATTTTAACTCTCTTTTTAATCCTTTTGTGTTGAAAACATCTACACAGTTGTGATGCCCCCTTGAAAGTTTACTTGGGTTTGTAAAATTTGTCTGTGTTGTAAAATATTTTATAATGATGGCTAGAAAAACTTAAATATAAACTCAGTTCTTTATATGCCCTAAGCTCCCAATAAATACCTATTAAATGAAATAAGGACCCTTTCTCCTTATCACCATGACTGAGGCTCTGGTAGGCAGAAAGTCAAAGAAAACTTTTCATGCCGTGATTGCAGGGAAGGAAAATAGGTAGATCTAACACGAGAACAGTTTCCTAGTTTCCAATTCAGGAGTGTCAGAGAGTGATTAATGACTAACAGCAAGGGAACTGCCTTGATTGCCAAGTGCTGTATTGTTAATGCTGACATTTAATGAGCTCAGACATACTTTAACACAATTCTGCACCATAATCTGCAAATAATGTTCAATAGACTCAATTTGTTACGTATTTTTTTCTCCCCCTCCCTCCTACCTTGTTTTTCAAAAGTGTGTCACAAAATTGCCAGGGACCAAGCTAAGAGGCACTGGATTGTCATGCGGGCTAATGATCCCTCACGGGCCCTCTAACCGTCTGTTGGAGGGAACAGCAGAAGAGAGCTTGCCTCCTCCAGGGGCCAGGCAACACAATTGCCTAGCCAGCTTTGGCCAAGATGATGGTCTACAGGCTGAGGCACTGGCCTGTACCCTAGGAGACCAGCAGTCAGTTCCTTGCTCTGCTACAGATTCCCTGTGTGATCCTGGCCAAGTCACTTAGTCTCTCTGTACCTTGGCTCCCATCTGTACAATGGGGATAATAGCACTGTTTCATAGGACTGCTGCAAGGATGAATAATGACTGCAAGGCACTCAGATACCATGGTGATGGGGAACATATATGTACCCAGGCAGCAAACCGGTTCATGCTGTTATGCAGAACTGATTTAAAATGTTATGAAACAAGACCCATTGTCTGCTGTATTCATGCCTGTCCTGTTTTGCCTGGTGTTCTGTTGTCCCGGTGGTACCAGCTGCCCATAAATTTGAGCTTTGTGTTGCAAAGTCCTTGGCTTCTGCTGAGGAAGCAGGTTGGTGCAAAATGCAGCAGCCTTAGCCTGCTTTCATGTAGCAGAGGACTCTGAGTATACGCCCATTGGCTTCAGTGGGCATTTTGGCTGTGCTGGGAATGCAAACGCAGGCTCAGAAGCTATCGTATAATCAGGGAAATTAAAGTATTTTACCTACTCTACAACTGAATAGGGTTATTTTTACATAGCTGTTTGCAAGCCCCACCCGTATGCAATTTTTCATTACAAAACTTTGATTTTTAAACCAGGTGTTTTTTATCTCTGCCAGCTCCTGAAACTACAGGCAGGCTGCAAAATCATGCAAGCCTCCTGGATCCAGTTTATGAAACAAGCCCTTCAATGAAGGGGGGATTTGGTTGGTGTGGTTACTTGCTTTAAATAACAGCAGACATACACATACATATAACCCAAGTGTGATGAGATGGTCTTACATATATATATATGTATGTATATATATATATATGTGATCTAAGAACATCTGGTGGGAACTGCCATGCCAAATCAGTATCTATAGAATTACAATCTGTGGGTGTTGGTGTATATTTATGGTCAGAGTTAAGGGCGCACATGATTACAGGCAATTTAGAACCCAGCAATGGGAATGAGTAGTTCAAACTGTTCCTTCCAATGTGAATTACCTTGCTCTTGTCAACTCTGAATTTCATCTGTCAACACCCTGCCCAGCTAAGCTTTCTCAGGTCCCTCCAGAGTTGCTCCATCTTAACCAGTCTCAACTCAGCTAAGTGATTTCACGACATCTGGAAATGTTTCCAAATCACTTCACTCCTTCCCAAAATCATGACTAGGCATATGACCGTGGCATAATGGTCATACACATATGCATGTGAACTACATGTGACAGAAACCTTACACACACATGAATACAATCGAAATAACACGATAGATGGCCAGGCACACATTCCTCTGACCCAAACACAATGGGATGGTCATTCTTTGTTTCCAACGGCAGGCTTGCTCACGACTCTGTGTTTCAGGGGCTGTAACATGTTACAGAGCCGTTTTGTAATTACCTCCAAGCCCTGAAATACCAGGCTGTCCTGCTTACCAAGTTTAGCCTTTTGCAGCTGTGCGGGTGACAGCTCTGGGAAGGAATAATGAAGGGGTGCATTTCCTTTTTGCATTTCTGGACATGGGCTGTTACTGTAATGCTGTCACTGAGTGTTCACACATCCCTTGCAGAAAGCTCCTTCTCCTGCCATCTCCTTCTGCCAGGAGTGCCAGAACAATTTGTACAGTGGGGGTGCTGAGAGCCATTGAACCAAACTGTGTGTGATGGAAACCCCTTCAAGCCAGGAGGTGTGGCAGCACCCCTCACACCCGTAGTTCCAGTACCGCATACTTCCACTGGATTTGTTTCCCTTGGCCTGGTATCACAGGAACAGCATCCTGAATAGAAGGGACTACTTTCGCTAGCCCCATTTTAACAATGAACCATTTATCTTCTCATGAAACCTCTCCCCATTGAAAATCTGGCTCAGTGTAGCCAGCGGTACCTCGTCCTTCTAACTGTTAATTTGCCTTTTCTTGCATCTTTGGCACTGCATGGTTATTATTGGATTTAGCCTTTGTGTATAATGCCATAAGGGTGCTTAGCACTGAAATTCACCCGAAGGCCAGTGCACCCTTAAATCTTAGGATTTAGCTGATATGGAGCCCTGTGGTAGCCCTCTACATATGCCTGAATTTCACCCAGAAAGAATAAAGACATGGTCTTTGCCCCAAAGAGCTTACAGTCTGCTGTGCTGATCCTGCATCCCTAATGCATGGGAAGCAAGTAGTTCCATTGCAAGACAACTCCTGTGTTGCAGGATTGAGCCCTAGGGAAGACATGACAATAATAATAGTAATTATTATTACAATAAAAGATGTTCGGATCCAAGCAAACTACTTATGTGAAAACATCCGCCTTTCAACTCCAGTTGATCACGTCTCCAGGGTAGAAGTACTAGCCGGGCCGTCTGTAAATAATAATAATGCTTACACAGCGCTTTTCATCTTCAAGGCGCCTTACAAACAACTTATTAAATAATTATTAGGCATCATTATTAGAGAAATGCCTCATTTCTTTTCCCCAGCAATTTTGCCCAAACGAGTTGGAACCGAAGAGCCGCCTGGCAAGAAAGCAGGAGCTGGACATGTCATTGTGGGGGCTGTTAATACCCAGCCATATTGGCAGTGTCAGCAGAAGGGCCAAGGAATGGCTGGGCCAGGGAGACTGAACTCCCTTCTTACACTCAGAGGTTGGTTCAGACTGGCCCACACAGTGGTGGGTGGAGAAGTGTGGGAGAAAGGGGCAGAAAAGGGCACTGCCCTTGCCTTTGCTGTACTTATTCTACGAGTAGAGGATATTAGTCTCCGAGGCTCTTAAGGTGGTACCGTTCCCCAGAACTAAACAATGCACTTTCCTTGGTGGTCTGGCTGTATTCTGGCCCCATCTCCTCCTCCAGAACAACAGAGGAGTGGGTACATTAATTGGTCACACCTCCAGCTGACAGTTCGGTTTTACATCCAGGCCCCAGCGTGTGTGTCACCACAGGGAGCTGAGGGCACCAACTCAGTACCACCCAGAAAATAACCAATGTCTTTTGTCGGGAATTTGGCAATCAATTTAATGGTACTGGCAACACTCCCAACAGCTTAGCATAAGACATGGGGAAAGGTCCTGCAGGCAGGAGTAGCTGCAATGGGCAGTGCATGGGCAGGGAGAAATAGCGTGATGTAGAATTTAAGGAGACAGAACTCACGTGGAATTTGGCCAGGACAGCAGGGTTAGCACTAGAGGGCTATTGAGGCAGGGCCTCTTGATAAGGGTGTATAGCAGGGGTCGGCAACCTTTCAGAAGGGGTGGGCCGAGTCTTCATTTATTCACTCTAATTTAAGGATTCGCATGCCAGTAATACATTGTAACGTTTTTAGAAGGTCTCTTTCTATAAGTCCATAATATAGAACTAAACTATTGTTGTGTGTAAAGTAAATAAGGTTTTTAAAATGTTTAGGAAGCTTCACTTAAAATTCAGTTAAAATGCAGAGCCCCCCGGAGCGGTGGCCAGGGCCCGGGCAGTGTGAGTGCCACTGACAATCAGCTCGCATGCTGCCTTTGGCACGCGGGCCATAGGTTGCCTACTCCTGGTGTACAGTGTCTAGTTCATTTCAGGTGCGACCACAGTACAAATAATAAAAATGCCAGGGGATCATTAAAGATCATGAACAATTAAGGCCTGATTTTTATGGCTCGTCTTAAGGATGACTCCTCCATCAGCGGAGCACTCCCTTCACATTATGGTGGGGTATGGGTTGAGTCCAGACCACTGGAGAGCACCATCTACCCAGACATTAACAGCCCTTTCTGAAGCTTTTCTGAGGTCTCTCATGCAAATCCTGACCAGGGCCAGGCCTGTTCAGCTGATGATGAGATCACAGTCTGAGGGGGTAGGGCTGCAAACAAGCCTCATAACTCTTCTAAGGCATCCTCAGGCAATGCAGCAAGCAGTGATAAAGGTAAGCTGTGGAGTCATCATGACTGGAGACAGTCAAGGATTCAGACATAGGGCTAGAAAATCAGGTATCACTAGTGCCTTGCTCTGTGTGCTGCAGAGAACACAGCAGTAGTTCCATGTAATGGGACCGGGGCTTCTGGAATCTGAAGTCTCCTCTACACAGAAGAGGTACAACCCAAGCTCCCCTCAGGCTCCCTTTCCAGTTCAGTGCAGACCACCTGTAGATGTGAGAGGGCAGCTCAGTCTTCATGCTCCCTGCAGTCTCGGCCCTCCCTCTGGGACTATCAGCAAGGGCATCAGTACCAGCTTTGGAGGTGTTCTCCTCTTTGCTTTTTAACAGGGATGCTTCTCCACCGGGAACTTGGCTGAGACCTTTACACCAGCCATGAAACAGCTGTTGTCGGATCCTAAGAACTCTCTATGAGGCTTTAAAGAGGTGAGATGGAGCTAAAGCCTTCCTCATCCCATTAACAGTCCCTGACGTCATCCAGTCACCGGGATCCTACACTTCCATTGGATCTAGCTAGTCAGCGCCTGCAGCCATGCAGCAGCTAGGTCACCTGTCCCAGTTCCCTTTGGAAGAGATGGAAAACTCTCTAGCCAGTTATATAGCTTACATATTGTGACACTCTCACACTGAAGTCAATGGGAGTTGTGCCACTCCCCCCTGGAGCCCCTAAAGAGGGTCCTCCAGCTCCCCATTGTTACCAGGAATGCTATGTCTCCTGGAACGCCCATTGGCTGCAGCCCTTCCTTGCAAAGGTAGAGTGTATTTCTTGGGGCGGGGTGCAGCGACAGGCACCATGTCAGTCATATCTGGGCTACATCCTTGCAGCACAGACATGACAACTGAGAGGTAACATACAAGCCTCATTAAGGGCCCACTGGATAGTGTGAGATTCCTGCCCCATGACTGTGGTGTTGTTATTAACCCAAAGCCCCACATCTCCCAGTAACATGGTACATACTGGGCTAACCTTAAACTCCAAAGCAGGAGCCATGGGGACATAGTTTTTCCACCTCTATTCACAACTGTCAAGCAGTGATTAATGACCAACAAGCCCAAAATTGCCTTTTTTGCCAGCTCAGTATTGTTACTTGTGACAGTTAATGAGGTTAGACAGACTTTTACACAGCACTTTATGGGGGCCACAGATTTGTCTCCTGCAGAGCTTAACAACACCACAAGCTTTTGTACACAAAGAGCAAAGAATGTTTGGTTTCCTCAAAGACAATGGACAAAGAGCCAGCTCACTTTTAACACGGTGTTTGTCCACCTGTTCTAATCCATTATCAGTCATTCCCTTTTATGCTTTTGTAGCCAGGGCTTGTAAAGGGCCAGGAGGAAGGTAATGAAATAAAATATTGCACCTTTATTAAAAGGGGAAAGACTTTCCTGGTCTTCACACTGCAGACAGGCAGGAGACAATGGCGTTAACAAGAATATTTCAAAGACTTTCAAACATCTCAATTAACTTTGCAGTAAAACCTGCGAAATATTTGTGTAGGGGCTCCCCTTCACCAGGCCAGGGAAGATGGGTGGAGGAGGAGAGAAAAAAATGTTTTCAAGCACTAGAGAGAAGTGGATGTAGTAAACCATTTGTTAATATAAAAAAGGCTCTGCTGTTAAAAAACAGAGAGCAGCGGCACAGACAGCACCTCGTGTTCCTGGCCCCGGGTCTAAAAATAATGATTTCTTGGCTTCCCCCCCCCAGGATTATTACAAGTAATATTTACCTTTGTGCTAGTTCACATCTTGATACTGTTAAACACATGGCCACAGATGGTTTCCCATTTAAAGTAACAATATAGCTTGAGCGTTATGAAGCAAAACCCCATTGGTGAGCCAAAAAACACCCTGCTTTTAAAAATCTATTACTTCTAAATATTATATGTATTTTGTTTCAGCTCAGAGCAATTTCCTAGTTTACTCTTATTAAACCAAGAGGTGGCTGGACAGCAGTTCTTGATTTATGAAACACACACTAGATTCATTAAAACCTTTAAAGATTTAATACATTTTATCAAGGCCTTAAATCTGGGCAAGCATTTAAAAAATCTAATCCAGGGCATATTTCATCCCAGGTGCCCCTTTGCACTTATTTAAGAGCTGTAAAATTTGAATTGACAAATATTGCAGATATTTCATTCCTTATTTCTAAATGGTGCTGAATTCTTCTGACAGGTTTGTTATATATACCCTGGGAGATCTATCAAGTGTAAAGATCAAATTATTCTCCTTTATTGACATTTTATATGTCTTTTCTATATTTCTTAAGTCCCCTTCAACAATTATGGATGCTGAAGATTTAATATATTTTTGCATGGTCTGTCACTTTTCTTATTATTACTCCTCAGTCTGGCCAAACGTGCATCTGAATAGGAAACAGATTTTTTAAATCACCTACAGATTTGTCAAACCAGGAATAAGAGAGGCAAAGAATTTGTGACATGGTCTAACAGCCACTTCGCAGTTTGAGATTGACATTGGATTAGTGTCAGTCAGGTGGAGTTCAGGAGTTTTTGATTTCCAAAGAAACTTGCTGAAATCTTTCCCATGCAGAAAGAAAATTAAGGCAGGTAGAATAGAAATGTATCTGTCTCAGCCTCACTGTGGGACAAAGGCTTCTCCAGCACTGCCCCCCTGTCCAACTATCTAACTCCCCCCCCGTTGCTGCTAGCCCCTTTGCAGGGAAAAGGCCTCTTTAGTCTGCTCCTGCCCATACCTTCCTCCCTGACATTTTGAACCCCCTGTAGCCAAAGACCTGTCTAATGCTACTTCTCAGCATTATGGGTGGGTTTCAGTCACTTTCACCCACACCTAAAAAGAACAAACATTTTATCCAAAAGACAGCACCTCCAAGCTGCACAGCACCCCCATAGTACCATCACGGGGGGGGGCAATCCAAGCTAACTCTTCAGCATCTGGCTTTCCTTGGCCTCAACTGGCCAGCCCTCACTGTGTTGAGGTCACAGCCATGAGCTCTGACAGCAGGGCAGCTCCCAAAGTGGAGCAATGGCTCCAGGCCACGGAGGGCTAAAGAAATCTTTTGCACACTTGCATTTGTAGAAAACTATTCCTGTGTGTGAATGTAATTTACTAATTTGATGGAGCCAAGTGGCTACTGCTAGTTCTCCGACAGCAGTCCATGCTGTTGTGTGTCACGTGGTGTGGGTAATAGATAAAGAAGGGAAGCAGCAGAGTCCTGGTTCCTTTCAGAAAGCTAAAAACTGTACATTTCAAGAGTTGCTTGCAGTGATGTTGTAGCCATGTTGTAAGGAAAAAGCTTTTATTGGACCGTCTTCTGCTGGTGAAAGAGACAAGCTTTCAGGCTACCTGAAGAAGAGCTCTGGCTAAGTAAGCTCCAAGCTTGTCTCTCTCACCAACAGAAGTTGATCCAATAAAGGATATTACCTCACCCATCCTGTCTCTGTATTTCAAGAGTGACTGTGTCCATCAACTTGCAGACACCTGGGATGCTAGCTGGTTCTGCAATGCCAACTATCAGCAGTACTGCGTGCACTGAATTTCCCAGCATGGAATTGTGCTTGCAGCCAGTCAGCTGAGTGTGACTTTACCTGAGCTGGCTGCGTATAGAGTTTTCAGCCAAGGCATTTACAAATGTTAATTCACAGACTTTCACTACAACCCCCATTTTGCAGATGCAGAAACTGAGGTGCAAAAACGCTAAGGGTAAAATTTTCAAAAGCATGTAAGTCATAAGAACTGCCATGCTGGGTGATCGTGGTCTATCATGCCCAGTAGTCTGTCTCCAACAGTGGCCCGTACCAGTGCTTCAGGGATTGTATGGAACAGTGCAATTATGGAGCGATCCAGCCCTGTCTTCCATGCCTGGCTTCTGGCAGTCAGAGGTTTAGCATCGGCCCAAGCATGGGATTGCATCCCTGACCATCTTTGCTAATAGCCATTGATGGACCTAATCTCTCATCTTCAACAGAGATTTAGGAGCCTATTGAAAGTCAATGACTTCAAGTCAAGACAAAATGACTTGTGCACGTTCATCTGGTAAGTCAGTGACAGAGCTGAGACTATAAATCATATACATATATAGAGAGACTATATGCTATAAGAAGCCTTGGTGTCAGAGTTGAGAACAGAACCCAGGACTCATGGGCCACAGGGGTGAGGCAGTTTTGGAAAGAGGCATAGGACCATAGCAAACTGATGGCCACATAACAAGTGAGCATCGGAGCCAGGAAAAGGGCCCAGAAGTCTGGGGCTACACAGTGGGTCGGTGTGGGAGCCAGGCCCAGGAATAGAACCCAGGAGTCCACAGCTGCATGGTGGGTCAATGTGAGAGCCAGGAAAAAGACCCAGGAGTCTGGAGCTACACTGTGCATCGGTATGGGAGCCGGGCCCAGGAACGGGACCCAGGCGTCCAGGGCTGCACAGTGGGTCGGTGTGGGAGCCAGGTGCAGGAACAGGACCCAGGCGTCCGGGGCTGCACAGTGGGTCGGTGTGGGAGCCGGGCACAGGAACAGGACCCAGGCGTCCGGGGCTGCACGGTGGGTCGGTATGGGAGCCAGAGGCAGGAACAGGACCCAGGCGTCCGGAGCTGCACGGTGGGTCGGTGTGGGAGCCAGAGGCAGGAGCAGGACCCAGGTGTCCGGAGCTGCACAGTGGGTCGGTGTGGGAGCCAGAGGCAGGAACAGGACCCAGGCGTCCGGAGCTGCACAGTGGGTCGGTGTGGGAGCCAGAGACAGGAACAGGACCCAGGCATCCGGGGCTGCACAGTGGGTCGGTGCGGGATCCAGGAATAGGACCCAGGGGCCCGCCCCGCCTTGGCACTGGCAGGCCGGTGCGGACCCCACGCACAAGCCAGGGCGTGAGTCTCTGGCTCCCCCTGGCGGAGCCGCCGCTGGAACTGCAGGGCTCGTGGGGCCGGGGGCGGCGCGCAGTGATGATGGTAACAGCGTCACCGCGGCGACACCCGGAAGTCGCTGCAGCAGGCGGTGAGTGCGGGAACCCTCCCTCCCACGCCCGGCCTAGATCCCTGCCCCCGCTCCGCCGGGTCACCCCCCCTTGCTCCCCAGGGGTGTCCATTCCCCCTCCTGCCCCCAGGGCCCGCCCACCCTGGGGATCCCGGCCCCCTCCCCCACAGGGCCAGCCCCCCTCCCAGGCTCCCACTCCTTCTTCGGGGACCCCTCCCCCCCGGACCCCCTCCCCTTGATGGGCTCCTCCACACCAGGGCTGGACTCTTTCCAGCCCCCCCTCCCGCTGCCCCCAAGCCTGGGACCGGCGCCCCCCTTCTCAGGGCTCACCCCTTCCCCCCCCCCGCTGCCCCCAAGCCTGGGACCGGCGCCCCCCTTCTCCTCAGGGCTCAGCCCCCCCCCGCTGCCCCCAAGCCTGGGACCGGCGCCCCCCTTCTCCTCAGGGCTCAGCCCCCCCCCCGCTGCCCCCAAGCCTGGGACCGGCGCCCCCCTTCTCCTCAGGGCTCAGCCCCCCCCCCGCTGCCCCCAAGCCTGGGACCGGCGCCCCCCTTCTCCTCAGGGCTCAGCCCCCCCCCCCCGCTGCCCCCAAGCCTGGGACCGGCGCCCCCCTTCTCCTCAGGGCTCACCCCTTCCCCCCCCCGCTGCCCCCAAGCCTGGGACCGGCGCCCCCCTTCTCCTCAGGGCTCAGCCCCCCCCCCCCCCGCTGCCCCCAAGCCTGGGACCGGCGCCCCCCTTCTCCTCAGGGCTCACCCCTTCCCCCCCCCGCTGCCCCCAAGCCTGGGACCGGCGCCCCCCTTCTCCTCAGGGCTCAGCCCCCCCCCCCCCCCGCTGCCCCCAAGCCTGGGACCGGCGCCCCCCTTCTCCTCAGGGCTCAGCCCCCCCCCCCCCCCCCCGCTGCCCCCAAGCCTGGGACCGGCGCCCCCCTTCTCCTCAGGGCTCACCCCTTCCCCCCCCCGCTGCCCTCAAGCTTGGGACCGGCGCCACCCTTCTCCTCAGGGCTCAGCCCCCCCCCGCTGCCCCCAAGCCTGGGACCGGCGCCCCCCTTCTCCTCAGGGCTCAGCCCCCCCCCGCTGCCCCCAAGCCTGGGACCGGCGCCACCCTTCTCCTCAGGGCTCACCCCTCCCCCCCGCTGCCCCCAAGCCTGGGACCGGCGCCCCCCTTCTCCTCAGGGCTCAGCCTCCGCGGGGTGAAGGCTCATTTAAGCACAGCTCCTCCTGGAGTTTGCTGTCTGAGGTTTCCCTTATGGCTGCTTCATCCCCAGGGGCAGGCAGGGGGTGACCGTGGTTTATCCAGCCCCCCAGGTCAGGCAGGCACCGCACGGGTGAAAAGACGGAGACAAGGTCCCTTCCCCAGCGTAATTTACAATCTAACCCAAGACCAGAGTCTGAGTAAACCAGCAGCAAAAGGGTGGGAAGGGTGTGGCTGGGGGAGGAGGGAAGGAGATGGCAGCAGCTTGGATTGGGTATTAGGATTCCTTTTAATGCCTGAGGGGTACGAGCTACTTAACAGACAAATATGTTTGGCCTTGTGTTTGTGGTTACGAATTATACCCCGTGTCTATAGCATGGCTCAAAGCCTTCCTCGGAAAAGGAAAGAGACGTGGTGTTTTTTGTATAACATCTAAGGATTTACGGTTCTAAGTAACCTTTCCTTAAGATCATATGCGCTCCCATGTGCGCTCTTTCTGATATTCACAAATCGTAAATAATGGTTTGTTGGGAAATAACATGCAATGACCATTCTGTGGGCGCAGGTCAAAATGACAGTGGCAGAGCTGCACGTGCTGCTTTGTTGGGCAGCCTGTATAATTTGGTCAGGACTGCAAGAGGCCTCCCCTCCTGTGGAGGGGCATGTGTAACTCCTGGAGTTAATGTGCCCACATCACACAGACTGCGTGTGCCACTTGTGCATGTTGCTACTATAGCAAAACAGCTTTAAACTCCACGGAGACTGAGCCTGGAGAATAGGATATCTACACTGATAACGTGAGGTGGAAGTTGCACTAGGCTCTTGGCTTTCTGGTTCCTTTAACTGTGCACTGGTAGGCTCTGTCTTAAAACTAATATTTTAGTAAATCTAAACACAGAGAGAGAGACAGAGCTGAGATGTTATCCAGTGGCTAGAGTGGGAGAGTTGGAGTCAGGACTTCTGAGTTCAGTTCCCAGCTCTACTACAGATTCACTCTGTGACAACGGGCATGTGAGTTCTCTGCCTCAGTTTCCCTGTTTATAAAATGGGAGTAAAACCTACCTCCTGGGAATACCTGAGGGGCTTAATTTTTGTGAAGCACTTTGAGATCCTCTGCTGGAAGTATAGTTATTATTCGAGCTGGTGTCAGTAGTAGGCTAAATACATTTAGTTAAATATTTCTCAGTTTGCCTCAATCTTTGATCTCATGTGCTTTACATTCCCTTTCCCTAGGCTGTGCTCTCAGGGATGGCCCAACTAGGTGCGATAGCAGCGCTGTCTGTTAGTTTTCTGGCTGCAGCTCTCTTCTCTGCAGTACACAAAATTGAAGAAGGACATATTGGTGTTTATTATAGGTAAGACATCCATCTGGAATATTGTTTGGATTCACGGTATTTTGAAACCACAACCCAATGGCTTCCCCATCAGACGCCAATATTCTGTCAAAGGAGGGTGGAGTTGGGGAAAGACATAGTTTGTGATCCCAGATTGGTAACAGAAGACACTCAAGCAGTCTTAGAAATTATCAGTAATTCCACTTTAGTATGAAATATCTTGTGACTCATCCTCCTTCACTTGGATGTAAAGTCTGAGTTTGAGCTTCTGTGTTTTCCCCAGAAGAGTTGATGACACCCCATAACCCTGATATTGAAATAAGGACTGCAGCTCTCTGCTCTGCTTCAGGTGCTTGTGATGATATCAGCTCTGTTAGGCGAGAAACAGAAGTTCAATGTATGGTCTTGGCTGGCTGGCAGGTGAAGGAGGGACTGACTATGGAGATGTTGGTGAAAGGTGCAGACCTGACAGCCATGAGGATTTAAGTCCTCTGTTCATCCTCAGATAAGATAAAACATTGACAGCATCAGCTTCCCTGCTCAGAGATATGCTCTGACCTAAAGAGACCATCTCTATGTGCGAGAGAGAGTAATTCAGTCTCCATGGCTTATTCAACCTTTAGCACCACTACTGAGCCTGCCAACTAGGGGAGTGATTAGTGACAAATGTAAGGGCATGTTTTTGTGATGTGGACAGCTGTCCATTGGGGACTGGATTGAGGGCCTTCTCACCAACTCATTCCACATAAGCTACTGACTAGCTGTTGGGTGATAACTTTTGATTACTATCAACCTGGGCTGGATTTGAACCAGTGACCTGGAGGTGAAAGGTCCAAATCCCATGGCACTGATTTTCAACTGTTTAGTCTTAGGGTATATTTATTCCATCT
The DNA here is from genome assembly GCF_965140285.1 of Lepidochelys kempii. Lineage (NCBI taxonomy): Eukaryota > Metazoa > Chordata > Testudines > Cheloniidae > Lepidochelys > Lepidochelys kempii. The sequence continues at coordinate 2,635,406 of NC_136405.1, read as the reverse complement.
CCATTTGTTTTCTGAGACTGGCGGGCTCTCCAGCTGCTTTGGGTTATTTGTGTCATTCGGGTTCATTAATTGCTAAAGTCTTTCCTCATGTATTCATCATAACTTTGAAAAGGTTTTCAAATCTGCAATCATCATGCTGTGTGTCTGACTCTTAGCTAGCTGGTGACTTTTCATATCCTAACTGGCAATTGGATGTGGCTTGTGACAAAGCAAAACCAACCCCCCACAACCACAGAGAACAACTTTTCCTTTTCTTATCAGAGATGGGAAGAGCTTGTAAGGTTTTAGTATGTGCTGATTATCTAAAGTGTCTTCAATATGCTCTGAATTCAGGGTACACAAACTGTATCAAGCACTTAAATTAAAGGAGAAAAGTGTCCAAGCACAGATGACAAATGCAGATATATTTGCAGATATCTGTCTCTGTTTGGAAGTGACAAGATGATGTCAGTTTATTTACCTTTTCAGTGCATCTAATCTTTAATGCTTCCGTGCCTTCCTATAGTCAAAGGATCTGCAGATACTTGTGAATAAACTGTGTACCATTCTTCTCTTTGTTTCTTCTCCTGCAGAGGTGGCGCATTGCTGACTTCCACCAGTGGACCTGGCTTCCACCTTATGCTCCCCTTTATAACTTCCTACAAATCAGTGCAGGTATTTTTGCATTTGTCTGCTTACATTAGTGTTTTCCCACCAAGTTGGTCAGAGAATGCTACATTTGGGACATCACAATCTTTTCCAGGGCAACAACCTGTGATGTTGCTGGCACAAGACTGATGATGGCACTCTCAGAAACCTCCCAGAGGAGAATCTAGGCAGGAGAGGGAAATGCCCTTATGCTCAGTATGAACCTGATCCAATGTTCACTGAAGTCAGTGGGAGCTGGTCAGACTCTACTTCCACAAAGGGTGAAAATGGCCTATGTGCAGAGGGCCAATGCAAGGCATATGTACCACTTAAAGCCCTGTGGGTACATAAGGCTTGTGTAGGACCTCTGCATGGGGCCAGAGCAGCAGGGGACTTAGAGACCCTGCACTGTAAATGGTCTTTTGCATTACGTTCTTCCTTTTTGTAGTTCCTCCTACTCCAGCCTCGGTTAGATACAACAGACTGCTGCAAGGTTTGCATCACTGGAGTTGCCCCAGGCCTGCTCTGAATTTTCTGGGCTTTTTCCCCATGATCTTTCTCTTGGGATGGTACATCTTTCTTTTCCCCAGTTTTTCTTTCAAGCAGGGGAATAAACATCCCAAAGTGGGGACTTAGAACCTGTCCAGTAAACTTGCAGGCTAGATCACTGGCAAATGCTCTCAAAGAATTATGCAGTGATGCATTCTTTCTGTTGAGCAACCTTTGGACAAGTGGCTTTAAGGTTTATCCCTAGAGCTGACAAGCGCTGGACAGCAGATGGCGGAATAATCAATAGAAGCAGATTTAGTTCTGGCTTTTGCAGTTCCCCAGGCTATTCCAGGACAAAGGGGTGATGTAATGAGGAACCTGAGAGGAAATACTCTGTAAGATGACAGGAAAGCTGATGAAAAACAAAGGAACTACATAACTCTTGTACTGTAAGCAGGCTGGCTCTTAACTGAATCTTTGTTCTTTCTCTCTCTCTCTCTAGACTACATTGCAGACAGATGAGGTGAAAAATGTTCCTTGTGGTACCAGGTGAGATGTCGGACCATCATCTGGCACAGCAATCAAGTTACCCCAGTTTTTCTTCTTGGTTTCTCCCCATGCTGAATCATAGCTTGCAGTAGTTGAATGTACTTTGCCCTTTGTTCCTGTTAGCAGGCTGGTCAGGTGCCGCCCTGCCCTGCCCCTGAACTGGATCCTATGTTTTCAGGAAGCTCCAGCATACTTTAACATTTGTTGCCTTATTGTAGCTGCATGTTTGGGGTGTGTGTGTGTTTGTTCTTAGTAGGAAAACAATAACACTCTGCTCTTAGTGTTATACCACTTCAGAATAACATACAGTCAATAATGCGACTGTATAATAGTAACAACGAGCGAGAACTTCCTATAACTTGGCAGTTCTCTTAAAGTCCACTGATTTGATTCATCTCTGGCAAAAAAAAAAAAAAGACTTCTGCTGGCATAAACCAGGATGTAAGGTTCCCAGGAGCGGAAAGTCCATCAAGGTATAGGTTGTGGTGACTACAGCTTACCTCTACTGAGAGCACACATTAGCTCATCACAGCCTGAAAATTGAAAATTGTTGTGCTGACTGGGGCAGGGCCATGGACAGGGCAGGCAGAGAACTTGCTGTTTCAGAGCCTCCACTCTACAGCCTCAACTGGTGGGGCTTCTGTGGTGTCAGGTAGACGCTGACTGTGGCTTCCCACTGTGGTACCCTGGGGAAGGGGGCAGTGGAAATACTCTACCCACTCCAGGGCATGAATGTCCTTATGGGTGTGACTGCTCTTGTCTCTAGGCTTGAGAGGGGAACTAAGTCTTCATGGCCTGATTCTTGGCCTACTTAAATTTCAAGTGAGGATAGACTGCATTACAATTGACTTCAGAGCCTTTTCCATGTCTAATCCTTTACTTAGCGCTTTCTGTCCATGGATCTAAAATCCTGAGCCTCACATGCTCTCTGTGAAGCAGGTTTTATCCTCACTTTGCCAGTGGGAAAATAGAGGCACAAAGAGGATAAGTGACTCGTGTGAGGTCACGAGAGTCAAAGAACTAAGGAAAGGATTCAGGAGTCCAGAGACACCCCACACACACACACTCTAACCACTAGACCTGCTCCTCCCAAACTAGAACCCATTATTCCTAGCTTACATGTAGCTAAATCCAGAGTAAACTGGGCCATTGTTCTTGGGGTTCCCCCAAAACCATCCACTTGGATTTGCTGTAAGTGCAGGCCCACCACTGTGAACCACTGTTACCAAAGGTTGTGAAGTGTCCCTTTCAGTCCGCTAGAGGGTGTTGTCTCCATGACTGGTCCCTCCTGATGTTGTCTGTGACAGTTGCATGATCAGCCTCTAGCAAATTGTGAAATAAGAATTTGCTTTTATGAATGGGTTCAGATGCAGGATTGTGCTGCTGTGAGCTCTGTTCTGTGCCCCGCATCCTAGTCTCCTTTAAATGCTGAATAATTATGGAGAAGCAGTGCCTTGTTCTAGAAGAGCCAGTACTGCATACATCTTACACCCACCCTCGACCCTGGGTGTATCCCTGAGCAGCTTTATTTAGTTTGGAATGTTACACCCTCCTTTTCTTTTTCTCTTTCTTTCACAGTGGGGGAGTGATGATTTATTTTGACAGGATCGAAGTGGTGAATTTCCTGATCCAAGGTGCTGGTGAGTTATCTCTGCCAATGAGTCTGCGAGGCTACAGTATGAAGGACTGTCGGATCTGAGCATTAGTACGGCTTTTGCCTTCTGAAAGCTCATTATGTTCCTGCTAATGCAGCATGGGGTTGAGAAATCTTTTCTGCTTGTGCAGTGATTGATTTTGGAGGCCGGAAGAGCCACAGAAATTCAGCAATGTCCCCTTTAAAGCCCTCTGCTCTTTAAACTTAAGTGTTTACGCCCAAACTTAATTTTAAATGTTAAGAGACAGAACCAGTTTTACTATTTTTTATATATTTCTCTGTGTTTTGTTATCACTTACATGTTCTTATTACTTACTACCACAGATATACTCATTTTTCTCGTACCTTTCATTGTAATACCTATAATGCCTATCAGATTATTATTATTTATATCATAGTAGCCCCATGAATCCCAGTGGTGTTTTGCTAGGCACTGTCATGAAGAGCTAACAATCTAAATAGACAAAGGGTGGGAGAAGGGGTTCAGAATACCATCAGAGAATTGGCATGTGAGACACAGATTAAGAGATTTGAGCACCTTTCACTCGAAATACATCACAAACTGATTTATAGAGTCCCACTGAAATGCAGCTACCTCTGGGGTGGAGTGCAGGAACCATCTAGCACATTGGAAAAGGGTGGATACATTGGCCAAGAACATCAGGGCAAACCTCTCTGCTTGTGAATACACTCGTGGGTCCACAAAAAATTCATGGAGAGTGGAACAGAACCAGACCATTTTAGGTCCCATTGATTAAAAGTAAATCCATGTACAGCTTTGGGCCTGGGGGCTTCCTCCTGCTCTGAGAGTCTCACAAATTGCTTTGTACATGCCCAAACTCACTAATCCACATATCATATTGTTCAGACACATAATCCGTGTCTCACTGCTTCTCAGCAAAGATTTAATAGCAGATGCTATAGAAAGGTCTGGTGTTACTAAGACTTCATTATGTTTACAAAGCATATGACAGAACATTGGTTGTACATTATGAAGTATTAGCATCAGTAATTAAACCTTCCCTCTCAAAATAAATGAACAAAGTGCGCTTCTGCAGTGCAGAGATCTTCTTTCCATTTTGTTCACTTGCTAGTGGGAAGGCTCCAGGCATTGGCAGTGAGTCGCCCCCCAGTGATTAGTGCAGATGTATCAAGCTCCCATTGCACGTATCCCAGGTGGAGCCCGACTCAAGACCACCGCCATTCTGGTCTAATGCAAACCTCTCTCCTTCTCACCAGTGTATGACATAGTGAAGAACTACACAGCAGACTATGACAAAGCACTCATCTTCAACAAGATTCATCATGAGCTGAACCAGTTCTGCAGTGTTCACACTCTTCAGGAGGTCTACATTGAGCTGTTTGGTGAGCCCCATCTCTGCCCTGGGTCACTGTAACCTTTACAGATGAATTGTCACATTCACCCGAACCTAACAACATCTAGAATCATAGAATATCAGGGTTGGAAGGGACCTCAGGAGGTCATCTAGTCCAACCCCCTGCTCAAAGCAGGACCAATCCCCAACTAAATCATCCCAGCCAGGGCTTTGTCAAGCCTGACCTTAAAAATATCTAAGGAAGGAGATTCCACCACCTCCCTAGGTAACGCATTCCAGTGTTTCATCACCCTCCTAGGGAAAAAGTTTTTCCTAATATCCAACCTAAACCTCCCCCACTGCAACTTGAGACCATTACTCCTTGTTCTGTCATCTGCTACCACTGAGAACAGTCTAGATCCATCCTCTTTGGAACCCCCTTTCAGGTAGTTGACAGCAGCTATCAAATCCCCCCTCACTCTTCTCTTCAGGAGACTAAACAATCCCAGTTCCCTCAGCATCTCCTCATAAGTCATGTGTTCCAGTCCCCTAATCATTTTTGTTGCCCTCCGCTGGACTCTTTCCAATTTTTCCACATCCTTCTTGCAGTGTGGGGCCCAAAACTGGACACAGTACTCCAGATGAGGCCTCACCAATGTCGAATAGAGGGGGACGATCACGTCCCTCGATCTGCTGGCAGTGCCCCTACGTATACATCCCAAAATGCCATTGGCCTTCTTGGCAACAAGGGCACACTGTTGACTCATATCCAGCTCTTCGTCCACTGTAACCCCTAGATCCTTTTCTGCAGAACTGCTGCTGAGCCATTCGGTCCCTAGTCTGTAGCGGTGCATGGGATTCTTCTGTCCTAAGTGCAGGACTCTGCACTTGTTCTTGTTGAACCTCATCAGATTTCTTTTGGCCCAATCCTTTAATTTGTCTAGTCCCTCTGTATCCTATCCCTACCCTCCAGCGTATCTGCTTCTCCTCCAAGTTTAGTGTCATCTGCAAACTTGCTGAGGGTGCAATCCACACCATCCTCCAGATCATTTATGAAGATATTGAACAAAACCAGCCCGAGGACCGACCCTTGAGGCACTCCACTTGATACCGGCTGCCAATTAGACATGGAGCCATTGATCACTATGTATTGAGCCCGACAATCTAGCCAACTTTTTATCCACCTTATAGTCCATTCATCCAGCCCATACTTCTTTAACTTGCTGGCAAGAATACTGTGGGAGACCGTGTCAAAAGCTTTGCTAAATTCAAGGAACAACACGTCCACCGCTTTCCCCTCATCCACAGAGCCAGTTATCTCGTCACAGAAGGCAATTAGATTAGTCAGGCATGACTTGCCCTTGGTGAATCCATGCTGACTGTTCCTGATCACTTTCCTCTCCTCAGAATTGATTCCTTGAGGACCTGCTCCATGATTTTTCCAGGTACTGAAGTGAGGCTGACTGGCCTGTAGTTCCCAGGATCCTCCTCCTTCCCTTTTTTAAAGATGGGCACTACAGTAGCCTTTTTCTACTGTTGCTTCAGCAAGGTTTTCTGCTGCTACCACACAAAATCTAGTAGTAAACAATCAGAGCCTCCTTTAGGCCCCTCTCCATAACTGATAGGATTCAGAAGAGATCACTCCAGTAGCTATTCCATTCGTGACCAGGGTTGGTTCAGTTTAATTAGTTATAGTTACACGTGCCTCTGGAGCCAGAAGTATAAGGAATGTGTAACTATAATTAAACAGAACCAACCCTGGTCACAAACAGAACAGCTGATTGTCCTAGCTAAGGTGTGGAAGCTTCATCAGGTAGATGGCTCTGTTTAGCTAACCCTTGCAAAATAGTCACGAGAAATTTACTGGTCCAATCATAAAAAATATAAACGAGAGCTTAGTCGCCTATCAAGAAATGTTACTCATTCAGGGCAAGTAAAATGCTGTATGGGGAGCTTATATCTTGGTTCTACTAAAGCAGCTATTACCATACTACCTAGGCATGCCATGTGGGTGTTTGAGAACAGGGGAATCTCTCAGGACTGGACAGATTATCCTTCATTCTGACTGCAGGTCATCTTAAAACTAGACTGTGCAGAGACTAGGAGAACCTCTTACAGGAGGGTGTCCTGATAGTAGAGGGACAAACAAAATGTCTTAATTGACCGTTACCCTTTATAAATTCTTTTGTTGTTCTCAGGATTAATTTTTCTTTTGAAATTGTGAGAATGTCTTTGCAATACTTATCTCAAACCGGAGCCCAGGCTCACTGTGTGACATTTGCACAAACACCCTGCGGGTTCCTCCTTGAGACTCCCTGATCTAGTCTTCCTATCGGAATGTGTGATGGTTACTAATCATTAACTACTGTATCAGAACTGCACTTTTTAAGGGACTAAGAGATCCCTGTTCTGACAGTGCACTGCTACAAAATATATCATTGGGACTCGCTTCTATAGAGAAACAGGAGGGGAATTATCAGAAAATATATTAATTCTTCACCCATAGATGTCTCCAGATGACATCAGCAGCCGCTGATGATAGTTGCTAAAAAGAGACTAAAGTAAACTGATTTGCTCTGAAGGAAGGGTCTGTATACATTTATATGCACTCCTTCATGATTGTTTCTGTCTGAGCAGGATGCTTTTTGGCTGAGGAGTTAGAAATGAGGTGCAGCCCATTGAATACAGACCTATGTCACCATTCTCTGCCTCTACATCTGGAGGCAGGTGCAGGAAACTGATAACAGCTGTTTCCTAAACTCCTGCCTGAACTGTGTTTTGAATGTGAATTCCAGACACCTGAACTGGGACAAAGCTAATAACTGAGGGAGTGAGCCTGGATCACTTTCAGGGCTGTTAATTTTTTATTTTCCTGTTGCATTTCTCAGCAGGCCCCAATGGAACATACAACTTTCATTGAAGCTTTCATTGAAGCAGGGCTTTGAATTCTTTAGTTCCTTTTGAAATTCCCCAGCTACACTAAAGTTAATTCCTACCTACTGAGCCAAGTGGATTTGCTGATGAAAATGTGCCCAACCTATTAAACTAACAAATGTGACCTTTTACCTTTCTGCCTTTTCCTTGTTCTGTCTCTTGCTGGCACACATTCAGCCTGGGTAGATCAAGGCCTGGCTAGGCCAGGTTTTAAATTACCAGGACTGCTCCAGGACCTGTTTGGAACGATAGCGTTGGGGGACATTGGTTAGAATAGCTCAGAATTTACTTGCAAACACACCATGCTTGTGGACATTTCCTTGAGTACTCACTGGAGCGTTGTGGCATCCCTGAGTTCCTCTAACAGAGAGACTCTTAGAAGAAACCCAGAAATAGACATTAGGGAGGATCCAGATCCCCTGTTGCCCGAGGACCCCTGACACTACAGGAAACTTGCCAAGCTGTGTACGTCCACCTGATCTCGTAACATGACACCTGCTCAGTGCTCGGAGAAAGATGAAAGTCCCTTGAGGTCCCTGCTGGTATGATATCCTGAGATAATATTCCTTCCCTGGTTCTGAATTTGGCAGTCAGAGGTGCCCTGTGCATCTGAGTGGTAGGCACAGTGGATAAGGATCCAATCCCAGTTATCCCTTGAGATACTGCCAGTTGACTGAGTAATTGTCCATTTATTCCCAGTAATGTGGATTCTGAGAGTACCTCCGGGGTCCATAAATCCCAAAGGTATATTACTGGAGCTGTGGAAGGTTGCAGGAGTTTGTAAATACCCTTCTTTTGTAGATATTGGTGGTGCAAGTTCACCATCAAGACAGACCACCCGTCCACTATTCGTCCTCCCCACCTCACCCCAATTACGGTATTTTGGTTTCACCGCCAGTTTTGTCTGGTCTTGCATCTTGTTTGTGATACCATCTTGTTTTGCTTGTTTTCCGTCTGAAATTTTAAATCAAACCTGATTTACTCAAAGGCTTCAGGGCCTGGCTCAAGACTGGGGTTTTGTTAGGGGGAAAAAAAAGTGCACACATGCACACAGGTGTGTCTTGATTTCCCCTATGGGATATGTAGCCTCTGTGTATCTAACCTCAACTTGTGTTTCATTTCCAAGAATGCTAAATCAAAGCCTATCCTGAATAACTCCACAGATGATCTGAGAGCCAAGTGCCTTGTGTGTTCTTTAACCATGTCTCACTTTTTTGATACCAGATCAGATTGATGAAAACCTTAAACTGGCTTTGCAGCAGGACCTGACCACCATGGCCCCTGGACTCGTTATACAGGTAATCAGGGTCACACCTGGGCTTTACAAAGTGCTGATCATGGGGAGGACAATCCCATCTGGTACAGAAATGCTTACGAGATTGGGTGTGCAGTGCTGGGCAGGGATGGAGAGCTGTAAGTCATTTCTGGAAAACGGCTCTACCAACTAGACTCCATGTTGAGTTCCTTGAGGCAACTAATTATCTTTGGCCCAATTTTAAGTCCCACAGTTTTGTTGCCAGTGTTTTGGTTTCTCGCGGCATGTTAGCTGTTTGTCTACCTTCCTCCTATTCACTGTCTTTCCAGGCAGTCCGCGTTACGAAGCCAAACATTCCAGAAACAATTCGGAGGAATTATGAACTCATGTAAGTGCCTGGGACTCTCACCTTTGTGTTACCAAAGTGAATTTGTCATCCAGACTAATATGTTTTCATAGTATGCTGTGATTTCAGTGCCCTCTGCCAGACACACTCGTTTACCCTCATGCTGGCTCATTGCCATGGGCAGGAGGCCCAAGTGATGGGAATGGCATCATGCAAGCACGCCTCTGCCGATGGGAAGGTTTTTCTGTATTTTGTGTGTGCGCAGGCATTTGAGTGGCAAAAGTGGTTCATTTGTGGGCCCGTTGACCTTGACACTATGCCTTCAAGGGCCTCTTGGTGAGTGTGCACAAATGGCGGGGTGGATAATCCATAATCCTGCTCTTTGAATGGCGATGAAGAAATTGTTGATACAGCAGGCTGAAGACTTCACAAAGCTTTGAAATAACTTGTTTTAATAATACTTGACGACATGATCCTGTTGTTTCAACACTTTCTAAGCCAGCAGCCTGTCTTGCACTGACCATTCAGAAACACACAGGTTCTCTCAGCACTTTGCCACCAAAGAGAGAGTAATCAAGAAAGGTCTTCCTTTCTCCCCAAATCCTCTCCCAAGCCTGTGTCCCTACCCTAGAAGTCCAGGTAGCTTGTGTTTGATGCGGCCACAGTATGGGGATTCCTTATTTTTACGATCAGCCCGTTTTTATCTCCTCTGTCACTACAAATACAGCACGGGGTGTGATGTACTTTGGAGAGTGACTAGTTCCTCAGGCCTGACTTCTGCTCCGTGTGCTGTTTTTGAAATGGTTGAAATTTTAGGAGAAAACATGAGGGTGATGTTTTCAAAAGAGAACGTTCTTTAATTTCACTTCGTTCTTAGAAGGCAGTAGGACAGTGGGGGTGAGAGAGATCCGGAGCCATTTTACTAAATAAAAAAAAGTAGCATTTAATCCTGCACGTACACCTCCCAAAGCTATTTTCTTACAAATAGAAAAGTTTCCAAAATTTCCAAGTGAGAAAGGGAAAACTTATAGCTATGGCTATGTTGAAGGCTAAGGTTTTTTATATAGCTTCACTTTCTGCTTTGTGTTCCTAATTTAATAATTTGATACCTCCACTAACGGTAAATTTATAGGTGTGTATCCAAGTAATTAGTGCTTATATCCTCTATCAACTGCCCTCCACTAGAGGGTGATCTGCTCACTGGAGCAGGTCTGATTCACCCAGCAGAGGACAGCAGTACACATCACATACTGGGTGATCATGCAAAATAGCACCTTTACTTGTTGTGGGGGAGGAGAGGACTTTTTATTTATTGGGTCAGGAAAATGGAGTGGGTTTTTGTCTATGAAATTAGCGAGGTAGAGTGTGAGTGTATGCATTGTTCTGTCCACAACCTGCCCCTGCAAATGCACTCTAGAGAGAGAATCTACCCAGTGTCATGCAAGCGGGTTGCAGTGGGACAAGCATGGAAGGCGTGGCTGTCACCTAGGAAGGATGGCTGCACTTTCGAGAACTCAGATCCTGTGTGGTCGCTGCAGTTGTACATCTGGCTTGTTCTGGCTCACTAGGGAGAGCGAGAAGACGAAGCTGCTGATTGCGGCTCAGAAGCAGAAGGTCGTGGAGAAGGAAGCAGAGACGGAGAGGAAGAAGGCCCTGATTGGTCTGTATATGCATCTCCCATACATGTGGCTGGTTGAGAAGCTTTCCAGGCGTGGGTGGGTGGCTAACCCAAACACCTCTCTGGAAGTGCACGCAGCACATGTGCCTCTGCTGGGTCTTGTGCGAGCAGCAGTGTAGTCCGATGGTGGCTCGAAGAGATTTTCAATAAGGCGACTATAAACAAGATTAACGCTGGTGGTTTGTGTGAAGTGGGAAGAGGCAGGCACTGACGTTTGGGGAGGGTGAGAGAAGCTCTAGCCCATCTCTAGTCTAGCTGGTTCTGTCCAGAGTCTGTTAACAGCAAGCACAGTGACAACTGCACCACTGAAGGTGTGAACCGAGGGATTCGTTGTGAATGTCTCTAATCAAAATACAGAATTTTACAGTAAATGTGCAGTCACAGGTTCCTGTGACTAAGTCTGTTTAAAAATGAGTTCCCCCTCATTTGGGCTGCTGCCAGGAGTTCTTTGAACAGCTCTGTATCTTGTAGATGTGAAAATGCAGAGTGTTCTCTTTCTGCTTGATACCCATCTCTTGCTCAGGTAAAGCCTCCGCAAAGCTCTGGGCTTCTCAGATGGTTTCCCTGTGCTTGCTTTGACTACAAACATCCGTGGATGTGATGCTGTACCTCTTGGGGGGCTGAAAGTGCCTGTATAGGGTATGTCCACACTGCAATCCAAGGTGTGTGCGCCGCATGTGTGAACATACCTAAGATCGCTTTAATCTAGCTAACTGGGGTATCAATAAAAGTGAAGCCATGGCAGCATAGGCTGCAGCATGGGCTAGCTGCCCAAGTACGTACCTTGGCTCCCTGGTGGCTTCGCTGATATTGGTACCTGAGCTAGCTAGATCAAAGCTAGCTCACATGGGTCTACACCTGCTGCAGTTGTACCTTCAGTTGCAGTGTAGATCTGCCCCATAAGGATTGGGTTTGCCAGAGGGAGTATAAGGGGGTGTGTGCCTGAGATGCTTCTGTGGGAAAGGAGCTCGGGTCATAACTCTTTGGGCATCAAGATGTTTCCTTTACCACTACAGAGGCAGAAAAAATTGCCCAAGTGGCTGAAATAACGTATGGACAGAAGGTGATGGAAAAGGAAACGGAGAAGAAAATTTCAGAGATTGAAGGTGAGCAACAACCTTTCCAATAAACAAATTCCTTTGTGCTTCTTCTCGGAAGATTTCAAAGCACATCACAGATATTTTAGTTAGTCCTCACGATGCTGCTATGAGGTGGGGCAGTATTATCCCTATTTCTTTTATGGGTAAACTGAGGCACATAGAGTCTGTGAGTTGGCCAAAGTCTAACCACAGCATGACTGAGCCCCCATATGAAAGTATAGAGGCCTTTCATATTGAACCCCTGTGTATGGTTGATGCAATAACCTTTCATGTGAACCTCGAAATGCATTGCAACGTTCAAAACTTATTTGTCTGCGTGCTCAGATTCTTCCCTTCATTTCCATCCGCATTTCACACTGGAGTGCTTGGAGGGACTAGGTCTATTGGGAGAGTAGGACGTGTTCACTCTGGCAAATGTACCAAAGTTGGAGAGCCCCAAACAAACTCCGAGACGCTTGTTGCTGCAGCACGGGAGGCAGGCAGTGTGATTATCAACAGTATTGCAGGAGCCAGCACTGCAGACTCCCACTCTCCCAAAGGGACACACCTAAGAACCAGGCAGAGCATCTTCCAGAAACAGAATATCCTAGAACTTCATTAGGAAATCCTCTCAGGGTATGGTCCTGCCATGCCATTCCATTCAGACACCCACAGTGTTCCATGGAAATTTACATCTGCCCCTCTTTCTTCAGAATTTTTCTAAAATGTGGACACCTGTCAGGAGTTTTTGGTAAATGTAGCTCTAGATCTTTGGTCTAGTCAAAAGGAAAAAAAAAAAAAGTGGCCAAACCCATCTCACCAGTTTATCCAGTTCTGAGATAAGCAGAGGCCTGCCTTGCAGCTTTCAAGATCCAAAGATCAAGGTGATGTGTCTTAGAGAGGTTTCAGAGTAGCAGCAATGTTAGTCTGTATCCGCAAAAAGAAAAGGAGGACTTGTGGCACCTTAGAGACTAGCAAATTTATTTGAGCATAAGCTTTCGTGAGCTACAGCTCACTTCATTGGATGCATTCAGTGAAAAATACAGTGGGGAGATTTATATGCACAGAGAACATGAAACAATGGGTGCTACCATACACACTGTAACGAGAGTGATCAGGTAAGGTGAGCTATTGCTAGCCTTTGGCACGAACTTTTGTAGTGATAATCAAGGTGGGCCATTTCCAGCAGTTGACAAGAAGTCTGAGGAAAGTGGGGGGGAATAAACTATTTCCCCATGTTTATTCCTCCCCTCACCCCCCCGCCCCCCCCCAGCTTTCCTCTGACGTTCTTGTCAACTGCTGGAAATGGCCCCCCTTGATTATCACTACAAAAGGTTCCCCCGCCCCACCCCGCTCTTCTTCTGGTAATAGCTCACCTTACCTGATTGCTCTCCTTACAGTATGGATGGTAACACCCTTTGTTTCATGTTCTCTGTGTATATAAATCTCCCCACCGTATTTTCCACTGAATGCATCCGATGAAGTGAGCTGTAGCTCACAAAAGCTTATGCTCAAATAAATTTGTTAGTCTCTAAGGTGCCACAAGTCCTCCTTTTCTTTTTGTCTTAGAGAGGTGATGGTGTGTGTGTGTGTGGGAGGGGGAGAGGAGGAATCTCCCTAGGCTAAAGAAGTGAGTGTTTCTCTTTAAGCATTATCAGCAGTAAACAAGCCCTATATTCTGTCTTCTCCTGTCATGGATTCCTGCGTTATTCACACCCATCTGGAATTGCTGTTTGCTTCCTTTAGGGGCCATTATTGACTAGGAGCAGGAATGGAAGCATTTCCTTGCCAATTATCTCTCTCAAATAATTTTTCTTTTCCAAGGTGATGGTTCTGAGTGCTTTATAGGAGCTTGAGCTCTTAACTGAGAGGGCTTTTCCCCATGCAGTGCCTTGTGTCAGGCAAATTCCAGGACAAGAAAAGGGCTCTGCCTCTCTGGCTCAGAGCTGCAAGGCCCTATTTCCAATTATGTTCATTATAGGCCCTGTCAAGTTTTTACAGAAGCCCACTGAGGAGCCAATTAGAGTTTTACAGATCAGCAGCTTCTCATTAAGAAGTTCCCAGCAGAACTACAATAGTTTTTATTTCTTATGAATACATGTCACCAGGTGCCAGGCCTTCACTCCAGCTCCATACTAGGCAGCAGCCCGTGCGTCCTGCAGGCAGGGAATTTTTGCCCTGCCTCCGCCCTTCCAGCTGCTCTGACTGAGTCGGCAGAGTGTTCTCATTAGTTGGCCAAATGGAGCGAAGCCTCAATTCACAACCTTCCAGCTGCTGGTATTGTTTTTAAATGTGGATGTTCTCCCTATTGGTGGAGATAAAGGAATGGTTTATCCAGTTGTTTGCTTTGAAACAGCTTGAATAGGATCCCAGTGCACTCTGACAAGCCTGGATTGGGGAGTGTTATTGCTCGCTGAGTTGGGTGCCCTAAAACAGCCTGTGAATATCCAGGGAACACAGTGGACCATACAGATAAGCCTGGATTTACAGATTGTGCCAGTGTAACATTAGTGTTCATTAAATATGGTTAATCACAAAAAGTCTGGGTAAAAGAAGAATGCAATAGGCAGTGGGGAAGTGTTGGTTTCTTTAGATGACCTTTATAAAATGTTTAATCTTATATCCCTGCCTGATACTGACGGGAGATGGTTCTCTACGACTTGAGCACTCAACGTCTTGCAGGATCAAACCCTTTGTTTGCCCAGCTCTTGAAATCCTGGAAAAAGCCAAGCTAAGAGCCCATCCAGGGGCCTGAGTTTAAGGGTTAAAGATCCCCTGACTCTTACACAAGTATTGGGATGTTAGCCGCAGTGTCCTGGCCAAATTACAGTTTGGGTAATTACATTCGCTACCTAAAATTCCGCCTGTGGTTTCAGTTTGATGGGGTGTTCTTTATGTCCTGTCCAGATGTGGTGTGTAGGATTGCTAGCTGCCATGCTTTTCCCCAAGAGATGACTGCGTTTTGGAGGAGGGTGAAGAGATTAGCCATTTGCCTCTCTTGCAGGGGAAGCATTGGTGTATAATCATCCCATTACATTTCAGGTGTGGGGAGAGACTGTAGCTTCTGGCCCTATTTCTTCCCCCATGGCCCAGGTGTGCCACCCATGGTTCGGTAGTGGTGTGGATACCCTGGCAGTGTGTGGATGCTACTGTGAATACAAAGATGGATCCAAATGTGGAGCACAATGTTTAACAAGTTACAGCAGCTGCATGCTCTCTTGTGTTTAAATGGCTGCCATGGTTTTCCTTACAGATAGTGCATTCCTTGCTAGGGAGAAGGCAAAAGCTGACGCCGAATGCTACACTGCCATGAAGATAGCAGAAGCTAACAAGGTATTTATTTGTCCCTTTGTGCTAGGCACTGTACAAACAGAACAAGAAGATGGTCCATGTGCTGAAGAGCTGATAGTTTAAAAGAGGAAAGAAAAAAAAAGCCAGCTGTGATAGTGACTCCCTGCTACATGTACAAAATGAATGTAGTTACTGAAAATCAGGCCAGACTGATGGGGGCACTGTTTGAACAGTGTTTACATTAGTATTTTGGTGGCATTCGCTCTGGAGGAGAGTTAATCATTAGACTAGAATGGCACTTTGTCCACACAACACACAGTCAACCTGTGGAACTCCTTAGCAGAGGATGTTGTGAAGATCAAGACTATAACAGGGTTCAAAAAAGAACTAGATAAATTCATGGAGGATAGTTCCATCAATGGCTATTAGCCAGGATGGGCAGGAATGGTGTCCCTAGCCTCTGTTTGCCAGAAACTGGGAATGAACGACAGGGGATGGATCACTTGATGATTACCTGTTCTGTTCATTCCCTCTGGGGCACCTGGCCCATCGGAAGACAGGATACTGGGCTAGATCGACCTTTGGTCTGACCCAGTATGGCTGTTCTTACGTTCTGTAAATATGAATCTGTCCAGAGGAAGCCTAAATGTGCTGGCTTGTGCTTTATGGAGGCCGCTCTGTTAAATGCTTTTGAGACCAAGTTTCCCTCTCTAGAGAGAGCTAGAGCTGCAGCACTTGGATATGATGTTAGCTCTGCTACAGCCAGAAAGTTTTAACTAATGCTCTGTGTGCCACCTGGCAAACTTCTTGCACAAATGGAGCAGGCCTCTAGAGGATGCTTATTATGAGAGGATCTGATTACAGGCCAGATCAGAATCATGCTGCTCTTATCCATGGAAGTCATCAATCTAGCAGAGCCATGAACCTGCTGGGGAGCAGCAAGCGGGAGAAGGAGAAATCAAATGGACAAAACTCTCGGGTGTAGAGTTAGGGGGATCACTGCCAACAGCAGATACCGGAAGGGAACACTGTGTTTGCTGGTGTTTCTTTAAATAGGAAGAAGATTTGTATTCATGTTTTCGGTTGTCTGCCAGGTACACTAGTGCTCTGGAAAAATGGATCCCTATGTGATCACAACAAAAGCTTGTTAGTCAGTAAATCTGGACGGCTGCTGATGTTCTGTTTTCTCTTCATGCAGCTAAAACTAACTCCTGAGTACTTGCAGCTGATGAAATACAAAGCTATTGCATCAAACAGCAAAATCTATTTTGGCAAAGATATTCCCAACATGTTCATGGACCACACGGGGAGCAAGCCTGCAGAGGGACTGGTGGAAGAGCTGAGAGGAGAGAATTGGGCTCCTGCTGCTGAGGATGTGTGAAACCTGTTTATAACACCTAATGACCGTGCAAAATTTCTATTTATTTTTTAACAAATGAAACAAACCGAGAAGTTGGTTTCCCCTTTTGATTTTTTTCACTGTTCTGTGCTGAAGCAGATGAGCCAGATTTAACCCTCTCAACCTTTTTTCTAGAAATCGGGTTAGACACAAATACTTTGATAGTCACAGGCCCTTTTTTGGTTACTTCTCAACAGCCAGGTTCAGCTCTGCACCATATCTTGACTCCTCCCTTTTGGAGGCCTGGTTATTCTGGAGCGAGGGAGAATCCTGCAAATTTCCAGCAGGATGATTTGTTGTGTGGTTAGGTTGATTAAATGAAGGTTTAAGTTCTGTGTGAGCATTTATAGCAATGGTAATAGGAGAGGTAATGCCCTTCTTTGCTGCTGGAAGCTGTCCTTTCTTTTGCTGGAGATTTCCAGTACATTTTTTTTGAGCCCTATGAAAGAGACAAAGGTGCTAGGACTTTTGTACACTACATATCCCAGCTTAAGCAAGGCAGCATGGATGTGATGGCAGAGCTTGTTAATTTCCCATGTCCTGAGATCAGTGTTTTCGCATTGTCCATATTTTGTAGAGGGATAAGGAGGTTCTATATTCTGTAATTCTCTTTCTAGAAAATCATCTGTAGAAGTGGTGCGACCAGGTCAGGGTTGAGGTGCTCTGGTGGGGTCAGTGTGCACGTACCCTGTTCCTGTTCTCTGGCTAAATGGGACATCAGTTTCCCAGGATGCCAACATATGGTACCTTTCACCAACAGCAAATTGACTTTTAGGGAAAGTAGCTTACAAAAATGATGACTCACTCAGACCCCCGTCTTGCAAACACTTTTGCAGGTGAGTAACTGTGCTCAAGTGAATGGTCTCCTTGACCTATCATTTCCATAAGTGTTCGTAGGATTGGGCCCTACATTTGAAATAGCCCAGCATGGTTCAGTGGCTGCCATACATTATCAGGAAGAGAATGTTCAGACAAGTTGAAGTGAATGGCTAATTTAGACCTTCTGTAGGCATTTTGATTCATGTTTAGCAGGGGCATACAAAACAGCATTGTATAGTCGCAGGGAAAGACAGGCGCCCCGTTGTCTTTAGACAATTCAGAGAGAACAATTTCTCCTTCTCTCCCTCCAGAATGATGCTGTAATACATGTGGTCCATTAAGGTGTGATTTGATTTGTTTTTAAGTCTTCAGGTATGCAGCTGGGAAGAGTCCATAGATTGTTCTATGATGTATTTTATATATATATATAGTATGCAAAATCAACTGGGGGAAAATAAAGGGCTTAGCATAATTCAGGGCAGGAGAGAACATCTGTTCCCTCCAGGCCATTTCCTCCCACTTGGCAGGAAAGCCTGCTTATTAATCACTGTTTTATTTTGCAACCTTCACACAGATACTTGGTGGCTCCAGCCTAAGTGCAAACACACTTGTCCGTGGCCAGCTTATTTCATTTATAATCTGTTGTTCCATAGAGCTGCCACATGCTACCATTGGTATTAGCGTCCTAAACTCATCAGAGCGCTCAATCTGTCTGGGTGTTTTTGTAACACCACCGCCCCCGTCAGATAGAAGTGTGATGAATTTCTACTGCCTCCTATATTTTTCACATTCGTTCTCTTTAATATTGTCACAGCTTGAATGACGACTACTTTGCCTGTACTTGAAAATGTAAAATGAAAGCTGCCATCAGTTACCGCATGAAAAAACTGATAACTCTGTTTGCGGTATAAGAAAAGTCTTTATCTCTTTCTATATATTTTTTTACTTACTGGAAAACCTGAGGTTTATACCATAAATTCAGATTCCAGACCAATGTACTACATTAGACAATGCTGCAATAGAAAAATTAGAACACTACCCCAGCTCTCACATAACTAGCATTTGCAAATCGGACAGGACAGGAACAGGAAGAGGGTGGGAAGAGCAGAACTTTTCTTTTTTTGGGAGGTGGGGTTGAGGTTTATACCGAGGGCGGTCTCACTCGTTCAGGATTGTTTCACACTCATGGTGAAGATTTGCATCTAGTAACTAATGCGTCGTTTTTAATCAAACATTTTTTACTAGGGGGAAAAAAAAAAAGCCAAAGTGTGTTGAACCTTCTTATATGACTTTCATGTAAACCTGTGTGGAATAAATAGGGCTCTTTTTTACTATAAAAGAATGAGGAAAAACACAGAAAAAGAAGTAGCCAATATTAGTACAATGTTAATTTAAAACACAATCTTACAGCCTAATTATTCCACCTGGTTAACAACTTAGGGTGTGTCTACACTGCAGCTGCCAGCCTGCACAGCCCAGCTAGGCAGACTCGTGCTAGCCCGGCTTGAGCTAGTGCACCAAAATGGCAGTGTGGACATTGCAGCTGGTCAACACTGTTACTTTTAGCCGAGTTAGCGTGAGTCTGTCTGCCCGGGCTGGGAGGCTCGCTGCCTGCTGCAGTGTAGACATGCCATTAGTTACTGCAGTTTGTGAGATGATAAAGTGAAGTCTTAGCATAATTGGGGGGTTTTACCATCATTTAGTTAGAGCAAAGCTGACACCATGACTTTCTCTACCAGACTGAATCCACTGTTGGCATCTGACACAGTTTCTTCATTATTTTATACATTTAACCTCTTTTGCCTTCCAGAGTAAATTTGCTACTATATTTGACTCTTTATTCCATCTCTTCCTTGTGAGCATAGTGACAGGATGTCAGCTGGGTCTTTCTTTCTTTCTTGCATGCAAATTTGCAATGAGCATTTGAATGTTTAAAACCACTTGTTTAATGAAGGGTCTATAAGGGGGATGTGAATGGTGATGTTTGGGAATCCCTGACTGAGGCATGAAAATAACTGCACTGGCAGAGTCCGTTCTGACCTGTGTAAGCATTGGAAGTGATGTGTTGGAATAAAAAAGCTGTTTTATTTTACTATTTGTTATGACTGAATAAAAGGTTTTTCACTTGTAGCTGTAATATTTTTTCAAGCATGAATGAGCTTGAAACATGTTAGCGTGTACCTGGACAAGGATTGGGAGGGGAACGAGATCTACTCTAGTCCCTTAGCTTCACTGTGGCCGTTCAGACAGCTGTGTGCCAAGCAGAAATGTATATACTGGGAGCATGCTGCTGTTACCAATGTGCAGAATGAATGGACTTGGAGTATAATTATTGGATGCCAGTGACAAATTTCTAGGGTATGGAAGAGTTTGAGGGGAATAATTTTGTTCGTTCACATGCTTGTTTTACATTTAACCTGACAGAGGGCAGCATAGTGTGTTTTTTAGAGCAGCTGTGTAAACACTAATTGTTCTGAATATCAGAAGAGGGGAAGGCAGTTGCCTTGCATCAGAAGACAAATATTTTGGTTCAGGGTACCATGTGACAATCTTACCATTCGATTTGTGGTGATAAAGACTGGGATTGAAAGACTGGGTAGAAAGCTGGCTAGATTGTCGGGCTCAACGGGTAGTGATCAATGGCTCCATGTCTAGTTGGCAGCCGGTATCAAGTGGAGTGCCCCAAGGGTCGGTCCTGGGGCCGGTTTTATTCAATATCTTCATAAATGATCTGGAGGATGGTGTGGATTGCACTCTCAGCAAATTTGCGGATGATACTAAACTGGGAGGAGTGGTAGATACGCTGGAGGGGAGGGATAGGATACAGAGGGACCTAGACCAATTGGAGGATTGGGCCAAAAGGAATCTGATGAGGTTCAATAAGGATAAGTGCAGGGTCCTGCACTTAGGACGGAAGAACCCAATGCACAGCTACAGACTAGGGACCGAATGGCTAGGCAGCAGTTCTGCGGAAAAGGACCTAGGGGTGACAGTGGACGAGAAGCTGGATATGAGTCAGCAGTGTGCCCTTGTTGCCAAGAAGGCCAATGGCATTTTGGGATGTATAAGTACGGGCATAGCGAGCAGATCGAGGGACGTGATCGTTCCCCTCTATTCGACATTGGTGAGGCCTCATCTGGAGTACTGTGTCCAGTTTTGGGCCCCACACTTCAAGAAGGATGTGGATAAATTGGAGAGAGTCCAGCGAAGGGCAACAAAAATGATTAGGGGACTGGAACACATGAGTTATGAGGAGAGGCTGAGGGAGCTGGGATTGTTTAGCCTGCAGAAGAGAAGAATGAGGGGGGATTTGATAGCTGCTTTCAACTACCTGAAAGGGGGTTCCAAAGAGGATGGCTCTAGACTGTTCTCAATGGTAGCAGATGACAGAACGAGGAGTAATGGTCTCAAGTTGCAGTGGGGGAGGTTTAGATTGGATATTAGGAAAAACTTTTTCACTACGAGGGTGGTGAAACACTGGAATGCGTTACCTAGGGAGGTGGTAGAATCTCCTTCCTTAGAGGTTTTTAAGGTCAGGCTTGACAAAGCCCTGGCTGGGATGATTTAGTTGGGGATTGGTCCTGCTTTGAGCAGGGGGTTGGACTAGATGACCTTCTGGGGTCCCTTCCAACCCTGATATTCTATGATTCTATGATTGTTACAGGAGCCTAGTATCTAATTCCTGGATGGAAACCCTTTTAGGCTCCCTTATCAGTTCCAACTAGAATGTGCGACTGGTATTGTTTCAGCAGTGCTGTGGATGGCTCCAGCCCTAAGTCCTTGCGCTGTGAAGCTTCATCACTCGCTCAAATCGGATACATGGAACAGACATTGGGGCCTGGAAAGCTTTGGAGACAGGGAGGCTTAGTGAACTAAGTGTGCAGTTCATAACTTTTTTCAGTACCTTAGGCTGTGCTCTAGAGCAGCTGCTCCTAACCAAAGGGGGGGCTCAGTCTCTGTGGACCATGCAGTCCTGCCCTTCTTTGCTGGGACTGCCCAGAAAGAGGCCAAAAGAAGTTTTGTGATGTGGACGTCAAGAGGCTAGACTGAGTCCTGCAGCTCCTTCCAAAAAAGCCTCTGATGGCAATGGCTGGACACGGCTGGGTGTAGTTGAAAGGGCAGTGTCCCATTGTGAATACCTCTAGGCCCTCCAGTCCTCAGTCTTTTAACAATAAGAAATAACATTCTCAGTGTCCTGTCTGTAAAAAGGGCTAATGATACTGTCCTCTGGAAAGCACTGTGGTGGGTGAACGTATCAAAGCGCTCTGTAAGAGCCAGGTATTGTTAGACCCCATAGTCTACAATAGGATGAGTCAGCCACCCTGAATTAATTAAAGCTAAGGTACCTTTTCTCTCCTCAGCTTCCTGTCAGAACAGAGGAGTAACCAAGCAACCAAATAGCTCAATTTGCTGTAATTTTTCTGAGTCACGAATGCAAAACATGAGCTAGGCCATTTAAAACAGTTATACGCCTGGGCTGGATGAAAGAAAAGGCCCTCATGCAATAATTAGTGGCTGTGACTGATTTAGGCAAGACCTTGTCTTGCATAACGTGCTGCTTGGTTTCTAAATTGGTCTGCAGTAAGGAACAACAAATCGTGAGACCCACCGCACACCCCCGTCTACAAAATGGGCAATAACTGGCTAGGTGTGGTCATACTGCTGACAATGATCGGGGGCTGATAGTGGATCACAAATTGGATGAGAGCCAGCCTTTTTTGCAACTGGTAATACGCTGGGGTGTTGTAACAGGAGTATTGTATGTCAGACACGGGGTAATTGCACCAGGGATGCCTCAGCTGGAGTGCTGTGTCCAGTTCTGGACAGCACACTTTAGGGAAGATGTGGACAAATTGGAGAGAGTCCAGAGAAGAGCAACAAAAATGATAAAGGTTTAGAAAACCTGACCTATGAGGAAAGGCTTAAAAACAACAACACATGTTTAGTCTTGGGAAAAGAAGGCTGTGGAGGACCTGAAAAGTCTTCAGATACGTTAAGGGTTGTTATAAAGAGGACAGTGACCAATTGTTCTCCATGTCTACTGCAGGTAGAACAAGTAGTAATCAGCAGCACTCACCTGGGATGTGGGAGACCCAGGTTCAATTCCTCTTTCTGGATTTGAACAGGGGTTTCCTACCTGTCAGCCTGGAGTTGGGCTGGTTCCTGCTCATGGGTTGCTAACGGGAGAGAGCGGTGTGCTGGCTGGCTTAGGCTGTTCCCATGCTGGCTTGTGTGGATCGCATTCTTAGATGCTCTCTCCCCCCATTCATTGTAGAGGCAGCCTAGCTGCCTAACTCGGTTTTGTGAGATAAGCACCTACACCCAGTGTTGTTCCTGTGATTTTCTACATTCCTAAGTTAGGTGCCGTGATGCTCAGCGTTGCAGTGCCTAAGTCTTTTTGTGGATCCTACGCGTGGAGAGGAGTCAGGAGAGCAGAGATCAGTGCCAAACTTGGACATGATTCTTAGAGAATTAGGTAAGGAGGGGGAGAAAGGGCAAACAAATAAAACGAGTTAAAGGAGTAAAGTAAAGCAAAATAAAAAGAAATTAACCATAAGCACTGAAGCCAACACAAATAGCTGGGTCCTAGCCAGGGCTTACTGCCCAGGCCATAGCTTTCCTTCTCAATAAAAACGCCTGTCTGAGCTCTCCAGCATTTACAGTTCTCATTTAATGCAGCAGGGACTGAAGGGAGAGACCTGGCAAAGGAAGATTTAGCTTCCTGTTTACCCCATTCCTCATTTTCAAAAATACATATTAATTGGCTGTTAAATGGTACGGGTGCTCTCAAGAAAGTGGGCCCAAATGGATGTCCTTGTGTCATTTGCCACAGAACCTCCACATGCGCAGCTGCCTCTCCTATGATTCTGCTGTCTCTATTCCTGTCCAGTTTTGTGCTCAGAAGTTTGCAAAACTGTGCTCTTTGGATCCTTTTTGACCGGAGTTACAGTCTTCCAGCCACTGAGAGTGTGTGTTTTCTGGGGAATAAAGATGAAATCAGCCTCTGAGGATTTTGTCTCTGAGTTTAGCATCACTAACTCTCTCTTGTTGCATGTGGTTCCATATGAAGTCAGTGGATAAATATTTTCTGTTACACAATGCTGCCATGCTTTTGAGAGAGGGATTATATTAGATATATCTGTGCAGATAAAAGGAGCCGGAAACCAAAACCTTTTTCCAGTGAAGAGCAGGCCTTTTCCAGTGCCCTGTCAAACTCCTCTCTTGTGTATAGAAGAGGGCCAGAGCTCACTTTGTTGACATCATTCAGTAATTCCCAGGTGGTTCTGTGGTGCAGAGCCTGTAGGACAGTGAAGTGGCTTCATTCAACAAGTGGTGTCTGATTAGAGTTGGAAAAGCAACTCTAACAATGCCATCATGGGGTTTCATGATTCTGTTATTCCAGATCAAATTTGCTCACATGACAGCTTCTCTTATTGTCCACGCTGCAAGTTCTACCTAGATCTGAAAATCCAGCTGTGCTTTCTGCCCATTGCATCAGCACCAGCAATAAAGATTCTGTGGTTGGAAATGAGCTAACTCTGGATTATCTTCTGCCTTGTACATCATAAACCATTCATTCTTCTGCAGTCCTGCAATTGCGAATTCACCCTTATGTACCGCTTAAACCCTTACATGATGCATAGGTCTTGAACTGCACAGGAGTGAATTTCATCTACATTGAGGTAATCACTGCTTTAGGATATGGCAACATTCATGTGGAAAATGTCTTGTTACCGTAGAGCAGTGAAGATGTTAACAAATGGGAATTTGTCTGAACAACATTCCTTTTGAAATAAAGGAGAAGTCATGGTTTAAATGTTTACGTGTGGAAAACGTAGGGTGTTTCCTCTCTTGGAGTCATGGATAAACCCTGTATTTCTCATGCAGCCTCAGGTGTTTTTTTCTTTTTTCTCTATGCTCTTCTCTGTGGTGCTTTTTAAAAATTCTGTTCTATTATTACGTAGGCTGGAACTCCAAACCTTTGGCCTTAAACAGTTATTTGCCTCTGGATTACTGCATGAGTTAAAAAAGAAATGTATTCCCCTAATCATCGCA
Source organism: Lepidochelys kempii (assembly GCF_965140285.1). Taxonomy (NCBI): domain Eukaryota; kingdom Metazoa; phylum Chordata; order Testudines; family Cheloniidae; genus Lepidochelys; species Lepidochelys kempii. Next base: position 2,610,914 of record NC_136405.1, on the reverse strand, counting down.
GGGCAAAAACATCTTTCCAGCAAGAATCTTAGTCTGTGTAGCTCAACCATACATTTAGTTGAATGTCCCACATTTTTAAATGTAATATTCCATGAAAAGTAAATGGGTTTTAACTAAGAGAATAAAATATTTCATGAAATCCCATGCTCTGTGGATTTTCCCATTCCTTGTTCAAACTTGTTCTGCATCATCGTGTGATCATGCTGCATCATAAGGTTATTACAAAAACAAATTGTCTCTGAAAAGATAAACTTTCAAAGGTAGCAACTCCTATTTGGGAGTGTTATATAAAAAACATTAGCGAATCAAGCCCCACTTGAATAAACCAGAGCCTACAGCGGGGTCTCCTGTTGACACTGGGCCCCTGTGTATAAATAGCTAAGTGTACTTTGGGCCAGAGTGAGCAAGAAGGCTCCTTTCGTGCAGGGTTAGAGCATTCACTAGAGAGGTGGGAGACCCTCACCACGCATCTTTGCCCTTGCTTTTTTGCTGACATAAACACAAAGCACAGTGTCGATGTAATATATTAAATGATACAAGAATTTGCTCCTTAAGGGGAAGGGAGGCAGAAAGAATCACAAGTAACAGAGGCCAGCTGAGCACTACTGGAAGCTGCTCAGGAGAGCCCTGTAACAACCTGAACAGGCCAGAATACTGTCTGTGTATTGTTAATTATTATTGTCAATGTACTTAAAGGTTAATTGATGATGCCTCTCTAGGAACACTAGCTTCCTTATGATTGTTAATGGCATCACAGGGATAAGCAATGGCAATTAGCAATCCCATACTTGGTCCCTGCCCGCAGCTGCCTGTCGTCCGTGCAATGCGCCCGGGGCACGACACGCACCCCCGCACCGGGCCAGCCCCGCTTTGCAGGGTGCACGGCCACTCCTGGGCGGCGCTGAGCCCTGCTGACCTTTCCGAAATGGCCGCCGCGCGCGGCCAGTCTCAGGGCGCAGCCTCGCTTCCCTGGCCCCACCTCCCGCGGCCATTGGCCGGGTGGGTCGGATGGCGCGCGCCGATTGGCTGATATGAGGGGGCGGGGCGTGCGTGGCGGAAGTGGGGCTGGGAGCGGCTGCTCTGCGGGGGATGTGGGGGAGAGCCGGGATGGCAGCGGGCGCAGGGTTGGGCCCGGCGCTCCGGGCGGTCACGGAGCGGGTGCAGCAGGCGGCGGCCAGGCGGCCCCAGGTGAGAGGGGGTGGGGCCGCTTGATTCACACTCCCCCCCCCCCCAGCACCGGGGTCCCCCGCCCTATGGGCCCCCCCCAGCACCGGGGTCCCCCGCCCTATGGGTCCCCCGCCCCCCCCCAGCACCGGGGTCCCCCGCCCTATGGCCCCCCCCCAGCACCGGGGTCCCCCGCCCTATGGCCCCCCCCCAGCACCGGGGGGTCCCCCGCCCTATGGGCCCCCCCCAGCACCGGGGTCCCCCGCCCTATGGGTCCCCCGCCCCCCCCCAGCACCGGGGTCCCCCGCCCTATGGCCCCCCCCCAGCACCGGGGGGTCCCCCGCCCTATGGGCCCCCCCCCCAGCACCGGGGGGTCCCCCGCCCTATGGGCCCCCCCCCCAGCACCGGGGGGTCCCCCGCCCTATGGGCCCCCTGGCTGCCCTTCCCGCTGGGCCCCCCAGCACTGAGGGGGAGCAGGGCCTCTTTCTCTTCTCCCGCCCCCAATCCCCCCGCCCCCCCAAGCTGGCTCTGTGTGGTAGGGTGAGTTTCTGGGAGGCGGGTGCTAAGGAGTGAAAGGGGGGGGTTGGGGCTGGCTGGGGGGGGGGGGTTGGGGAAGGAGTGTGTTTAAGGTGGGGAGGGCAAACGGGGGTTGGTTAGGCGGCTGCAGAGCGTCTCTCCCCCTCCCCCGAGTTGGCTGGGTTTTCTCTTTCCTCCTTTCAGTTGAAATCGGCTTTTATTGTTCCCCCCAATTCTAGGAGCCCCACGTGTGTGTGTGTGGGGGGGGTCTCCTACACCTATCCAGAGCGCGCCCCCGCTGCTTTAGGGGCTGCTGTCCTTCTTCCGTCCCCAAGACGTGCTCCTCCACCCCGTGTCGCCTTCTGAAAATATCCCACCCCCGGCACTGCGCTACTAATCGTCCCTCTCTGTCTCCCACTTCTAAAAGCATAAGTGCCAGGAGGGATTATCCCAGCCCTTGTATTTTTGTGTTGTATCTAAGGGAAGGAAAAATCAGGGAATTTTTGCCGTCCCTGAGGGATTCTGGTAGCGTAACTAATGTAAGCACCCAGATACATTTCTCCCAGCTGTCCTCTTCAGTCCAGCTCTGGCTGCTTGAGTGGCCTAATGTAGAGCTTGAAAGAAGGCCCTGCTTTTTCTATACTGAGGATTTCTCACTCTCCTGAAGTTTACGCCCGACTGGGCAGTAAGAAGTCAAGAAACGTTTGTAGGGAATTAGCTGTAAAAAGAGCGTGTCAAAAGTTTCTGTAAGGCCATACCACTGGGGAAACAACGTTGTGTTGGAAAGTTAACGAACATATTAACTGACATGATTTTGTACTTCATATGGACGAGGACAGATGTGGTTAATGACATGCTAGCTGGTTGTAGCTATGCTTAGGAGCAGCAGAGGGTTAACTGCAACTGGTTTAGTAGTTTTTGAGAAAACATTGTCCTTGTCTACATGAGGTGCAAAGTCACAATAAACCCTAAGTTAACACATCTTCTAACATGATGCTCTTTCTCAGTGTAGATGTGGCCAAATTGTCAGTTAAGATTGCTGGACCTTGTCTACATAGGGTGCTATTTCTGACTGAGTCCATCTGTGGATGCTCTTATTCTGGAATAAGAGTGCTTTATTCCAGATTAGTTTATTCCATGTTGGAATAAGAGCAGTCACCTAGAGTTAATCAGGAATAGTTACTCTGCTTTAAATTCATACCCTATCTTATTCCATCTGTCTTTCATGTGTAGATAAGCCCTTGAAGCATCTCGCCAGCATGGCCCTTATGACTGCAAGTGGAAGAGACCCTCCTCAAGACAGTTATTAAATTCTTCTCCTTAGTGGCATATTGTGGCACCTCCTGCACTACAGAGCAGGTTGCTCTAGACTACAGGCTTTTGGAGAGAGAAGAGGCTGTTCTTTTAAGTAGCTGGCCATGAGGATAACTTCACTAGATTTTGAATAGCCCTCTCAACTGAGGAGCAAACTTGAGGTTTGGTCCTGGTATTCATGCCACTGACTTCTCACAACTGCTTCCTTTGACAGGGTCTCCCTGCTGTACAGCCTCGACTCGTGGCTGTCAGTAAAACCAAACCTGCAGACATGGTTATAGAGGCCTACAATCAAGGGCAACGCAGTTTTGGAGAAAACTATGTAAGTGCCCCCACCTTTCTTCCATTATTTCATAGGCTTTAAGGCCAGATGAGACTGTTGGGATTTAGTCCATCATGCTGCATGGTATAGGCCGTAGAATTGCATCCACTGAATTCCTGCTGGCCCAAGAAGTTGATCTTGAACTACAGCATGCCTTTTAGAAACTGTCTGACAAGCATTCTCTCTTGTGGTGAGCCCTTAAGCTTTAGCCCCTGGATGACTAGTAAAAGCGGACTCTGCTTCGAATCCACATTTAGGTTTTCTTTTGTGGACTGGAGCATTTATCTTTATTTTAAGGTTGGTTAACCACCACTGTATGAATTCTTGTCTTCTAATTTCTTGACAAATGCTATAGTTCCATCCTAGACAACAGGGCATAATGGAAAGGGGAGTAACTGGGTATTTTACCCAGCAAGCCATAACCCTGGGCTGCAGTATTTCATGGCTAGCTCCTTTGCTTACATCCTGCTCTGTTTTTGCAATTAAACCTCAGGCAGCGGTGTCAAGAAGGGAGAGCTACAAGCAGTGCTAGAAACTTTGATATTTCTGTACCAAATAACAGCACTGTTAGCTGACCTCCTGTGCACAAGGATGCTAGCTTATGGCCAGGTAGAGGAGGGGGGGAAAAAATCCAGATGTTCATTCTTGGTAAAGTAGTGAGAAAAAGTGCCCTGTATCTGAATGCTGTTCAAAGTGCAGTAGAAGTAAAAGTGCACTGCCTAACTTCAGAGTCCTCTTCTACCAAATGCCAGACTCTCAGCAGAGTAGTGCGTGTCTGTTATACTCCACGTAGCACGTTCTGCTCGTGATGCCAATGTATTACATCCATTAGCATTACTGGGTGCTACAGAGGGGAGAGCAGTCCCCATCTCACCATCATCCCCATACGCACTCCTTGGAAAGTCCGTAGTTGTGTATTTGCTGATACAGCTGTACGGTGTACTGTGCCACAACCAGCGTTCCTGGGACACCTCTGCTCTTCCAGCAGAAAATGGAGAACTGCCTGATGTAGTTTTAACAAGAGAATGTCTTTAATTCACTCAGGTTCAAGAATTGCTAGAAAAGGCATCAGACTCCAAAGTAAGTATACTGTTGGGTTTTTTTATATAGTCTCCCCGTCACCCCCAAAGTATCTTTACAATTATGCAGACATTCCATCGATGCTTTAAGGAATCAAGGTGGAGGGTGGGAGTATCCTTAGTTTCAGGCCTATTTATCAGAACTCTTGAAGCTCCTGTCAATGAGCACAATTAGTCGTGAGGCTTGCATATGGACCCTGCATTGCCAGTAATGATCTCTGCAACAGCAGATACAGGCTGTTCTCAGGTTTTAAAGACCAGGGATAATGACTTGCTTTTGAAAAACAACATTGTTTTACAGTTAGCTTTTTGCTCACATTTTGCATAACATTCTATTCCCTTAGTCCTCCCCACAGGAACCAACCTCACTAGCACCAGAAGCACTGTCTGAGCCAAACTTCCCTCAGTATGTTATAGAAAGAGGTGTCTGGCTTGTTTGTTTTTTTTCAGCCCCAAATGCTTTTTGGCTGGTGAAAAAATTGCAGTTCAAACTCGATTAATTCTCTTCCTCTGTTCTCAGATTATGTCTTCATGTCCAGAGATTAAATGGCATTTTATAGGCCATCTGCAGAAGAGCAATGTCAACAAACTGATTGGTAAACTTTTAATTTAACTTCTTTATGCTCAGTGTACCAGAGCAACAAGTTCTTCCAGTGTCATAACTTGCTTGATTAACCCATTAGTGCAGTTGATTACAGGCCAAGAAAGCATGGTCCTGGCTTCATGTTTTACTTTTACTTCTGTCTGCTGTTATCCTTTCCCATAGTCCACTGCTGGCTGGAGGCCATTCAAAATGGCTCTGTGATACCTTTGTTGCACAGGAGGCAGGGACCCCTTCATTGGGGGCATATGACTTTGGTGTGTCTGATATTTGCCTCTGGCTGCAAGAGAGAACTGCTTTTGTGTTTGTGAATTTTCACATACACTAAAATAAAAAGCAGCCTGTGGAACTCATTTCCACAAGACATCAAAGACCAAGAGCCTAGCAGGATTAAAAAAAGACTAGACGCTTGCTTGGATAATGGGGCTATTCTGAGCTTTAAAGGTAAAACTTTCAAAAGTGCATAAATGAGGCCTTGGCTATACTAGAAAGTGTTGGCTGGTATAGCTATACAGCAAACCTGCCTAGTGTATAGTCGGTTCATACGTACCAATGAGTTCTTCTTCCGATATATCTATTACCAGGTTCCCAACAAAATAAGCTATGGCTATGTCCACACTACAAAGATAAGTCGACCTATGTTAGGTCAACTTACAGCCACTGCAGTAATTACTGTGGTGGCTGCTGTCCATGCTACTCTCCTTCTGTCGGTGGTGCACGTCCTCACCATGAGTGCTTCCACCAACTGAAGAGGGGCAGTGTGGGGGGCTGAGAACTCCAGGGCTTTCGGCTCCACACCAGGAGTCCAGCTGCCCCGGGGGCTTCTCGCCTTCCAGCTCCCGACTGTGGATGGGAGGCCAGCCACCTGGGGCTTCTCGCCTTTGGTGGGGAGATCCACGCCTGGAGTTCGGCCGGCTGCCACAGTGCCGGGGGACGGCAGGGCTCCCGGTGAGGAGTGGGGAGCCCAGGCGGCAGCCCAAGCTGGGAGCCTGGGTGGCAGTCTGGCTTGGAGTGGAGACTGGGCAGCCGCCCAGCTTTGAGGTAGCTTTCTTGTCAATTTCATGGCTCCAGTGGAGCCATGAAATTCACAAGAATGTCAGCCAATAGCCCATGTAAGACTGCATTGCCCTAACTACACGGACATAAGCCCTGCACCCCTTATTGAGGTGGTTTTATTATGTCCGCATAGCAGGGGAGTTACATCGGCGGGAGGAGCATTTCAATGTGTACACCTCCACTATTTTGTCGACAAAACTCTGTAGTGTAGAGAAGGCCTAGATCAGAAAAAACACTCCTCTTTGGGTATCACTGCGTCTACACTAGGGCTTTTGCAGACCCACCTATAAGTATTGGAAGGGCTGTAAAACCTCTTGGGCGTGCACCAACTTCTATTGGGTGAGGAGGAAATTTCTTGGAGTAGACTCTCTCATACCTACCCACTGTGGGTTTGTTGCAGCTGACACTGGCTACTGTGGGAGACAGGCTACTGAGCTGGGATGAGGCTATGGTCCAATCCTATCTGGCAATTCTTGAATCCAATACAGAATAGTATTTCATTGATTCCAGGGTATTTTTGATGTTTACTTAGCTCTTCTACAGCCCAAGCTCTCTCTGTGCTGGGTCACTGTGACCTCTTATAAGAGTGGGGAGAAGATGTCTCACAACTGAGGGATATTTTGGTATGTACCATTTGTAGCAAGGGGTCAAGCTGAATTGCCACCATCTGCTAAATTGGGTACAATAATCTGTGTTCCATGGCAAATGCACACTGTAGCACACTGAACTTGCTATGCAAAGTCTAAAGTCTGTCTTTGGTGTATGGCACTAAAGAATGATTGAAGCCTTGTGGAAACCTGGTGACAAGATCATTCTGTTTCTCTGTCTCTCTTACTGATGCCTGTCTGCATGTTAGTTCCTCTGCCCCTGCTGCTTCACAGAGAGGGGCTTATGACTTCAAGTGGGGAGTAAACAGCAGGAGCAGATGATCCAAAGATCCACCACCATGTTCCTCGTGCAAATGGCCTTGGTAAGAAAGAGCAAGGCAAGAAAAATACAGTAAGCTCAAGGGGTCTAAACAGAACTTTAAGCTAAACACTTCCTGCACTGCATGAGACATCTGCAGCTTTAAAGTTTTAGAAAGCACTGTTACAGGTTAAATCCTCTTTCAATCCATTTCTTTCCTTGACAGAGATTTTCAACTATTTCATTTGGTTTGCACCCAAAATTTCTCTCTCCATATCTTCCACTTCTGTTGGTATCAAGAAGCTGGGTGCCATTTTGCATTTAGTTCCTACAGTGCTGTATGTTCTCAATGTGCTGTACAACCACAAACTAATCCTCGCAGCCCTTGTGAGGGAGGTCGGTAGTGTTCATTTTATGGATGGGGAAACTGAGATCCAGAGGTGAAGAGACTTGCCCAAGGCAAATGTATTGGATCCAGGACTGAGACTTGGGAGATCCTGGCGACAGTTAACAAGAGGCTATTGCCAGTTGAGGCAGACAGTGTTCCAGCTACAGTTGTTTGTGCTTTTGCCAACAGAAGTGCCCTCAAATCTGCTTTATTTCTCCTTAGCTGTCCCCAATCTGTTTATGGTGGAAACAGTGGATTCTGTGAAACTGGCAGACAAAATGAACAGCTCGTGGCAGAAAAAAGGGTCATCGCAGAGGTTAAAAATCATGGTGCAAGTTAACACAAGTGGAGAAGATAGTAAGTGGTTGGACACTTGAGCTAATGACCTTCATGTTCTGTTAGCACTATTGATGGGTATGATGTAGCTGGGTTAGACTGATTTGTGTATTTCTAGAGCTACTCTAGGTCTGAAATTCAACCTGCCTTCAGTGTTTTAAAATGGAGTCTCTCTTTCCAGTCTGAATAGCTCAGTTAAAAAAAACCTCCATTATCAGTGAGAAATTGGGGAGGCAGTAAATCCTGCAAGAAAACAGGAAAAGCCAGGCTTGGGTGTCCTTTGCTGGCATCACCAGAGCAGTAAATGCTATTCCTCGCATTGGCCAGGCCTCAATTATGCAGCAAACAAAATGTTTGTTTCAAATGCCATTGGAAATATGGGGCCATGGGTGGGAGCCTCGCTTGCCTAACAGAAATCAAGCAGATATGTGACAAGACACACATGCATTTTTAGTCCAGGTCTCCACTTAAGTTTTTACCAGCATAGCTATAGTCCGCTGGGGTTTTTTGTTTTGTTTTAAGAACACACCTGCACAGGCAAAAGCCCTGGCATAGAGGCTGTTTTAACAGCACAAAGTGCTTTTGCCAGTTTGCCGTATTTCACTCACTGACCCAGAATAAGCTATACTGGAAAGGCACTCTTTTTGTGGTATAACTGCATGTCTACACCAGGAGGGTTTGCCAGTGTAGTTATACCAGCAAAACTTAAGTGTAGACAAGGGCTCATATTTGAAAGCACAGAGGAGCGGTTGCAGAGAACAGAGTAAGCGGGGCACTGTCACCATTTCTTTCAAGATTGATTTTCTTTTAACATAGATTTTTTTTTTTTTTTTGTATTGCAGACCTCTTGGGTGCTGCTCCTACATCAGGTGAAGCTAGTGGTCAAAGTGTCCAAAGTAGCAGTGCTAAGGAGAATGCATAGGAGACTTTTCAGTGCTCTAAAACCACTAGACCACCCCCGATGCTCCACAGCTCTTGAGGGGCTGCAGGTGGCTGTACCACTCTGTGCTCCATTTGGGAGAGCCTGTGTCTGGTTTGATACTGCTGTAGGCCATAGATATTTGGTGGGCTAAGTTACAACAAAATGAAAACCATCTCTAGGCAGCCTCTGGCCCTGAGCAGGGAACTCGATATGGAGTTTGACGGTGTGTTGCTGTTTCACCATTGCGGTATATGCCTTCTTTTTCAGGTAAGCATGGACTCCCACCTGGAGAAATAGTGGGAACAGTGGAGCATATAATCAAGGAGTGTCCAAGCCTGGAGTTTGTGGGTCTGATGACAATTGGCAGCTTTGGACATGACCTCAGTAAGGGACCAAATCCTGACTTCCAGGTAAGACTTCCAAATCTTTGGATTCACTGGAAATCAGTGGCTGGATTCACTGGAAATCAGTGGTAAGATTCCCAATGCCTGGGACCACAGTTTAGCCCTTCTGGCAGTAATCCTGGCTAGGGCTTGTGGAGGACAGCTAAACAGACAACCACCACACTACTTGTAAGGGGAAGTACAGCTACCATGAACCCAACTGACTGAGACTATGCCATCTCTTCCACAATGAGGCAAGGAAACAGGTACATAGCAGCAGGATGAGAGAGGTGCAGCATCCAGTTACAAAACAGCTAATTAAGGGCTACTGTTGTTAGTTCTTCCAGTTTAAAAGGCTGACTTCAGAAAGGCATGCTGGAAGATAGTCACGCTACTGTAAGAACGTAAGTCAGTGCGACCAGCTCCCCGGCCATGGTGTCAGAACTCCCAACAGCCGTAGAATTTCAGTCCCTTTCTTCAGGGATGGGTTTAATTTTCAAAACCAGAACAGATCCCCAGATCTGGCTACATGGCGTCTCCTCAGGCCTCTTCCTCAGAGGGCTTCTGCCTCTGCCCTGTCTAGACAGGAGGTGTCTCCAGCAAAGTCTTCCACTTAGCTGGTGGGGAGAGCCCCCTTTCAGGTCCTTTCCCAAGTCCCTGCATCTCCTGAAGAGTTCTCTCCTAACTGAGCTGCTTGCTGGCCTTTCATCTGAAGACCAGGTGATCTGCAGGCTACGCCTGATTCCTGGCCTGGGCAATGCATGATTAGACACAGTTGCAGCCAAGCCCAGCTCCCTCAAAGGGCCGCCCCACCATGTGCTCACAACCTTATCCTGCAAAGAGTTTTCGCACACCTGTACTCGAGGTGCTACCGTGGCAATGCTGTAGTGCAAACGCTGCAGTGATGGAGTGGGAAGTAAATCCACCCCTCTCCAGAAGTGTGACCCTCTCAAACCCCTGAGGGACTTTGCAAAGTCGATCTCCGTTTTCGGTGTAGACCAGGCCTTGTCAGGATCAGGAGGAGGCTGCTGGGTTCCGCAGGTCACACCTTGTATCGGAACAAGTAGTTAACCTCTCTAACAAACTCTCATTTAATTACGCTACAGAAAACGCCCGTAACTGCGTAAGTGTAGCTTCTGCCAGTGTCATTTGCGTGTGGTAACTAACGAAGTGTTCTACAGACCTTTCCTGGGTATTGGAAGGAAGTGAATTGTTGGTTGGTGTCTTCATTGCGTTAGTGTTTAAAGACTTCGGTCAGGGATAAGCTCCTATCTGGTAGGCGATGTATTAACCTGACACGGATGGTCCCTGCTCTAAAGAGCTTGTGTTAAAAGTATGACAGTAAGGCTCCAAATGAAAATAGTCTTCAGCTTACTCCAGTGTTCACTCCTTAATACTTGGCATTTCTAGAGCATTCTTGGTTTGCACAGCACTTTGAAGACAATATCCTGAGTCCACTCTGAGGTAGGTAAATGGTATTGTCCCCTATTCCATAAAGAGAAACGGAGTGACCTAGAGGTTCATGACTTGTGCGTGGCTGCAGAGGCCATCGGTATCAGCACTGGGATGAGAACGTGGGAGTTCCTGACTCCTAGTTCTAAAATGCAGGCTAGCACAGCTTCACCTTGACCACAGGATTTGGAAATGCTGATGCACCCTTATCCCTGGAGGTGCAAAGGTGTCAATTAACTTTGTCTGATTTACAAGGAAGTATAACTTAGAACAGCCTGGTCCTTTGCATATCCCACCAGTCCTCTCTTGAGGCTGTATCCAGGACATTCATAGGCACCCGTCTTGTGAAGATTGCTGAGGAAATGCACTGAATCGCCTGATCAGACAGATCTGCCTTCAGGCAAAGCTTCAACCTCATCTTGCTTTCGCTGTTTTCTGCTTTGAGGGGCCTGTGTCTGAGGCCAAGTAGCGTAAGGTCCTATCGCTGCTCCGAATTAGCAGATCTGCTCCAGGCACACTGCTGTGACACTCAGTCCCTTGAGAGGATGTGTGTATTGTCACTAATGTGGCCTACAGATAAGCTGCATTGTAAATTTTCAAAAGCTCACGAGGTATCTTAAAAACAGGCATGAGTCCTTGAGAACAGGGAGAATGGGAACTGCAGCCAGATGGAGGGAATCTCCAAAAGATAGCCTAAAGCTTGTTCCAGGACACACTGAATGCTTTACAGTGTAACTGCTGAGCAATGTGTAATCCTCCCCTTGTTTCCTCTCTCAGGTTTTGATATCCTTGCGACAGGACATATGCGAAAAGCTAAATATCCCCATTGAGAAAGTTGAGCTGAGTATGGGCATGTCCACAGACTATCAACATGCAGTAAGTCTGATTTCCTTTGGCCACCCAAGATCTAAGGTAGCAGTCATCCCACCAATGCCACCTCCCTCTAGGGATAGTGACAGCACAGGCCAGGGATCCAACAGCCAGACCTTGCAGCCCATCCTGCACTGAGATTCTGAAGCTAAGTCTCCTTAACTGAGACTGATCTGAATTGTCATCTTAGAACTAGGTCATCGTTGATCTGTTTGATAGCTTCTCCTGTTTGTCATGACCCTTTCCAGAGTAAGGCTTGCTCCAGTGACTTCCACATTAGTGTGACTCTGAGCACTGATTCTGTTAAGGACACAACCTGTGTATCTAAGGTACCTACATGGACCTCATCTCTGGGCTGTCTGAGCCCCTCCCAATCATTAATGTATTTCTCCTCCCAACACCCTTGTGCGGCAGGGCAGTGCTATTATCCCCATTGTACAGTGGGGAACAGAGGCACAAAGCCTAAGTGACTTGCCCAAGCTCTCACAGGGCATCTGAACCCGGGGTTCCCGGGTCCCAGGCTAGCACCCTAAACACTGGGCCATCCTTCCTCTCTTTTGTTATAAAGCAGGCAAGCACAGGACTAGTAAACTCCGGCAGTTCTGTTCTGGGATCTGCTGTCAGCATGGGAATAGGGCTAACTTGTTCCACTGGTGGATACCTTTTGCGCGATGGCTTATAACTGGAGTAAATGATCAAAAGGGCACTTTGAAGCCCAAATGTGGGGCAGAGATTGCATGTGGGAATAGAGGACACATGCATTCTTGTGTGTGCTACTGATTAAGCCCCAAGCTGGGTTACAGATAGGGTTAATGGTCTGTGGGACAACTTTGTATTGAGCCACGGCGTCTGAGGGCTGTCTTGTTCCCTCTTCTCTCTCCAGATTGAGGTTGGATCCACAAATGTCCGGATTGGAAGCGTTATTTTTGGAGAGCGGGACTACTCCAACAAACCAGCCAATGCCAAGGCCCTCAGTGACACTAAAAGCAAAGTGGAGACCTTGGCTGTGCAAGAGCACTAAATAGAAAGAGGAAAGATGTTCTAAACTACAGGACACCAGGGAAACTTAACTATGCACTTTCATCTCCTTCCATAGTGACAGCTTGTCATGCCAGTGAGGGGAAATACCTGGTAATAGACCAGAGGTCTCAGAACCTATAACGATTACTGTATGTGAGTAGAAACTGGATTTTTTTTACCTGCAAACAACAAGAAAATTTGTGATTGAAAATCACTTGGCATCTTAGCTACTTTTAAGAACAATCACTCTTGGATAACTATGTTGGATAAACTGATTAAGCACTAGAATTGAGTTATTAACGAGCAACAGGCGTCTCCAGCAGTCTCCGTGATTATATTTTTAATATGAGGAGTGGTTTACCTGATGGAGGACTAACTTCTGGTTAGCCAGTTTTAATTTTGTCAGAGGCATCTCTAAATATCCACTCATCTTGAGTGAGAGAGTACATGGCTCAATAGCTACCATATGTGTAGGTAGAAGCTACTTTGTAGAGACATATCGATAACACTTAACAGTATTGACACTGAAGAGAATATATCCATTCCAATGAACTGATGAGTGAATAAAGAACACAGTTGCTACTGTAAGTCAATGGCACTCTGCTTTTGGCACGTAATTTGAAAGGTGCGAGTGTGCTGGCTGGCCAGAGGTTGTATTTGTCCTCTCCAGACTGGCATTGCTAACTCTTACCACTGGTGACATATCTCCTGTCTTTGTAGGCTGCTTTTAAGCCTTTAACCTTTTCCCCTTGTAAAGTGTTGAGTTACTTACATACTACCCAATAAGTCCAGTTGCAGTGTGCCCTACTAGCTAGAGCAGGGAACTGTCTCAGACTCCTGGCTCTGCCATTGGCTTGCTATGTGATCTTAGGCAAGCCACTTAACCACTCTGTGCCTCAGTTTCCCCATCTGTAAAATGGGCATAATAATACTGACCTACCTCACATGGGGGATTGTGAGGCTTGCTTGTTTGTAATGTGTTTGAAACCCTTGGAGGAAAGGTGCTGCAGAAATGCAAAGTATTATTACCCCATTGCATCCAGATGTACATGAAATCAGTCATATTGCCACTGCACAGATGCTGTAATATAGTTCCCAGATCTTTAAATTCACTTATTCATTGGCCTTGGCCTCTGCTTTTTCTAAAAGCAAGAAGGAGGTACTTGTTTCATCCAGGCTTGGATATAAACTTTCATCCCTCTTGCAGCACAGAGTTTCACTGACCATGTTTACAGCAGATCTGTTTTGTAACTCGCATTTTGACAATCGGCTTCAGGGTCTTGTCTGTTGCCAGAATGAGGAAACCTTCGTCACCAGTAGCAATACCTGCTTTTCATGGCAAAAGGCTTCTGTGTGTGCACGTGTTTGGTTAAATCAGCCGTGGGTTTTATCTTCTAAATGTAACTGAAAAGAACACCCTCTTGAATCAACCTGTCATGTTCCATAGCTTCAACACTGCATGCAGTCCGAACGGCCCTTGTCAGAGCTGCAGAGGGTGGTGTTTGATATAGTATGTTAATAAAACCATTGTGAATTTGAATACCATCTGTGCCAATCACAAAGCTATTAAAGATAATGGTCCCTTCTGACCTTAGTCTATGATTTTATGTTTTGGATGAACACGGCGGGACAGTTGCTATGCAGGACAGCCCCATGTTATGCAGGTGATGTTCAGTGAGACTGGCTTGTCTTGGAGGAGGGGGTTGCTTTGAATGACAGCTGAAGCAAAGGGCCTGCTTGCCTGCATAAGAGGAAGGGCTTCTTGATCAGAGGAGAAAATAAACCGAGACTGTAGAGCGTCCAAAATGAGGGGAGCAGTTCTCTCACTGTGCCTCTGGGTGGCACTGCCCCCCAATTCTGTAGAGCTGGTTTAAGAGCCATATTCGTACCTCTTGGCTGTGGGGTACAGATACGTCCATAATAATCATAGGCTAAAATCGCTAGCTAGAGGTATGGAAGTGTTTTGTGCTCTCCAGCCACAAGGAGGCTGGGACAGAGCAGGAAGTACCCAAGCAAGGAACAGGCCTGAAGCAAGGGAAACAGAGAAGAAATTCTAGAGAGCATTAGCCAATGATTCCCCACCTCCCACCCCAAAAAATAAAAAGGAAGATGGTAGAATGACTATCACTACAGATTTATTCCTTGATAGCTGGTTGTCAGGTGAGCCAACACAATCTCCTGGCCTACATGGTGCTTTTCCACCCTGATCTCTACAGCAATAACGAGTTTGGGCTATTTGTATTTTTATATGTCAAACAAGCCCTTATCTTCAGTATGCTTTCTGGACCACAGAAGAACGGGACTAAATGATGATGGACTCAGCTGTGAATCTGTTTCTTCCTTAGCTCATATTCCCTCCATGAAGCCCACCTGCTTTCCCTTCTCTCCCATCTTCTCCACTCGCTTCCTGAGTGGAAACTGGATGCTAGTGGGTCTTAATGAGGCAAGGAATGATCTAGACTGGAAGGTAGGTGCCAGGGCCATAGTACTGCAGGAACCTATTGGGTTAGTGGGTTAATGCAGTGGACTTTGAATTCTGGAGAGCGGCATTTAAATAACAAACTAGGTCACCAGTGAACGTTTGGTTTCCAAGTCTGTGTGTGTGTGTGTCGATTTGCACTCGGCAGCAGCACCAAAGAGATGCCTAGGACTCAAATAGCAGGATCTGCCGCTGGCCTTCAGTGAAGTATGGCCACAGCTGATGTGAGGAGGTATGCAGCATTAGAGATGCACTTTGACTTCCTGCCGCGACTCTCCCGCCCTGCCGATCTAAGGAGTGGTATTGAGGGCAGCCTAGAGGGAGGAACTAGGCCATTGTGATCACTGGTTGTGGAGGAGGGAGTGCCAACATGACAAGGCATTAATGGGGAAAGCATGGCGCTGCTAGCGTCTGTTCCCCAGCTGGGCAGCCGCTTCACTCTCCTGCATCTCCTCTCCCCCTCCCCCCGCTTCCAGCATGCATTTTCGTGCACAACTTTTTGTGGTGGTGCAAGGTGTCACTGACAACCCAGGAGCCTTCTGTCTCCGCTGCAGGTTTGATGGGCAGCACCAGTGCCAGCTTCAT
Organism: Lepidochelys kempii; assembly: GCF_965140285.1. NCBI lineage: Eukaryota > Metazoa > Chordata > Testudines > Cheloniidae > Lepidochelys > Lepidochelys kempii. The sequence continues at coordinate 2,595,521 of NC_136405.1, read as the reverse complement.
GCACACCCTGCCAGTAGAAGGCTATCCTCCCCCAAAGCGGGAATTTGGTCTCCTTGGGCCATTCTGAGGCTGGCAGCAAGGGTGCCAAATGTGGTGGTTCTCCCTGTCCAGGGAGGAGTGGGCTTAGACACCCACTCATTTTACAGAGGCCACCTGCCAGATGCTAACCGCTGGTCACTGGAATGGAGTCAAATCCTTGTGATGAAAGGTTCCCTGGCCTGTTAGTAACCCCATGGCACCTCATCTCCCTGCAACATGAGCTTTATTTACATCTATTAAAATAAAGGCACTTCCCTAGTTTGCTGCCACTCCAATTCCCTCTTCTAGGGGCATTATCACTGTCAGAACTTGCCTTGAAAGAATAATCTCAGCCAATGAAGGCTTCGTCTTGGGGTCGGATGGGTTCCCCCTCCCGTATGAAAAGCGTGAAGAAGTACTTACGTTTGTTTTAAACTTGCGGCCTGTTACTTCCAGTGGGTGTCCTTCAGTTCTTGTGTTGTGTGAAGGTGTAAATAGCACTTTCGCTTTCTTCACCCCAGTTATGATTTTATAGACCTGTATCCTGTCCCCCGCATTAGTCCCCCCTTTTCCAAGCTGAACAGTCCCAGTCTTTTTAATCTCTCCTCATACGGAAGTGGTTCCATCCCCCTCATCATTTGTGTTGCCCTTCTCTGTACTTTTCCCAATTCGAATATATTTTCTTGAGATGGGGTGACCAGAACTGCAGGCAGTATTCAAGGGATGGGTGTACCATGGATTTAGTGACCTTATGATGTTTTATGTCGTCTTTTCTACCCCCTTCCTAATGGTTTTGACGGCCACCGCACATTAAGCGGCTGTTTTCAGAGAACTATCCAGTTGACTCAAATCTCTTTTGTGAGTGGTAACCGCTAATTTAGACCCCACCATTTTGCAGGTGTAGTTGGGATGATGTTTTCCAATGTGCCTTACTTTGCACTTGTCAACGCTGAATTCCATCTGCCAGTTTGTTGCCCAGTCACCAGTTTTGTGAGTTCCCTTTGTAACGCTTTGCAGTCAGCTGTGGACTTAACAATCTTCAGTAATTTTGTATTGTCTGCAAACTTTGCCACTTTACTGTTTACCTGTTTTCCAGATCGTTTGATATGTTGAACAGCACAGTTCCCAGGACAGATCCTTGGGAGACCCCACTATTTCCCTGTCTCCATTCTGAAATTTCACCATTTATTCCTACCTTTGTTCCCTGTCTTTTAACCAGTTCCTGATCCATGAGAGGACCTTCCTCTGACCCCATGACTGCTGACTTTGCTTAAGAGCCTTTGGTGAGAGACCTTGTCAGAGGCTTCTTGAAAGTCTAAGTACTCTACATCCACTAGATCACCCTTGTCCACATGTTTGTTTGACCCAATCAAAGTCTAATAGATTAATGAGGCACAATTTCCCTTTACAAAAGCCATGTTGACTCTTCTCCAAAATACTGTGTTCCTCTCTGTCTGATAATTCTGTTCTTTACTATAATTTCAACCAGTTTGCCTGGTACTGAAGTTAGGCTTACTGGCCTGTAATTGCCGGGGTCTCCTCTGGAGTTTTTTTTTTTTTTTTAAATTGTCATTACACTAACTATCTGCCAGTCATCTGGTACAGAGGCTGATTTAAGTGATAGGTTACAGACTACAGTTAGTAGTTTGAATTAATTCAGAACTCTTGGGTGAATACTGTCTGGTCCTGGTGACTTATTACTGGTTCATTGATTAATTTGTTCCAAAACCGCCACCTACTCACCCCTCAATCTGGGACACCTCAAAAGAATGGCTCTTGTGTTGGAATCTCCCTCACGTCCTCTGCAATGTAGACTGATGCAAAGAGTTCATTTAGCATCGCCGCAAGGGCCTTGTCTTCCTTGAGTGTTCCTTTAGCACCTCGATTGTCCAGTGCCCCACCTAATTGGCAGGTTTCCTGCTTCTGATGTGCTTAGAAAATTTATTGCTCTTAGTTTGTGTCTTTTTCTAGTTGCTTTTCAGAATAGGTTTTTTTTTTCCGCCTGCATAATTCTACTTTTACACTTGACTTGCCAGAGTTTATGCTCCTTTCTATTTTCTTCAGTAGAATTTGACTTCCAGTTTTTAAAGGATGTATTTTTGTGTCTCACCGCCTCTTTATTCTGTTTAGCTACGATGGGGCTCTTTTATTTTTGCCCGCTTGCAGGCATTTCACTCTTGTGACTGTTCCATTTAACCAGCCTCCCCATTTTTTGTAGTTCTCAGTTTTGAAGTTAAGTGCTACTGTGGTGAGCTTCTTTGGTATTTTGCCCCCTACAAGGATGTTAAATTTAATTACGTTATAGTTGCTATTACCAAATGATTCAGCTCTATTCACCTCTTGGATCAGATCCTATATGCCACTGTAGATATAACTTTTAAAAACTAGGTTTTGGGTAGGGAAGCCTGAGCGAACACTACAAAACTGGCCATTTCGTAATGTAGCTTTGTATTAAAGTCCTATCCATATAGCATATACAACTCCCACTCGGCAATACACATCTCCAAGATTTATTCAGATTTCACATTAACCTTGGACTCTGTGTCAACTATAGACCCTCCAGGCTCTCTCCCTGCCTTGGAGAAGCTGAGACACCCCCATGATCCCTCTCCTGTACAAACAGACAGACCCTTCTCCCAGCACTCCAAAGCAGTTGTCAGCCAGGGGAGCCGTGAAGGAGCATGAGTCAGACTCCCTGTCTGTCATGGTGGAATTATTCTGTGGGGATTGCGAGACCGTCTCGGGCTAGACTTGGCTATCTCCAAAAGAAATAAAAAGGTGGATTATTCTAGGCTAGAATCATGTGCTGCTGCTCTTTTCATAGCAGTGGGTGAGGAAAGACTCCATGCTAAAGCTATATTTAGATAAATATCGATACTAAATGAGCAGCCTCCTACTCTAACGGCAGCTTTTGAAACCACGGAGCTTTGCAGGCTTCAATTACCTAGTTAGGAGGAATCCAGTCTGTTCAGACACTGTCCTCCCCCTCCCTCCTCCTGCTGCTAAGTCAGGTTTGTTTGTTTCAGATGATATCTTGTGTGTTGCTAAGTACTTGGCTTCAAGTTTGAACTTCCTGCCAATCTGTGAAATGAAATCAATGTGTGACCCTATTTGACAGATGCACGGAGAAGTGATCAGTGCTGGCTCTAGCTTTCAATAGGTTGGGGCTGCTGGGAGACTTGGAGAGACATGAAAGTTATCTGTTCCCCATTTGGCATCATGCAATGCAGTATAGAGTCTTCCTGTGATGCTCGGGAGGGATCGCGTCCAGAGGAAAAGCAAGCTGTATTGTTTCTTTTGAGGGCAGGAAGGACTGAGGAGGAGGAGACCTGGCTTTAGTTTCTGCCTGTGTGCCTTCAGGCCAGTCACGACCTATGGATAAGTTTAGAATCTCTCTAGAGGAAAGAGAGGCACAAATGTGGATGTAGCTAAACCTGTGCCAGCACTATCTGTGGGGAAACATCTAGGAGAGGCTCATCCAGCACTGGAGGGTGTCCTAGCATAGGGTTAGAGTGCTATGAGAAGATGGCAGCTAGTTTTTGTAGTGACTGACCTGAAAACAATAGGTATCCCCAATACAACAGCTGCCTCCCTGATTACCACTTACATAAGAATGAACATGGGGGGTCAGACTGATGGTCCAGCTAGCCCAGTGGCTGGTGCCAGATCATGCTTTAGAAGGAAAGAACAACAAGAGTAATTATCAAGTGATCCATCCAGTCGTCCATTCCTAGCTTCTGGCAGTCAGAGGCTAGGAACACCCAGAGCCTGGGGTTCCATCCCTGACTATCTTGGCTAATAGACCTATCCTCCAGGAACATATCTAATTCTTTTTTGAACCCTGTTATACTTTTGGCCTTCACAGCATCTCCGGGCAACGAGTTGCACAGGTTGACTGTGTGGTGTGTGAAGTAGTACTTCCTTGGGTTTTAAATCTGCTGCCTGTTAATGTCATTGGGTGACCCCTGGTTCGTGTGTTTATATAGAGGGGTAAATAACTTTCCCTCTTCACTCTCTCCACACCAGTCATGATTTTATAGACCCCTGAGTCATCTCTTTTTTAAGTTGAACAGTCCCAGTCATCTTAATCTCTCCTTGTATGGAAGCTGTTCCATTCCTCTAATAATTTTTGTTGCCCTTCTTTGTGCCTTGTCCACTCCATTGATCCTTCTCAGCAACGTGGCCTTGCAGACTGAGCTCTCCATTCTCCTGGGGTTTTTGTGCTCATCCTCATGGTGCTCATGTCTACTCAGAGGGTCTCTCTGTGGGTAGAAGCATGTTGGTACTGGAGAAATTTCCACAGCAGCTGCCTGTGCTGTACCTCTTCTGTGATTAGGAGACTGTCTGCAGCTTCTTTCAAACACTCTGTCTGGGAAGTTCCCCTACTAGGGAGTCAGACTTGCTGCCTTTTCCAAGCCTGGTTGCCGAGTCAAGCCCGTTCGCTGTGTTGTGACCTGTTTCAGTTCTGCACCTAGGATTAACAAGTGCTGCTCTGCATCTGTGCCTGCAGTGTCCAGTGAGAACTTGCTCTTTGGAGCAAGCACCTGGCTCTACACTCTGCTGGTTGGCTCATGAGCAGCTGTAGAGGGGCAGTTGGGCTGTAGTCATTGTCACTCAATCCCTGCTAGCCGTTCTACATGGAGCTTCATCCTTGGGGTGGTTAAAAGAAAGAAGCTGTGAGTGTGTGAGATCTCCCCTTTGCACAGCTTAGGGCTTCCATGCAGAATGCCTCTGTGTTGCTACCCTCCAGAGAGTGATGCCCCTCTCACAGGTATGGTCTCCATGTGTGCTCTCCCCTTGTGAACAAGTGTTGTTAGGGGATGGTGCGTGGATTGGTCTCGCTCCGTGGGGCACTCCATCCTGACCTCTTTAGAAAGCTGCAAAAAAATGTGGTTAACTTCTTAATTGATTTTCATTCTCACTCTGGCCGGGACATTCTTGGGAGCCCTGGGTTCAAGTTCCTGTTCAGCCGTAGACTTCCTTTGTGACACTGTGCAAGTCACTTAACCTCTCTGGGACCCAGTTCTCCAGCTGAGTAATGGGGGCTGTGAGGGTAAATCCATATGCCCTTGGAGGATGCTCTGCTACTAGTGAGAGCCATACATCCTTAGAGGAAGCCCTGGTGGTAGGCTGAGCATGGAGGGCTGGAAATCTCACCAGTGCTTGTTTTTGCAGCATGTGAAAACCAGTCTTGTAAAAATGAGTGGTTTGGATGTAGCCCTTCTGACAAATAAGCCCCCAGCACAGTGCAAATTGCACCTGTTGACAGATGTAACGCTCACTTTCTTGACCTGTCATTTGACCTGCCTAATAGAATCAATGAAAGCTTCAGACAGGTTAAATGCCTTAGCTACACAGGGTGAGGGTCAAAATTCATGATGAGCTAACCAGGGGCAGGAGCCTATTGCAGATTTCATCAGTGGAAGCAAAATGGGACTTGTTTGTTTCATGGATAGCAGATTTCCTCAGTGAAAGCCAATGTAAAAGAGTGGGTTTTTTTTTTTTGTTGGACCCAAATGAGCAGAATTTGGAGACTTCTGCTTTTTTGAGGTTGGGAGTGGAGAGGGTTACCGTACCTCTGACACTCAGGCTCCGATGCAGTTATAGCATCAAATAAGTTACCCCATTGTTTGGCTTAGCAGGATAGTGATTCAGAATGGAGCAGGCTGGGTGTTTGTCTGGGAAAGAGTTTAGAGGGGCTTGGAAATAGCTGAAAGAACTTATAGGTGAAGCTCAGATCAGCTGGGAAGCACTGTTTGAACAGTTCTCCTCTAGTGGTGGTGTCCCTGGATATTTCACATTTGTTATTGGTTTGGTTTGGATGAGGGTTGACTGTTTGGAGGTAACTTTATAGGAGGCTGAAATGCTGAAGGCGTGTGCAGGGGCATGATTGCTTCAATGTGCTCCAGAGACCACTCCAGAGCTCTGATTAGCCACAGAATGCTGCCAGCCCTGACCAATATCCTCCAGGGCTCAAAAACCTCACCAAGCCCATTCCTGTCCACTCATGAGGAACGCACGATTAATGCCATGTTTTCGAGGGCCCCTTCTCCCTGCTGGGTCAGACACATCGCCCTTGAAAAGAAAAGGCAGAGTGACTCAATTATGGGCTGGCGCTGGATCCAGGGCAGTGCTCAGTATGTATTAGTCCAGGCAGCCCAAGTGAAAAGTGAAGTGAAGTGAAACAGAAGTGAAACAGGTCATTAAGGCAACCCAGAATAAATCAATGGGTGAGAGCCTAGTCCTGAAGGGCTAGGCCACCCACTGCTACCCATCGAACTATGGACAATGCATAAACGTTCTCACTGAGTCTTTGTTGGAGTTCCCTTAATTTCCTTGGGTAAATTAGTAGCAATGCATTAGGCCATTTCCCTGGTGGGATATATTGCAACTGAGCACTAATTGCTATTTGTAAGATGATGGACCCAGTCAGGCCTGCTGCTAGCTTCAACAGACCTGTATTTTGGCTTTTTCAAACACTTTAGTACCCTAATTCAAATACTTGTTTACTTAGGGTTTGAACTTCCAAGTACTACCCTGAGTGGCCTGCTGACATCCATGGCAGTAAGCGTGGTGCATGACAGGGTTTGCGGGACTGAGCCCTAGTCCGCTTTGGTTGGTAGTTTTTTGAAATTCCCAGGGACCTTGTCTCTTTAAATCATGTTGCAAAGGAGCAAAATACCTTCCCCCTGCTACTAGCAACACTGTAGGTTAGGAGTGAAAGAACTTTAATCCTCTAGGGCTAGATTTTCCAGAAAAGGCAAATTTTGTGTAAAACTGTCAGTTTCCCTTCTTGTTCGGTCAGTTTTACTGATGCAACTCTGAGACCCTTCAATTTGGGGTTCACCTGCAATAAGGGAGTGTGTGTCTGTGTCTCCTTTTTGTGGCTGTTTCTAATAGAAGCTGACATAGGTGGAAACGCATCTGTGAGTGTCAATGTTTTTGAAAAGCTCATTTGCACCAAGTACGTGGTGGGCCCAGTTTAAGTTGCCTCCTGGTGTGATAGTCACTCCCTGGAGAGGAAGGCTTAAAGTTCCGGTTAGGAGTCCTGGCAACCACAAGCTCCAATCCCAAGAGCTGACTCCTCAATGAGGTAAAGCCTGGTCCGTGCTGTTTTCTAGTTTTGAGCCTTTATCATGAAACCTTAAAAACGGATTGGCTAGTGAGGAGACTTTCAAACTCCCCTTGGCATGCAGGCTGGGCCCCAGGCACCAGGCTGGATGCTGGTCAGCTAAGCACAGGGCTATACCGATTTGCAATACATGATGCAGCTTGACTGACCCTTCATAAAACCTCTCCTAGCCTCAGGATCCAGGGTGCGCTCATTAGCCCTGCCTGAGCTCTGCTCGCTTCAGGAGGGAATGGTGTTCGTGTGCCATATTAGAATAACCCCTCCCAGCCTGGCTAGGGTGAACACCAATTAAGTCCTAGTAGTGCTGTTGTCAATTGAATGGGGGACAAATAGGATGTTGGTTTCCAAGGAGGGTATAACTGGTTGGACCTCCCTGGTCTCTTGTGCTAGAGTTCACTAGCACCTAGCTAGGTGCTGAAAGCAGACAAGAAGAAAGGCTTGGGGCCCCTTGCAACATCTCCTGTTAAAGAGGTGGGTTCACTGTGAAACCCAGTTCTACAGCAATCATTCCCTCCCCCAGTTCTGCCTCCCTGAGGTAATGGCTCTTGATGTGCTGGGGACCTGCAGCTGCTCTTTGCCCCTTTCAGTGCGTTCAGCTGTGCTTGCATTCTGTTCCAGTCCTGCAGGTTCGTTATAGTAACACTTTACATTGACCTAACTCCTGCTATTAATTTAGAATGACTGTCCCCAGTGAGGTAGGTCAATATCTCCATTTTACAGATGAGGAAACTAAGAGAGATTAGGGGCTAAGTCTGAAAGGTGCTGAGTGCTTTCTGTGTCCCTCTGCCTGTTCCACTGGCTTCTTGCCATTCCCGATGAGCTGGAACACACCAGTGCAGTGAGCTGCTCTTCAAATGACCCACTACAGAGATCTATGTATGGAAAGGGAGGAATAATATTTCTCCCTCCTTCAGGAGGAATTAGTGGTCCCTGGGAGAAGTCAGGTGTACGCACATCTTTCCACAGCCCTGACTCCCTGCTCTCTCATGCTGGGGTTCTTCAAGATTGCATTGCCCTCTTTTGATCCCTATTTATTGTGCAGGGGTGAGACAGAGGGCAAGAAGTGCAAGCCTTCACTATACTGCCTTCAGTGCACATGCACCATTACTTTTGTCCTGTGTTTGTACAGCACCGAGCACAATGGGGTCCTGGCCCCTGACTGGGCCTCACAGGTGTTACTGCAGTACCTGTGAAGAATAGCAACAGGATGTTCATGCAGATTATGGGTGCTGGGGCTTCACTCCATTTCAGTCTGGATAAAGACACAGACAGATGATCTGACTCTCTAGGTGTTGGGCACTCCAGCAACCTCTGAGCCACGTGGGCCTGCAGCTAGAAAACAGTCCTGAGGAGGAAAATGGGAGTGAAGCAGGAAAAGGGAACCTGCTGGATAAGGTGTGTCGGGCTGGGTGTGACGCCAGACAGAAGGGGGTGGGAATGGCTGTGTTACAGGACTTGGACCTGTGGGAGTGAACGGGAACAGGCTGGTAAAATAGCCCAATAAGGGGGATTGCCTGAATCTTTGGTGCCACCCACGCCTCCTTCACACTCCAGCCCCTATCACAAACTACATCATTCATCTTCAGCTCAACCCATGGCTACCCCAGGGTCCTGGAAGGCTGTGCTGTCACTGAGTTGTGGCCTATTGGCTCAGCTCTTCTGTCTCCTGGGAGGGATGGGCTCTCCACCTTGCTAGGTGGTAACCTGCCAGGTGCTGTGCCAGGATGTGGCTCATCTGATCTCCAGTCTCCAATAGTGGTCCACAGCAAATGCTACAGGGTGGACAAACTGTCCTGGCCCTGTGGTCACTGTACAGGATCAGATGCCCTCCCCAAACTTGGCAGATACAGAATGCCTCCTCCAAGGGGAAACTGTCCTGGCTCCAGCTCGGAACAACCAGCCCCAGCAGCCACGGCACTGGTGAGGGTGCTCACTCCTGGGTTTGGACTCAGAGTAGGGGCAGGTTTGGCTGGGGGGATTATACACCGCCCAAGGGCTGCGTCCCGGCACAGGGCCTGGGGGAAAGGTTCCCTCTACCTCTCCACAGACCCTCCCTCCAGGCACTCGGGGCGGGGGGCACCGTCTGCAGGCCCCTCGCAGCTCAGTGGGGCTGGGCGGGGGAGCAGGGCGTCGGGGACTCCGGGTAAGAGCACGGGGAGGGCGGGTGCCGCGGGGGAAGGAAGCGCCAGGGGCCCCGAGATTTGGAAGGGGGCGCACGCGGTCGGGGAGCGCTGGTGCGCAGCGCATGAACCCCGCAGGTTTGGAGGGGGCCGCGCACGGGACCCAGGGGCGAGTGCGGAGCCCGGCGGCTGAGGGGGCGCGCGGAAGTTGGGGGGCCCCGGGCGCGCAGGGGCCGGGCTGGGAGCGGGGAGGCGCTAGGGCCCCGCAGCCGGGCCTGGCGGAGCGGGGGTGGGACCCGAGCGGCAGCCGCAGAAACCGCTAGGTCCCATCCAGAGCGCAGCAGCCGGACGCTTCGCCGCCGGCAGCCGCGGACCCCCCCGTCCCACCCGACCATGCCGCGGGCAGCGCAGGGCACCGGGCAGTCGCGGGAGGCAGCCGGGCGCCGGGGCGGCTCCGGGGGGGTGTGAGGGCGGAGAGCCCCTGGGAAGGAGCCGGGACCCTGCGCATGGCTGCCCCCGGGACCTGGCTGTAGGGTGCCCGCACCCCTGTGCGCCCAGGGCCGGCCCTTCCTCCAGCGGAGCCCCGGCCGGGGGCGGCGTCTCGTGGCTCGGGGGCGCCCGGCGAGGATGGGCTGATGGGCTCGGGGCCGCCCCGTGGGATGCGCTGCGCGGCCGGGCTGCTCTGCCTGGCCGCCTGGCTGTGCGCGGGGGGCGCCCGCAGCTGCCCCGCGCAGACCCCGCGCTGCAAGTGCGTGGGGGAGCGGCCCAAGGGGCCGGGCCTGCCCGGCGCGGCCCGCAGGAAGGTGATTTGCAGCGACCAGGAGCTGCTGGAGCCGCCCGACCCGCGCCTGCTGCCCAACGCCACGGTCAGCCTGTGAGTAGCGAGCGCTCGGCGCGGGCGCGGGGCAGGGCGCTTGGGGCGCTGCGCCGGGGCAGAGACAGCCCCGAGCCCCAGCTGCCGGGACCCCCCGTCCCCCGGCACCCAACAGCCCCTGGTTCCTGCTGCCCCCCCCCCCAGCGGCCACCGACCGGACCCCAACAGCCCCTGGTTCCTGCTGCCCCCCCCCAGCGGCCACCGACCGGACCCCAACAGCCCCTGGTTCCTGCTGCCCCCCCCCAGCGGCCACCGACCGGACCCCAACAGCCCCTGGTTCCTGCTGCCCCCCCCCAGCGGCCACCGACCGGACCCCAACAGCCCCTGGTTCCTGCTGCCCCCCCCCAGCGGCCACCGACCGGACCCCAACAGCCCCTGGTTCCTGCTGCCCCCTCCAGCCCCTGGTTCCTGCTGCCCCCCACAGCGGCCACCGACCGGACCCCAACAGCCCCTGGTTCCTGCTGCCCCCCCCCCAGCGGCCACCGACCGGACCCCAACAGCCCCTGGTTCCTGCTGCCTCCCCCAGCGGCCACCGACCGGACCCCAACAGCCCCTGGTTCCTGCTGCCCCCCCCCAGCGGCCACCGACCGGACCCCAACAGCCCCTGGTTCCTGCTGCCCCCCCCCCAGCGGCCACCGACCGGACCCCAACAGCCCCTGGTTCCTGCTGCCCCCCCCCCAGCGGCCACCGACCGGACCCCAACAGCCCCTGGTTCCTGCTGCCTCCCCCAGCGGCCACCGACTGGACCCCAACAGCCCCTGGTTCCTGCTGCCCCCCCCAGCGGCCACCGACTGGACCCCAACAGCCCCTGGTTCCTGCTGCCCCCCCCCCAGCGGCCACCGACTGGACCCCAACAGCCCCTGGTTCCTGCTGCCCACCCCCAGCGGCCACCGACCGGACCCCAACAGCCCCTGGTTCCTGCTGCCTCCCCCAGCGGCCACCGACCGGACCCCAACAGCCCCTGGTTCCTGCTGCCTCCCCCAGCGGCCACCGACCGGACCCCAACAGCCCCTGGTTCCTGCTGCCTCCCCCAGCGGCCACCGACCGGACCCCAACAGCCCCTGGTTCCTGCTGCCCCCCCCCAGCGGCCACCGACCGGACCCCAACAGCCCCTGGTTCCTGCTGCCCCCTCCAGCCCCTGGTTCCTGCTGCCCCCCCCAGCGGCCACCGACCGGACCCCAACAGCCCCTGGTTCCTGCTGCCCCCCCCAGCGGCCACCGACCGGACCCCAACAGCCCCTGGTTCCTGCTGCCCCCCCCAGCGGCCACCGACTGGACCCCAACAGCCCCTGGTTCCTGCTGCCCCCCCCAGCGGCCACCGACTGGACCCCAACAGCCCCTGGTTCCTGCTGCCCCCCCCAGCAGCCACCGACCGGACCCCAACAGCCCCTGGTTCCTGCTGCCTCCCCCAGCGGCCACCGACCGGACCCCTCCAGCCCCTGGTTCCTGCTGCCCCCTCCAGCCCCTGGTTCCTGCTGCCCCCCCCAGCGGCCACCGACCGGACCCCAACAGCCCCTGGTTCCTACTGCCCCCCCCAGCGGCCACCGACCGGACCCCTCCAGCCCCTGGTTCCTGCTGCCCCCTCCAGCCCCTGGTTCCTGCTGCCCCCCCCAGCGGCCACCGACCGGACCCCAACAGCCCCTGGTTCCTGCTGCCCCCCCCCCAGCGGCCACCGACCGGACCCCAACAGCCCCTGGTTCCTGCTGCCTCCCCCAGCGGCCACCGACCGGACCCCAACAGCCCCTGGTTCCTGCTGCCCCCCCCCCAGCGGCCACCGACCGGACCCCAACAGCCCCTGGTTCCTGCTGCCCCCCCCCAGCGGCCACCGACCGGACCCCTCCAGCCCCTGGTTCCTGCTGCCCCCTCCAGCCCCTGGTTCCTGCTGCCCCCCCCAGCGGCCACCGACCGGACCCCAACAGCCCCTGGTTCCTACTGCCCCCCCCAGCGGCCACCGACCGGACCCCAACAGCCCCTGGTTCCTACTGCCCCCCCCCAGCGGCCACCGACCGGACCCCAACAGCCCCTGGTTCCTGCTGCCCCCCCCCAGCGGCCACCGACCGGACCCCAACAGCCCCTGGTTCCTGCTGCCCCCCCCAGCGGCCACCGACCGGACCCCAACAGCCCCTGGTTCCTGCTGCCCCCCCCAACGGCCACCGACCGGACCCCAACAGCCCCTGGTTCCTGCTGCCTCCCCCAGCGGCCACCGACCGGACCCCAACAGCCCCTGGTTCCTGCTGCCCCCCCCCAGCGGCCACCGACTGGACCCCAACAGCCCCTGGTTCCTGCTGCCCCCCCAGCGGCCACCGACTGGACCCCAACAGCCCCTGGTTCCTGCTGCCCCCCCCCAGCGGCCACCGACCGGACCCCAACAGCCCCTGGTTCCTGCTGCCCCCCGCAGCGGCCACCGACCGGACCCCAACAGCCCCTGGTTCCTGCTGCCCCCCCCAGCGGCCACCGACCGGACCCCAACAGCCCCTGGTTCCTGCTGCCCCCTCCAACCCCTGGTTCCTGCTGCCCCCCCCAGCGGCCACCGACCGGACCCCAACAGCCCCTGGTTCTTGCTGCCCCCCCCCAGCGGCCACCGACCGGACCCCAACAGCCCCTGGTTCCTGCTGCCCCCTCCAACCCCTGGTTCCTGCTGCCCCCCCCAGCGGCCACCGACCGGACCCCAACAGCCCCTGGTTCTTGCTGCCCCCCCCAGCGGCCACCGACCGGACCCCAACAGCCCCTGGTTCCTGCTGCCCCCCGCAGCGGCCACCGGCCGGACCCCAACAGCCCCTGGTTCCTGCTGCCCCCCCCAGCGGCCACCGACCGGACCCCAACAGCCCCTGGTTCCTGCTGCCCCCTCCAACCCCTGGTTCCTGCTGCCCCCCCCAGCGGCCACCGACCGGACCCCAACAGCCCCTGGTTCTTGCTGCCCCCCCCCAGCGGCCACCGACCGGACCCCAACAGCCCCTGGTTCCTGCTGCCCCCTCCAACCCCTGGTTCCTGCTGCCCCCCCCAGCGGCCACCGACCGGACCCCAACAGCCCCTGGTTCTTGCTGCCCCCCCCAGCGGCCACCGACCGGACCCCAACAGCCCCTGGTTCCTGCTGCCCCCTCCAACCCCTGGTTCCTGCTGCCCCCCCCAGCGGCCACCGACCGGACCCCAACAGCCCCTGGTTCTTGCTGCCCCCCCCCAGCGGCCACCGACCGGACCCCAACAGCCCCTGGTTCCTGCTGCCCCCCCCCAGCGGCCACCGACCGGACCCCAACAGCCCCTGGTTCCTGCTGCCCCCCCCCAGCGGCCACCGACCAGACCCCAACAGCCCCTGGTTCCTGCTGCCCCCCCCAGCGGCCATCGACCGGCCCCCTCCAGCCCCTGGTTCCTGCTGCCCCCTCCAGCCCCTGGTTCCTGCTGCCCCCTCCAGCCCCTGGTTCCTGCTGCCCCCTCCAGCACACACTGTCCCCCCCCTCTTGCCCCTCTAGCACCCACTGCCCTCACCCGCCGTCCGTACCCCTAACAGCCCCTGGTTCCTGCCACCCTGTCCAGCACCCACTGCCCCCCCCATCTGCTGATCTCCCAGCACCCACTGTCCGTACCCCTAACAGCCACTGGTTCCTGCTGCCTTGTCCAGCACCCACTGCCCCCCTTCTGCTGGTCCCTCCCGCACTCACTGTCTGTACTCCTGCCTGCTCCCAGCATGATGCCCCCCATACCTGCTCCCTATGCACTCAGAATGACTCCCGTTGCCAACCCCACATCCAGTGTGCCCCTCTCTACCTGCCCCCCAGCACCCACCATCCCCAGCCATCAATCTCTCCTGTCTGCCCCCAGCACCCACCCTGATTCTCCCTACCTGCCCCATACACACCCAAAATGACTTCCCTGTCTACCCCTGTGCATTTCTGCATTCCCCCAACACCCTACCCAGTGCCACCCGGTGACTGCTCCCAACACCCCTAAAGTTCTCCTGCCAGCCCCTCCACTTGCCCCCCCAGCACTCTCACATACATCTCTCTTTTTTCCTCCAGTCACTTTGCTTCCCTTATGCCAGACTCTTTCCCTGTGTGTAAACTCCGCTGGGCTGTTGGAATCCAGGGCCCAGCACTCCCTGGCCAGAGGGACGGTGGGAAGTGTGTGTGTGTGTTTGTTTGTTTGAGGGCTGTAAGCAGGCACCGTTTCCAAACCACATAATGATCAGGCCAGGCCCCTGCCCTGGGGAGGCGGGGGTGGAGGGGTGGGGCTGAGAGTTCAGGCACATGACTGGGATGATGATGACTTCTGTTGCGGGACCAGGGCTCACTTGCAATGGAGGTGAGGTGAATGGAGGAGGCTGTGTGTTGGAGCCTTGCACACACCGACCTTGTCTGTACAGAACAAGACTTAATTTCCTAGGGTCTCCCATCGTCGCAGCTGTGCCCCGGGGGTGACAGTGGAAGCTGGTGCGGGCAAGGTACTGTCAGTGTTCTAGCCGCCATGGGGTCTGAGTGCACCGGTGGGAAACGAGCATAAGCACAGCCAGGGTGTGGGGGGCCGTTCCTAGAACATCTGTGACCTGGAAGAAGGCTCCATGCAGGGAGGATAGAAAACCCACGGGCAGCAACTCAGGCTCCAACTGCGTCTTGGACCTGGCGGCTTCCAAACGTGCCATTCTTGGTGCACTTGTTGGGCCCAGTCTCGCAGCCTGTGCTTAGGCCAATAGTTCCACTGACTTCATTAGCACCACTCACCAGAATAAGGTCCATCCAGTCTCAGACCTGTTCGTATCAGTCATAGTCTTTAAGAAGACTGGAAGAATGGAAGTGGCTGGATAGGTGAGGTCATGACTGTAAAAAATTCTCTTTGTGGGCCTGATCCAGAGCCCACTGAAGCTAGTGGAAAAAGGCCCATTGATTTCAGTGGGCCTTGAATCAGGATGGGTCCTGTTTCCTACTGGGCTGTATTGGCAAAAGTTCCTAGTGCAGACCAGGCCTGAAAATCAGTTTCACTTTGGTTTATAGTCAATTTCATTTCCACCTTTTCCTTTGGCAACATCTGGGGCTTTACACAGAGAGCTTTTGTTTGAAAACAACTGTTTCCACTGGAAATAATAACGCACACCTTTCTTAAAATAGCTCCCCTCCCCTCAGTTTGATCTGGCAATGTAAAGTAGGGAAAGTTTTAAAAGTTCCGTCTGTCTTTTCATTGTAACACTTGATTTTCAGTGGCTTGTGTACACAGACGAGGTCTCGCAGTTGAAATTGTCTTAAAAGTCCTCGGAACCCCACTTTGTCATTTGAGGCAGTTAATACTACTTTATGCTTATTTAGACCCTGATCCTGCAAAGGCTTTTGCACTTGCTTAGCCATACATGCAGTAAGCAGGGTTCACTGGGACTGCCCGCAGGGTGTGATGTTAAGCATATGGGTTGAGTCCCTGATCTTGCAGAGACTTAGGTGTGTGCTTCATTCTGTACATTGTGAATTGTCCTATTAAAGTCAACAGGACTATTTGCAGTGCATAAAGTCAAGCACTTGCATAAGTGTTTGTAGGACTGGGGCATGTTTTCTGAGCTCCAGCACATAGGCAGTGGAGCAATTTTTAAAAAGCCAGGCAATGTTCGTGTTCTGTGTTTAACTCTGGTTTGGATTTACTCTTGCATCAGTTTTTTTTTAAGACTGTTAGTATTTGGTGGTGGTGTGCTTAACAGTTTGTTGGGTTTTTTAATGACAAAAGAAGGAAATTTGTTTTTAAAGCCTTGACGTGCATGCAGTGGCAGTGTGGATCATTCAAGTTCAGAAAGGGTGGGGTTACTCTAGCAAGCAAGCCTGGTGCTCTGGTGCCTGACACGTTTGGGGTTCTGTTCATAAAGCGCGTTTTATCCCCCCGGCCCTGTTTTAGCCTGTGCACTGGCATACTTGGCTAATTCTCAGAGTGTGGGTGTTCAGCGCTTTCTGAAAATCAGGTCCCTTTCAGAGATCTCAAGCTGGGTCCTTGAAAAATGAAGCATCCAGATTCTCTAGTCCTTTTTGGAAATCTTGGCCAGTGGGTGCGCCTGCTTGTATGTGTACATATATAGGAATAACCTATTTTGGCAATGTGAAAATCTTCCCACAAAGACAACACTAAAGATGTAACTACAATAATACCCCTGTAAATAGTCCCAAAACAATAAAACCAGTGAATTTCATAATTAACAGTGATACCTGCCATGTGTAATCCACTCTCTCCTTTAATTACCACCATACATAGCTTAGAAATTCTGTTAAGACATCTGATCACTTTTCTCACTTCCCAGAGAAAACTGCTTTTTATTTTATTATTTTTTCAGTTTACATCCCTGCCTCTTCCAAATGTGCACTGGGGCCCTGATTCAGTAGTGCAGTCTTATTCAGTAAAACACACAAGCACATGCTTTAATGCCTTGTTGAACTGGGGCTTGGGTGTGTGGCTAAAGGACTTCATTAGCTGCTGCTGAAATGCTATATAGGAGGAAAGAACCAAACCGCACTGAGCGGCGGGGACGGTGAAAGCAAAATGGGCATTTTGAAGCCTGTCTTTCACTGATTTAACATTGCTAGGTATTACCAATTTTCAGTAATTTGGCTCTTGGAAGGAGAAGCTCATTTGCTGATAGGGTCATATAGAGACAGCAGGCACTGCAAAGTAGCAAAGCCTGATTGACCATACAATGAACATTAAGGGGGCACCACTCAAACCTGACATGAAACTGACAAACACAGGCAGAAAGCTACAAATATTCAGTGACCCCAGACTTTAGTGTCCAACACTAAACGTGATTTATTCTAAACCTTTTCCAGATGGAAAAATCAAAACCAGAGGCTTTTAGCTGATGAGCAGCCCCTTTAGATTACGAGGCCGTAGTGGCTTGGTCTTCCGTCGGGTTTAAAGTAGGAAAGCATCAGTTGGCCCTTGAGAGTCACTGGGCGTTGCGTTCTCTGTAGGTACTCACGCCGCTCTCATCACTGTCATAGCTGAACACCTTCCAGTCCGGCGTTAAGCAACGTGAATAACATCTATTTCTCAATGAGTGCTACTGCTGACAAAACAGTTGCAGTTCAAACCCATTCCGAAGGATCTGACGGGGGAAGATCTCTGGGCAAAGCTCCTGAGTAACTCCCCAGGAGAGACTCTTTAGATAAAGTTGTAGAGCAGCTGATTCTTCGTGGGAAATGTTTGGGTACATTTTGTTTAGAACAATAATAATAACACTTGGCACTTAAAAGTAGGGCCCTAATTCTGGTCGTCTTCAGGTCTGGCCAGAATACACGAACGCGTTAGGCCTGAACAACCAGCCCTAATTCTGGCTGGCTTCTGTGCCCAGGCAAGTTATTCCTGCCAGAAAGTGATGTAACTAGTATGGCACAGGGGTGCATGGGCCCTGGCCAGGGCAGTACGTGCTAAAACACATGGAGCACGCTCCCTGACCCACCGTGAACTGCTCCTCTGCTGTTCTGTCTGCCTGCGGAGGCTGGGGGAGACCAGAATGTTTGAGCTGCAGCCAGAGTGGGGAGCACCCATGCCTGTGGGTGACCCACAGGCAGAACATGGCCCTGCTATGTTGTAAGAGCCCCGATGGTTTGAGTTTTGAGTTTCTCCCTCTTTTTTCTTTTAAACCACTAGGGGTGTTGGATAGAGCAAAGATCTTTGTGGCTTCAGAGCCTCAGCAGTTGCGGCTGCTTATTCACCCCTCAAGTGAGACTCCTTGCTGGTATTACAGTTCTCCCCGCCGCAGCCAGAGGGAAGGCATGGGGAAAATAAGTAGCAGCGAAGAGCTGGTGCATCCAAGATCCTGGTTTCATATGAATGTATCCAGTAATAGAGGCTGGGGTTAGAGAGAACCAGGCACAGAGGCAGAGCCACCTCTAAAGCCTTCCATCAGGTGCTAGAGGGTTGACCTCCATGGATTAAACCCCAGTCTACGCAGCCTGCAATGCTTTGGGCTCTCTTTCCATAGTGGCATGAGTGACTTGGATGAGAGGATCAGAATCCATGTTTTGTGTTTTCCTGCCATGTCTGTGATGCATGGTGGATCCTCATGGAAAGCCTTCTGTTTAGAGAAAGTACAGCTCGTTTTCTCTCCATCCAGCTCCCCGCATGGGGATTGGTGCTACGCAGATAGATAGAAGCAAAACCAGTGAAATGCCAGCAGATGTTTAACTACAGAAATGAATTCCATGTGGTGGAGCATCTCTGGCAAAGGAAGAGGCCTGATGTGCAGAGAACTGGGGATGCTGAGTGCTGGGGATTATCTGCTCTGCCATTCGATTGAAGTCCTCACCTTGTGCCTGAGAAGCTCCACACAGCATTGCAACTCCAGGGGAGCCGCACGGCTAAGGGCTTGAACCTGCCAGGTGCCCAGCACCTTCCAGTCCCATTGAAGGCTGTGGAAGTTGAAGTTGCTCAGTATCTCGCAGGGTCAAGTCTTAAATAGCCACAGCTGTCTTAGCACGACATTCTGTATGGCTTGGCTCCGTCCTCTTGCCAAAGCAACTCCGTCACCTGGAGGCAATTGCTAAGGAAATGGAACAGCTGCAGGTATGGGGTGTTGTTGGCACTGGTTAGAACCTTTGTGCTTTGTTATTGCAAAAAAAGCAATTTCTTCAGCGTACAATCATTGGAAACCTGCCTCTGCCGATGCTCTTCTCTAGCGCCCACGACCCAGGGGCAGGCATGCTCACGTGCGGGGGGAAGTGTGCAAAGGGGGATTAGGCCACTAATATCCTAGTGCAGCTTGAACAAAAGTTGCCAGTTTGCACTTGTTTATGTATGTCTCTCACCCGCCCTTGCAAACACGCATGCATTGGTTCACAGATACGGGTTTATACGTGCCATAGGAGCTGGTCTGTGGCTTGTTTGGGGGCTTTTACAGCTACGCTGGTTGGCACAAAGGGCCATTATCCAAGCTGCAGCACTGTGGATTAGTAATGGAAGAAACACCCGAGGCTCGCCAGACTGTTTTCCTTTCCTTAGGGACAGGGCTGGAGGGTTCCCTAAAGTGCATTCTTCCTGTGTGGGTCACTTATTTTAAGTGGCCCAAGTTGTGGGTTTCCCACCACTTCTCTGGGGAAATCACTTGTCTGCTCAGGATGGTCCATGCCCGCGTTACTATTGCAAATGTCGATACCTTTTGAAATAAAGACCTGGTTTCACAATTTAGCTCCTGTGCATTAGATTCGAAGCAGGTGAGCCCAGTGAAGCAGAGTTTCTCTCTCTCCTCCCTGCCCTTTCTGATACGTGGTAGTGAAGATGCCTGAGAAGACTCTTCGTGGGTTTTGTGAGTGAGATCATCCAGGAGCCCTCAACCTTCTACCTCAGCCACAGGCCTGAGCAACCAGACTTGAGACTGATATATTTGTGTATCCAAAACTGAGCTTCTAATGGCTCCTCTTTTGCAACCATAGTTTATTGTGTGAATGCCGCTGCTCTGTTATAAAGTCCAGCACATCCTTACATGGGGTTCCGTTCAGTCTGGCCTCGCATCGCCCCATCTGGCGGTGTGTGGGTGAAGAGAGAATGCAGTTCTGCCTCTCGTGTCACTTTTGATGTTCGTCCAAAGGCACTGCGAGGTGACGGGACTCTTTCAGACCTGTATTAACAAGGTTTTAATTCCAACCCCCTCGGAATGACCTCTGTGCTAATAGCCTAATGGAAAAAGTACTGTATTCTTAACAAGACACAGATAGCCGTGTTAGGCCATAGCCAACCCTGCTGTTACACACGCAGGAGTCCAAACCTCTTCCAGATGTGGAATTCTAGAGCAGGCCTCATTTATGCGCACAGCTTGATTGCACCAAAATTGCATACTGTCTGGGGGAATATAGGGTTTCGACTTATGACCAATTTCCAGTTCTACTTGAACTGCCCTCGCTGAGTCTTGTTTATCCTGGGCCTCGCAGATGGTTTCTTGCTGAAACCCTTTTCAGCCTCTTATTTGTTATTGATTGGGCTGCAGTTGTGGCAGCTTCCCCCCACCCCCTTCTTCTCTTTGAAAAAATGGTCTCCCAAAGGCAGAGAGACTCTGGCGGCTCGCATGCTGATTTAATCATGGCTAGGCTAGGGAACTGGAACTAAGAAGATTGCACGGTAGAGCACATGTGGACATGAGGGCTCATTCTGCCGGCTTCCGCCTCAACCTCCAGTACCTGCCCGAGGTGTAAAGAGGACACGTCTGTGGAGCAGGCCAAAGTTGTTAGGTCCCTTTGAGGTGGGTGTGAGGGAGGCCGGCCTTTAGAGGAGGGGTACTGTACGTGTATTTGAACAAGCTTCCATTTTGTTAGGAAATGCCTTGGCCAGCAATTACCTTGACCCCTCTCTGAGATGAACCTCAGTGGTTCCTCTCACACTCATCCCGTAGTCCCCATATAGCAGAGACTTTCTGCTCGAGATGGGGTCGCTGAGCGGCTCTGATCTCCGGGACATGTAACCACTCTGCCAAAGGGTTTGAGTGCAAGCTGTTAGGCTCATGCTGGCCAGGGCTGGGGCTGCACAGAGTTCTCCTCCACAGAAGTCCTCAGAGAGTCATTTTCCTGCCTAGTTGTTCTGGTCTGAGTCTGGCCCAAGCTGATAGTGACTGCAAGCTGTTCCCATCTGATGGCTCCTTTGTGCCTGTGTGAAACCACTTTGGTGGGTCTCGGCCCTTCTCCCAGAGAATGCCACCACAGCTGGCACTAATTGGCCCTCTGGTTGGCAGGTTTGCCAGTGGCGATGAAGAATCAACGAACCATGGAAACTGAGCTCTCCTCTGGCCCTCTGAGACAGGCTGAGACACAGACCCATTGTATGATTACAGACCATACAGCAGTCTGTCACCAGAGGATCTGAAGAAGGATGGTCCAGTGCTTAGGATGTTAGCCTAGCACTTGGGAGACGTGGGTTCAAGTCCCTACGCCGATGCTAAGGGCTGTGGGAGAGCCGAGAGGAGCAATATGGTTCAGACAGAGACATCCCTTAGGGGAGGATTTATTAACAGGGATACTCTGTATCCTAGTAAAGAGGGGAGGATGCACGTTGATAAAGTACTGATAGGAACTGAAGAGAAACAGTCAGATGAAAAAAAGTTCCATTCAATTACATCACATGAAGGCAGACAATTAAATATTGACAAATATAATAAGTGCTTATATACAAATGCTAGAAGTCTAAATACTAAGATGGGTGACCTTGAGTGCCTGGTATTAAATGAGGATATAGATATGACAGGCATCGCAGACACTTGGTGGAATGATTAATATCAAATGGGACACAGTAATACCAGGGTACAAAATATATGGGAATGATAGAGTAAGTCGCGCTGTGGGAAAGAAAGCATAGAGTCAAATACAATAAAAATCTTAAATGACTCACACAGTACCATCGAATCTCTATGGACAGAAATTCCATACCTGAACAATAAGAGTGTAGCCGTACGAATATACTATTGATCACCTGACCAAGATGCTAACTGTGATTGTGAAATGCTCAGGGAGATCAGAGAAGCTACAAAAACAAAAACCTCAACTATAATGGGGGATTTCAGCTATCACTATGTTGACTGGGAACGTGTCACCTCAGAACGGGATACAGAGATAAAATTTCTAGACACCGTTAATGACTGCTTCTTGGAGCAGCTAGTCCTGGAAACCACAAGGGGAGAGAGAATTCTTGATTTAGTCCTAAGTGGCCCACAGGATCCGTCCAAAGGTGAATACAGCTGAACCACCTCTGTACCCGATGACTAGCAGATAGCTAATATAATGACAATTTTTAAAACATGCTTCAGAGGCAATCCTGGCAGCTACAGGCTGTTTCAGTACTATAGTTTCAACCAATTTTCCCAGTAAAGAACATTTAGCCTCTGTGTGCCACCGTTTCCCCTCTGTGGAATGGGGGAAATGGCACTGTTCTACCTCACAGGAGTGTTGTGAGGATAAATACATTGTAAATCAGATAAGTATGGAAGAGAGATCTCCGTGCTTCACCAAGGTAAGTCAGTGCTGCTGTTCCTGTTCTGCAGATGGGGAGAGGAAGTGACTCACCCATGGACTCACAGCTGGTCAGCGGCTGAGCCGGGAATAGACCCCACGAGTGATGGGTGCGTGTGTGGGTGCTCAGTGGAAAGTTCCCCTCCCACCCAAGCATTGGGAGGATGTTGACTTTCGCCCCAGAGCAGCTGCTCCTTCCCCATGTGTTCCTGATCATCCCTGAGTGTGAGCATGACTGGCTGGCGGAAGTGAGCATCTGCAAAGCGTTCCAAGGGAGGTAAAGCCTGTAGCCTCCCAGCCTTGTGTTCGCCCCCCAGCGGGCGTGCCGAAGTCCTGGTGCACCCTGGTTCCCGCAGAGCGGGCTGTGGGGTTCCCCGGGAGGGCTGAGCAATGCCCGTGTTCTGTAGGAGCTGCCAGGCTGTGCTGGACTGTAGTCCAGCTTCTCACTGCGGCAGCTGGCAGGCCTGGCATGCGGAGGGAGCATTCTGCTTTGCAGCATGCAGTGGAGCTCCGAATGGATGCGGGCCTGGGGTTTCCTCTGCCCCTCCTAGCCCCTTCGAGCTGTGCCCTTACGGTGTGACGTGCCTAGGTCCGGGGGTGGGGGAGTGCTGGGGGGCCCCACCTTGTGCTGCGGTTGACCAGAAAGGGCCAGCTTGGGCCACAGGGGCTTACACTGCTGCTGGGCCCATCAGTGGGTGCTGGCACCTGAACAGGGGTTGAAAACGAGAGGTGTCGGAAACCAAACCACTGCGCAGGCCGTGGTTAGTGTGCTGCGGGGGTAGGCCAGCCCCGCTCTCTCTGCACCGTATTTCAACCTGGCCACCTCCCCCAGCGCCTCAGGCGGCGGCTTGGGCTCTCGGCTGACTGCCGCTGCCAGGTATCTGGGACGTGAGCGCTAGCCCGCCAAGAGGAGGCTGGGCCAGGAAATCATCAGCTGCCCCCTGGGGTGTGGTCCGGGGGGGAGGAGGACCTGCCTCCTGCTCCCCTGAAGGAGAGGTGGGTGCACAGGCACTGCACTTGGGCTGGAGCAGCTGCTGGAAAGGGCTGAATCGTTTGTTCTGTATCCGTCAATGAAATCCCGGTAGCTGGAATCGATTGCGTCGTCCCTCGGCTGGATTGAAAAGGGGAGCCGGCTCGCCCCGTTCCAGCAGCGTCTTGTATCCATTTGTTCATTGTCCATCCGACGGAGCGAATGCCTCTGCGGCTGCCCTCTCTCACGGAGCGACGCCCTGCCCGGGTCATGTTGCGTTTGCTGTCGGTCCCTGTGCGTGGCTCGCCCCAAAGCGCGATGCCAGCTGGTGAGGGGAGGAACATCTGGGATGCAGGAGCTTGGGAGCGATGGGAGGAAGGGTTCATGCATCAGGCTGGGGAAGAGCCTCCCAAGGAAGCGGTGGCAGGCTCATTTCATGGGACGTTTGGTGTTTGGTCATGAGGTCATGCGCTGGGGAACATGTGGTCAATAACGAGCCTTGCAGCAGCCAGCTGTAAGAGATTGAGCGGCACCCCGATAGTCTTCTCACACCTCTTGAGTTCGGGGCTTGTGTAGCTAGTGGATTTCTTGCCAATCACCATGAGCTCTACTTTGATCCACTTTGGCTGAAAATATTGGCTTTTCCTTATTTTACTGCTGTGACCCACATAATTTAGAAACGACCTCATCCCTCTGACAACAGCTGCACCAGGGCTGTTCCTAAACCACCCTGAAATGCGCAGCTTGAGCCCTGGGCCCTGCCTCTGTTCCATCCTGTTAGGAGTTTCTGGGGACAGCTGCAGAGGGCAGCTGGCTTTGCTGTGGTGCTCTCCTCCCCTCTCCCAAGATCTGCTGTGGCTCTGTCTGAGCTCCTGAAATGTGAGCTGGCAGCTGGTGCTTTGTGCTCCAGGTTTGTGTGGCAAAGGCAGTAAATTACTGTGACGTTAAGGCCAAGCAAGGGGGCTCCATAGGTTGCTCCGGACACCTGTTGCTGCCAGCCAGGCCTGGCAAGCCTCAGGCACCCAGGACAGGTCAATGATGGGGTGGAGCGCAAGCCAGGCCAATTACTCAGACAGCACTTAGCTGCCATCCGTTCCTAGAGAGATCTACGCCCTCTCCGCACGTCTCTGCAAGCATCCCTCGGTTCTACGCACATGTGGGACTTTCCTGCACATGGTTTTATTCCTCTCTGAACCGGGAGGTGGTTTGCTTTTTGAAACGGGTGGCAGTTAAACAGGAAGGCATGCCCTGGAGGGGTGCTCTTTTTTCACTCCTCTCTGAGCACAGTGCTCAAAACGGAGGGCTGTTGTCGTAGTCAGGTGTTGGGCAGGTGAGGTGGCTGCCTGCCTGCCGGCTGGTCCCAATCCTTTGCCAGCAGTGGAGCGGGGGAAGGGAATCTGAGAGCAGCACAGCATGGGCCATAGGGGCAGAGTGGGAGGCAAGGCAGAGGAACGTGGCCCATGCTCCGAGCACAGAACCGGTTGTGCAATAAAAATTAGCATCCACTTATCCTTCCCCAGCACTGGGAGCTTGCCGAGAGTTTCGTGCCTGATCCAGCCGTCGGCACCAGCTCCGTGGGGAGCTTTCTGCAGGAGTGCTCTGCAAAGTGGCGTGTGAGGGATGGCTCAGGGAGGGCAGGGGGGCCTGAGAGCCGTCGGCATGGTGAAAGCTCCAGGCCGTTCACATCCCTGCTTCCCCTACTCTTCTCCTTTGTTTTCTCCTTGTTCCTCACCTTCATTTCAACTCTTCCTCCTTCTGGGGGCATAAATGACATGGCCACTGATCCAGATTTTATAGGGTCTGTTGATGAGACCGTCTAGGTTCCCCCTTTCCCACCCTCTTGCTCTAGGAGCTGCCCCAGCGCCATGCGTTACTGCTTTCGTCTGAGGAATGAGTCGTCCAGGGCACCTAGCCCTGAGCCTGGTGTAAACCTGCTTGCCACATAAAACCTGTTTGCCTTCCTCTCCCAGACTGGGCACATCCGGAGCACCTTTCCCTGAATGGGAGGCACAACATGTAGGCGAGCGCTGCAGGGGTGGGGAAATACCTCGGCCCCTCTTAGCTGCTGGTTACTTGCTGGGCTGCAGTGGGCGTCTGTAAGGTCGTGTTTTCCTCACAGGCAAGAACAAGACGGTGTTATGATGTGACATGGGGTCAGCCCTGGCTCTGTTTGTAATGCAGGGGTCAAGCAGGGCAGACAGGCATTGTAAGAGCACAGAGGGCTTAAACATGTAATTATGTAATAACATAATATGTAACATGTAATATGGTACCCTTAGCATCTCAGGCTGTCCAAGGGCTTTACTGTGAGAGAGGGGACTGAGCCCTAGCGGTAAGGTGATCTCCCCAAGAGCACACAGCAAGCCTGTTGAGGGAGAAGAACCCAGGAGTCCTGACTCAGGGTTCTCTGCTCTACTCTCTGCTTCCTGGCATGTTTTATAAAGTGACAGACTTGAGTATGGAGCCATGCATCCTCCCAGCGGGGCGACTCTGCCGGGGCTCTGAGCATGGTTGGATACCCCGTGCTGCCTGCTGTCCTTGTTTGATAGCGAGTTTTGTGATATTTGGTGGCTTTTCTTAAAGCCCCATCTCCTGGAGTCAGGTGATTACATGAGAATCTCAACTTTCTTCTCTCTCTCTCTTTTAAAGTAACTTTCTGGCTTTCTTGGTTGTGGTGAAAAGCCGGAAAAGGTAAATCCTGAAGGCAAATAAGCCCCCAATCTGTATTGTTTTAAAAAAAAAATCTCCTGTTTTTTCAGCCAATCTTCTGATTGTTTTGGCAATACTGGAAACGTCACAGCAGCGTGCCAATTCTCTGCTGGCGCAGGAAGCCCTTCCCCCCAGCTTGGTATCTGATGTGTCGTGGAGGTCTGACGGCCTGCGCCGTGCTGGCCATTTCACACTCTCTCTGGGATTTTATTTTTCCTGTTCTAACAAAAGCAAGTGTTGAAACAATAATTTTCAGCCCTCCAAAATAGCCTGCTTTGACGTGAGCCTCAAGACAACGCCCTGGGCATGTCGCAGCGAAGGGAAGAGCCCCTGAGCGTGTGAAAACAAAGGGGGGAGCTGGCTGGGAGGTAAGGTCAGGGGGTGCCACTTGGTCACTGGATTTCTTTGTCTGCCCTGTTCACGATGAGGTCAGTGGGACAAGGGGACCCAGAGTGGGGCGCGGTGGTTTTTCGGCATTGGGTCACTAGTTCAAGTCTAAACCCTAGTGACCTCTGGCTTCTGAGATGGATGTAATGGCTTTCCACCCATTTCGGATCATAAAGGCCAACCTGCAGTTGGCAGCATTGGCCCGTTTCTGCAGAGAGAGACTCAGGAAGGAATGTGCCCTGGAGACAGGGCTCCCCTGTGGCCCACCAGCAGAGATCATCTGTCCCGGTCAGGGGGTAGGCCCAGAGGAGTCAGTGTGCGGGGGGGATACCACTGCTGCTTCCTGTGGCTTGTAATCTAGCACCTTTCACCCACATGAAACCCGCGTTTAGACTGTTCAGTGCAAACCGATGAGTTCTCCCCTCCCCCCCGGGAGTGGCCCGTAACGCATCAGCTCTCGATCCATGTGCTTTAAATTAATGCACTTAGAAAGCAAAGCATAAATCCTCCCCCTCTATTACAGAGCTCCCATCTGATGGTATTTGCCTTTCTGCTGCATGTCTCCATCCTGCCGACCGCGCTCTGACCGAGGGGGGCTAGCATCTCGCCACCTCCTTTTTTGGTGGGGGTCGTAGAAAGTTTATTGTTTTAGCCGCTCTGTTTCTGGAGCCGTTGTTTATCCAAGTGGATTCTAGCGGGCTTGAGAAAACAACCTGGTCCTTTCGCTTTTGGCTCCTCTTTCGTGATTTAAAAAAAATCCCCCCGTGTTGACACTCAGCGGTGACTCTACAGTGCTGCGGCAGGCCTCTGCACCCAGCAATTAAGTCCTATTAGCTTCAAACCCCTGGAACCTCTCGGAGACTCTGCACGACAGGGTTTTGACACAACCCCAAACACGCTCCGCATTAGGGGGCGTCAAGTGTTGTACAAAAGCCGAAGCTCTCTGGGCTCAGAGGAATCCTTGACAGCTGCTACATCTGTGCCTAGTGCTCCTCAGTGCGACTCTCCATGGACGGTGTTGTCTGCCCAGTGCCCTGAGCCCGCCTGCCACTGGGCTGCTGCCAGTTATTTCCATCTGACTCCATGCTTTAATTCCTAATCCCCGCATTGTCCAATGAGACTTTTCCAGCCCTTGCTCAATTAGCCAATTAAAGTGTATAGTGCGGCTGCAGCATGTTCCCAGGGTGGAGTGGCAAGAGCAGGGAATGAGAAGCCATCCCACCCACCTACTGTGTTAAATGCTACATTTTGTCATGCTTATGGTGGTGTGAGGTGGTATTCACATTGTATTCATGCCAAGAGGCCCCGCTGAGACCCGGGCCCCTTATGCTGGGCGCTGAACAGACACATAGTTCCTGCCCTGAAGAGTTTACAGTCTGAATGGACAAGACCAACATGGGGTGGGAGGGGAAACTGAGGTACAAAGGGGCCAGGCCTTGCTCATAGTCGCACAGTAGATGAGTGGCTGAGCTGGGGACAGAGCCCACGTCTCCTGACTCCCAGCCCAGTCTCCTGGCCACTGGACCACGCTGCCTCTCATGATAGAGGGTGGCTTGGCTTTTCGGGTGTCCAGCATCAGGACAGCTGGAGCTGCAGTGCCTCCCTTGTGATGCTGCTCTGTCTGCAGACTCCAAAGCATTAATAGTTTCGTTCCCTTGTCCTGTCTGAGCAGAGTGTCTTGGTCCTTTCCCACTCCCCCTGCACAGGAGATTAAAGTGTGAACGTATTTAGCAAAAGGCCGTGTAAGTTGGAATCTCGTGAGTTAACGTTTGGTTGGGTAGCTTCCGGCACTCCCTGCTCTGAGGGTCCCCGTGACATCCCGAGCCAAAGCAGAGTCCCTGCTCCGGAGGAGGACCGTGCTTCTTTCATGGTCTGCCAAGCGTGTGTGTATGTGAGGAGCAGATGCAGCCAGCTGGGAGGAGAGGGGCTCTGGGACGAGGCTGCACAGCCGGGGAGAGGAATGCAGGGAGGGAAACGGGGAGGGGGGAAGTCGCTTCCCTTGCTGAAGCTTCCTGGATGTTTCAGTCTCGGAAGTCTCCTCTGCCAATACCCATGTCCCTCCTCAGCTTGCTCTGGAGTTTGCACTGAGTGCCGCGGTTATTGGGTGGTTATCCACAGCTTGTCCCCACCTTGGAGAGGGGACGGTACTGACAGGGCAAGGAGGCTTTGGAATCAGTTGACTGTCCTGCTCTCTGCTTCATTATGGAGCCAAACCTGGGGTGGGGGGGGAGTCCTAAGTAAATAAACAACTAAAAGAGTCAATAACAGGAAAGGGTCTGGAAAGAGAAGGCAGGAGCCCAGTCAAATGAGGCCCTGCAGCCATGCATACAAAGTGTGGTTTCATTTTTCAGCAGCACCCAATTCTGTATGGAGTGGGCTGGCCTGGGACCTTCCCTCCCATCTGGCCCCTCCAGACCTGCCAAGGGAAGCATGGCCCAGGGCACAGCGCACCCCACAGCAGCCTTGTCCTGCACATCAGGAGAGTGCTGACTCCATGCGCCCAGGGGGCAAGGTCCCTGCTGTCCTATCTGGTAACTGCCTAGTAGACGCAGCAACCAGTTCTGTGCCAGGGCTTGTGTCTCCCTTGTCAAGGTGGGGACAGGCCAGTGAGAAGGGGGTAGTACAGGCAAGGTAGGAGGAGTCAGGCTGACCTTCCCCCTAACACTTGGTGCCCGGACCCTGTTCTGCCTTTGTGATCCAGGCCCGAGCTCTCGTGGGTAAATGGCAGCAGGAGGCTTTTTCATAGAATCATAGAATATCAGGGTTGGAAGGGACCTCAGGAGGTCATCTAGTCCAACCCCCTGCTCAAAGCAGGACCAATCCCCAACTAAATCATCCCAGCCAGGGCTTTGTCAAGCCTGACCTGAAAAACTTCTAAGGAAGGAGATTCTACCACCTCCCTAGGTAACGCATTCCAGTGTTTCACCACGATCCTAGGGAAAAAGTTTTTCCTAATATCCAACCTAAACCTCCCCCACTGCAACTTGAGACCATTACTCCTCGTTCTGTCATCTGCTACCACTGAGAACAGTCTAGATCCATCCTCTCTGGAACCCCTTTTCAGGTAGTTGAAAACAGCTATCAAATCCCCCCTCATTCTTCTCTTCCGTAGACTAAACAATCCCAGTTCCCTCAGCCTCTCCTCATAAGTCTATTCCAGTCCCAGTCCCCTAATCATCTTTGTTACCCTTCGCTGGACTCTCTCCAATTTTTCCACATCCTTCTTGTAGTGTGGGGCCCAAAACTGAACACACTACTCCAGATGAGGCCTCACCAATGTCGACTAGAGGGGAATGATCATGTCCCTCGATCTGCTGGCAATGCCCTACTTATACAGCCCAAAATGCCATTGGCCTTCTTGGCAACAAGGGCACACTGTTGACTCATATCCAGCTTCTCGTCCACTTTAGCCCCTAGGTCCTTTTCTGCAGAACTGCTGCCAAGCCATTTGGTCCCTATCCTGTAGCGGTGCATTGGATTCTTCCGTCCTAAGTGCAGGACTCTGCACTTGTTCTTGTTGAACCTCATCAGATTTCTTTTGGCCCAATCCTCTAATTTGTCTAGGGCCCTCTGTATCCTATCCTTACCCTCCAGCGTATCTACCTCTCCTCCCAATTTAGTGTCATCTGCAAACTTCTGAGGGTGCAATCCACACCATCCTCCAGATCGTTAATGAAGATATTGAGCAAAACCGGCCCGAGGACCGACCCTTGGGGCACTCCACTTGATACCGGCTGCCAACTAGACAAGGAGCCATTGATCATTACCCGTTGAGCCCGACAATCTAGCCAACTTTCTATCCACCTTATAGTCCATTCATCCAGCCCATACTTCTTTAACTTGCTGGCAAGAATACTGTGGGAGACCGTGTCAAAAGCTTTGCTAAAGTCAAGGAACAACACATCCACCGCTTTCCCCTCATCCACTGAGCCAATTATCTCGTCATAGAAGACAATTAGATTAGTCAGGCATGACTTGTCCTTGGTGAATCCATGCTGACTGTTCCTGATCACTTTCCTCTCCTCTAAGTGCTTCAGAATGGATTCCTTGAGGACCTGCTCCATGATTTTTGCAGGGACTGAGGTGAGGCTGACTGGCCTGTAGTTCCCAGGATCCTCCTCCTTCCCTTTTTTAAAGATGGGCACTACATTATCCTTTTTCCAGTCGTCCGGGACTTCCCCCGATCGCCAGGAGTTTTCAAAGATAATGGCCAATGGCTCTGCAATCACATCTGCCAACTCCTTTAGCACTCTTGGATGCAGCGCATCCGGCCCCATGGACTTGTGCTCATCCAGCTTTTCTAAATAGTCCCGAACCACTTCTTTCTCCACAGAGGGCTGGTCACCTCCTCCCCATGCTGTGCTGCCCAGTGCAATAGTCTGGGAGCTGACCTTGTTTGTGAAGACAGAGGCAAAAAAAGCATTGAGTACATTAGCTTTTTCCACATCCCCTGTCACTAGGTTGCCTCCCTCATTCAGTAAGGGGCCCACACTTTCCTTGACTTTCTTCTTGTTGCTAACATACCTGAAGAAACCCTTCTTGTTACTCTTAACATCTCTTGCTAGCTGCAACTCCAGGTGTGATTTGGCCTTCCTGATTTCACTCCTGCATGCTTGGGGGAAGGGATAAAGGCAAAGCGACACATCCTCAGTGAGAGTAGGAGAGTGAGTCTCTTTAAGGGTGGATGCCGGGTTTTTAGCTCCGGCGTTTCCACCACACTGGGATGGAGGCAGTGATTTCTTCGGGGGCGGGTGGCTGGGGGAGCTGGGCAGGGTTGGGGTAATGAGACGAAGGGTGGTCCTGGGGTGAAGGCCTTGGGCAGGACTCAGGAGATGGGGGTTCAGTTCCCAGCTCTGCCACAGACTCCTTGGGGAACTTGAGCAAGTCACTTCGGGTGGAATTTTCAAAATTGCCCCAGTGAGTTAGGAGCGCAGCAGACCCACTGAAAGATCTGCCCCTCAGCAACCCACCCATCTTCTCCTGGGCCTAAAGATCTACCCCAAAGCATCCCACCCAACATCTCTTGGGCCTCAGTTCCCCATCCATGCAGTGAAGATGACGGTTTGCAGGAGTGACTGGGTGGCATTCTCTGGCCTGTGTTATGCAGCAGCTCAGAGCCAATGATCACAGTGTTCCTTTCTGGCCTTAAAATCTATCTGTCAGAAAGCACATGAATGCTTTGCTTCCAAGACGAATTCCGAATCCACAGCTGCCTCTGGCAGACCGAGTGGCTTTGTGGGGGAGAGATTCCCATTGTGTCAATGCAATGGAATCCCCGGCCGCACAGTCCCGTGGCGGGTTTTTTGGCCTGGAGACTCTTGAGGCGAGAGGCTCTGCTCGCTCTCCTCCCGCTGAGACTGCATGCAGAGGATGGCACACCTCCCTCCAGGCCCAGCTGGGATGCATCTCTGGAGCGGAGAGAGAGGCAGGGCCTGGATCCCTGCTGCCCACATGCCTGTCGGGCCCCGTGACTCCTCTCCCAGACGCTGTGTGCAGATACGTGGGAATGCATACAATCCACATGCGTGTACGGCATGTGTGCGTTACATAGACAGAGGACGGCATCGCACGCGGGGGTAGCTGCAGGCGTGCTGTCGCTGAGAGCAGAGTTCGCCCCGTCTCTCGTTGCATCGGGCAGGGTAGCACCGATTGGCACTATCACCCACTTTTCATTCTGGGGTTTGGCGCTGGTTCCTGGTTTCAGTGGGGTGGAGTTAGACGCTTGATGCTGTTTGGGTGTAATGTGGACCGTCCCGCTCGGATGGGCTGGTGAGTCCAGGAGAGGCCCTGCTCTCAGAGGGGTTTCCTCGGGAACAGCCCGAACACCGAACTCCCTGCCGTGTGGTTACAGGAGGGGCAAAGGGGGGGGAATGGACTTGGGACTCACATTTGTAAGTTTCAGAGGAGCAGCCGTGTTGGTCTGTATCTGCAAAAAGAACAGGAGGACTTGGGGCACCTTAGCGACTAACCCATTTATTTGAGCATGAGCTTTCGTGAGCTACAGCTCACTTTATCGGATGCAGGCAAGTTTGAGACTCCAGGACCCTTTTTAGATGCCGTTCACTCTCTGCCTGATGGCTAGTTACCCCATCAGTTCAGGGACCAGATACAACACAGACCTGTTTCTGAAGGGAGCTTCCTTGGGAGAATCCGCCAGGCAGCTGCTGCCTCTAAAGGCAGTTAGAGGAAGACGTCGCCTGAGTTAATTGGGTCTGTGATCCCAAAGGAAATGCTTCTCCAATGCTGCGGTTCGGACTCCATTGGCTGGGGTAATGTGTCTCTCCTCCCGCCCGTTCCTGTGTGTGTAGAATGCTTTGTGGGAAGGGGAATAGGTTTCTTCCCCTCCCAAAAGGCTTTTCTCTTCCACTCGGAAGGTGAATGGGAGCCTTTTTTTTGTTGTCTAGAAGGGAGTATTGTGTAGCCTACTGCTTGGAGTAGGGGGCTGGGAATCAGGATTCCTGGTTTCTGTTCCTGGGTCTGCCTCGACTCACTGCTGACCTGTGGGCAAGCTCCTTAGCTGGGCTGTGCCTTAGTTCCCTCATCTGGGAAATGGAGACAATAAATCCTTCCCCTGCTTGCCGGAGGAGGCAGCGGGGTTCGCATGGCTTAATGAAGCTTTATGGCATGTGCCTATTTGAGCTCCTCTGGTGAAAGACTTCACTGATTGCAAAGTGCTATTGTGAGAGTTGTAAGTTTTTTTATTTTTGTGCAGAGGGAAATTAAGGCTCGAACTCCTGCAGGGAGGTGGCTGACACTCCAGAGCTCCTCTCAGTCCCTGCAGATGTGGCTTGTGCATCTCTCCCATGCAGATTTGGGATGAAGTACCTGATGCAGCTTCTTGGTGCTTTTCTTTGTCTAGATTTCTGGTGGTCAAGTCACCGGCAATGGCTAATAACCCCTGATAATCTGCTCAGATCCCAGGGATGAGGTCCAGCCAAACTTCCTTTTGTTTAAAACAAAGTGTTGGTTTTGCACTGTGCTGACTCCTTCACTCCACGCACTGCTTAGTTTTAGCTCATATTTAGCACATGCTCAGTTCTATTTGGATGATTGCTTTCACGGGCATCAGTTCTAAGGGCTCACACACTGCACTGATGATGGCCAGAACAAGTCCACTAAATGTACTCCAGGTTTTCCCACTGCCTCTGCACAAGGGCACTTCCTTTGCTTATGCCATCTTCTCACTCCGGTTCTGCTGTTCCTGGGCCCAGGGAGCCACCTGCAGAATGCCTGGGGTGAAATCGCAGACCCCCTCAAAGGTGATGGGAGTTTTCCCATTGACTTCAGTGGAACAAGGTTTGCATACCAGACATTTGCTGTCTGACAGGTAGATTCCAAGCTCTGCCCTTCTCATGCCCTTTCCCCTGGGGGAAACGGAGACTCCCCTGGTTACTGGAGTCACCAGTGAAATTGGTGACCATGGTGAGGCTAGGGAGAAGGCTACTGCATCTCCATTAACAATAATAACAATATATAGCTTTACATTTCATCTGTAGATCTCCAAGTACTTTACAAAGGGGGCCAGCAGCATAATTCCCATTCTCCAGATGGTGAAACTGAGGCACAGCGAGGTAAAGTGGGTCATCCAGCAGAGCAGCAGCAGAAGTGGGAATAGAACGAAGGTCTCCCATGTCCCAGTCCAGTGCTCTGTCCACTAGGCCACACTGCTTCCCTTAGCCACATTGCCTCACAGAGGGGCCACCAATAGCTGTCCCCCCTCCTTGCTTTTCTAGAAGCCAGAGGGGGAGGGCAAGTGTGGGAGGGAGCTTTTATCCCCGTCTCATTTTATTTTCAAATATTTGCTCGGTGCAATCCACTGGGGCTGTGGCAGGTGGCGTGAAAAGGTTCCTTGTTGCACTGGGGTGCTTGCTGCAGAGTTTCCCAGGCAGTAACAAGAAACCATTGCCCAGCAGGCCGGAGCATGACACTGGGTGTCAACTTAGCTCCTGCCTCTGGAGAAGCAGCCTTTCGCCCTGGGGGAGTAGGGCCCCTGTCTTGGGTGGGGTTTCAGGATTCAAGTTGGGCATCTGGAGGTACCTCGTACTGTAACCAGATTTGGTTGGATTGTGACTTCACTGGAGGAAACTGCACAAATGTCTGGGACTCGGAAAATTCTGCCTACTGAATTTCAGCTCGAGTGCGGGACGTACTTTCATCAGCTCCCAAGGGCAGCAACTTGCTACTGGAAGATCCTTGCTTGTGCACAGTTGGTCATGTGCCAGCGGTCACCTGGGCTGGATCAGCAGTGACTGCAGACTGGACCCTGTCTGCTGGCTGGTCAGCGGCCCCTGGTGGCTCTCTGCCCCGTTCCCAGTGGGACTCGTGTGCCCCTCACAGAAAGTACGGTCCCTGCCAGCACTGAACTCCTGTCTCTGGGGGCAACCCAGGGAGGGAAGCCACAGAGACTGAACTCCCCTGTCACCCTACAGGCAGGTCCCACCAGGTGCGGTCCTAGATGCATGGGTGTAGAGGGGTGGAGGAGTCTTGCTCTGCTGATACCTCTGTTCTGATGGTTAGCAGAGCATATGTCCTAGAGCAGCGAGGACTGAGTACACCCTGTCTTCTCCAGGAGGCGGATGTCGACCAGGAGAAAACCAGCCAGTGAACTGCGCCTCTAATGGCAGCCAAAGCCTCTAATGCCCCTCTTGCTGCATGGGACCCATGTGCGGCCAGTTAGCTGAGAAAACTGCACCGGGCAGGGGATGAATTGCACAGGCATTCTCCACCCTTGCCCCTTGAAGGGTGTTAGGCTGCTTCCCACTTCTGTGGGAGAGGGTGATGGGGACGAATCCTCGCAACGCAGCCTGGCTCCTGCCTCGAGGGTCTACGTTATGACATGCATTGTGCGCAGCTGCCCCTTGGCAGATCTCTCTGAGCACTGCGCATTGGGGGTGAAAACCAGACCTGGGAGTTACGCAGCCGTCCTTGGCAAATACGTTTTGGCCTTTGCTATTCAGCTTCCCAGTGGTTTCATACAAATGTACTGTAAATCTGTTTGCCTCGTAAGACCAAGGCAAATGACTCCTGTCGGGGTCTGAACACTAGGTGGGTTAGGCTTATAAGTGGTGCTAAGTAATTTTTAACACCAATAAATACTTTGTTAACATTGGGAAGGGACAGGAACTAGTGGAGACCCCAGCTCTGCTGCTGACTTGCCGTGTGTCCTCGGGGCCTCAGAAGAAAGGCTGTTGCCTAGAGATTGTAAAGTGCTTTGAGTTCCTTGGAGGCAAGGTGCCATGTTACAACATAATATTATTTGTATCTCAGAGACCGAAGCAAATACCTTGTTTGGAAAAGGCTGACACATTGCTGTGAATAAGAACAGTCGCTGCGCTCCCAATAGCAAGGGAGAATTGTGAGGCTTGTCGCACCTCATGCAGGAGGGTGTGAGCTGATCACCAGCTGGGGTCAGGAAGAAAGTCCATCCTCCATACACAGTGTGTTAGGCTGTCTCTGCACCTTACCCTAAAGCAGAGGTTTTCAACCTGTGTCAGCAGACAATGTCTAAGATTTCTGTCTCCATTCATATTTTTTTAGGGGTCCGCAAATGACAAAAGGTTGAAAACCCCTGCTCTAAAGCATCTAGCATTGGCCGCTGTCTCGGGGAGGAACCGCACTTGAATGGAGCGTTGCTCCTTTCTGGGGTGGCGATTCTTAAGTTCATGTTTGTGCACATAAACAGTCGATGAGGCTCTCCTTTTACAGAGAGAGGCAGAGCTCAGAAAAAGCAGAAATACATTCTTCCTGATGCTCATTAACAGTGGAGTTTCCATGAGCATTTGCAGACACTCCAGTCTCCATCCCAGAGGAATCTGCTGTCTCGTGATAGAGTTCATAAGCACTTTGTGCTTGTGGCTCACGGAAAGTCTGCCTGCCTGGGTCTGTGAATTCAGAGTAAAAGTTTTGCAAGCACATTAGTTTCCCAACTGTTGATCACTAGCTTAACTGAGATTGCAGTGGTTGTGTCTACCGCAGCTTTTTGCTGTTGGAGGGGAGAGGGGGTGTCGTTTTCTCATGGCAAAGAATGGAGATACCTGGGCTTTTGGAACTTCCCTGGACAGTAGTGTATTTTCTCTGGAGTAATCTATATGATCTCACCAAAAATGGACTCATTTACAAGGGTGCTGCCGGCTTAGGCTAGGCCCAGAATTTAAAGTCGCATTACAGTAGGAATCTCAAACCTGATACAGGGCAGCGTTTCAACACCTGCTTAATTATTATAAGCACATGTTTAAGTGATTTCCTGAATCGGGGCCCCACTTGTTCAAATCTTGAAGTCCTCTTTCAGCTTTCACTTACTCCGTAGGCAAACAAAACTTCCATTGACTTGGGTGGGAATTTGCCTGCCAAATGAAACCGAACCAGGGCAACAGGAGTTAGCCCGGAATTAATGAAAATGTTTTCACATATCACATTTTTTAAAAAGAAAGTTAATCTTTTAAAATTTGATAGTGTAGGCTACCCAAACACAACTGCACCCTGCTAGTGCATGAGGGCTGAAAAAGGAAGTCAAAGCCGGAGAGAGCTGGTTGGAAAATAGAAAGTGTATTTCAAATATAGTATTTTACATTTTTGTGGGGGGCGGCGGGAGCCCTTTTTTCTCGTCTTTAAACCTTTTCTTCTCAGATTGAAAGAGATTTTAAGGAGTAGCGGAGGGAGGCGCACATTCTCATTGTGGCCAAAGACCCATTTTTTTAATTAAAAAAAGAATCTATATGAAGAAGTTCAACCTACTCTAAAACGGACCCTGAGCGGGGCGTAAATCCAGCCTCCCCAACCTGAATGCAGTGGAAGGGACCGTGGGAAGCCCGTCCCATGGTAACCGCCTCGTGAGGGCGGTTGGGGGGTTTGCTTGTTTCAGAGAGAGCACTTCATTGTCGATCGCTTTTTAAACCAACTTTTATTTTTATTTTGATAGTTTCCCTTTTAAATACACGCCAACATCTCATCAGTTTCATGAAAGTCCAGCCCTGAGCAGCAGATGTTCGAAAGCTCTATTCTGGCTAGAGAGCAGAGGGTTATTTTAGACGAACTCAAAGCGGGTGCCCACAGCTTTGGACTCTGTGAAGACATGTCTGGGCTGACCTCTTTGTAATGCAGCAAGCAGGATGCTGGTAATTACTCATAGGGCCTATTATCTGGAGTCTCTTTCACTACTTGACTCTTTGGCCTCATAAGTGGTCCCCTGGTGGATTTATTTTTTGCTGGAGAAAACACAGCTGATAGCAGGAATGGTATCTTGGTTCTGGCCCTGGAGCACTCAGCCCAGATGCAGGCTGGGGAGGGGAGAGAATGGAGGGCAGCAGTCGAAGCGCAGCTAGAAAAGGACCTTGCTCATCAGCAGGTGGCCTTGCACAAGGGGTTCAGATGCTTGTGCAAAGTTAAGGAGCTCCTTCCTCCCCAGTGGTTAGAGCAAGGCACTGTTGGTCGAGACTCCGGGGTCCTTTTACCAGCTCAGTGGCTGGGGGTGTGGTCTAATTGCTAGAGTAATGGCAGTCAAGATTTCCAGCTTCTATTACATACTGGTGTAAGAGCTCTGGACAAGTTCCTTCCCCTCCCTGCCTCAGTTTCCCCATCTGTCAAACAGGGTTTATAATAGCCCCCTTACTTTGCACCCCTCTGCAGAAAGGCAGAATGAGATAGACCGGAGCGGTCACTGTGCAGAGCAGGAGATGCAGCTCGGAGGGTTAATTGCATTGGTTGCGCTTGGCGCTGGGGTCTTTGAAGCCTCCGGTAAAAGGCGTTCCAGCTACTGCCTCTATTCCTCCCCTCTCCATTAAGGGTCTCTCAAGTATGAGGTGTTCTGGAGCCGCAGCCTTCAGATTGCCACTTCAGAGCCCTACCGGCTATCCTCCATCTCTGGATGGGCAGGGAGAGGTGGGAGAGTTTCTGTGGCTACAGAGAGCTCTGACAGGCTCCTACCTTTGGACATGGTTAGCTCTTCAGACAGCTCAGCTGCACTGCCTTGATAGGCCTGGATGGCCAGACATCATTAGCAATGGGTCTGGGGCTGGAGGCGGAATCGTTATTGACTCATTAAGTTAGACATGGTGGCAGTCAGGGAGAGACGAGAGGCCCAGGGTTACCCTGTTGCACCAGCTGGAGTTCAGGAGAAGATCCAGAGGCCGCCTACATGTCCTTAGGAATAATCTGCCCAGCTAGCCAAGCTGCTACTCCCTGCTCATATTGAGAAGAAATACAGGGAGCTGCTGTGATGCTGTTGGGCCAGTCTGAGCTGGGCACAGTGGGAGATGTGGAGCAGGGAGCTCCTGTAATACTGCAGGATGGGTCTGAACCGGCCTTTTGAGCTCTCTGTCTGTGATCTAGTTCTCTGAGGCGCCATGGAGTGAGTGGCATCTAACACTTAGCAGGGTGCTATGATGCAAGAAGCCTGGGTTTGCTGCTGGCTCACTGTGAGCCTGAGCAAGTCCTTTCCGCTCTCTGTGCCTCCGATTTGCCATCTGTAACGGTTAAGGCTGAGCGTTTGTCATAGCTCCGACGTTCGCGACCTATGCGTGACTTCTAGGGTTGTTTCTTTCATGGCACCTCGCCGTTCCCGGGGCCTGCTGAGCACGGCTGCCCCGGGAGCATTTGCCACCTGGGCCTGGTGTGCTGGAACGTGGCACTGTGACCTGGGGAGCCGTTTCGGAGTTCGACACGACAAGTTTCTTATTAAACAGTTTTAATATTTTCCTGAGGGAGAAGAGAGCAGGATGCTAGAAACGTGGGGCTTGCCGCTTTTGTATTCTCTTTGCCAGGGCTGGCTCCAGGACAAACAGCCAGCTCTTATGCTAACCCTGCCCTCCCTACGGGGCGGAGGGGGGTAG
This sequence comes from Lepidochelys kempii, assembly GCF_965140285.1. Taxonomy (NCBI): domain Eukaryota; kingdom Metazoa; phylum Chordata; order Testudines; family Cheloniidae; genus Lepidochelys; species Lepidochelys kempii. Next base: position 2,556,540 of record NC_136405.1, on the reverse strand, counting down.
CAGTGTCATTGGAAATCCTGGCTTTGAGGTATAAAGTCCTAGATGGTGAGTGGGACCTCCCTCCCTCCGTCCCCGTGATGCACTGTGTTAGCAACCCAGCGGAGGTGCCTGAGCAGAAATCCCTCTGAGGAAAGAGAGGGGGTGCCTGGGAGAGTGTCCTGTGCCAGGTCTCTCAGCCTTTGGAGCTTGCTCCCCTTCCCCCGGATCTGTAGCAGCCTGAGTTTGTTAAGCTTCAGGACATGGTCCTACTGATTTTTCTCTCCCACCCCCGTAAGGAGATGGGTGAGGGGCAGGGCTGGTAGCGGGCAGGGTTTTTGTTGCTGTAGGGCGTCCTGGGGCCGGTTTGTTTGTGTGTGTGCTGTTAAAAGTTTGGCCAGTCCCTCCTAGCATTGGATCAGTGCTCCTGTATTGTAGAGCAACAAAACTCCGAGGAAATAGACACATGAACCTTTCTCAAGCCCCTCCGTGAGGCCCCTCCGTGAGGAGGTGCGGGAGAAATGCAGAATGTTATGGGCAATGACTGGGGAGAGACTAACTCAGCTTATTTTATTTAGCTGACCCGAGGGAAGGTAAAAAGGTGACTGGATCGTGGGCTGTAAGTACCTACGCAGGGAGAAGATTTCTGAGAGAAGATTCTTTAACTTAGTGCACGCAAGCCGAATGAGATCGAGTGCATTAGAAAAACTGAGCCTAGAAATAAGGCACAAACATTTAGCAGTAAAGGCAGTTCTCCTTTGGGACAACGGACTGAGGTAACTGGTCCATTCTCAGTCACCTGGAGCGATGTCTCTCAGAGCTACGCTTTAGTTCAGCCAGGAGTTGTGGGCTCGATGCAGGAATTTCTGGACAAAATCCTCTGGTCTGTGATATGTGAGAGGTCAGGTCCCTTCTGTCCTTGAAATCTGTGAATAAGGTGCTGTAGAGAGCCTGGCCCACTGAGAGGAAAACTTTGGGGAGAAGAAATGAAGATGGATGGTCTTTCAGGAAATAAAGTAGGGAAATGCCCTTGCAAAAGCTACGTGAAAGTAAGGATGATTCTGAAGGGGGATGCAGGATCTTCAGGGTGCTATTTAAGAACAAGTACCTGGCACTGGACACTTCAGATGCAGTCACCATCCTGAGGAGCTTCCATTCCAGGGTGAAACCTCAAGCACCAGCTCCCGAGAGGGCAATGAATATATGCCAGCATGGTGCAGCTACATGAAGGGAGATCGGGGAGACTGGGGGGGAGCGGGAGGATGCTGCAGGTGTGGAAAGAACAACGGAAAGGGAGCTGTTAGCAGGAGGATCTGGGGACTCCTGGGTCCCTCGAGCTGTGATGGGAGAGCAGGTTTGGATCAGGACTCACCCTGGTTGCCACTGCAAAGGGCTCATGGACTTTAGGGCCAGAAGGGAGCACGCTAGCCTGGCCTCTTTCATAGCACAGGCCAGAGAATTCCTCCATTGAGTCTCCCACCTGTTCTCCAGGTTCCCGGGCCGTGTGGCTGTGAGCACAACCCCACCCACTCGCCTCACTCACCGTTCCACCCCAGTTGGGCTGGCTGACTCCGAAGGGGCCGTGTGTCCTAGTTTCTTGGGTGTGGCCAGGACTCGCAGGGTCCTTTCACAACTGATTAAAATTGTGCTGTGGGCATGATGCCCTGGGGGCTCTCCCCACCAAGGAGAAACCCTCCAAAGTAATTCTGAATAGCCGTGGGGCGGGGGGGCGTGCATGTGTGCGGCGGGGTGGGATCTCGCATCCCTTTTCCGGGCCATCAGGACTTGGATTCCTTGTGGTGGAGCCTGACTGCAGATCACATGGGAGGCTGATTTCATCTTGGCCCATGAGTTCCTTGCCTTTTAAGGAGGGGATTTTATGGCGTGGCAGAAAGTTGCATGGTCCCAGGGTCAAGAGAACAAAGCAAGCTTCCCCTGCCAGATCTCACACGCTTGAGACGGAGGAGACCTCTTGGCTGCTCTGCTCCTGCTGGCCCCATGCAAGAGACTGGAGGATCCCAGGCAGGAGAGCTGTGGGTGATGTGTTGGTGAAGGGGCAGCCATGTGATGTACTTTGGGAGCTGGGAAGATATCCCATTGACTGCTTGAATGTCAGGAGCCAGATTCTGACCATATTTACACCAGTGTCAGTCAGTCAGCCACTCCGCTGAGGGCGTCCACAGCTGCATAATTAAGGACAGAGTCTGCGCCCCATCCCTCTTAGTATTAGTTTGCTAATTAAAAAACAGAGCTAATGAATATTTACGGTGCTGGCAGATGCTCCAAGGGCTCATGGAGGGGCTGTCTCTGCAGCAGAGTTAGAACCCGGGGGGCTTCCAGCTCTCTGGAATGCTTTAGCTTTGCAGGGAAATCTCCCTAGCATTAAGCTTTTCTCACAACAGTCTCGGGCTGCTCTGGGTCAGCCAGGACAGGAAAATGGCAGGACCACACCTCCCCTCCCCATGTATTTTGACCTGTTCGCTTAAGCCAAGACCACAGATGTGGGATGGCTTGTGTGTTTCATGTATGTAGGTAGCACGCCAAGTGGGTTTTTAGATACGACGTGTGTGCAAAGTGGAATATATTGAATAAATGTTGGTGTATCTATGTGCATGGCGAAGTCTCCTGCCTGTCTGGGTTCTGCGTTCCTTGGTTTCGTGGCTTGAGTCCCTCCGACTCCAGGACGCAGTACACGGCTTTCGCAGCCCCCCGCGGCCTGCTTGGCAAGGTCTGGGAGGACATTACCTTCTGAAAGTTGCCTGAATTCTCTTGTCAGCGAGCTCTCACACCTCACCAATGCAGCGTGTGGCTGCGTTGCAGATGCAACCTCTTGCGGTGTCCCGTTCCCCACTGCTGTTTGTCTGAGGAAGTGCTGCGCCAGGGGGAAAAGGGTGGGGGTTTTATAATTGATGTTTTAAAAGATAGTCAAGGCCCCCTTTTAAAGAGCCCCTCGCCCCAAACCCTAGCCGGTTTATACTGCATACTCTGTGCTACCCTCAGAGGGCTGTGTGTGTGGGAGAGGGGAATAATTACACTCTGGCTCTGCACAGCCCTGCTGTGGCCACACCTGGAGGGATGTGTATAGCTTAGGGAGGGTGTGGTGGAACCACAGGAGGGGGCAAGGGTCTGAGAGGAGACTGCGAACAGGAGGGTTTTGAGAGGGGAACAGAACCGCAGTCTGTGAACGCCTCCTGCATAACAATCTGAATGGAGGGGAGCTGGGAAATGGATACAGTTGCATCTAGGCATTGCTATTAAGAACAGGGTCCTAACAGCTGGAACAGTTGGGTGCAGAACACAAGGCTCCTAAGAGGGGTGGTGAAGGCACCGTTCTAGCAGAGATTAGTGCACAGTTGTGGGTGGTGATGGTGTGGCAGAGCCCTGAGAAGTGCAGGGGAGTCAGTCTTGCTGAGCTATGCCATCACCGTGTTTCCTGCTCCGATTCAGCACCACTGGCTGCTGTTAGTAAACCAGGGTGTGAGCTTTCCGGACCTTCCTTGCTCCAAACCTCCTCTTCGGCACCTCGTGACAGTGCAGAGCACACTATCAGCCTTGTTTTTCTGCCTTGCACAAGCTGGCGCTCACGAGCAGGGCTTGTGGGTAGCAAGGGGGGACCCTTCAAAGGGTCAGAGAAGCTCCCCGCAAGTTGTGAAGTTTCTCTGTGGCTCGTTGGCCTGAAAAATTGCATAGGGGATCCTGGGAGAACAGGCCACCTGGTGAGATGTCAGGTACTTGCTGTCTCTGGTTAGGCTGGTTATCAAGGCTCAAGAGGTTGTATGGGATTTGGAGGGTTATCCCTACCCTAGGAGCCCCTTGGATGTCCCAGAGCAGGCAAGGGGCTGGAAGTGGACTCCTCCTAATGCCCTCTGGTGCTGTACAGACCTTTCAATCTGCTCAGGCAAACAAACAGGAGAAACAGGTACATGCATGCACTGAAGTGGGTATTCACCTACGAAAGCTCATGCTTCAAAATGTCTGTTAGTCTATAAGGTGCCACACGACTCTTTGCCGCTTAAACAGGAGAAAGTGGATCCTTCACTTTCAACGCCTTTTGTTGGGAGACCTCGAGAGACTGCTGTTTGCTTTCCAGGGAAACCAGACTTTTCACCAGGCTCCAGGCCTTTCTTCTTTTCTCTCCCCATTTGTTCATTTAGTTCCCCAAATACATCAGGTTTGTTTGTGCATTCAGTGGGGCAAGCTCCCTGGCCTTTTGCCTCCGGAGACAGGCTCTGCTCAGGTAACAGAGGAAGAGGAGTTAGATTTATCAGCTTTGTCCCTAGCAGAGGCTAGTCCACAACACACAACCATGGAAGGACTGGGAGTGTCTGGGGCTGGGAGGGGGGATGGAAATAGTCGGGTGGCGGGTCAGTGTTGAAATAACAAAGGGGCTGCAGGTCGGTTAGCATGAGAGTGACTGGGTAAGGGCAGGACTGGACTAGCAGGAAGTGCTGGTGATGAGGACTGAGGTACCTCGGTGGAGCTGGGGGGTGAGGCCCTGGCTTGAAATAGCAGGGGAGAATGCAGGTGAGGTTTGAGGAGCATCAGCACAGTTCAGTGGAGTGCTGGGGGGGAGCCGAGGGGCTGCGGGTGGGGAGTGAGGTGTGATGGCATAGCTGAGGTTGTGGAGGGCAGGACAGGAATAGCGGCGGGGCTGCGGGTCTGAGTTGGAGAGCGCCAGCACTTGATAGCACTGTCTTGCTGTAGTTCTCTGAGTTCCTTCCCTTTCACAGGCACTCCGCTCCCCCCAGGTCATTAAGAGCAATCGCTGGATGAGGAGAGTGGGGATTTTACCAGCTTGTAAGGGCAGTCCCACAGCAGTCAGAGGCTTGTGAGTCTCTGTTCGGTTGTGGCGCTCTGCAGACCACTGGCTGGTGAGCAGAAGAGGGCTGGGCTGGAATCTGCTCTGTGTTCCAGAGGGTACGTGATGGTCTGGGCAGGCCGAGGAACCTGCCCTCTGTGGGAGCCGATGCTTTCCTCAGGGCACGTTTCCTACGGACACATGGTGCTAGTTTGAAGGTGCTATTCGCCACCAGCCGCTGGGGCTCGTGGAAGTAGATGCAGACTGTGCCCTCCAGCTGGGATCCCTGGCAATCCCAAGTACATTTCCGCTGTGATTACATAGGATCCGCATGCTTGGGGTTCTGTGTGTGAGCGTTTCTCCTTTCGGTTGCTCCTAGCACATTGGAAGCAAAATGCTATAGCTGAGAAATAACCAGACTCCCACTGGAAATACACACTGTGACTGGCTGAGCTGCATTGCCATGGGCCAGTCGGCGCAGGGCTGACCTGACATAGGAAGTTGTGACTCTTGCATGCATATGTAATTCTGCACAAGGCTTCTTCTGCCTTGGTCCCTGCTTTAGAAGGAAACCTCCTTAGATCCTATTGTTAGGGACAGAAGGTGGGGTAAGGAGAGGGAACCCCCTCAGATAAGAATTGAGTTGGGTTGTGAAAGCAGCTGCTGTTGGAATTAAAATCTCCTGGAATAATCTAGACCTGGGACCCTTGAGTCCTAGAGACACTTTTCTATGAGGCATAAGTGCAAACCATCGGCAGATGTTTGTCACAGTGGCTGGTTCTGGACAGGGGCCTGTCTTTTAATAAGTGGTCAGTTTCAAACCGTTCCAGTTGACGTTGCCTTTCGCTGAGCATTGCTGGAGTGTTTGCTCAGGGCTGGTCAGAGTTTGGGTTCGTAGATCTTCTGCTGGGGGAGACAGACGCTTTGGCAGACCGGTGGGCAGGGGGAATCCTCAGGTGGTTAAAGCAGAGGAGCCAGATGCCAGGCTCTGCAGAGTCTTGGTCCCAGGCCAGGGTAGATGCCGGCTGCCTCTGCAGCTCAGCCTGCCGGAAAGGAGCTGCGCTAGCTGGAGCAAGGCCCCTTTTATAGCCATGGGGTCTGCAGAGCTGGCTGTGCAGCGTGGGCCCTTTGACGAAGGGCAGGGCTCAGCCCAGCGGGTTCGGCTAACTGGAGTCCAGTAAAACCAGAGCTTTCCCTGCGTGTGCATATTTCTGCTGATGACTTTTTGCCTGGGGCCTCTCCAGGGCCGGCACGCCGGGGAGGAAATGGTGAGACGTGGCAGGCCTGGAATCCCAGCCTGCTGCGGTTTCTCAAGCCTTTGACTTGTGGAAGCAATTTGAAGGCTAGCAGGGCTGCTTGTCATTTCCTGTCCCCTCCTCCAGTGGGGTCCCGAGGCTCTTCGGACGCAGCAGTGCCCAGTGGCAGCCCCTCATTAACACAGGATACTGCCCAGCATCTCACTCAGGCCAGCCGCTCCCTAATTGCTTACAAAAGGGAAACGGGTGGGGGGAAGGGGAAGAGTGAGCGGGCGGGTGATGGGCATTGCTGTGGGGTGGGGCAGCTGCTAATTGACTGGGAGTTAGAAGCAGAAAGCTGGCACTGCTCCCATCCTGAGTGATGGCCCCCGGAGGTCTCCTGGCTCCAGCCCCTTGGAGTCCACTGTATGATGTTTGCATTTGGAAACCCTGAGATTCTCCTTCCCTGAGCCTATTTGGGTCTCCTTGTTCTTCAGGGGCTGCTTGTACCCTCGGCAGAGGGGTTTAAATGTATTCATAACTCAGGGTGGCCACTCCAGAGGGAGAGAGAGTCAACTGCAGGGAAATGTCCATGCGTTTAGAAGCTGAGAGCTACGGGGGCCGCTAGAGAAATGCCCAGAGGCTGGCCACGGAGCAGAAAGTCTGACCCGGGAGGGCGGTAATACCACAGGCCAGCATGGGTGGGTGTGTCTGTGTATGAATTGTAATTTGTATTGCAGTAGAGCCTAGAGGCCCCAACCAGTGATTGGGGTCTTATTGTGCTAGGCGCTGTACGAACATATAACGGAACGATGCTCCCTGCCCCAAAAAGCTTCCCATCTAAGTACTTGGTGAGAGGTAACTAAAGCTGCAACAGATGGGGTGGAGCACCAGATAAGAGGGAGACCATTGTGATTGGTATAGCAAGCAGTAGTCAGAGCACACATGCGTACACTTGCAAGAACGGCCATACTGGGTCAGACCAATGGTCCATCTAGCCCAGTATCCTGTCTTCCGACAGTGGCCAATGCAGGTGCTTCAGAGGGAATGAACAGAACAGGGAATCATCAAGTGATCCATCCCGTCGTCCAATTCCAGCTTTTGCTGTTCAGAGGCTAGGGACACCTAGAACATGGGGTTGTATCCCTGGCCATCTTGGCGAATAGCCATTGATGGGCCTATCCTCCAGGAATTTATCTAATTCTTTTTTGACATTCACAACATCCCCTAGCAGTGAGTTCGACAGGTTGATGAAGAACTTCCTTATGTTTGTTTTAAACCTGCTGCTTATTAATTTCACTAGGTGACCCCTGGTTCTCATGTTATATGAAGGAGTAAATAACACTTCCTGGTCACTTTCTCTATACCATTCATGATTTTATAGCTTGTTGTTGACATCCTTTCATCTGCAAGAGACGGTGGGAATTGCAGCCTATGACGTAGATGGTTTGCAATGTCTCATGTGACTGAATAGACCAATCTGAGATTTGTGTGATCTTTGCCAGTTATTACAAATGTATGTTTCTTGGTTGGGAGCTGCTTGCTTCCTATGGGCTCTTTTCTCTTCAAGCTGTAGGAGCCAGCTCCTGTCACGGACTTTGATGCCCTGATGGAGACAATGGCACCAGTTTTTACAATCACTTTCCAAGATTTCCCATCGGTCAGGATCAATTCCAAATTCCTTCATATCTCACTTGCCTGTGTTTATCTAGTGAAGCTTGGGACATCCTGTTGTTTTTGTTCCCTCTGAGAGCTCCCCGTATAGCATGTCCTTGGGTATGCATCCGTCTTCCAACCTACTCAGATCACATCTCTCCGTAGCCATCTTTTTTCCAAGCCAGACAGTCCCAAACTTTTCAATCTTTCCTCATAGGGAAGCTGTTCCATCCCCTTCATCATTTTTGTTGCCCTTCTCTGTACTTTTTCAGATTCCAATAAATCTTTTTTTGAGACAGGACCCCCAGAACTGCATGCCGTATTCGAGGTCTGGGCGTACCATGGGTTTATATAGTGGCAGTATGCTACTTACTGTCTTATTGTCTATCCCTTTCCTAATGGTTCCTAACATTCTGTTCGCTTTTTCAACTGCCTCCTCACATTGACTGGATGTTTTCCAAGAACCATCCACAATGACTCCAAGATCTCTTTCTTGGGTGGTAACAGCTTATTTAGACCCCATCATTTTGTATGTATAGTTGGGATTGTTTTCCAACATGCATTATGTTGCATTTATCAATGTGGAATTTCGTCTGCCATTTTGTTGCCCGGTTAACCAGTTTTGTGACATCCTTTTGTCGCTCTTCAGGGTTAGCTTCGGACTTAACTATCTTGAGTAATTTTGTATTGTGTGCAAATTTTGCCCTCTCACTGTTTACCTCCTTTTCAGATAATTTATGAATATGTTGAACAGCACAGGTCCCAGGACAGATCCCTGGGGGACCCCACTATTTACCTCTCTCCACTGTGAAAGCTGACCATTTATTTCTACCCTTTGTTCCCTGTTTTAACCAGTTGCTGATCCATGAGCGGTCCTTCCCTCTGATCCCATGACAGCTTACTTTGCTGAAGAGCTGTTGGGGAGGAGCCTTGTCAAAGGCTTTCTGAAAGTCCAAGTACACTATATCCACTGGATCACTCTTGTCCACATGTTTGTTGACCCCCTCACATGCTCATGTAGGGGGGGAGTGTGTATATGTCCATATGTATATATGCCTTTCTGGTTGGTTCTGAAATGTTCCCCTCTGTATTTATTTTTCATTTATTTGTTAAGAGGCCTTGCTGGCCAGAAGATAGACTGGTGGGAAGAGAGGCCTTGCTAGTTCCCGACAAACCTCTGCCTAGTAAATGGGCTGGAGAAACCCAAACAAAATCTGGAGACATCCACATACATGCTGGGTTTTCTTAGGGGGAACTAATGGGGCCTTTGCCCTGGTCTCTGCCTCCAGCACACACACAGCAGCCATTCAGCCAAGCTGGAGAAACAGCCTTTATATAAACAGCACCGACTTCAAACATCAATAAGCTCCCCCCCCCCGCCCCCACGCCTTTAGTAACTGAGCCTCTCCAGGGTGCTTTCCCAATCCACAGTGAAGTATTTTTTCCCTTTGCTGTTAAAGCATGTGTGCTCACACGCAGACCAGCTCACTGGGAAAGTACATAGTTTCGTCTTCTGTGTTTCTTTAGTGTGTGGTGGAAACCCTCTAGGCCCGTTACTGATTGCATGTCCGATCCCTGTATTTCTGACAGGCGTAGAGCTACCTTTTAGGAACACAGTCGTCTGCTGTGCCGACGCCAGATGCTTCAGAGGAAGAAACCCTGCAGTCTCACTGATGGGAAAACCTGTCCCAGAGAAGTTTCCTCCTAACCCTCATTAGTTCGCGTAGAATGTGCCTTGTAGCAGGAGGGTTTGTAGCCCTTCCCAGGTTCCTGTTTATGTTTTATACGTATTATGATATTGCTGGATATTCTGTTATTCATATAAATGTCTAGTCCCATTTTGAAGCCTGATAAATTCAGTCTCCATGGCATCCTGTGGCAGTGAGTTCCACAGGATAGCTCTGTGCCGTCTGTAAATGTATTCCTTTTATCATGTTTCAATCTGCTGCCTTTCTGTACCATTGACTGCCCCTCATTCCTGTGTTATGAGACAGGGTAAAGAGGAGTTCCCTGGTTGCTTTCCCTCTGTGAGCATCTCCCTGCCATCTGTGTTCCTAGTCCCACCCTCCCTCACAGCACTTCTTAAATAAGGCTTCCTTTTAGCTCAAATTAGTGTGGCTCCCCCTCTCCCCAGAATCCCTCGTCTGTCCTCCCAAGCCTATGACTGTTGTGGAACTGCCCTTACAGCAAGAGCAGGCCCTTCTCTGCATGTATCAGCAGAGACTCAAAGCGCTTTATGAGCAATAAATGAACTGAACATAAACAACCCTGGGAGGCTGGGGCCCAATCCTAATGAGGGGTGCTGAACGCTATCCTTTCCAGGCACTCGGCACTTTAAGGGCTTGGCGCACAGGTGAGCATTACCTCTAGGTTGCAGATGGGCAAACTGAGGCACAGAGTGGTGAAGTGACTTGCCCAGAACTGTGTAACGAGTGTGTGGCAGAGCTCGGCGTAGACCCCAGGAGCCCTAACTCCCAGCCCCACTGGAGAGCCCTGGGATGGGCAGGCACCGGGGTGGGGCGGAACATGGGCTCTACGCTGGAGCACGTTTCTGGGAGCCTTGTGGCATGGGGTGGAAGGCAGGGAGGGGCCAGGCGCGTTCCAGGAGGGGACCCTCTGAAAGGAGGGAACCGCGATGAAAAACAACCCCATTCTGCTCTTCCCATCTCCCCAGCTTTGGGATGTGGCCAGAGGAAGGAGGGGAAAGGGGCTATAGCTCTGTTACCGCGGTGACAGGAGAGTGGCGTTTCTAGCCCGCGGAGGCTCTGTATGCTCCCATTATCCACTCCCCCAGCAATAACCCTGACCCTGCCTGCTGCTGCCCTGCAGTGCTTTTCCTAAACAGCTAATTGTCCCCCACTTCCTCTGCTGCCCTCCACCTCCTCGACCAGACAGAGCAGGTCCTGCCCCGGCTGTTTCAGCTGCCTGGAAGCCAGCGACCTTGTTCAGGGTTACATAGGATCGGAGTTGGATTCCCAGCATGCATTCTCCACGGTTCTGGGTGCCACAGACCTGCTGTGTGAGGGGAGTGAACGGGGGGAGTTGCTTAAATCTTTCTGGGCTCTGTTTTGCGGGGTGAGGACGTCCACCACTGGAGTGGGAGGGTGAACTCGTTCAAGCCCTTTAGGCACTCGGGTCAGCTCGAGATACTACCGTTAGCCAGTCAGTTTGGCTGCCTCATGCCTGCGTGTGACCGTAACGGAATACATCGGTCTGTTTTATTAGCCCCTCCTCAAAGACAGCTGTCAGTCTGCTAGCTCTGGCCCCCGTTTGGCGCTGCAGAGAGTCGTGCCTCCCCATGGCACGCAGACATCTCTGTGTGGGGCACACCTGGCTGCTGCTGGAGGCAGGGACTCTGTTACGGGAGGCTGATGAATCGTGAAGGATTGTGAGCTCCTTGGGTTGCTGTGTGAAGCATGTAGTGAGCTGAGAAATGCCCAGGGCTTTCTTGTGTGGCCAAGGCCTGAGCTGGTCTGCTCCTGTCCGTGTTCCACATGACAGCTGGGGCAGGAGTTGATGTACAGGAAAAATTAGGTAGGCATCATTGTGGGTAGCCAGTGAGGCTCCTCCAGGACCAAGGCTGGAATGGAGCCTGGGGAGTTGGGAGCAGCCTGGCCGGTGTAGATCTGATGCAGATCCCCACTGATCTGCATGAGCACCCCAAAAACGAGCAGCCCTCCAGTAGTTCCAAGCGAGGAATTTTTTCCCCCTTGCTGTACAGAAGAAATGTCAAATTATTTTGCTTACCTTCTCGAGCAAGTGCAAGACTTGGCTGAAGAATCCCTTCTCGGCTCCCTCCCAAATACAGGCAACCTTTATACTGCGTCAGGTGCAAGCTGTTTGTCTCCAAGCAGCAAGATATTTGTTTACCTTTGTGCTGGGGAACATCCTTCCACTTCCCATGTGTCAAACGTCTTCCCCGCTCCCTTTAACCCCTTCTGCACTGGCCTCCCACCCAAGGGCACTTCCTTGCTTTCCCTGCTCCCAAACGGGTATCCCGTGTTTCTTGTTTGGCCAAGCATCAGCCCTCTAGGAAAAGGACTTGAACTCTGCGTGTTTTGTAGCACACTAGGTGCAGTATTTGCTGTTAGTTTGTGTCCCATGTGTGCTCCGGGCTTCGCAGAAAGCATGGAAAGCATTGTCCTGGCCCGAGAGCACTTAGACAGGGTCTGTGCTAGGCAGCAGGGAGCGCCCAGGGCATGACAAGCCCCTGGAGTACACGAACAGGATTGTGGGGTGACTCCAGTTTGGCATGTGCATGCGTTGGCTTGCTGTTTGGCGATTTCTGTATTGAAGCGGGTTCTCTTGGGGTATTTGGGTGGCCTGCTCCATGATGTGATCTATGTCTCTGGTGGAGTGTCCTTGTCTGATGAAGACGGTTTTATGTGTGATAAAGTGTGTATCCCAGACTTTCTCCTTGGAGCCTGTTCTGGGGTCTCTGAGTGCCTGGCTGTAGATAACCGATTTCTTGGTGTGTTTGGGGGTTACTGGATCTGTGGAGGTAGGAGTGGTGATCTGTGGGTTTCTTGTATATAGTTGTGTGCAGCACCCTTGCTGACGGTGGTGTCTAGGAAGTTGATGCTACTGTCACCTAGTTGTTGATGCTGGTTGTCACCTACCACCCCACACTGGAACCCAAACAGGGTATCCTCTGTTAGACCTGACCAGCTGCGTGTATCCCTCCGGCCTTCGGGGCTGGCTGGCTGGTGTGCTGGAGCAGGCCTAGTTAATGGTGTGAGACCTGACATGCTCCATGCCTGCTGCCCCTCCCAGCCATCAGCCCCCTCTGGTTTTATAGGGTTAGGTTTCCCCCTCTGATGGGCTGCAGATGTCTCAAGCAGCAGCAGGCGAGTCAGGGCTCTGAGAGCCAAGAGGATGCCCGTCTGCATGGGGGGCCTGTGATACCATGTCAGAGAGCCTTTGCCAGAGGGGCAGGGCAGGCCTGTGAGCAGCCTGAGGAGGGCGAAGTGGGGAACACTGCACAGGCCCCCACGTGTGGTGTCCGGCTCAGCAGCTTGTTTCTCGCGGCTATCCTGTGGGGCAGCCCAGCTTCTCCTTGCTGCGGTGCTGGGGCCAGCTGGGAGCGTCCCTCTCCCAGACTGCTCCCCTAGCCACACTCCTTGCTTGATTCCTAATTGCAGCCATCTCACCCAGAAGGAAATTTCCACCTCCTGGACGGTCCGTGGTGGCAGGTTGTGGCTTGAGGCCTCACTATGGGGCTAACAGGGCTGAAGTGTCCTCCTCAGACACTGTAGAGCCATGGTTCTCACCCAGGGGGCACGTGTACCCCTGGGGGTACGCAGAGCTCTTCCAGGGGGTCCATCAACTCAGCTAGGTATTTGCCTAGTTTTACAACAGGCGACATAGAAAGCACTGGGAAAGTCAGGACAAGCTAAAATTTCATACAGACAATGACTGGTTTGTGCAGCTCTGTATACTATACGCTGCAATGTAAGGACAATAGTTATATTCCAATCTATTTATTTTGTAATTATACGGTAAAAAGGAGAAAGTCAGCAATTGTTCAGTAATAGTGAGCTGAGACACCTTTGTCGTTTTATGTCTGATTTTGTAGGCAAGTCGTTTTTAAGGGAGGTCAAACTTGGGGGTAGGCAGGACAAATCAGATTCCTAAAAGGTTGCAGCAGTCTGGAAAGGTTGAGAGCCACAGCCATAGAGCCTCCCCTCTGGGCAGCTTCTGGCCGCTGGGATAGGCAACACGACTGATGAGGTGGGAGATCCAGAGTTTTCACTGGGGGGGCATTCCTTAACCGTCCTTTTCTCCCAACCTGTCATTCCCAGGAGAGCTTGCGACAGAGAGACTTTTCCTCCTGCAGCTTCCTTTCCTTACTGTTGCCTGCAGCAGAGAACAGGGCTGCAAACACCTCGTGCAGCAGCCGCCATCACTGTGCAAAGCCTGAGTTGATCAAGCCATCAGCTGCTACAACTGCTCAGGGTCTCCCTGTTCTCTCTGCTCCAGGCATGTGGGGGGTTCAGGTCCTGCTGGCTTGTGTCTGCCTGTGGTTTCCCAGCTAAGCCTCTCTCCTTTCTCTCCCCCTGCCCCGCTCTCCTATTCCCTCCTGCGGAACAGAGATCTATGCATTGGAAAACACCAGCCCCGTTTCCCTTCCTCCCCAGGGGCTGGTGCAGAGCTGCTGCCTTGGGCCTCTTCTCCAGGCCACTCTGAAAGGTCCCAGCTGATGACATTCTGCTGCTTCCTCTGGAGAGGCCTCTTTGTAGTTATAGGGCTTGCCACACAGAGGGACTGTCTGATTGTGGTGGGTGGAAATCTCGCCCCCATGGGTCTCTTGAAAGGGCGAAGGAGACTGGAGCAGCTGGCGAGGGGAGGGCACCCTCAGTGCTGAGGCAGTTAAAAGCACAGTGGCTGACTGCTGGCTCTTTTGGCAGAAGGCTGCATCTCTAAGTGCTAATTGCCTCGAAAGAGCGTTAATGAGCTGCTAGCTGAATTGGTGGGTGCGTGTTCCTTTCCCCTCCTCTCCTTTCACCCAGGCTGGCTTCCGCTCCTCAGCCTGAGCAGGACCGAGGGCCCCCTTTGTGGTCAGCTAAACTGTTTACTTTGGGATAAAGAGTCGGAGCGGAGCGGCTTGAAAGGGTCTGCCCCTGGGAGCTGCTGGAACCCTGACTTGGAGCCCCGCTCAGGGACAAGCTGAGGGGACAAAGCCGTTACCGCCAAGTGGCTCCCCAACCTGCAGAACACGGCTTTCTGAGCCTTGCGGCCCCCAGGCAGGGAGACAGAGCCAGGGCTGGTATGGGAGTGAGGGAAGTGGGGAGAGGAACAGGGAACAGCTGAGTCCGAGAGCCGTTCCAGTCACCTAGGCAAATTGGTGAGGCTTTTTACCAAACCTTGCACCCCACTTCCTGGACAAGGTTTGGTAAAAAGCCTCACCAATTTGCCTAGGTGACTACAGACCCAAACCCTTGGATCTTAAGAACAATGAACAATCCTCCCAACACTTGCACCCCCCCTTTCCTGGGAAATGTTGGATAAAAAGCCTCACCAATTTGCATAGGTGACCACAGACCCAAACCCTTGGATCTGAGAACAATGAAAAAGCATTCAGTGTTTTACAAGAAGACTTTTAATAAAAAATAGAAGTAAATAGAAATAAAGAAATCCCCCCTGTAAAATCAGGATGGTAGATATCTTACAGGGTAATTAGATTCAAAAACATAGAGAACCCCTCTAGGCAAAACCTTAAGTTACAAAAAAGATACACAGACAGAAATAGTTATTCTATTCAGCACAATTCTTTTCTCAGCCATTTAAAGAAATCATAATCTAACACATACCTAGCTAGATTACTTACTAAAAGTTCTAAGACTCCATTCCTGGTCTATCCCCGGTAAAGACAAGTCTAGCAGCGGCCTGTCAGGAGTGCGAGACATGTAATCTCCAAATTGTGGGGTGTTTCTGAACCGCGTCCAAGGCTGATCCCAGCTTGGGCAGCCTCAGGGCCCTAACCTGTTTCATGGCCCCTTCTACGCTACTTGCTGGAGCGATGTTGTAATTCTCGTAGCAACGGCAGCCGCTGGGATGGCTGTGACCACGGTGATCCGTAGTCAGGTCCTTAGAGCGTCGAGACCGTGGAGGGATTTGTGGGTTCTGAGGGCTGCCAGCAGGGTTGGGGACGAAGGCAGGAAAGTAGGCGAGTAAGGAGTGAGCGGGAGTCTCATGACCAACCCAGCCGGTGGCAGCCCCTCCAGCCAGCGGCGTGTTCCCTGGTCTCCAGGAGCTGCTTGTGGTGGAGGATGCTCATGCACTTGGACAGTCCCAAGCATTGGTTTCCTCTGTTGTTTAATGAGAAGTGTGTGACATGTGGGCTTGGCAGGCTCCCGAGCCTAGTGCCCCTTCCCTGCAACCTCAGGGGACCCCTCAGCCGCCTCCTGACACAGCCAGGCTGCTGCCTCCTGCTCCAGAACACACTGAGGCCCCCATGCCTTCTGTTCAGCCCTAAGCTCCTCTCACGCCAGTGCTCCAATTGCCTTCTCGTTGGCCCCTTTGGGTCCCACCTCACTGCCCTCTGACCCTGCCAGGCCGCAGCTGCTAAGGCCCCCTTCTCGCCCGCCCAATGGCCCTCGCCACATTCCCACTGGCCCCGGGTGTGCGCCTTCACCTGGCCGTTCAGACCCTGCTTCCTATCCTGTGCTCCCCCCATACACCTGTCAGGTAGGGGTCTCCCAGGGGTTGTCAGATGCCATTTCCTATCCCACCCCGACCCACGCTTTATGCTGCCAGCAGGGCCAGCGTCTCCACCCCATGTGTCTCCTCCTTCCACTCCCACCTTCGCCCCCTTCCACACTGCTCCCGTAAGTGGGATAGCCCCCTGGTCCCAGCACACCAGCCCCACTTCCCCATTCAACCCCCTCGGAAAGAGCTGCTGCTTCCCTGCCCCACCGCCTTGCCGGGTGGGAGACAGAGTCTGAATCCCTCTTCGTGCCACTGGCTCACCCCACTGCCTCTCCTCGCCCCACACTAGCTCGCTCTGGCTCACCCCACTGCCTGTCCTCGCCCCCCGCTAGCTCGCTTTGGCTGTCTCATCACACGCAACGCTCCTACACCCCTGCCCCCCCCTTCCCTCAGACTCCTGTCTCCCTGCACGATGGCACTGTTGCCGTTTTGAGGAGCTGGGGCGCTGCTGAGGAGAGCCGCTAACGGGCCGTAACTATTCGTATAGGACTGTGTGAGACAGGAGGTCAGACTAGATGATCGAATGGTCCCTCCTGGCTGTGAACGTGACAAAGCTGTGACGTCTCAGCACGTACGTTGTGGTATCTCCAGTTTGTTCCCCCGCATCTGACTGTGGCTAACGAAGCTGCCCCCTCCGGACCACACACCCAGCCCCAGCCGGTTGTTCAGGCACTTGCTGCTGCTTTACCTCAGGTTGAATAACCCCCCTTTCCCCCTTTCTTTTCCCCCCACAGGCTTTTGAGTAACAACAAGATAACAGCGCTGAAGAATGGCTCTTTCTTCGGACTGCGTGCTCTCGAGAAGCTGTAAGTGCCAGGCGGGCCATTGTGAGCTCTGAGCAGCTCTGGGCTCCTAATGAGGGATTGGGAAATTAGTGACCAAAGCAGAGCAAAAATTAAATGGGCATGGAGGGGGGAAGGGAGATTTTTTTTGCTGCTATGAAGGGAAATGGGGGAGGGGGAACGGCTTGGTGTTGGAGGGGTTTTGGTAACGAAATTAAATACACAGCCCAGTGTAACCTGCTTTTCATTGTTGCTATAAATATGGGGGAAATGGCACTTAGAACTCCACAGCACTGGCTGATGGGAGCATGGGGGAGCAGCTGATGTGTGTCAACAGGTGAGGCATTCGGCCTGTGTCTTCCTCTACGTGAAAATGGGTGCATCTGAGCTTGCCGTGCTATCCCTGGCTTGTTCGGTGTCCTAAAATCACTTTGCCCGGGATGGCTGTGGGGATGATTGGCCGAAGGGCAGAGTCTTTCCTCTCTAGGGTGCTGGTTAAAGCCCAGCCTGTAGACCAAAAATGATCCCCCTATCCCCACGGTGGTGGGCTGTGTGATCCAAGTCGGGAGGGTCTGAGTCCAATTCCCCACGGGCCAGCATTCGCCCTGCAAACTCTAGCACCTCAGTTGGCTCACACTGCCCCTCGGCTCGCAGCCTCAGGCCAAGGAGATGGGGTGTCCCGCTGTCCTCGACGGGCGGTCTCGCCAGGGCAGGTGTGAGGAACATCGGCTGAACTTTTCCAAAGTGTCTAGAGGGTGGCACCCACCTTTGAGATGCCTTGAAGGGGCCGGATTTTCAGAGGCTGGATGCTCAGCACTTACTGAGAATCAGATTCCCTGAAGACTTCTCAAGTTGGGTGCCCAAGGTCACCAAAGGGTGTGCATGTGTGAGGGAGACAGGAAGGAGTGAGGAAGTTTTGTGTTGCTTCTTGGCTGTCAGGCTCTCACCTTCAACCAGCCCAAAATCCCCATGCTCTTACTCAGGACTCCCCCCGGCAGTGTTTGCAGCCCTGCCCTGGGATGTGGAAAATGAACAATTCGGGTGGAGAATGCAGCCGCTCTGGCGCAGCATGGAGGGTGTCAGAAGAAAGAAATGGTCTTGGGGAGTGAAGGGAGAGGTTCTCTCGGGGACTCCAGGAAATGAGTTTCACTTCAGACGCTCATTGGAAAGCCACGTTTGGGCTGGAAGCGTCTGAGGGGGCATTGATTTGTGGGGTCCCATATGAAAAGCGACATTGTCCCTCGAACAAAGTCAGCGTTCTTATCTCTCTGTGAAAGGCATCTCTCTGGTGGGATTTATGGCCCCCATATGGATTTGTAGGTCTGTAGGAGAGGGGTCCGCACACTGAGGGGGTTTTGTTCCCAGACGCTGCCTTTCTGAGGGACTCCTGCATTCCAGCCGTGAATCGGGGTCTCTGGCTTGATGTACTGAGTGACACTGTAAGTGGAGCCTGTGCGCCATGTCCCGGGGGGGAGCTGAGGTTCCCCAGCTGGCTCTGACGAGACAGTAGCTGGTGGAGCTAGACCACAGCGGGGCTGTAAATGGCTGTCCCGTGGATGAGGATCTGCGCCGTGCTCCCCGAGACCTGGACTGAATGCTCTCTGGGGGGGGATGATGGAGATAAAGATGTTGTGTCTCCATCCCTGCTGGGAAGCTGGGCTGCAGCGCCTCTAAAAGGGGAAACAACAAGGCTTGAGTCATCCAATCCCTCGTCCGGAGGAGAAAAGCACTTAGTGATGTCAGGGCCCTCTTTTTACATTCATGTTACTGTGGGACCGGCTCCCCTTGCAGCTCCTTGCCAGGAGAGTGTTCAGGATCCCACAGCACAGGTATGAAAACAGGGCTTGGCCACGCCATGTGTGGCCAATGTTTTTCTTCGCTCTTACTGCAGTGAGTTTGTTGGCTGTCACTCCCCACCCCAGAGGAGATTGCATTTCTCTAAGGTGTTAGATCCATGTGCCTTGAGGTCCTGTGGGAATGAAATGTACTACAGGGGTATGTCTGACGTGCTCTCTGGCCAGTCCAGAGTTCTCTGGTGTAAGGGTGGGTGTGTATAACGTATATGGAAGAGGGTTCTGCTGTCACTTGGGGAATCAGCAGGAGGAGCAGTTCGACTGATACGAAAGTTGACGGTGATGCGCCCTTGCTGCTTTTGTCCAAGGAGCTCTGTGATCTACAGACGGTAACTAGCCCCATTGCGAAGCCAGCGTTCTCACTGCTGTTTTACGGATAGGGAAATTGTGGCAGGCTAGGCTAAGCAACTTGTCCCTACTCTAAGCCACCAGGCCCACGTACCTTCCCAGCGCTGGTCGCAGCACAGCCAGGAATTGGTACTGTCTGTAAGACCGAGGCATTCCCTAGCTTCTGTGCAAATGCGTAATGGAGAGCAAGGAGGGGTAACTAAACAGTGCCCGGACTGTGGCAGTGGGACTGGGGAGGTGGGGTCTGGGCTCTTGCAAATGTCTCTTGCTGGGCAATGTAGGTTATTTGGCTTAAAAACAAAGCCCTGAACCAGGTGTCAATTCCTGCAACCCCTCCCCTAACCACCACATGGCACACCTGCTGTCCCTGCCTGCTGCACTATCTGCCGCACACCCATCCGCCCTGCAAGCTTCTAAAAGAAAAGCTTCTGCAAGGCCTGGTTTGGGTCTGCTCTTTCTGCAAGCTAAACAACGCCGTGCAGGTAGCAGAGCTGTGTCCTGGGGGTGGCGAGAAGAGAGGGCACGTGGAGGAGGAAAGAGAAGAGAGCTCTACTGTACTGTGTCAGGCCCGAGCGACATGCATTGAGTCCCTGTGCAGCTGGTGAGGAGTGCACACAAATACCCCATTCACGCTGGGCTTCCGAGTCCCCTCTGCAGCACTCACCAAGGCTGCTAATGACTTGCCGGCTGGGAGGGAGGCGTGTGGCTGTCTTAAAGCTTCATAGCCATGCAGGGAACTGGGGCCGTGAGAGCGCTTGTCTGGGGGTCGCGCGGCCGAGTGCAAAGAGGTGCTGAGCAGCACCCATGGTCTCCGCTGACTTCGGGGGGGAGGCTGGGAGAGTGAGCGCTCAGCGTGTCAGGTCACTTGTACTGAGGGGCCGCGGGAAGGACTGAGGTGCCCGATTTTAGGCTTCTGAATTGGAAAACTGTCTGTGTGGCCCCATTTCTCCTCTGGTCTGGGCATACTGATAGCCACCTGCCTTGGCAAAGTGCTCCGAGCTACACGGGCAATAGGCAGGCTCTAAGTGGGGCTATTTTCCTTCGGCACACCTGGCCCTGCAGGTATCTGTGACTCCATCGACCGGGCTGTCGAGGAAAAGGGCTGAACAGACCCCTGTAAGTGCCGGGTCCCACGTTCCAATGTTGGGTGAAAGGGAGTGTCCGGCATGATCCGAAGGTTGCCTGAGCAGCCTCCCAGAGATGCTAGGCGATGGAAGAGGCTGGGAGAGGCAGGGTGTGTTCTGCTAATGGAGAGTGAGGGGCTATAAGGGTGGGGCTGAGAACACTGGGGGTGGGGGATTCAGGAGGAAGTGGGGGAGAAGGCTCACGCTCCCTGCAGCCAGTGAAGCAGCTGGTATGATTCCCATTCACAGAGGCCACTGAACAGTGGGTCTGGTGAAGAGTGTGTCCCCGTAGTGGAGGTGAAGTGGCATGGCCTAGCAGGCTTGGGAGCTCTGCTCTGGTGCTGCTGGTTACTCCTCGTGGAGAGCCAGGCCTGGCAGAAGCCTGGGTTTCATTAGCTCCAACTCAGGAAGCATTTATTAACGTGAACCATGGTCTCGTTACATGGCATGCACCTGCCTAAGCCAATAGCAGATCCCAGCTGCTCCGTCAGGATGGAGCTTCTGGAATGTATGTGACATGCTGGGAAGCAGGCAGGGCTGTCGTGTGACTGCAGCTAGCAAAGCTTGCCTTTCCCGGCAGAAACCTTCCATAGCATGCGCTGGCTGCAGCCTGAGCAGGAAACTGAGAGATTGGTGGGGGGCTTCCAGCTGTTTCCGGTACATTTGCATATACGTGTGTCCCTGGCACATGTGTTTATACTCTCCTTTTTGAGGGCCATATTTCCGAAAGGACTTGAGGCCACGTTTCCCAGTGCTCTGCACCTGCAACTGGGGCCAGATTTTCAGCAGAGCTCAGCAGCCAACGTTCACCCAACCTGCGGAGCTCATCCAGCCCCACGTGTGGGTGTGCGAATTCTGGTCTTGGTATCGTGTCTTCCTTGTCGAGGGCGGGCAGGGACTGCCCCTTGAACGGTGCAATGCACCTGGCCCAGTGGAAGTGCTACTCTAAGCAAACCAACAAGTTACACGAATAGCGTGCATCTTTTGGCGTGGCCTGGGCTACAGGCTTTAGACCTAATGGCAGTGCCATTTTTCTGAGCCTGTCTCCAGTGTGTCTGGATGGGACATTTGCCAGATTCAAAGCTGCGGCTGAAATTGTCAGTGCAGCCTAGGGGCTTTGGTTACATTCCTTCTGTTAAAGTTAAGGGAAAAGATGTGCCTGAATCCCCTAGTCTGCTTTGGGAAGCCTCCTACAAATGTACTGGTGAAAGCCAGATGTCCTGATCTGTGTGACTAACACCTGAGCCTGAGATCGTTACCATGGAAAGAATTCTCTCCTCCTCACCACTGCGCTTGATTTCAGCACGTCACTCACCTTGGCCAGTGAAAACAGGGACTAGAAACTCTGTCATTTGGAAGCTTGTACCTTCCACCAACAGAAGTTAGTCCAATAAAAGATATTCCCTCCCCTTCCTTGTCTCGCTCATATCCTGGGACCAGCATGGCTACCTCAGCACGGCAAGCAACTTTCTGTGGAGTCAGTTTCCTTTTCCGACGCCATGTGCTAGCGTAGCATGATGCTGTGATGTTTGGGTTGCAAACACTTTAGGGGAAGTTTGTCCAAACGTTCTTTACAATGAACTGCTTTTTAAAAACAAACAAACAAACAAACCAGGAAATCCCCTGTTAATATTTAGCTTTGCCCAGTTGTTTTTTTTAACTACACTCTAAATTTGGGGCCTAAATTATTTGTCGCTGTCCCTTTAATCCGAAATTGTTTTATTCTCCTTCCCCACTTTTTTTCAAAGTGTCGGGTCGTATCCTCCCCTTGATCCTGGCGCGAAGCTCTCATTAATGGGAGGGGAGTCATGCGCCCATAAGGGTAGAAAACAGCCTGGAATATGTTTAAAAATTTACTTTATGGATCTGAATCCTTAAGCAACACATTCAGTGGGGGAGGAATCACAGCCAAGGATGGTCTGAAAATATACCCTCTTGTAGGAGATTGGATTTCCTGTGTCAACAGCCTCCATGTTTGTTCCACACAATCCTTGAACTTTACTTCTGAGTTCCTGCCTTTTCTTCCACCCTCCCGCCCCTTTGCATACAAATCTGAAAAACTCTTGTCTAATTGGGTTGGACCCCTGGGTGCTGAAAATCTCTTTAAAGTCTCATTCTTCTCGTAGCCCTGAACAAACAGTACGTCCTGATCCCAGTGTGCGCAGGGCGGCATTAACCTCCTGGTCACCTCTGGAATGTTCAAATCACGCTGGGAGCCCAGAGCCATCAGGTGGGGGGTGGGCTGCTCCCTCTTTAGCGTCCCCCCCGCCCTCCCGAGCACGCACTCCCTCCCCCCGATTGCCACTCACTCCAGTGAATAGCGCAGCGTGCTCTTCGGAAAGTAATTGTCCTTGACAAGGGATGTTATTGTTTTTCATTGGCTTGATTTGGAGCTGCAGAGATAACACGGTGAACCCCTGCCCTCGATAGCTGGACGGGGGAGGGACGGGGAGGGGAGCAGGTGGCTGTCCCCACAGTGCCAGTGCCCAAGGAGGACTGGCTGCTGGTGTTTCTCTGTGGAAACGTGCACCCTGTTTTTTTCAGAGGTGCTGAGCACCTGCAAGGCCCATCCCATCCTGGATCTCCCTTTGGCTGTCCGCAGTGGTATGATGTGTGTGTGCAGGGACAGGACGAGGTCTGGGGAGTTAGCAGGGATGGGAGTTGCTCCCCTTTCTCTGCATTTACCAGGCAATAAAACCCAGGATTTGTTTCCTAGAGAAGGCTGAGTTTGCTGGCCTGGTCCCACTCCCCCTCCTACCCATCAGCCTTGTGCCTCTTCCTATGGGAAAGTGTCCAGCTGATGGCAGCAGGAATACAGGGGTGAGGAGCTGCAAGGAAATCTTGGAGCGGGGGTGCCATTTAAATGCACATGCCCTATCCAGCCCATCTGTTGTGACTGAGAAACAGCACAGCACGGGAGTGCAGTTGTCACAATCCATCCCTGCATTTTCCTGGCCAGTGACTGACCCTTGTAGATGTATAGTTTCTAGCATGCCTTGGCATCTCTGGCTGTTGGGTTGTATGGTCATCGTTCTGATGAACAGCCCGGGGCAGCCATGACTCAGACCCCTCTGGATGGAGCTGTGGTCTCTCGTGTCTGTCTTGCCTGCCATCGCCTGAGCATAGGCCATGTGCTGCTTGTTATCTGTGCGTCAGGCAGGCACAGAGTGGG
Organism: Lepidochelys kempii; assembly: GCF_965140285.1. Lineage (NCBI taxonomy): Eukaryota > Metazoa > Chordata > Testudines > Cheloniidae > Lepidochelys > Lepidochelys kempii. Next base: position 2,533,388 of record NC_136405.1, on the reverse strand, counting down.
TGCCCTGGAGATGCCCAGTGCTCTGGGATTTCAGCTCAGCCTCTCTAATGATTTGCAGTGACGTCATGAGATTAATGAGTCTCGGCGGGCCTGGAATGCAGCCGGGGTCGCCGTGCTCATTAGAAACAGATCAGCTTGGAACTGTCCTTTCCCAGCAATCTAACCTGCGCTGGGAAGCCCCCAGGTGCATGTGTCACATTTCCCTTGTGTGTTGGAGATGCCCGTTGTTTGTTGGGTCCCAGTCCAGACTCATTTAGCTCAGGCGCATTAACAGCCACCCGGTGGGAATGGCTTTCGGACCTGGCTGGATCTGAGCTTGTGACCTGGAGAGAAAGGGGTGTCCCCTTCGGACAGTGCAGAGTGTCTCAGCTGAGCAGTGATGGGGAATTGGGCTTTCTCTGAATTGTGGCCGTGGTGCATTGATGATGCCGTGGCTCGGCAGGGTAGGGCTGTTCTGATTCCTCACAAACGGGTTGACTAGTTCAGTTTAAAGATGAAGCAAACAGCCAGCTCCTGACTCTCTGTGGGGCAAATTAATCTGGGGCCTTTCCCCCTGTAAAGGCACAGGCTGTGTGTACCGCAGGAGTCCCCCAGAATCTGAATCTCGGGTGCCGTGGTTGGGTGCGAGAAGATGCTTGCCGGTGTGATGGAGCCAGGCATAAATTAACCCTCCCAATTCCACCTGCGGGATGTAGGAGCATCATGCCTCCCATTGACTGTGTCCAACCCAGAGACAAGAACCCAGGAGCCCTGTATCCTGGTCTTCCTGATAAGTAACTGTTAGACCACGTTTGTGTCTCCTACATTGATTCCACGGGAATCTGGCCTTGCTACATCAACCCTCCCCGGGATGAACCCTCCAGTAACTGATGGGATTTCGGAAGACGCGTCCCCTGAGGGTAAGTTACTCCATAATGGGGTTTCTTGCACCTCCCTCTGCGATGGGCTAGGGAGGGGACGCCCCGTTGACCTGCCAGAGCAGTTGTTATGTTAGGGCCTTAGTCTTTCCAGCACTTTCAGGGGTTTAATTAACAAAATGAAATGTGCACCCTGGAGAGAGGAGTAAAGCTGTGATGCTTTTACCCTGTGGTTTCATTTTAATGTCACAGCAACTCTACTGCTTTCTGAACAGTGTGCCCCGACCATCTGGGCTGTGTCCAACATACTTGGCTAACTCTGGCATTTGGCTGGCACGCTACAGCGAATAGTTTCTTGCGCTCTTCGCTTAGGAGTTGCAGGCGGAGAGCCTCTCGGCGCCAAGTCCAGGAGCATTGCACCTGCCTCTGCATTGTACTGAGAAGCCCCTGCCCCTAGACTGTGCTGTGGATTTGATTAAGTATATATTTGGGTTGAGTGTAGCTAGCAGAGACGGATCCAAGTGCAACGTTGGGCGTTGCAGCAAAGAAGCAACGAGGAGGACAGACTCTTGTTCATTTCCAGAACATCAGCAGTCCATCAATGCAGACCCTGTAGGGCTCTTCAGTGCAAACATCCCAGGGAGCTTTATAGGCAGCTCACATGGAAGAGACTCAAAGCTAAAGCACACATTTGAAGTGCCCAAGTAAATAAGCCTTCAGGTTGGGTCTGAGCTGAGCCATGGAGATGTGCAGGCCTTGTGTTCCACCCAGTTTACGTGACGGCTCATATACAGACGGGAGCTTCCCAGGAATGTAATTCAGGGAGACAGGAGCATCCCCTGTGCTGCAGCAGGAGAGGCCAGGGGTCTGGCTGCAGTGGGGAGTGGTGGTTAATCAGCCTGGGTGCAGAGCCCATGTTGTCGCTGGTATCCGTTAATACTCAGCATGCTTTTGCTTCCAGAGGAATGATCTGGTTTAGATTTACTGGGAATGGTTTCAATCAAAATGCCGCGGTGCTCAGCAATAGTGATCCGCTGCTCTGAACGTGTCTGGAAGTGAGTGGTGAGCTATGCGGGATAGTCTGCATTTAAGCCCTCTGTTTAAAACAGGTAAAGCCAGAGAGGGCAGATTGTTTGGGGGCTAAAACTGGGAATTGTGAGGCTGGAGCTCCGAGTTCTGTTGTGTGGCTTCCCGGGGCCTTGTAACTACTAATAACCTCTTATGGCTGGATCAGCAAAGGGAGTGACTAGAGAGGGGCTTTTTATTTGACTGTCTAAATGGCACTTCCCATTTGCTAATTGCCTACTTTGCATCCGATGACGTGAGCTGTAGCTCACGAAAGCTTATGCTCAAATAAATTGGTTAGTCTCTAAGGTGCCACAAGTACTCCTTTTCTTTTTACTTTAACATGCTAACCCCTGGTTCTGGTGATTAGTACTGTGTATGTCCTTGCCTGATTCCAGCTTGAGTAGTTACATGCTGCTGACCTAAAGTCCCCCAGCAGCTTCATGGTCAGATACAACACTCTTCACTTCCTGTCCTAAACTGGTGCTGTTGAACAGCGCTTGTGTACCGTCCAGCATGTGGCTGTGGTTCAATGAGCAATAAAGCATCGCCTTGTGTGTCCCTAGTTGGTATAGCAGTTCGTAAATTTTCTGAAGCACTTTGGATCCTTCAGGCCACCAGATGCTGCTTTTAATTTATTTTTGAATAGAAAAATCTATGCTTCATAAATATCACTTGTGCTTTTATCACATACAGAAATTCAGGCCAGAACTTTTCAACGTTGAAGTCCAAAATTCAGCTCCTAAATCCACACTTAGGCATGGGGCAAAAGGAGTGGCTAGGGGCCAGGACACTGGATGGGGGCTCAAGAGACCAGAATTAAATTCCTGGCTCGGCCACAGACTTCCTGTGGGACCTTGGGCAAGTCACTTAATCTGCCACCTCTCAGCGCCCCCTTTGTATGACGACACCTCTCCTAATGACCTGACGGCGCTCAGCCACAATGGTGAAAGGTAGGTAGATAGAAGAAAAAAGCTGGAATTTTGTGGTGGGCACAGCGGTTCCCTTTGACTTTCATGGCGTGGCAGCTCGGAAAATCAGGCCCCAGTTTCCCCTGCGTTTGCAGAGAGCCTGGCTGAAGTTAGCAGAGCCCTGCACAGGGTAACCAGCAGGATCCCAAGTTGGATTTAGGCATCTGGATTCAGCCACCGACATGTTAGAATTTTGGCCTCCAGCCCAAAGGACCATTCGAATCATCCAGTCGGACTCCCTGCTTTATCCAGGCTAGAGAACCTCATCCTGTGATCTCCACATTGAACATTTTGCCCTTCACGTTTGGTCTGAATGTTTCTAGTTTCAACTCCAAGCCGTTTGGCCCTGCTTGGCCTCTGCCTGCTGGCTCACAGAGCCCTCAGGAGAAAGCCAGGCAAATATTGAGCCAGAATTGCTCTGTATTCTGTGAGTTCCCAGGCTGCACAGGTCTGGCTCCCTTCTCTCTGAAGGAATCTGGCCTCTGGAGCACGAGCAGGTTTCGGGGGGCGAGGGCTGGAACACGTCTGCATGCCAGGAAAGAGGTTAAATTTCTGATTGAGAGCCATGGCTTGCGAACTCTCACACAGCACTTGTAAATGAGTGTCAGCTGATAGTAACCAGATGGCTGGGGAGGATACACTGGGGGCGATCGGGGGAGGAGTCGGCTCTCAGTGCGGGGTGCTGTGGCAGGAGGTTAGTGAAAGGAGCATGCTGTGTCCTGGTTTGTCTCTCCATCCTGGTAATGCAGATGGCCTTGTGCCCCGAGATGGAGCCAGGGCAAGTACTTAGCACCACACTCCTATCAGAGGGGCCTCCCAGAATTCCCCAGGAGCGTGCTGCGTGTCACCACGCTTGACAAGGTGATAGCATAAGGCTCTGCCATCCTTGTCCTACAGCTTCTCGGTGTCATGCAGGACTCCATGCCCCTGCAACAGAGAGCACAGATTCCCCTGTGCCGTCGCTGTACGTGGCAGGGGCTAGCGCTGAGGGGTCGAGTTCTCCGGGCCCCTGCACCAGATGAAAGCATCTGGTGAACAAAAGGTAGGTCCGGTTCTGCTGCAGCAAACCCAGGTGTTTCTGCCTGTGCTCTGCTGAAATGCTGCACCGCGGTGGGTCTCACAGATTTCCCTGTCATGAGCCACGTCTGTCGTCATAGGTCTCCTGTTGGCCCATTCCACACGGCCGCACATGGGCATGGCTCTATGAAAAGGGGACGAGGGAGGGATTCAGGGAACTGAAACACAGGGGTGGCTGCTTGTTCGCATCTGCCCCGTTCTGTATCCAGGCTGCTTTGGTCTGTCTGTGGCTGTTGGGCTTTGTGTTGATTAGCACCAGATCTCCCCTCCAGGCCACTTTGCACTTGGGCCCTGTCCTGAGCAGCGTTGGCTCCCTCTCCAGTGTCTGGCACCCCAAACGGGTTTCATCCTGGCTGGATTTACACCAGAGGTGGACAGGAAGCAACTGCACCTGGAACTGAAAGAGGCTTCGTTCTTTTGGAGTTGAGAGTCAAAAAGCCTCCCCAGTCCTCTTAGAGTCCTGGGCCAGGCTCCAACCACTGTCGCTGCCTGCAGACTGAGAGATGCTTCCCCAGCTTCAGGGACCACCCAGATGTGCCATAGAGAGCACCCACTCTTCACGGCCTGCAGGTTAGAGACCAGCTGCTGGCTTATAATAGCTGTGTTTTTCAAGGAGTCACACCAGCCATCCCCCTGCCTGCTGAAAGCAGAGTAGCCTGTGTGCGCATGTGGCCGGGAGCTGCTTGCTCCTCTTTGCCAGCAATGGTAGCACTTGCCGTGAGCTGAGCGGATGCTGAGGCAGAGCACTGGCTCTGTGTTCATAGGGATGACAGGGAGAGGGCACTGAGCATCCCTGAGTGCTGGAAATTAGCTCCTGGGGACCTCTGCCGTGACTCAGGCTGCTACGTGACCCTGCTGGTTCTAATCTACACTAAGTGCATTGATCCCAGTTCTTTGCTACCCTAGGGGAGAGGGGGTTACGGTCTTTCTGCATTGGAATTAACTTTATCCTCTGTCTACTGGTATTGGAGATGGTGGCCTGCACCCTAAAGAGCACTGGGTGGATACATCTGAGTTCAGACACCTGATGATTGCCTCCTACTGGGCAATCTGCTCTTTGCTCTTTGGGCAATCTGCTCTTTCCCCATGCAGTGCTAGCTCTTGCAGGGGGATGGTGTTGAATGGGGCCAAATGCAGCCTCAGGGTGAGCAGGTACAATGCCATCCAAATGCCAGGGTGACTCTATTGCAAACCTCGGTGGGTCTCTGCTGGCTCCTGGTTGGGAGCTCAAAGCACAAGTGGACTAGTGTGGATACCAGCTCTTCAGATCCGGCAGATAACTGGACTCCTACCCTGTCTTCAGGAAATGCACCAGCCATGTGTGCAGCTTTCCCTTCTGCTCTGGGTTAAAACTGTCGAGGCTGAAGATGGGGGTGCAGTGGGGGGAAATGAGGCTGAAATGGTCACTGTCTTCCCCAGTCCCCCCCCCCCCGGGGAACGTAGCGCAGGGTGCTGCTGAGACAGCACAGACCTGTTTCCATATCATTCTGCCCTGTGGGATGTGGTGGAGTCTAAAGGAAGTCTTAGAAAGCAGCCCAGTGCTATACCTGGCAGGAGTACTGAGAGCCTGTGTTCAGATCACGGCCACCTCCCTTGATTATTTTAGGCCCCATGTGTGGAAATTCAGAGAGGGAGAGAGGCAGGCGGCTGCTGAGGAGCTGAAACACATTAGTTTACTCCAGCCCTGAAAGGCTCTGGTGTAACGTTGCCTGGAGTCAGAGAGAAAAGTAGCTTTCATGGTAAATCAATCCCATACTCTGTAAACACTGGCTGGCAGTTTGCTCCGGCTGAAAGCGGTATTAACTTTCCTTACATGAAAGAGCCGGGAAGGTCTGAGAAATCCTCTTACAGGAACTAATGTGCTGCACAAATACTGCTGGGCAGGAGAGGGAAAATATGAACCGGTTTCTCTATTTGCCATCTCTCAGATTCCGACGCTTGGAGCGAGCTAAGAAAGCAGCCGGGGGCAGATTTCCTGCAGCACAGAGGCAGGCGGGCTCTGAAATGTTGGCACAGAAACCTGAGCAAGAGAGCAGGCATAGAACTTTCCAAGGCCTTGTCTATGCTTAAATGTTTTGCCACATGGCTATCCTTAGTGCAGACACAGGGTGTGCCTGTAAAAGGTCCTATTGCTGATCAGGCTCATGCCAATTCCCCAGCAAAATAAACTCTATCGGCAAAAGCACTTTTTTGCTGGTATAAATGGGTCTGCTCTGCGGCTCTTGCTGGTACAGCTATGTCGGCAAAACATCACACCCCTAACTGACCTTGCTATGCCAGCAAAAGCTGCCAGTCTAGTCTCGGCCTAAGCTGCTATGCGCACATGCCCTTATGAGCAGGTCTGCTACTGCTGCAGGATTATGCGATTGCTTAATCTCGTGTTTACAGCCAGGTTCCTGCAGCAGCGGCACCAGGGGACGAGAGAAGGTGGCTTGTGGCTAAGAAGGGATTCATAGATTCTCAAAGCCAGACGAGACCGTTGTGATCAGCTAGTCTGGCCTCCTGCACAACACAGGCCATAGAACCTCCCCAACATAATTCCTAGGACAGAGCTTTCAGAAAAACGGCCCATCTTGATTTAAAAATTCAGTGATAGAGGAGTCCACCACCACCCTTGGTAAATTGTTCCCATGGTTCTCTAAAGAAGCTGTCTGACCTAGTGTGCAAGTCCCTCTTTAAGCTCCGTCGGCCATTACATTTTTTCATTGGGACAAAATCTGAATTCCTAGGGACACTGAGCGACATCGTCCCCTTGCCTTCTGCCCCGTGTGGGCCTGCTCTGGTCAGGCCATCCAGTACCTCTGTCCTTGGGGGCACAGGAAAGGTTCACCAGTTCCAAGCAGCCTCAGACCTTGTCTCCATTTCTGTATGTCTAACTCAGCTTGCTCTAAGTTCCGATGGGTGGGCAGCTTTCTGCAAGCCTGGTGCTCTCTTCGGTTGGCTTGTGTGGCGTGGATGTGCGTGCCCCGTGTATTTCAATGATGCCTAAAAGAGCAAAAGCAACTCCTAAAAGAGCAAGTCCAGTGTTGATAGCAATTAATGAGGGCATTCGGGGGCCGTGTGTTCTGATGGGTTATAGCCTTGAGCTGCATTCTTCCTTGGTGCTGCTCCCTCAGTCACACACAGGTGAATTTGGCCCAGTTTTGTGAGTGGACTTTGGGTGGGGGCCTGTTTTTGTGTTGCCCCATGTGTGCATCACCCACGGATCTCCTCTCCTGTTGTCACTGCAGCAGCATGGGAAGCGGAAAGCAGTTTCCAGTGTGCACCTTTATACCTGGGACCTGAAAGTGAGGTGGAGGAAAGACAAAGGAGGGGGGCATAGGGAGTGGGAGGGGCTGGAGGCTGAGAGGAGGGGCTGGACCTGTGCAGAGGGTGAAAATGAAGGCTGTGAGAGGCTGGGGAGCCTTCATTAGCACATGGCGACATGCTGCTCACTGCGCTTACTTCTGTCAAATATCAACAGGGGGCTGATTTGTGCAGGGAGGAGGGAAAATCTTTGGACTGGAGGAAACACTAAGCCAAACAAAAGTCGTGGAGAGAGAAGAGCCTTATCGTAAATCTGCAAGAGAGTGGAGGCTCTGGCCGGCTGGGAAAGGAAGTGACTTAATGAAAAATGTATCCTGATGAGAGAACCACACACTGCACTTGCCTAAGGTTCTGCTTGGCCTCCCCTGAGAGAGTGATGCAAACAACCCCGCAGCCTGGCCTGACCTGGCGCTCCGCAACGGAGCTTCCTCAGAGACAAGCCCTGATTCCAGGCTGGGCCTGTCTCTGGCCCCGGTGGAGGGCTCCAGCCCCCCGTTGGCTGACTGCTCTAACATGGAGACTTTCCAAGGCAGATGTAAACACATGGGCTCTGTCTGGATAATGTCTCTGCACAGCCCACGGCAACAGTGAGCTCGCCTGCAAAATCAGACGGGACAAAGGATTTTCCTCATTAACCCCGTATGGATGGCCGAGGGGGAGCGCAGATTGCAGCTTCCTGTGCGACAGCTATTTGGGGCAGGAAAGAACAGCCTTTCTGAAACCCCAGCAACCCTATGTGCCCACTGAGGTACCCGGGGAAACCGTAGGCCATGTACGTTTAACAGCAGTTAAATCTTTATGGCTGTTTGATCACATCAGAAAGCACTTAGAAGGTAAGGTTGCCAATTCTGGTTGGATGTATTCCTGGAAGTTTCATTACATGGCATAATCTTTAGTTCCTGTAGACTCCAGGACAATCCTGGAGGGTTGGCAGCCCTTTTAGAAGGGCCATTTTGTGGGGAGGGGGCTTAGTGATGTTTAGGGTTGATCTCCACACACAGTTGCACCAATTTTAACCTGAAGCACGATTTTTAAACTGGTTTAGTTAAATGGATGCAAGAGACTCTATGTGAACACTCCCATTTCAGTTTAGACCAGGCTTATTTCCATTTAACTTAAGCCTACCAGGAGCACCAGGTTTAAGCTAAACTGAAATATAAGCCCCTGTGAAACTGGTGCAGGAGAGCCCACAGAAGGGTTTGCACCTGTCTAACTCACTCTGTTTAATGAAACCAGATCAAGTTTGTGGGAAGACAAGGCCTTAATCCATATTAGATTAATCCACTGAATATTCATCTACTGAATGAAGTGAGCAGTAGCTCACAAAAACTTATGCTCAAATAAATTTATTAGTCTCTAAAGTGCCACAAGTCCTCCTTTTCTTTTTGCAGATACAGACTAACACAGCTGCTACTCTGAAACCTGTCTAAGTACACTATATCCACTGGATCACCCTTGTCCGCATATTTGTAGACTCCCTCAAAAAATTCTAATAGATTGATGAGGTATGATGTCCTTTTACAAAAGACGTGTTGACTCTTCTCCAATGTATTGTGTTCATCTATGTCTGATAATTCTGTTCTTCACTGTAGTTTCAACCAGGTTCCCTGGTACTAACCTTAGGTTTTCTGGCCTGTAATTGCCAGGATCGCGAGTGGATCCTTTTTTAAAAATTGGCGTCACGTTAGCTATCCACCAGTCATCTGGTATTGAGGCTGATTTAAGTGATAGTTACATACCGCAGTTAGTATTTCTGCAATTTCATATTGAGTTCATATTTCATATTTGAGTTCTGCAATTTCATACCATCTGGTCCTGGTGACTTATTACTGTTTCATTTATCAGTTTGTTCCATAACCTCCTCTACTGACCCGTCAATCTGGGATAGCTCCTCAGATTTGTCACCTCAAAAGAATGGCTCATGGCTGAGAATCTCCCTCACATCCTCTGCAGTGAAGATCAATGCATATAATTCATTTAGCATCTCTGCAATGGCCTTGTGTTCCTTGAGTACTCATTTAGCACCTCCATCGCCCAGTGGCCTCACTAATTGTTTGACAGGATTCCTGGTTCTGATGTACTTAAAAGAAATTTTGCAGTTAGTTTTTGTGTCTTTTGCTAGTTGCTCTTCAAATTCTTCTTTGGCCTGCTAATTATATTTTTAGGCTTGACTTGCCAGAGTTTATGCTCCTTTCTATTTTTCTCAGCAGGATTTGACTTCGAATGTTTAAATTATGTCTTTTTGTCTCTAACTGCCTCTTTTACTCTGTTGTTGTGGTATTTTTTGGTCCTCTTACTGTTTTATTTTTTTTTATTTGGGGGTATACGTTTAGTATGAAGCGCTATTAAGGTGTTTTTAGAAAGTTTCCATGGAGCTTGCAGGCATTTCACTTTTGTGACTGTTCCTTTTAATTTCCGTTTAACTGGTCTCCTCATTTTTGTGTGGTTCACCTTTTTAAAGGTGAGTGCTACTATGGTGGGTTTCTGTGGTATTTTCTCCCCTACAAGGATGTTGAATTTAATTACACTATGGTTCCTAGTATCAGACTGTTTCAGCTGTATTCACCTATTGGCCCAGATCCTGTGGGCCACTTAGGACTAAACCAGGAATTGCCTCTCTCCTTGTGGGTTCCAGGACTAGCTGCTCCAAGAAGCCGTCGTTAATGGAGCCTAGAAATGTTCTCTCTGCCTCCCATCCTCTGGTGACACATTCACAGTCAGTATGGGGATATTGAAGTCCCCCATTATCTGTTTTTGTAGCCTCTCTGATCTCCCTGAGCATTTCACAATCACCTTACCATCCTGGTCAGGTGGTCGGTAGTATATTTCTACTGCTATATTCTTATTATTCAAGCCTGGAATTTCTATCTATAGAGATTCTGTGGTACAGTTTGATTCATTTAAGATTGTTGCTATATTTGACTCTATGCTTTCTTTCCCATCTAGTGCCCACTTCCCCACCAGCCTGACCTGCTCTGTCATTCCAGTATATTTTGTACCCTGGTATTACCATGTCCCGTGGATTATCCTCATTCCCCCAAGTGTCTGTGATGCCTGTTCTATCAATACCCTCATTTAATACCAGGCACTCAAGTTCCCCCATCTTAGTATTTAGACTTCTAGCATTTGTATACAAGCACTTACAAAATTTGTCAATATTTTGTTGTCTGTCTTTATGTGGTGTAATTGAATGAGACTCTTTTTCAACTGACTGGTTCTCTTCAGTTTCTGGCTGTACTTGATCAACATCTATCCTCTCCTCTTTATTAGGATCCCTTTTAAAAATATCCTCCCCTAAGGGATGTCTGTGTTCGAACCTTGTACTCCTCCGTACCTGTCGGCTTTCCCTCAGCCCTTAGTTTAAAAACTCGTCTATGACCTTGTTAATTTTACAAGCCAGGAATCTGGTTCCACTTTGGTTTAGGTGGAGCTCATCCTACCTGTATAGGCTCCTCCTTTCCCAAAAGGTTCCCCAGTTCCTAATAAACCTAACTCCCTCCTCTGAGCACCATTGTCCCATTCACTCATAGAGACAGTGCAGGTCTGCCTGTCTACGTGGCCCTGTGTGTGGAACTGGAAGTGGAGGATGCTACTGTGGAGGTCCTGGACTTGAATCTCTTTTGTTGTCATAGCTGCACTGAAGTGAATCAAGCTACCCCGTCCAAGTCGAACGTGCCAGTTTACCCCAGCTGGGTCTCCCTCCAGCTGGGTGAGCAGTTCTGCAGGAGGCATTCAGCCCTTTCCTTACCTTCCCCCAGCTCTCTCCGAATGCAGTTTAGAGCCCGGTTCCTGCTTTGTGTCATTAGCAGGATAATGCATTGTATTTTAAAAACCCCAAATGCCTGCCTGCATCCTTAGCATGCCCAGCAAGTCAGGAAGCCGGGGCTGAGTGGGATAAAGCCTGTGGTATTCGCTTCTGCTGCTTCCATTGTCGCTTGTTTATGTTAGTGGTGGAATGTTGGGTTAAAGTCCCAGGGACCCAGCTGTCCCAAGGGAACGCTGGATGAACTTGGAAGGGGCGCGGAATGGAGAGTTTATATTATCTCTGGCTGTTTACATTCAGGCTATGGAAGTCTTTGGTCTGTATCCAAGGAACTGTCCCGAAGCAGGGCGAGCACACTGCGATTTCTCCTTGCTTGAAAGGGATTCACTGAGAGTTCGCCCGTCCTGCTGAACTCCAGCTTCAGATGGTTTTCGCTGACTCGTAAAAAGTGTGCTCAAGGAGAGCCCCTGAGAGGGTTCTGCCCAAGGGAGTCTAGCAGGGGGGCCTTGAAGCTTAGGACTGCTCTCCCCTGGAACATCACCTGGATGTTCCTTATTGCAAGGGAGGGACGGAGACCCTTCTGCTTCACCAGTAGTTGCTGGGGAAGCCCTGCCCACCCTGAGCAGGGTATTTCGGGACTGCTCACTATGAGGGCCTTGCGCCTTGCTTAGCAGCAGCTGGTACTGGCTGTGCTCATGGGCAGGACATGGGACTGGACGCTTGCTGCGATGCCTCCAAAAAACGTGACAAGTCAGGCTGCTGGTGCTCTGAGACCACTGCCCGTTGTGCTGACCAGCATTGTCTCTCTGTTCCCTGTGCTTCCCCGTCTGCATGTGTCTTTCTGTTTTCTCTTCTCCTCTCCCCAGACTGGAAGCTCTGTGGGACAGGGACTCTTTGTTCTGTGTTTGTACAGGGCTAGTACAGTGGGATCCTGGCCCCTGACTGGGCACCCCAATGGAAGGGCAATACAATGATGATAGTAGTTGACGGCCCCTGGTCTGGCCCATCAATTTCTGTGACGCGTCTGGAATCACAAGGAATGCTGATGGCTAGATACATGTGCCTTCCCCCTTGCCGGCAGCCGGTGCTCTCCTGTGTGCTGTGAGAGAGGGATTCCCAGGCCAGCCAGGAGGGGGAAGCCTGCTCCTGGGAGGGTCCCAGCCCAGCTCCCCAATCCCAGGAGATGTGGATGGGCCGTAGGAGAGTCCAGGTTTCGGGCTGTGTTTCGGAATGTGGTTTTAGGGGGTGGGGTGGGGAGATGATCTAAGGGCAGGGCTGCTGAGCTCCCAGAGCCTGCACTGACGAACCTACCCGGCCTGCAGCCAGGTGAGCCGGAGCTGTTCCTTCAGCACCCCCTGTTCACCTGGATACAGTGTGCATTGGTGCCCTCTGCTTGGCCAAGGAGGGGTCTCTGGTCAGTGGTTTTGAAGTATATGTTTTTAGGGATGGTTGTAAATGATGCGACTCGCAGATACAGAGAAGCAGCAGTTCCCTGTGCAGGGACAATGAGTGAGGGGCATGCCGCCTGGATTCACTGTGAGGCACAAGGCTCCCAGATCTGGGTACCATCCTGCTTGCCATTTGCAGTTGTTCTCCCTTGGCCGCTGCCCTGCCCACGGCGGTCCCTGGCTGGCGGTGGTGGGAACGATGGCTCCTCTCTCCAGTGCAGTGCAGGGCCTCTGCACTCAGAGGCTGGGAATCCTAGCAGTTGGTGGCAGGAGAGGAAATGAGTTTTGAGTGAAGAGGTGCAAACAGGAGGCAGCGTCGACGCACACATCACTCGCTGTAACTCTTTGCCTCCCTGATAACATGCAGATGGCGGGTTTGGCATGCGGCACGTCTCCCCTAGCTCCACCATGCATGGGGGTTCAGAGAGCACTGGGAAGCCGTTCACACGCCATGTTGTTTCCCAAACCCAGCCAGAGCCCCAGTGAGAGATGAGCATTTTTCAGAAGGGAAAACTGCAGCGTATCGAAACAGAGGCTTCCAAGAGCAGGGCGCTGCTTGCGGGGCGCGGTCTGTGCCTTCATCTGTCCCTGCCTGCTGCACTGGGGACCAGGCTCTTGCTGGCAGAAGCCAAGGCCAGAGGGGTCCTGCCTAGTGCCGCACATGGCTGTGGAAGGTGGTTCCTTGGGTCACTCAGGCTCCCTTTGGGTTGAAGGCTGGTTGTGTTTGAAGGGTTGTGCCCTCTGGTCCCCGTCTGCTCCCCCACCACCAGCAGCCCCAGCCTGATTCATCTTGGGCATCTGCCTCCCTGTCACCTCCAGGCCCAGCCTGCTCCACCTTGGGCCTCTGCGTCTCTTCCTTCTGAGCTGCAGCCCTCCGCCCAGCCTGCTCCCCCTTGAAGTCCATGGTGAAAGTCCCATTGTAAATCCTCGATTACTGTGTGACCCACAAGGAAATAAAAATCCCAGTTGTTGGCTCAGCTGGAGATATTTTTCCTCTTCCGCTCTGTGCTGAACCAAGTGCCCACAACGTGGCATAAGGGGGCGCTTTGCCTGATCTGAAAACAAAGGTGACCCCTTTTGGGTCATTAATGCTCCCACCGCACTTGATTTAAAGAGGAGAGCTGTTGACTCTGATGTCCTGACCTTGATTCCAGCTCCCTGCAGACTCAGCTGGACTTGGTACTGTGGCTGAGATCAGTGTATTCATTTCCTGTCCTAAACTACTGCGTAATACTGCTGTGTGCTGTTAAAATGCCTTGTGTTCCACCCTAGAGACTTGAGCAGTGGGTGACAGGAGCCTTATGTACCAGTGTGCAATGAAAGAAGCCTGTGGAATTAGTAACGATTGCTGACCTGTAGCTAACTTTCCACCCCAGATCCAATAATATCATTAAGGAAATTTTAAAAGCAAAGAACCCTTCCCAGCTGGAAACCCTTCAAGCCAAGATCCCACTCTGAGATGAGCGTTTCTAGCGTTCTCAAGGGCTGGAACAGGGGATGTTTCAAAGGAAACCCTGCCTGACCCAGGCCTGTAACCTTGCAAAAGGTGACCGTATTACAGCTATTCTTTAGCTGCTGGTAGAGGACAGCTCTGATTCGCTTTCTCCCCCGGGGCCCAACCTGTCAGAGGGGAAAGGTGGAGATTGGCAGGAAAGCTACTGAACTGCACAGGCTGCTCGGAGCTCAGGAGTGCTACCGGTTCCACTTGGTTGTTTGCACCTAGTAAAGCCAGGCTGTAAAAAGGTCAGAACTTTGCTCTGTGCTCATCCAGACCATGTAAAAGTGAGCTGAAAGCCCAGGGAGGCTAAGAAAAGGTAGGGGCTTGGAGAGGGAGCAAATGCTCTGCGCCTATTAACCTGGGACTCATGAACTGGAGCGTTTGCTGACCGCACAGCCAGGCAACGAACTACGTTTGCGAGGCGTTTTTCCCCTTCCTGAAGTGCAGTTGTTCTGTTTGGATTGGACACCCAGCACTACGCTTAATGCCAGACGGAGTTGTCAGTAGATGAGTGTTAAATGGACGCAGGACAAAACTAGCAGGGAGCAGCAGCTGTTAAAAGAAGGGGGGGAGAGGAGACAGCTTTGAAGAGAGACCTGAAGGAAAACATGAGCTGAACGTACACTCCAGTCTGCGACTGTCCCTTCTGAAGCCGGGACGTGGGTCTGGTTAGGAATGGTGAGCAGGGGCAAGGGGATGCTGGGCTCCTGTTTCCCAGCCTGCCCAGTGAACTGTTGGAAGCCCAGGGGCGTGGAAGAGCCTGTTATGAGCTAAAGGGAGAATTCCCCTTTGTAGATCCATGTGAATTTCCATAGGGAATGTGCAGGGTTTCAAGGGCCCAAGGCTCTGCTGTGATGGATCACATCACTGGTCCATCTAGTCCAGTCTCCTTTCCCTACCAGTGGCTGTTGCCTGATGCTTCAGAGGAAGGTGAAAACCCACGTCTTGTGCTTAGCTAGTTCTTGCAATGCTGTGCACGATTGGGTGGAGTGTCGTTCCTTCTGACCTCCCTCTCCTCCATCCCTCCACCTCCTCTTTGGCCCAAGATTGATGGTCTTTCAGGCAATGAAGGGTTAATGAGCATTATGGGATTAGAGAGAGTTTGTTTCCTGTTCATTGGTGAGACTGGGTACCACTGACACCCGCTTGTTATGTGTGAAATGCACGAGGAGAAAATATAAATGGGGCCAACTGTGTGAGAGATGGGGACCCCCAGGCAAAGTGACAAGTGACAAAGTACACAGAGATGGTCAAGCCCAAAGCAGCTGCTTGGAGCCCTGATACGTAGCAGAATCCCACTGATCATTTCCTTTGTGCTTCCTCCATCTCCAGTAGCCTTCCCAGTGGAAAAGCCCTGTGGAATCAGCAGATTGACCTTGTCCAGATAGGTATGGGATGTGGCTTTATCTGCATTAACGCTGCTTTCCTTCTGGCATCTGTGATGAGCTTTTGAGCCTGTTCTTATTCAGTGTCATTTTGTCCCATTCTCTTCAAAAGCTCTCATAGTGAGAAACCTTCCTAGGTTGGTTTTCACCTGCCAAATGTAGGACTCTTTGCATATTCATTGGTTGGTAGGGCCACAGTCAGGGTAGCACGTGAATAATCCCGCTGACTTCAATGGGGCTAGCTGTGTGGTTAAAATTGAGTGTGTGCTTCGAGGCTTTGTGATGGCACCTTGCTGATGGGGAGCATTGGGTATGCTGGGCTTTTCCTGCTCAACCCACATGTTCATGTTCATGGAAGGTGCCAGGTTCCCAGCCCTGAAGGATGAAGGTTGTCCTCTTGTCCACAAAGCAGATGCAGCAGGGCAAACCTCCCCTACACACTGCTCTCTGCAGGAAGCCCTTCCTAGAGTGTGTGAGAGAGAGCTTCATCTCCATGGCCATCAAATCCTTGGTGTCTTGGCTGAAGTCGCCTTCTGCGTGGTCACTTGGTGCCAGCTGTGATGGTCTTGTCAAATGGGAGCTGGACTTGGGCCACTGGCTTGCTTTATTTAGGATGCCAAGGAACCATTGGGGGTAATTTCCAGATGAGTCAACTCAAGCCTAGGCAACAGGGTTAGATCCCCAGATAAACAGGCTGACTGCACACCCTTTCACCCAGCAGCCTGGTAGAAACAGCATATTCAGGCCTTATTTCCAGGGAACAGTGTATCATTTGATATTTTAGTTTGCTTCCGGTGCAGCGATCTCCTTTATGATTTGCTGCAATCTACATAGAATTGGCATGCTTAGCAGTGGTCAGTCAAGAGTTAATAAAAATCCTAGATCTCATGGTGCTGCTCCTCTTGACTCCAGCTTCCTCTGGAAAGAACTTGGGAAACCAAACATGGGTTATGTTGTTTTTGTTGGCAGGGCAGAGTGTGTGCAGAGATGAGGTCATCCTGTGATGCGTCATGAAATATTTTCATAATCTGAATTTTGGCCCATGATTCTTGGCCCTCTTCAGACCTGAGGAAGTAAGGTCCCTGGAAAGGAAGGGGGTCTGCAGTCTGCATGGAAAAGTCACTGTTTTTACATCTGTGTAGCTAGCGATTAAATTGCTGCCTACAATCCCAAGGGAACTGGGTTTGGCGGCCTTAGGACTACTGCCAGGGGCTAGCAATGTACATGGCAAAACCACCAAGCAATGCGTGGCTTGCGGGGTGCCCATTGCTTGGCGATACCTGGGAGTTAGCTGTTCTAGGAACTGCTGTGCAGAGGGGTGTGGGAAACTCGGGTGGAGAGTAAGACTGTGCTTTGGTTATCCCGAGCCTTTCATGCCGGGCTGCACAACTACTTACAAACGCAGGAACCCACCTAGGGAATAACGGATTATCAGGATTACTCAGCTCACCACTGACAGGCAGCCACCTCTGAGAGGGCACACTGTAACGGTATAGAAGAGGAAGCAAAGAACGGTGTCTGACTGAATCGGCAGAGGGAACTTAGGGCTGCCGAATGTTCTTACCGGCGTTGGAGGTTGGTCAGGGCACAGGGTCTTATGACCCAACTGTTGCTAAATAAACGTGCCACGGCGTCTTCAGTTACCCAAAGCAATCCAACCCTCCGTGTTATGTTTGCTAACGAGATATGGAGACTTTTGCCTGTTACAGGACTGCACTATATTGTGTGTATGTCAATAGTTAGTTAATAGACAAGGTGCCAGTAGATGGCACTCAGGAATACGTAGCGTAGTTGCTGGATTTTGTAGAACCCCTCACGCTTGTGTGCTGCAAATGGCTTGGCCTGTGCAGCTCTTTACATCGGGCCTTGCGATCCTCTCTGATTCTGATTCCGCTCAGGTCATCATAGTCATCAGGGGCGTGATTGAGAGCCCCTGTGTTAACTGAGTTCTTGGGTCTCTGGCCCTGCGAAATGGATGCCCCCATTATAAAAACGAAAATCACCATCAAAATTTGCTCTCCTGGAATCCGAAGCAAGATAGCTGCATTCCAGGCGGGACGTTTTTATGGTCTAACCAAAAAGTAAGCCTTGATGCTGTTTAAAACAACTAGACAATTGTCCTCAAGACTGTACAGAGCCCACCCAAGGCTCTGTCCTTGGGGAGAGGGGGCGGGGGGAAACGAGAGAGAGAGAGAGAGAGTGTGTGTGTGTGTGTGTGTGTGTGTGTGTGCCCTGATGGGAGACTCATTTTCTCTTGTAAGATGGGGCCATGGTCTGGGAAAAGCTGAGAAGCCCTGAATTAGGGGTGGGAAACTCGGGTGGAGAGTAAGACTGTGCCTTGATTATCCCATTGCGGTATTCGCACTGCCAGGCACACTGGCCCTCACGTGCTGACTGACTCGTATGAGCAGCTATACTGTGGGGGAGCTTTTCCCCCTTGTCACCACTCCGCCAGGAGCTCCCGCTCTGTCGCACGCGGGTGTACTCTGCTCCAGGTGAATGTTTCCACTTACACTAGAGAAGTTTCCTGTCGTGTGCTCGAGGCCAGAGAGTCAGGCGCAAGGAAGAGGGCACTTAGCACCTCTAACCAGTGCTCTTGAGGTCTGTCCTGACATACCACCTGCTTCACAACGGCACCCGTCTGCCCCCATAATACTGTGTGGTTGATCTCTAGACCCTCTGTGTCTGCTGCTTCTTACATCTGGCTTAGCAGCGGCTCTCTGTGTGGCCAGCAGCATTTGTTCTGTGCTAGGTGGTCACTGCGGCAGGAGTAGTTTGGGGCTGCAGTCCGAACTGCTTGTCTGTGACCAGATCTCCCCACCAGGGTGATAGGAGGTCCTGGCTGCTTTCACAAGGTGGTTCCTTTGAGTATCTTGTTGCATTAGGTCACGGCTTAAATCCAAAATGTGGTACTCCCAAAAGCCAAAACAAACTCAACCTTTCTGCTTCTGGGTCTATTTCCCAGCAATGCCCCCCAGAGATCCCCTTCCCCTTCTCTCTCTGCCTCAGCTTCCCTATCTGTAAAATGGGGGGAAATGACACCAAACGTTTCAAGGAGGCTCTGAGGCTGGCCTGGCACTTTGAGATCCTGGAGGGAAAATGCTAGAGAAGGGCAGATGGTGTGGTTTGTTCTCTTGCCCATCTAGATAAACTTAGGAGCGAAATAGATCCTGTTTGAAGTTTGAAAAAGTTTGATTAACTTTATCGTAAAACAAAACAACAAAAAAGGTCGCACTCGTCTCCTGCCCCATTCTCTACTTGAATGCAGCCACCTCTAGGGTGACACATGGCAGCCTGCGTAAGAGCCCACCACAACACCATCCGGTAATTGGACAGGCAGCGAAGAGGAAGAGGACAGGAATGTTGGAACTGCCTGTTAACACTCTGTAAACTCTTGGGGTGGACAGACTGTAAGCTGGCATTATGTCCCAGCGGGGGGCACTTCCCCATATCGTAGCCGGTTGATGAGAGGGGCAAGAGCACAGCCCAGGAGATTGCTGTATATGCAGAGGGGGTGGCCTCCGTTTGAGATCCCAGAAGAAAAAACAAGCAGCACGTCCACTCCCCCCTTAACTTTGCCCTCCCCAGCTCACAGCAGCTGAGAGCTTGGAAAAATGCTGCTTCCAGACCCGAGAGGTTAAAGGGAATTATCAGCCTGGGGAGGAAACAAAAGCCCTTCAGAGATGTCTGCTTTCTGCTCGCTTTGGCTGGAAGGGTTGGAGTCAGGGTCCCCCACCTCCACCCCTTCACATTTTAAGGGTTTATTTTATTTTGGTTTTTTTTTTTGTTTTTGAAGTAGGAAAAAAACCTACTGATAAAATCTGGATTTTATTCCTTCTTCCGAGTGCTTCAGCTCCTTAAACAGTTCCCCAGCAGCCCTGGCCGGATGTGCTGAGACGGCGCTGCACCATAAATTCAGCTTGCCGAGCTTTGGTAAAGGAGCCATTTCCTCGTGGCATTTGGGATCGCCCTTTCTCCTGGCCGCAGCCCTTCCCTCCCTTACTTCTCTTTTGGCTCTGTCTACACAGCTGAAGTTGTGCACAGGTTAGCCGACCGGAGCTAGCTGGAATCCAGCTACTGCAGGTAACAGGACTAGTGAAGACAGTGCAGCGTGGGCTTCAGAGGCAGCTAGAGGGCAGAGTCCATACTCAGGGTCCGAGCTGGGCTTATATTACCAGCTCTGTGCTGTCTTTAAGGCCAGCTGCATGTGTGTTTGATTTCCCCTCTCAGTAAAAGCTGGTTATTAATGAGGAAGACGGCTTTGTAGTTACTTGGGTGGCACTGGAAAGAGAAATTGACAGGGACATTTACTGATCGTAATTTAATCTTTCCATGCCTGTGTCTGAGGGTGTGTGTGTGGGGGGGGGGGGGGTTGCCCTCTTCACTGCTGTATGCGTATCCCTCAGTCTTCGACTTTGGCGCAAGCCTGCTATTGCTCTGCAGCTGTGATTAGATACATGCTACAATCAAGCTAATAAACCGAATGAGTTTCCTCCAAGCTTGGCGAAGAACAAAGGCCTTTTGAGAGCGTGTTGACAATGGCTGTGTGCTGTTATCACATGCCTCTGGTGCCTGGGATAAGGCATCTCCAGAAACAACTTGGCCCATAGGCAGGAATTTTCTGTTGTAGTCTTTGCGAATCTTCTGCCTTTTCCCTCTCCAGAGCTAGTGCCTAAGAAATAGATTTATCCAGCAGGCAGGAGAATATCACAGAGTGGCTTCACACTTCAGGCTGTGACACGATTTGCCTTTTAACGGGACCTTTGCAGCCTGCTTGTTCTGAATATTTGTGGGACAAAAAGCACTTTGCCTACATGGCTCGCTCACCCACAGGTTACGGGCTGGACGTGAGGATGGCTGCGTGAGGCTCTCTGGCCTGCATTAGGCAGGAGGTCAGACTAGATGATACAAATGGTCCCTTTTGGCCTTAAAATCTGTGTGTGTCTGTAGATACTGTGAACGATGCACCCTCTAAAATGAGCCCCCGATTAATTTGTAGGCCAGTTGTTCGATGCTCCATGTAATATGACATCTAATTCCAGAGACCCTGCAAAAGAGTGTTTCCTTCTCCCCTTGGTGGTTGTGCTGACCCTGCTCAGTGGAGCTGGGGAGTTGCTAGGTACATTGGGTCTAGGTCAGCTCAAGTCAAATCCTGACCCTGTGCTCCAAAGGTGTGAATCTGCCCTAGGCAGGAGCTTGTGTTTACTGGGTAACTCACCCTATGTATGTACGTATGTCACTGTAATAGCACGTGGTGCTAAACAGACTGTGCCCAGCACAGGTTCCCTTCCCAGCAGAGCTTGCAGTCAAGGGGCCTGCTCCTTCTAAACCCCTACTGACTCCATCTGGAGCAAGGCCAGCCCTGATACCCCACTGCTGACTTGGTGGTTCCCCTGCGATTGCCTTGCCTCTCCCAGGATTGGGCCTATTTGGAGAGATCCTCTTGAAACTAGAGAGAGCTGCAGGTACCAGAGCCCTCCCAGAACCAGACACTCACTGCACTATGCCTGCAAGATGGAAGCCGCACTGGGAATACCCCTGTTCCCTCCCTCACTGACTGTCCTGGGGTCTGAGGCTCCTACGGGGAAACCAGCAGGAGAGACCAGGTGTGGTAGAGGGGTATGAGCCCCGAAGCACAATGTATTCCCTGGTTACGCAGCATAGGTTGAGCAAGGCACAGGGCCCTCAACACTGGCTCCTTTGTTAGCTGCTTCCTTTGCTTTGACTTGTTCCTTATCTCACTGCAATTAAATAAAACCCTTTTCTTGGCTCCCCACAGTTGAAACCACAGAACTCATCCAGCCTCATTACTAAGAGGCTCCTCTTGTCTCGGTTCCTCAGGGCATTTCTATTGGTTTATTAGTTTTATGGACTTGGGTCTCTCTCTTTTATTTTTTTGAAATGATTGCCAAGGCCAGTGGTTATTCCGGTTCCAGCAGTGGAGGGAGGTTGCAGGACAAGAAGCACGTTCCATCTGCAGAGGAAGAGCTCAGCTGCGGGGAAAGGCAGAACCAGGATGTGCTCTGGCACTGTGCATACAGGGAGGAGCGGGATCGTGTCCAGGGTGACTTGGGCCCTCAGATCTCACTACACTCACATTTCTTGGCTCCAGAGGGATGATGACTAGTGGCCCGGGTGAGAGAGATTTCACCTTCTGGCTGTGGTACAAAGAAGCCAGAGTCCTAGTAACCATAGATTCATCGAGTTGCAGCCTGACCTCCTGTATGTCACAGGCCATTAAATTCCACCCAGGCAGTTACCCCTGTATTGAGTCCAGTAAGTTGTGTTTGGCTGAAGCAGATCTCCAGAAAGGCAGCCAGTCTTGGTTTGATGAGATCAAGAGAGAGAGAATCCACCACTTCCAATGGCTAATCAACCTCACTGTTAAAAAATGTGTGCCTAATTTCTCATATAAATTTGTCTGGCTTCAGCGTCCTGCCATTGGGTCTTGTTGTTCCTCTTTCTGCTAGATCAAAGAGCTCTTTGTAGTCAGGATTTTTTCCTTATGAAGGTGCTTGGACACTGAAGTCAAGTCACCTCTCCGTCTTCTCCATTTTCTCCAGCCCTCGACTCGTTTGTGTGGCTCTTGGCTGCACTCTCTCCAATTTTCAGCATCTTTTTAAAAACGTGGGCACGAGACCTGGGCACCATATTGGTCTCACCACCGCCGTGTGCAGAGGTAAAATCACTTCCCTGCTCACCGCGCCCTTCTTTTTATACATCCAAGGATCGCACAAGCCCTGTTAGCCGCGGCATCGGGCTGGTTGCTCACACTCAGTTGCTTGTCCATGGTGACCCCTGGAGCCTTGGTAGGAGGGTGTTGAGTGAAGGGATGACACAATGTCCAGCATGCTAATGAAGAGCATCAATCAATCAATCAAAATAGAAATGGCCAGCAGAACAGAGACGGTGACTTGGGAGAAATGCTGGGACGGTGCCCCGGGCGTTCAAGAGAGATGAGAGATGGTGCCCCGGGCGTTCAAGTGCCCCATGACAGGGGACTGGCTCCTGGCAGTGTTTAGCTCAGTTCCGATCGCGCTTTACGGAACTCTTCTTTTAACTTTCTCTTCCTTTCCTCGGCCAAGGAACCGGTGTTTGTGAAAGACGATTGCAGCTGGAGACTGACGCTGGCGATTCATCACTGTCAGTGCCCCCGGACGAGGAGATTATTATTTACTTACCTGTACGGCAGAGCACCAAGAGGCCCAACTGGGATTGGGGCTGGAGATGTGAGGCATTGTCCATGCAGCCCTTGCCCCAAAGAGCCTATCATCTGCAGAGAAAAGACAGGCAGAGAGTGGGAGGGGAGCCAGAGGCACCGAGAAGGGAAGTAACTTGGCCAAGGTCACCCAGCAGATCAGTGGCAGAGCTGGGAACACAGCCCAGGTCTCCTGAGTCCCCATTCAGTGCCCTACGCTCTGGACCCTCACTGCCTGGGACATGGAAAGGGTCTGTCTGCTGACCCCAAAGATGGGCTGGGTGCTCGGTCAGAGTGAGGGGCAGGAGATGCTTTGAGGCACTGCCTGCACCACGGGGAATTCCTAGGGGGCAGGAGGGGCACAGGGTCTGGTCCCAGTAGTACAGCGTGGAGAGAGGTACACATTTCTCAGTGCATGCTGGGAGGAGGTGACCGTGTCTCTGAAGCAGCGGCATTGGGGCCAGACCAGGGGATTTTCCCAGCCCGTCCGCGGTGCTAGGTGGGATGCACCAGATGCGTCATTAGCACAGCTCCAGAGCCATCCTGGCTGAAGAACTTCCCAGCCTCTCCAGAGGGCCGAATGATGCTGCTGAGGGAGTTGTGCAGAGTTTCTTTTGGCTGCTCTTTGCCGGGCAGCCAGTGGCAGCAGGCAGGGTGTCCGATTTCCCTCCCCTTGCTGGGAAGAGCGTGTCTGTGCTGGCCCTGGGTCAGGGGGGCTCGCAGTCCAGTTTACTCGAGTGAATTCTCCAGGCATGAGGTTGGTTGTAATGGGAATAAAGCGTCGTTTTCTCTCTGGCTGTCTCCCCAGGCCGGAGAGCAGAGATGTCTCCACTCAGGGGCCCGCCAGGCAAAGTCTGGAGGCAGAGGGATGTTTGTAAGCTGAGGTGGGCAGAAGTTTAATGGAAGAGGCAGTAAAATGGAAACTGGTTCAACCCGTTAAAGCTAAACTACTTGGGCAGGTTTGGGTTCTGGGGACCAACAAAATGCATGTCCCGTGTCCGCATGGTCCATGGGGGTAAGCAGCAGGGTCTCTTCCTCTGCAACAGGGTAGCTGCTTCAAACTGGAGTCTCCTCAAGGAATTTCTCCCCTCTCCAGCCTGGTGGCAGTAACAAGAGACTCATGAGTCTCTATCGTGCCCTCCATCTCAAAACAAGCTACGGAAACTGCGTCACTGGCATGCAGCTGCTTCTTGGGTGGAACACAGCCACTGATATAACAACACACAAGCCAGGCATTAGCACAGGACGGGAGGGGAAGAAGGATCCCGTATCCAGCTGACACTGCAGAAGAAGTTCCATAGGTAGGATAGAATTACCCGAATTGGTGGCTTGGCCAGAGCTCTGGATTCGGGGGCGGGGGGGCAAAGCTGTGCGGAATGTTTCCGATGCACCGTTTGGGCCTCGAGACTTGGGGTCGTTAGAGGGCTGCCGGGGAGGGGAGAGGGAGCAGAGAGACTGCAGGATTCTCATGGGACATAAATTATGCAATTATAAGAAATGTGATCCGTCCGGTAAGGTTACTCTGAGAGGGCTCAGGGCAGGAAATGGGACCCCTGGTGCAGAAGGGACAGCCCCCTTTCCCTGCAACTGTGGCAAACAGATTTGGTACAAATAGGTGGTCGACAGCTTCATGTTACTGAAGGCCCCAGGCCCATCTCACTACGAGGGCAGTGGGGAGTGTCTGTGGGGCATAGCACGGCTCTGAATGCTGGGGTATGGAGCTAGCCTGGTAGTGTTCTCCAGGTGGCATATGGAAGGCCCCAGTTTCAGAGCACAGGGGATTAAGCTGTTTCCTTCTGTTGACATTCCCTGGCTCAGAAAGACATTCCCTTCTTCGAGCCCATGTGTGCGTGGGGAGCACGCTAGAGAAGGCTCCCTGGTGGGAAGGAGGCGGCGAAGGGCTGTGACGTTGGGCAAGTCACTTATGGCCTGTTTTTCTACTCTGTTCAGTATGTTGAGTGCTGAGTTCTTTTGAAAATATGGACGTGAGAATCACAGCAGGAGCGGTGGGGTGCTGGGTAGTTTTGAAACTCTGGCCTAGACTTGAGGCTGAGACCTTCTCCGGCCTTAATTGCCCCGCGCCTTAGTTTCCCACTTTGTAGACAGGAAGTAGTGATACTTGCCCAGTTTTGAGTAAAGCACTTTCTAGCTAAGTGTTGTTACTGAGTACCCCTAGTGCAAGCACATAGCAGTTTTTAAAAGGATCATTTAAAGGACTATTAAAATTATACTTGTATGCAGCGTGCTCACGCATACATATGTCCATATGAACCAATGTTAAATGGTGCCAGTGACAAAAGACTCGTAGCCAGTTTCTGGCCATATCGAGCTAGGCAGGCACATCTTCAGCAGCAGCTGGCCTGCTGTGGGATTCAGCCCATAGACTCTTAGCTGAGACATTGCTGGCGTTGTCCAGGAGGGGCCTTGCACAAAAATGCAGGTGGGTTTTCCCAGGGTGGCTTTACCTTTGCTGTCCTCTTTAGCGCCATGCAGATGGAGCAGGCCGTGCTGCAGCCAACCCACCAGACGCACATTGGGTGGGCTGGAGTGTGCGTCTCTCTCATGTAGTTGTCTAAGCAGAGAGCAGGGAGGAGAAGCAGTCGTTTCTGAGCAGGGAGGGGCCTAGGGCTAGAAAGCAAAGAGAAATCTAAAATCCAAGGGTTCTTAACAGGCTGCAGAACCATAACCGACCCCGGGCAGCTCCAAGGACTCTTTGAAGCAGAGTTTAATGGGAAAGCAACCTCTGGGGCTTAGGCATCTGACCCAAGCATCACCTCCCCTATCCAATGTCTGCCTCTGCCAGGCTGGGTTCCTGGGGGATGGCCTACGGGTAATAAATCAGTCCCCATGTGTAAAAGCAAAGGGGGGTGAATTGTTGATCTGCAGATACAGGCAGAGACTTGGATTGTTGCCAGCCTCATGGAAAGGAATATGCTGAAACTCCATGGTGGCTGCACTGCTGATTCAATCTGACATTGTTAGAGAAAGACCCACCCTGAGCCCACCAAACCCTAGGTGTGCTTGGATCTGGATCCAGCCTTGCTCCTCCAACTTATCTCCCCAGTCATGGGAATGTCCCTGAATGGGGCATGCTGGTTCTGCTCCAGGATTGTGGAGGGTGCCTCCCGCGTCCAGGAGGAAGGGTGCCATCCTCTGTGGGATCCTATACAGTCCTGACATCACTTCCATGACAGCACCCTGGCCATGTTTTGCTGCTCCTGGCTCTTGGGGTTTCTCAGTCACTCAGCGGAGTAGGACAAGCAGCGTGGAATGGAGCCCCATGGGCTCCCGGCGACACCGCGCGCTGGCTCTGGGGACGTGGCGAACCGTCAGCTCGTCCTGGGATGCACGTTCCGCCACCTGTCTGGAAGGACGCCCTGGACTGTTGAACACATGGGGACACCGAACACGCACACGTGGCAAGCTCAGCCAATGAGGGGCTGCTGGGCAGACCCTTGTCCGCTGCCAAGTCTGCGAGCGCTCGTGAGCACAGAGCGAGGCCTGGCATCTTCCCCTCCTTCCAACCAGCCGCCCAGCAGGGAGCTGTAACACTTTCCAGCCTCGCTCCCTGTTCCCTTCTGAGAGATAATTAGAGAGAGATTGAACTGAAGGCTGCTAATGAGGTTCCTGCCCAGCATGTCTCAGCCCTGGCAACTCCTGGCTCTGATAGGCTGGGGAATCTAAACCCGCAGCAGGGACAACAATAGGGTCCCTTTCTGCTGCCCCAGCCATGCAGGATCTCAAAGCACTTTGCAAACCCCGCGTTAAGCCTCGCACTTCCTGGCCCTTCTCCCCGTGTGGCTGTGTCCCCAAGAGGTTTATGCGCCTTGCCAGGCCGGTGCCCATGCTGCTGTAGTTTGGGGCAGTTTGCTGTCGAGGCCCCAACTTACAGTGTTCGCTCGCAGCTGCCCGCTGCTGGTGGGAAGGCGGTAGGTGTTCTGCTGCACCCGGGAGGCTGCCTGTGAATGGCTTGCAGGCTCCTAGTGCGGTGCAGTGGAGCCGCGAGGGTCCTGATGCCCACGCTGGAGAATGGGGCTGGCTGTAGAAAGAGGCACCAGAGGAGTCCAGGTTATTTCAACCCTGTTGACTCTCTCAGACCTGCCCATCCTACATGGCGCGGGATCCACCTGGGCCAGGATTTCTTCTTCCCCCGCCTGGGAGGAATGTCCTTGCCAACTCCTCCCTTCCAGCCTGGCCACTTGCTGGTCGAGATACGAGATACGTGCTTGGCTGCTGGGAGTGGCAAGGGGCCTCCCCAGTGCTGCCCTCGTTCCGGACAGTCATGGGACCGCAGTGCAGAGCGGTGGGATTCGAACATTCCCATCGGGGGCTGGTGGCGGCCCCAGTGTGAATCGGGTGAAGGGGGTGCCAGTCCAGTTCCTAGTGGACAGGTGCCCGCCTCACAAGAGGTGCCAGCACGCAGGGCACTGATGTCCCAGCCCCATTTTTCAGCAGCCTGGGGCATCTCTGGAAGTTCTTTTCCCATCACAGAGCAGGTGAATGGATGAAGCCATTGCTGGCGTCAGTGCATCATTCCACTCCCCTTGGGCAAGTGGAGGATGAGGAGAAGGCCCCTCCAGGCAGCCCGGCCTTGGTCCGTGGCACAGGCTAGGCGTACCGGGTGTTTGCCAGTTGGTGCCGTGGCTGCCTGTCCCAGGGACCTTCCAGGGCTGTTTGCACCCAGTCTGGGCTCCCCTGAGCTGGGTCAACACCACAACACCACGTGTGGGGAGTGATCTGCCAGGAGCACTGTTCTAGGCTGCTCTGCCTTCCACTAGGATACGGAGCCTCCTGCCAGCCACTGGCTTCCTTTCTATTTATTTTCTCTCTCTCTTTCTCCAGGGACCTCAAGAACAACTTGATCAGCACGATCCAGCCCGGCGCATTCCTTGGCCTCTCGGAGCTGAAGCGCCTGTAAGTGGCCCTGGGCCCCTTGCTCGCTATTCTGGGAGAGTCGAGCCTGCCGCGCCCCTCCGTCCGCAGCAGCGCTGGCTCGTGGGCGGGGGCCAATGCACAGACCAGACCCCATCCAGGCAGAGTCCCCTCTCGGCGCCCCCAACCTGGGCTTTGAAACAGCCTGACTCCGGGAGCTACCTGTCCTGCGGCTTCGCCCCAGACACCAGGCAGGTGCTGAGCTCCTGCGGCAGGGCTAGGCGCGCTCTGAGTCCTGAATCCTGCCAGTCGATTCATTTCTCCAGCACTGCTCCCTGCAGCACCAGAGGCTCCCCGCAGCAAGGCACAGCCGGCTGCCCCAGTGCGGGGCTGTCTTCCAGCGCTCACGCCGCTCTTACGTCCCCTCTGCTTGTTTCCAGAGACCTCTCCAACAACCGCATCGGCTGCCTCAGTGCCAGCGTCTTCCAGGGACTCGCCAGCCTCCTCCGGCTGTAAGTACCCGGGGGGGGCCCGTGGGAGGGGCTCCCTGGAGGACAGAGGCTGGCCAGGGGCTTTTGGCTGTTGCGGAGCAGGATCCCCATGCTTGCCCTGCCGCTCTCGCCCTCGTTCCCCTTCCCACCTGGCAGCAGGACCCTACTCCCTCCTCTCTGCTAGCAAGGGATGGAGCAAAGTCTAGCCTCTCCTGCCACCCCATCTCGCTACCACCCGCCCTTAGCATGGGACAGCCAAGCCTCCACCAGCCAGAGCTTAGCAATAGACACACTCCAGCGCCCAAGTCCCCTGAGCGTCTCCCAGCCATGTCCAGCCCCTGTTCCACTGGGCACTCACCAAATTACCAGCCCTGCTGTTCCCACCTTATCAGTTACACCCGAGACTACAGCTCTGCTTCACACTCAGCACTTAGATTTGTTTACAGAAGGAGCCAGTACAAGTTTATTTAACGAGGAGCAGAGATGCCAGTGATAGCAAGCCGAGATGTTGGAAACAAAGGGTTACATATACACTAGACTCATGACATGCCTGCGAGAGCCTCAACTTAACTGATAGAATGTTGTTATGCCAGAAGAGGAAACGCTCACTCAACATCCTTCCAGCGTATAACAGCCAGACTTGGCTAGAATCTTCTGTTTGTGAAGCAAGCCCACTGCTTACTTCCTGGGTGACATTACCAGGGTGTCCCTGTGCAACCCCAGAGAGATCAAAACAACCCTTTGATCTTTGTTCAGGAATCGGACGCCCTCCCAAGGTTCCTTCCTGTAGATTGTGCGAGCTCCCATTGGTTTCTGAATTGCGATTAGCTGGTGGCTCAGGAGGCAGAGAGGGGTCCATTGGGAAGTATACTGTGCTCGATTTGCATCTGACAGATAAGCACCTCCTGCTTGTTAGGAAGGAACAGCTGTCACCTCCGGTGCCCAGCTTTAACTCACAGACCTTACGAACGTCATTTCCAGGATAGGTCCGTAACTGCGTAACTGTTAGCGTCCCCTTATCCTTTTGCCAGGGCTGTGGTGGCCAGTGTGTTACTGGCTCTCTCTAGAGACCTCACATGCCCCCTTCAATGAATTATTGTGCGTATAACTGACCCGGGGATCCCTATAAAACTCTGTGCACCCTCTATGCCCTCTGCCAGATGGCATCAAGGGGGTCACAGGGATACACGCCCACCCAGGGTGCTGTCATCTCTGATCTTCAGCCTCTTGGATTAGACACATGGGCGAGAGTCTAGATTGTGGGGAAGAAAGGAGGAGAGACCCTGCCCCTCAGCCAGACCCCACGGGCTGCTCCCAGCCTCCCCCTCAGCCTGCCCAGCTGGCTGACTGCACAGTGGCTCCATTTCTCTGTGGGTCGCAAGCACAGCATGACTTAGCTCCTGGGGGCGGACACTTCAGAGCAGCTCCTGCTGGAGATTGTGTGTGACGATGGCTGAATGGTCTGTCTGCCAGGCGAAGGTAGCGCTCAGCACGGAGCTCATTAAAGGCCCTTGCTGCTCAGCCTGTCGTGTGGGCTCCTCTGTCCCCACCTGTGTGGGGAGCTCATTAAGTGCTGCTTGGCGATTGTGTGCATTCTTGATCAAAGTGAGCTTTAAAACCCCAAGACATAGTGGCAAACGGGGCCAGGCCTCTTGTTTTCGCTTTTCTCCATAAAACCAGGCCAGGGGAGGGGGTGGAGAGTGGGGCTAAGCCAGAGAACAAAAGCTGAGAGGGACTGAAGTGGCTGGAGAGATTCTGGGGGGAATTAGATTAAAGCAAAAAAGCAAACGTTTGCCCTGAGTTTTCAGTGTATATCTCTGTATAATCCATGATGTGAGGGTGTGGAGAGAGTTCGTAAAGCGAGAGGGAGTAAGTGAGCCCCAAGACTCCTGGGTTCTCGTCCCAGCACTTGGGGAAAGTATTGCCTTGTCACTAAAGCTGGGGACTGGGCGTCAAGACTTCTGGCCTTACATTTTCCAAAGTGACTAGTGGTTTTGGGCCCCCAAAATCGAGACCTAAAGGGCCCTGATTTTCAGAGGGCAGATACTCAGCACTTCCTGCATGTCATCGGGCCCCCAGAACACTTGTGGTGAGATAGGCCCTTGGCTTCTATTTCTGGGCCTGCCACAGACTGTGTCCCTGCTCTGTGCCTCAGTTTCCCATCTGTAACATGGGGTAATGGTGGTCGCCCCCTCACAGAGGGAGTTGTGAGGTGAGGCTGAATGGGCTCCATACAGGGTGAGCTGGGGCGAATTCTTTGGCCTGAGATACACAGGAGATGATCTATGGAGTCCTTCTGGCAGGGTGTTTATTGTTACTTGTGTCTGGTAGCCCCACAATGGGCCACGTGCTATATGAGCACAGAGCTCCCCGTCCCTCTCTCTCTAAGGTCCCAGTTCAGCAGTCTTAGCAGATGAGGCGAAAGCTGTCACCTGCTCCCTGGAGCCAGGAGCTTTCCCGCCCCAGGGGGGCCCGAGGCAGAAGCGTTGGGAGAGCAGGTTCTGCAGTGTCTGGAAATGCCCGTTTCCTCCCCTGGCTCTGCGCCAAGAGATGTTTGCCCTGGGACTTGGCTCGGTGCGTTTGCCCAGCAGGTCAGAGCGCATCCGCCAAACCTCTGCCACCTCCAGCCCGGTTCTTGTCTCCTCCCACAGGAACATGTCAGGGAATATTTTCTCCAGCCTCCAGCCTGGCGTCTTTGACGAGCTGCCATCTCTGAAAGTCGTGTGAGTATTTCGCTGAGAGGAAAGGGTGTGTCGCATGGCCCCCCTCACCCACCCTGCCTCCGTGCCGGAAGAGTCGCCCTGGCCAGCAGGGAGCTGAGCGAGAGATGTGCGCTCACGCCCGGTGCCCTGAGGATGTGGTGTGCTCACAGTGCTCTGGCAGTTACACGTGTGTGCAGACTGGCACGGGGACAACAGTATGCGCAGCTGCCCATGTCCTGCCACGACGGTACACCCTCTGTGTGCTGCTCCTGTGCCACTCTGGCCTCCTGCAGTGAGTGTGGGGTGGACAGGCCTCAAGCTGTTACCTGTTCCAGCCCAGACCCTCGTGCCCAGCACGCCCCAGCCACTGACGCATGCGAGGGGTGGTCCTGGCAGCAGCTGGGCTCATTCTGCTGACCCCCATCTCTGTGGGGCCTCGGCCATCCCTGACTCCAGTCCTTTCACTTTGCCTCTTCCAGTGACTTTGCCACCGAGTACCTGACGTGCGACTGCAACCTGCGCTGGACGCTGCCCTGGTCCAGGAACCGCTCGGCTCAGATCTCCGACAAGACGCTGTGCATATACCCCAGCCCCCTGCAAGCCAAGCCACTGAGGAGCATCCAGGAGAGCCAGCTGCAGTGTGGTGAGGCAGCCTGGCCTTGAGCACCGCTCGCAGGGGGCAGGGGGTGGGCAGCGCTGAGTGTCTGAGGGCCAGCCCCTAAGCTGTCCGTCAGGCTTCTGACTGCCAAGGCCCTGGACAACCCCCTCAGCTCACTGTGGGCCCAGTAGGGAGTCAGCTAGTGCCAGCCGGGCTGGTGGTTTCTGTGGCGTGGACACCAGTCTGGCTAGGGATGGGACTGAGACCACCCCCTGCCTGTGGATCATGACCCACGGGGCCTCTGGTCATGAGCGACCCAGGGGACCGGGCACAGCCGGAGGGGGCTCCCCGCCCCACCGGGGGATGAGGTGGCTCACCCAGGTATCTCGGCCCTTTCCTGCAGTGGGCACTCCGGAGCTGCACACCCACCACCTGATCCCTTCGCTGCGCCAGGTGGTGTTCCAGGGCGACCGCTTGCCCTTCCAGTGCACAGCCACCTACCTGGACAGCAGCACCCGCATTCGGTGGTACCACAACCGGGTGCTGGTGGAGGGGGACAAGCAGACTGGCATCATCCTGGAGGAGAGCCTCATCCACGACTGCACCTTCATCACCAGGTATGGAGCAGGCTCCATCCTGCCCGGGGTGCTGGGCAGCAAGTTGTAGGCACTGGGGAAGGATGCTCCGCAGTGCAGCCCATGTGCCAAGCTACTCTGGGCAGGGGCCGGGTTCCCGAAAGCTCAGCTCAGCCCTGGCCAGGGATCGCTCTGGACCTTGACAGCTCCTGCTGAAACTGAGCCCGCGAAAGCTGGGATTCCTGACTAAGTCTCACCTGGGTGCATGACGCTTTGCTTCACCTGGGGTGGGGGCTGGGATTTGGGTGCCTAGTTCCCCTAGGTTCCTTTATAAATCCCAGCTCTTTATGTATGTGCCAAATGACCATGTTTTCTTGCCAGCTGCCATCTCCTGCCCAGAGGTGGCTGCCTTGTGGTGGCATTTGAAATGATCCCTGGGCCTTGCTTTGGGCCCCCACCTGCAAGGGAAAGGGGCTGCAGAAAAGCACTGGGTTAGCCCTGGGGAGATGTCTCGCCAATGGGTTCGCCGTGCGTATGGATGCAGACACGGCTCTGCCTGTCTCTCCATGGGGCCTAGGGCAGTGCCAGGCCTGTCAGTGAGCACTGCTGCCCTCCTGGCTTCTCAGATGTGAGCATTTGCCTTGTCGTCTTCCCTCCCTCCTACCCCCAGCGAGCTCATCCTCTCCAACATCCACGTCTCTGCCAACGGCGAGTGGGAATGCGCCGTCTCCACCTCCCAGGGCAACGTCAGCAAGAAGGTGGAGATTGTGGTGCTGGAGACATCGGCCTCATACTGCCCAGCCGAGAGGGTCACCAACAACCGTGGGGACTTCAGGTCAGAACTGGGGCTGCTGCACCCCGACGCCCGCGCCCCAGCAGCACCTCCCGGTCACTGCCCCGTGCCCACGGCTCAGTCACCCGTGGGGGAAAGGGCCTGGGGTAGGAGCAGCCTCTTCACGTTTCCTGCTGCAATCGGTGTGTGGTGAGCGCCCCCAGGAGGGCTCCGTGTTGCTGGCACAAGGGGCACTGGGTTTCCCTGTGGGGCTGCTGTGGGTACCGGGTTGCTGGGCCAGCTGCAGTGTGGAGGGGTCCCTTTCGCCAGCTGCCCCCGTAACCCTGGGGGCATCGGGGGAGTTCCCTCCGCCTTCCTCCATCAGGATGAAGAGCTGGGCTGACTGGGAGGGTTGGAGGGCATGCGGGAAAAGGGGATAGCACCCACAGTTTGCCCTACGAGCCCAGTCCCCGGGTCCCTCCAGCCCAGCCTCCGACACCTCCTGCTTCTGAGAGGGGTGGAAAACTGCACTATGGGGTGGGGTGTGGCTGGAGATCCCTCCCTGCCCCCTGCAGGGCTCAGCAGGGGCCCAGCAGCACCAGTCCTGCCCTCCGGGTTGATAGCTGGTGTCTGTTTGCAGAGTCCCCCAGCGCCCCTAACTCCAGACAGAGCATGCGAGTAACGCTGCAAACGCCGCCCTGTGGGAGGCGGGGGGCCAGGAGGCAGCGCAGCGGGCGTGGGGGTGTCTGGGCTTTTCCGCTGGCTCCTCCACTCCTCAGGCTGCAGGCGCAGGGGGGTGCTGAAGGCTCAGTCCCGCAGGTGACCCGGCGTCTGGCAGTGATTAGGCAGCCATTGATAGGGAGGCTTCTTTGAAAGGCTTCCCATGCTGGCAGCGCAGACGGGCTCCAGAAGCAGAGGTGTTGGAATTTCTCTGGCAAGAGACGAAAGGCTTTGGGAGCCCACTGTAACCTCGGCGGGGCCTTCATGGAATATAAATTACTGGTACAGTAAATATGGCTTAGATTAGCAGGACCCCATGCACGCCCCGCCCCCTCCATTCCACGCTGGGTATGGAATTGGATAGCTGGGGAAATTGGCATTCTGCCGCGGGAACTCCCCTGCAGGCCTCGGGCACAGAGGGTCTCGGGGGTTTACTTGCTGCCGTGGGTTGGGGGGGATACAGAGGTGGCCAGCAGTCTGGGGGATGGGGCTGCTGGGGGTGGGGTGGGGAGGGTATAGGGGGATGAAGGCTGCCAGGGAGTGATACAGTGGGGTACAGGGCAACTGGAGACCTGGGGGATATAGGCAGGCTTGGGGGAGAGGCACATGGTGGGGATACAGGGGTGGCTTGGGGCCTGAGAGTGAAATGGGCTGCAGTGCGGGGTACTGGGACTGCAAGAAGGGGGGATATGGGCTGCCAGAAGGTTCACAGGGATGCAGAGGTGGCTGGTGCCCATGGGGGCATACAGGGGGTACAAGGGCAGCAGGCTGCCAAGGAGTGGGGAGGATTCAGGGGTCCAGTTGCATTACCAGGATGTGAGAGAGCTGCTAGGCATATGGGGTCCATCCTGCTGAGGACAGAGGGACACGGGCAGGGTGGTTTTGGGCACTGGGGCACTGAGGGGCACGAAGGGCTCAGGCAAAGCAGCCCACCCCATCCGTGCTGCCAGCTCTAGCCAGGATCAGGCCTACTCGGGGGATTGATTCCAGAATAAGCTATGGTGTGAATTTAATGCCCAACAGCTCTTTGGGACTAGCCCCCAGGTGGGCCCTCCTAGTCAGGGAGAGCATGTCCATGCCAGAACAGCTGTTCTAGTCAATCTCCCCATGCAGACGAGCCCTTTGACTCAGTAAACTGCAGCCCTCTTATCAGCTTCATTCCAGCCATTGGGTCTCATGATGGGACTGGGGGAAGGCATGTGACCTCCATGGGCCCCCCTCCCATAATCTAGTTGTGGTGGTAGCGGGTGAGCAGGGAGTGGCTCAGAAATGAGATGTTGAAACAGCTGGGCCGAGATTTCCAGGGAGGGAAATAAATTACCCCATAAAAATCTCAGCTGCTCTGTGGATTGTCTGAAGTCTTTCTCTTTGTCATGCCCTGCATGCAGCTGGAAAGCTTTTCCCTGATCCCCCTTGGGATCCCCCCAGTGCACACCGTGGATGTGTTCCCCCCACCCCCCATGCACGGACGCATGCCTGCTCCCCCGCTCCGTGCCAGCAGAGCTTCCTTGCTGTCTGCACCCGCCTGGTTCGTGGGCAATTGACCCAGTAGAGCCGCGAGGAAATGGTGCTTCTTAACGTACCAGATGGGGTGCTCGCTGGCTGGTTTTGGCCATCGGCGAGCTGAGTCTGGGGCTGGTCTGTCCAGTTCCCAGCAGACGGGCTAGATGATGACAGGGTTGCCAGTCCTCTGGGTTCTTGGCTGGCCCCTTCCACCCTTACTAACCCACCTCCGGCATTGAGCCTGTGCTGTTCCCAGCAGCTGCCAAGCCTCTGCTGTCAGCCCATCCCTGGAGGGGCCCTGAGTGCCCCAGGGGAGGGACCATTCCACTGGGAGCCTGC
Source organism: Lepidochelys kempii (assembly GCF_965140285.1). Taxonomy (NCBI): domain Eukaryota; kingdom Metazoa; phylum Chordata; order Testudines; family Cheloniidae; genus Lepidochelys; species Lepidochelys kempii. The sequence continues at coordinate 2,498,248 of NC_136405.1, read as the reverse complement.
CAGCAGCCCTGCTGTGTGCTGGGAGAGCCCCAGGCAGGCTCCGTGCAACCAGCTCTGCACAGCCGGTTTGCATTTCTCCCCCACTGTCATAGTTTTCCCGGTCTCGTGCTCCCTTGAGGCTGGTGGTGGGTTCCCAGGGCCGCGGCAGGGGAGCGGGGCTAATTACAGCCTAGCCCAGCCACGGTGCTGACTCAGTGTGCTGCAGGAGGGCTAGGCACTGTTTGCCTTTTGTCATTCAGGAAATGGAAATTGGCCTGCCTCTGGCCCTCCCCCACCAGCTCCTGCCTGCCTGTGGCCCCCCAGCTCCCGGCTGCCTGTCCCTCACCCACCTGCCCCCACTCTTTCTGTCTGGGCTCCAATGGTCTGTGTAGAGCCTGTCTCCCAGCTCTGGGCTGGGGGAAGGTGTCATCCTGCGAGCCCTGGGGTCTGGACCCCTCTGTCAGTCTCAAGAGGGGATAATCTGGGCAGCAGGAGGCCATGCTGCCCCTGCCCACATGCTCAGTAGGACACCCTGAGGCGGGAGGGGAGCTTCTGTGGCCCAGTAATAACATCCTGGTTGCTGGGGCAGGGCAGCACCTTCTTGGCTAAGGCTCTCGTCCCTTCCGTAATCCCGAGAGGCTGGCCAGCCTAGGAACGTGCACGCTGGAGAATGCAGCAAAAATCCCCCATTTCTGTGTCCCCTATTGGGAAAATAGCTCAGCCGAGCAGTTTCCCACTCAGCGAACCCCACCCTGCAGGATCCACCTGCCTGCTTAGATTTAACCTGCTTCCATACATGCCTAGTGGTGAGTGCTGCGGGCCTGGGACTGACAGACAGAGCGGGCTGGGAGTCAGGGCTCTGGGGTTCCCTTGCTGGCATTGCCACTGGCCTCTGGGCAAGTCCCTTCTCCTGTCAGGCAGCCTGGAAGGCCGGAGCAGAAGGTGCTTGGAGGAGGCAGGTGCTGCAGCTGTTGTTATTTTCAATGTCATTCTTTACAGTGCTCCGAAGCGCATGGTACAGGGTCCAAGGCTCCTCGGTTACCCTTTATTATTATTGTAGGGCCTACTGACCAGGGCTGGGGATCAAGGCCCCATAGTGCTAGGCACCCCGAGAACAGAGACTGCCCCAGCTCCCAACCCAGGATTTGGGCAGCCTGCGCGGGATGAATTAACACACAAACCGGGGTGGGGAGGTGTTAGTGGGACAGCAGCTGGACCAGTCCCTGGTGCAGGACCTGCCCGCTCTGTGGCAAAGCGTTTCCAGGAGGGACTGAAAGGGGACGATTTGGGGATGGGGATCCTTCCTATTGCAAGGGCGGCAGGTAAGAGAACGGAAGATGCTGTGGGGAGAGGGTGATGGTGTCTGGGGGCCTGCCCGGGGCCCCAAAGTGGCCGTGCAGGCCGGGCACATTCTCACTGTGTGTCTCCCCTTTTCATCTAGGTGGCCTCGCACCTTGGCCGGCATCACTGCCTACCAGTCCTGCCTGCAGTACCCCTTCACCTCGCTGGCCGTGAACGGGGGCCCCGTGGCAGAGAAGCAGGCGTCGCGGGGCTGCGACCGCATGGGGCGCTGGGAGGAGGGCGACTACTCGCACTGCCTGTACACCAACGACATCACCCGCGTGCTCTACACCTTTGTGCTGGTGAGTGGGGCCTGGCTGAGATGAAGGGAAGGAAAAGGTTTCCTCTTCGCCCATCTGGCCTGGCTGTCTGCAGTATGCATTTGCAGTGTTCATCCCTCTGCTTGCTTCTCTTTCCATCTACAGTGTGCATTTGTCTGTCCATTTGCAGCCTGCATCCCTCTGCCTGTCTGTCTGCGATATGCGTTTTGTCTGCCTTTCTCTCTAGCCATCTGCAGTGTGCATCTGTCTGCCTGCCTGTCCATCTGCAGCCTGCATCCCTCTGCTTGCTTGCCTGTCTGCGGTATGCATCTGCCTGCATGCATCTCTGTCTGTCCGTCTGCAGCTTCATCCCTCTGCTTGCTTCTCTGTCCATCTGCAGTGTGCATCTGCCTGCCTGCCAGCCTGTCTGTCCATTCATTTGCAGCCTGCATCCCTCTGTCTGCGGTATGTGTTTTGCCTTCCTGTCTCTCTAGGTATCTTCAATGTGCATCTGTCTACTTACCAGCCTGTCTGTCTGTCTGCAGCCTGCATCCCTCTGCCTGCCTGTCTGTCTGCAGTATGCGTTTGCCTGCCTGTCCGCCTGTCATGTTTCCAGGCGAGTGTGACCATGGTACAGCTGTGCCAGCTGCAGGCTGCGGCTGTAGCCCTGCGTGCCGTTCAGTGACCCTTCTGTAGATCAGGGCATCTCTGAGGCAGTCCCTGCCCCAGCTCCCTGGCATTGTTGAGCTGGGCTATCAGGAGGGGGGTATTGACCCGGCTGGTGACTCCCCCGTCGCCTCTGCAGATGCCCATCAATGCCTCCAATGCCCTGACGCTGGCGCACCAGCTGCGTGTGTACACAGCTGAGGCTGCCAACTTCTCCGACATGATGGACGTCATCTATGTGGCCCAGATGATCGAGAAGTTCATTGCCTACGTGGACCAGATCAAGCAGGTAGGGCTTCCTCCCCTGCCCCAGCTCCCTGTCACGAGCCCTCTCTGCACACTCCTCCCCTTCCGCACCCAGCCTCGCCTGCCCCAGTTCTCCCTCTTCTCCCCCCACGTGGTGCTGTCCGTGAGCGCTCAGCTCCTCGTCCCAGTGCCAAGGTGTCTGTGAGCAGAGCCCAGCCTGGGGGTCGAGTGCTTCAGGTGTTCTCATCCTCCAGCACGTGAGCCCCTGCCCAGAGCAGTCACTGTCCTCCAGCCAGGCGGAGTATCTCCCTCCCCCCCAGCCCCCTTCTAGGCCTCTCTGCAGGCCCCCGCTGGCCCTCACACCCACCCCGAGACAGGCTGACGTCACCACCCCAAGAGGGAGGCTGGGGCACACAGGTGGAGGGACCGTCCCATGCTCCAGACGCCCCTGGGGAATCTTCCTTGAATCCCTGGGGCTGGGTGTGTCAGAGCCCACGATGACCACCCCCCTGCTCCCCTCCAGCTCCCGGACGTCATGGTGGAGATGGCAAGTAACATGATGCTGGTGGACGACCACATCCTGTGGATGGCTCAGATCAAGGACAAGGCCTGCACCAGCATCGTCCGCTCCATGGAGAAGATCGCAGGCTACGTGCTCAGCAGCAACTCGCAGCATGTGGCCGTGGTAGGGCCCCAGGGCTGGGGAGCTGGGCAGGACTGGAGGGAGCTCAGGGTTGGAATAGCAGGGGGCTGGGGGTCAGCACTGAGGGGCGCTGGGTGAGAGTGGCCTGGCCTCTGCCTCCAAGGCTGCTAGGCTCCTTGTGGTGGGTGCCCTGCTAACTCCCTGGCTGCTTTGCACCCTCGGCAGAACTCGAGGAACATCGCCTTCGAGGCCTACTTGATTAAGCCGGAGAGCTACACGGGGCTGAGCTGCACGGCCTTCCAGAAGCAAGACGGCGGGCGCCCGTCGCTGCCGGAGCAGGAGGCTGAGCCCCTGGCTGACCAGCAGCTGAAGTTCAGGTGCACCACGGGCCAGCCCAACATCTCGCTGGCCAACTTCCACATCAAGGTACTGGGGGGTGGCGATGGGGAGGGGCAGGGCCTGAGAGCTGCGCTGTCTGGGACCTACTAACCTGTTGCTCCCTGTCCCCTCAGAACAGCATCGCTCTGGCCTCTATCCAGCTGCCCCCCAGCCTGTTCTCCGCCTCGGCCCCGCTCTCCCTGCCCCAGGCCTGCAAGGTCCAGTTCCTGGTGTTCCGGAACGGCAAGCTCTTCCGCAGCACTGGCAACTCCTCCCGCCTGGCCGACAACGGCAAGCGCCGCAGCGTGGCCACCCCCGTGATCTACGCCGGGACACGTAAGGGGCACTGCTGCACGGGGGACAGGGCCATTGCCCTGGGCTCTGCACAGCCTGCCCTGCTCGGGGGTGCAGTGTCGGGGGGCTACGAGAGGCTATCACCGGGTCACTGGAGCCCACGTCCTCCTCCCCAGGGGCCGTGTGGCTCTCAGCAGCGCAGACCCATGTGGTGGGTTGTCTCTGACCCAGATGTGAAGCCGTAGGGGCCCCTGCTGGCCAAACTTTCCTTCCAGATGGGCAGCTGGCCTCCCCCCTGCCCATGGGGGTCTGGTGGGGCACGGTGGTGGCAGCATGCAGAGGCCATGGGCCTGCCTTCCACTCCACATTGGTTGCTGCTGCTTTACTCTCCCCTTGTGCGTCAGGTAGGGTGTTGCTCAGCCAGGTCCCAGGAGGCAGCTGCAGAGCAGACTACCCCAGGTCTGACCCTGCCTGGGCCCTGGACAGCAGGGCGTGGAGTGAGGGATGAGCCCATGCAGTGCATCTGCTCAGCCGTTCTCCTCCCCTTCCCTCCCCAGATGGCTGTGGGGTCAGTAACCTCACCGAACCCATCACTGTCTCACTGCGCCACTTCAGGGAAGGGGCCGACCCCATGCCTGCCCACTGGAACTTCGAGGTGCTGGGGGGCTACGGGGGCTGGAGCGCCGAGGGCTGTCAGCTGGCCCACCAAGAGCCCAACATCACCACCCTGTTCGGCCGGCACCTGAACAACTTTGCAGTGCTCATGGTAAGGAGGGGCGGCAGGAGAGGGAGGGGAGACTCTGGCCTCCTGAAGTAGACTAGGGGTGTTATTTTGGGGGGGGGAGAGGCAACTGCTCTCTCCTCGTCACACAGTGGCTCCAAAGCATCACACCATGTTTGCCCTGGATTTGTCCTACCCCCTCTCATAAGAACGGCCACACTGGGTCAGACCAAAGGTCCATCTAGCCCAGTATCCTGTCCTCTGACAGTGGCCAATGGCAGGTGCCCAAAGGGAATGAACAGACAGGTAATCATCAAGTGATCCATGCCCTGTCACCCAATCCCAGCTTCTGGGAAACAGAGGCTAAGGACACCATTCCTGCCCATCCTGGCTAATAGCCATTGATGGAACTGTCCTCCATGAATCTATCTAGCTCCCTTTTGAACCCCGTTGTAGTATTGCCTTCACAACACCCTCTGGCAAGGAGTTCCAGAGGTTGACTGTGCATTGTGTGGAAAAAATACTTCCTTTTGTTTGTTTTAAAACTGCTACCTATTAATTTCATTTGGTGGCCCCTTGTTCTTGTATTATGAGAAGGAGTAAATAACGCTTTCTTATTGACTTTCTCTATACCACTCATGATTTTATAGAACTCTATCATATCCACCCTTAGTCGCCTCTTTTCCAAGCTGAAAAGTCCCAGTCTTATTAATCTCTCCTTACACAGAAGCTGTTCCATACCCCTAATCATTTTTGTTATCCTTTTCCGAACCTTTTCCAAGTCCAATATATCTTTTTTGAGATGGGGCAAACACATCTGTCCCAGTATTCAAGATGTAGGCATCCCATGGATTTATATAGAGGCAATATGATATTTTTCTGTCTTATTATCTATCCCTTTCTTAATGATTCCCAACAGTCTGTTTGCTTTTTTGACTGCTGCGGGACATTGAGTGGATGATTTCAGAGAACTCTCCACAATGACTCTAAGTTCTCTTTCTTGAGTGGCAACAGCTAATTTAGACCCCATCATTTTATATGTATAGTTGGGATTATGTTTTCCAGTGTGCATCACTTTGCATTTATCAACATTAAATTTCATCTGCCATTTTGTTGCCCGGTCACCCAGTTTTGTGAGATCCTTTAGTAGCTCTTCGCAGTCTGCCTGGGATTTAACTATCTTGAGTAGTTTTGTATCATCCACAAATTTTGCCACCTCACTGTTTACCCCTTTTTCCAGACCATTTATGAATATGTTAAATAGGACTGGTCCCAGTACAAATACCTGGGGGACACCACTATTTATCTCTCTCCATTCTGAAAACTTACCATTCATTCCTACCCTTTGTTTCCTATCTTTTAACTAGTTACCAATCCATGAGAGAACCTTCCCTCTTATCCCTTGGCAGCTTATTTTGCTTAAGAGCCTTTGGTGAGGGACCTTGTCAAAGGCTTTCTGAAAATCTAAATACACTATATTCACTGGATCTCCTTTGTCCACATGCTTGTTGACCCCCTCAAATAATTCTAGTAGATTGGTGAGGCATGATTTCCCTTTACAAAACGATGTTGACTATTTCCCAACAAATTATGTTAATCTATGTGTCTGACAATTTTGTTCTTTACGATAGTTTCAACCAGTTTGCCCGGTACTGAAGTGAGGCTTACTGGCCTGCAGTTGCCAGGGTCAGCTCTGGAGCCCTTCTTAAAAATTGGCATCACATTAGCTATCCTGCAGTCATTTGGCACAGAAGTTGATTTAAATGATAGGTTACAGATGACAGTTAGTAGTCCTGCAATTTCACATTTGAGCGAATACCATCAGGTCCTGGAGTTTATCAGTTTGTTCCAAAACCACCTCTGACACCTCAATTTGGGACAGTTCCTCAGATCTGTCACCCAAAAAGAATGGCTCAGGTTTGGGAATCTCCCTCACAGCCTCAACAGTGAAGACCGATGCAAAGAATTCATTTAGTTTCTCCGCAGTGGCCTTATCATCTTTGAGTTCTCCTTCAGCATCTCGATCATCCAGTGGCCCCACTGTTTGTTTAACAGGCTTCCTGCTTCTAATGTATTTAAAAAAAAATTTGCTATTACTTTTGGAGTCTTTGGCGAGCTGTTCCTCAAATTCTTTTTTGGTCTTTCTAATTATATTTTTATACTTCATTTGCCAGAGTTTATGCTCTTTTCTATTTTCCTCATTAGGATTTATCTTCCACTTTTTAAAGGATGCCTTTTTGCCTCTCACTGCTTCTTTTACATTGTTGTTTACCCACGGTGTTTAACCAAAGCCGACGGTATGGAGGAGCATTTGGTTTGGACAGACACATCCCTTAAGGGAGGATCTATAAATGGAGATTATGGTGGCTTTTTTAAAAAAACTGTTTTTTAATTTGGGGTATACTTTTAAGTTGAGCCTCTATTATGGTGCCTTTAAAAAGTTTCCATGCAGCTTGCAGGGATTTTACTTTTGGTGCTCTACCTTTTAATTTCACTAGCCTCCTCACTTTTGTGTAGTTCCCCTTTCTGAAATTAAATGCTACCGTGTTGGGCCGCTGTGGAGTTTTCCTGGCCACAGGGATGTTAAATTTAATTATATTATGGTCACTTTTACCAAGTGGTCCAGCTATAGTCACCTCTTGGACCTGATCCTGTGCTCCACTTAAATCAAGAATTGCCTCTCCCCTTGTGGGTTCCAGGACTAGCAGCTCCGAGAAGCAGCCATTTAAGGTGTCGAGAAACTTTATCTCTGCATCCCGTCCTGAGGTGACATGTACCCAGTCAATATGGGGATAGTTGAAATCCCACATTATTATTATTGAGTTTTTTATTTTAATAGCCTCTCTAATCTCCCTGAGCATTTCAGAGTCACCAACACCATCCTGGTCAGGTGGTCTGTAATATAGCCCTACTGCTATAGTCTTATTTTTCAAGCATGGAATTACTATCCATAGAGATTCTATAGTACAATTTACTTCATTTGAGTCTACGCTTTCTTTCACATATAGTGCCCCTCCCCCACCAACACGACCTGTTCTGTCCTTCTGATATATTTTGTACCCTGGTATTACTGTGTCCCGTGGATTATCCTCATTCCACCAAGTGTCTGTGATGCCTGTTCTATCAATGTCCTCATTTAATACAAGGCACTCACGTTCACCCATCTTATTATTTAGACTCCCAGCACTGGTACAGAAGTATTTTAAAAACTTGTCACTTTTTAGCTGCCTGCCATTACATGATGTAATTGAATGGGACTTTTTTTTTAATTTGACTGTTTCTCATCAGATCCTACCTTCCATCCATCTTCCATCCTCTTCTACTTATTAGGACACAGGGAATCTCCATTTATAGATCCTCCCTTAAGGGATGTCTCTGTCCAAACGACGTGCTCCTCCGTACCTGTCGGCTTTCCCCCTGCCCTTAGTTTAAAAATTGCTCTACGACGTTTTTAATTTTAAGCACCAGCAATCTGGTTCCGTTTTGGTTTAGGTGGAGCCCATCCTTCCTGTATAGGCTCCTCCTTTCCTCAGTTCCTAATAAATCTAAACCCCTCCTCCCGACACCATCGCCTCATCCACACATTGAGATCCTGCCTGTCTGACTGGCCCTGCGTGTGAAACTGGGAGCATTTCACAGAATGGTACCATGGAGGGCCTGGACTTCAGTCTCTTACCTAGCAGCCTACATTTGACCTCCAGGATCTCTCTCCTGTCCTTCCCTACATCATTGGTACCTACATGTACCACGACCAGCGGCTCATCCCCAGCACTGTACATAAGTCTGTCTAGATGTCTCGAGAGATTTGCAACCTTCACACCAGGCAGGCAAGTCACCGTGCGGTTCTCCCGGTCATCACAAACCCAGCTATCTGTTTCTAATGATCAAATTGCCCATTACTAATGCCTGTCTCTTCCTAATAACTGGAGTTACCTCCCCCCGAGAAGTATCCTCAGTGCGAGAGAATACCACATCATCATCATCTGGGAGGAGGGTCCCAACTATGGGATTGTTTCCCTCTGCTCCAGTTGGATGTTCTCCTTCCTTGAGGCTTTCATGCTCTTCAACAGCACAGAGACTGAGGGTGGGACCATTCTACTGGATCCCAGAAAGTCTTATCTATGTACCTCTCTGGTCTCCAAAGTCTGTACCCGGTCTCTGAGGGCCAGGAGCTCCTTGCACTGAATGCATACATGCTGCATTGAGTGCAATAAACTGGGTAGCTCCCACTCTGTTGCTGGACTTCTGCCTGCATTCTCTTTTTACTCCTGAAGCTTGTTCCCTTGTTGGTGCTTTGTTTTTATCAAGCGGTGTTTTGACCTTTAAGTGCAAAGAATGGTAGGTGTATCTTGCCCCTGCTCACACTCCCCCTGTAAACTCCCTTGCCAAACTCCTGTTAGCTGCTCCCCCGTCACCCCTTCCAGCTGGCCGGGAGAGTAACAGTCATTGTCCGCTCATGCACAGGCTGTGGCAGCAGCAATCCCCAGTGGCCCTGGCATGGCAGTCTTGACTTAGCCAGCTTACCAGCAGCCCCCTAGTCTGGGAGGAGCCAGATATAGATGTGAAACGAATTTTGTTTTTGTAACTAGGAACTCAGCAATTTCCCCAGTGAGGCACCAGGCCCAGCTGAGGTTCTGCATCCTGTTCTTTACACCTGCACTGCCCTCCTGCTGCTGTGCTTGTTCACCACCATCATCACTTACATCATTAACCACAGGTGAGCGGGGACATGATGCTGTACTCTGTTAACCAGCTGCCACTTTCACCTCAGAAGTGGCTGCACGTCAGTGGTTTGGGGCTGAAAGGTTGATCAATACCCTCTGGCCCTTGGTGGAATGAGGGACCTGTCCATCAGCTTGGGTTTTTTTCAGACATGTTGAGGCACTAGCCAGCAGCCACAGCAGGGCTTAAGGCACTTCCTGTCAAATCTATCTTGGAGACTTTGCTCCAAGGTGTTTTTAGTGGACTGAGAACCTGCTGGGCTCCTGTTTCATGACAGAGGACACCAGAGTCAGTCAAACAAATTCCACTTTATTGTTCCCCACTGCACAGTAATGCACCCATCTTTCCATGGTAGAGTGGTTACCACACAGATCCATACATTAGCATCAGCAATCCTGTTTTAATTAAAAATCAAACTAAGGGTACCAGAGACTGACTTGCTGGTCTAACTACGGTGTTGATTTTGGTATGGAGAACAGGCTGTGCTTGGTGGTCATTAATTTGATCCCCTCCTGACTAAACCTGAGAGGCACTGTCCAATCCCTGCCATGAAAAATGGTAGCCTTAACTATAAATGCTGTAGTTACAGCAAATGGGTTTGTCTGCCTCACTATGGATTCTATTCCAGTTGGTCTCTAGGATCAGTATTGGTTTATGGATTGGAGCATGTTTTCCTTATGCAAATAAGATTTTAGGGGCCACAGCCTTAGGATGAATTTGATCCCTATTTTACAACAATCCTTTCTCCCACCCTTGACTTCAGTAAGTTGGCAGGAGCAGGGACAATCTGGCCCCTGGTGTAGAGTGCCCAGCACAAGGGGGAGCCCTGAGGTGCTCCTTCCCTCCACAAAATACACCTAGGAGTAGGATATAAAAGTCTAGCCACCAGAGGTGTGTAGCGTTCAGTGCAGCCTGCCCATTTCTACTCTGCTTTTTGGAAGTCTGTACTATTACCCATCACCCTGCCATGGTTGGCCTGTGGGCAAGTTCTCCAGCTCTCTTCTCGGTCTGCTTCTTGTCCTCTCAGGAATCAGCAAATTCTCCTCTTGAGGGTGCTTAAAATCCTTCAGGCTCCCTTGCCTCAAGTTTCCTACAATAAAGCCCAAACTGATCAGCAACTGGAGAGCCACACCTTTTACCCTTTGTATTTCTTGCTAACACCTTGCAGGTTAAGGAATCCAATATGGTTTAATTCAAGTAATATTCTTTACTATTAACACACTAGCATCATGGCTTGGCTTTTAAGAAGCCTCACATGTAAAGTCTGGAGTTTTTTCTAACACCAGACCAACTGCACATGCAGAGTTCAAGAGGTGGGAGTCCAGCTATTATCTTTTCTCCTACAAATTACAGGAGCTCAAAATAGTTATGTGCATGCTTAAAGGTGTAAATGAGGATTGCACATTGGTTAGACATAGGCACCTAAACTGCTTTAAAAGTTTTTGAAAATCTGACACTGTAAATCCCAGTATTGGTCTGTCCTGGGTAGCACCTACCTGGACAGGCAGAGCTGGAAGCTTCTTTATCTAGGTCTCAGCTCAGTCCTTGCATGCAGAGCTGGCTTTACTTAACATCACCTCTTCACGCTTATTCTACTGCCCTTCTTTGGGAGCTTGCTTTTATGCAGTGTTGGAATACACTACCATTTAGCTGACTATGTCAATAAATCCCTACATCCTGTGCCTTCAGTTATAGAAACACACCACAACTTAGGGTTTATTATTAAAAAGATGAACACTCTGACAGTCTTAGTAAAACAATTCCAAAGAGACTGTGAAAGCTTCTCTTACAGCAACTATTCCGGGGTTACTGGGTACAATGCTGCTGTTGTTGACTCCTCTCTCCGAGGCACCTAGTACTGTTATAATTCAGGTAAATGCTCAGTATTTGGGAAGGCTACAACCCTGCCTCATCTGTTTGCGAGAAGGGCCTTTCAGAACACACAGCCTGGTAGTGGTGAATTTAACCCCTCCAAGACAGCAGCTAATCAGCACCGCTGTGCGCCTCTCTTTCAGCACCATTCATATCTCCCGGAAGTGCTGGCACATACTGCTTAACCTCTGTTTCTACATCGCCATGACATCGGCTGTGTTTGCAGGAGGCATCACTCTGACCAACTACATGATTGTCTGCCAAGCAGTAAGTACAGCTGGGTCCAGACCAGCTTTGGACAGCCCTAGGGAAAGCAGGCCTATGTTCAAAGTGGGGAACGTTAGTCCTGGAGGCTCCATGACAGACCACTACCTGGTGTGTCCCAACTGGCAGCATCCATGTCTGAGAGGCCCTGGGCAGAAGTGATTGCTTCCTTCGGTGCTGAGCACATTAGAAACACAGAAGGAAGAGAAAAAGAGCAGCAGCAGCTGCAATGCATTTAGCAGAGCAGGCCTAAGTTCCCAGCAGCCAGCCATTGTAACAGTAATTTATTAGTGCCTGAATCCAACTCCTATGTCTTCTTACCTGACTGCTTTGTATCCTCTGGCCCTGTAGGTTGGCATCATTTTGCACTACTCCTCCTTATCCACTCTTCTGTGGATGGCAGTGAAGGCCAGAGTCATCTACAAGGAGGTGACGTGGAAGGCACCGCAGCAGCCGGAAGGGGACGTGCCCCAGCCAGCCCCTCGGCCCATGCTACGGTACAGCCGTTTCTCTTTGATGCAGCTATGACTAGGTTGAAGTGAAAGCAGAAAGACATGCTCAGGAGAAAGCGCTGACGTTGTCAGCTAGCTCTAGCATGGGGAGCCTTTGCCTACTGGACATGCACATGCATTGTAGCTGTGTGCTTAGGTTTCAGAGTAGCAGCCATGTTAGTCTGTATCCGCGAAAAGGAGGACTTGTGGCATTTTAGAGACTAACCAATTTATTAGAGCGTGAGCAAGTACTCCTTTTCTTTGTGTGCTTAGGGTTACCTAATCCAGACACTTCTTTTCAAGCCAGTTTTCATTGCTCCTCTGGCTGGGCAATTTCCCTCAATTTACGCTTTCTAGCCCCAACCCTATTGTCACTATTACTGTTATTTTAAAGGGTGCCACCTCTTCGTAAGGAGAGGAAAGTGTGGTTCTCTCCCCAGATCCTCCATCTCAGAGTTGTTCAAACTTCCCCCAAGACACGAGATTTAGGAAGTTACAAGCAAGTGAAGGGCTGAGAATGATTAGACAACAGGCACATTCCCTGGGGACAGTGGGATAACAATGGCTTTTGTTCATGTTACAGATTCTACCTGATTGCTGGCGGGATCCCCCTCATCATCTGTGGGATCACAGCGGCTGTCAATACCCACAATTACCAGGATAACAACCCCTAGTAAGTGCAACAGGAGCAGTGACTTGTTCCTCCTTCAGTCACCAGTGCTTAGCCTCAAGTGAGGAGGGGGGACCTGGACAGCCTCTGCAGCCTGGTGTTGCAGCTAAAACCCCCAATCCACTCTCTTATTTCAAGGCCAGGTCAGAATTTGTTACTTGGGCTCTTGCATATCCTGCAAGAGCACCTGAATGTTACCTCAGGCTGCTAGAGAATGGCTTCCCACCCCACCTTTGCAACAGCATGCACCAATAGGAAAGGGCTGCAGGAAAGTTCAGGATCTTTCCATGCCATGATCCAACCCAATGAAATGGTTTGGGGTTTGAATTTAATCTGCCAAGAAACCAGACAAGTATGTTTTGTTTGCAAAGGTGACAGCGAGCACCTACAGCAGAGAATTATGTTCTATTAGTGCCCATGCCAGTGAAGGGGAAATGCCCTTGTAAGCTTTTTATCTAACACCCCCATTCCTTAGTGACTGCTGATGCTGTTTCTGAACAATGCACAAGCCTTGGGCAGTGCTTACAGAAGGAATCTAGAAACCCATATTAATCCCAGCTCTGGATGTGTTTCCTTACCTGTGAATGGTGTCCCAGTCCTGGATATATTCACAGGCTGACCATCAGGATGTTGATGACTAGATGGAGCATTGGCAGAACCAAGGCAGACTCTTAAGCTCTTCTCTCCCCTACAGCTGCTGGCTGGTGTGGAGACCAAGCCTTGGGGCTTTCTACGTTCCTGTGGCTTTCATTTTGCTCATCACTTGGATTTACTTCCTGTGCACTGGGGTTAACCTCTGGTGCCAGTCAAGGAACCAAAAAGACCCTCCAGTGCCCCTCGAGTCCCCCCCAAGGTTGGGTGGCAGCAGCAACCTCTTGACAGACTCAGGCTCCATTTCCGTCACCCTTCACTCTGGGACACACAGTGCTGATGTGGATGGCGTCTACTCATTGAAGGTGCAGTTCTGGGTCCTGCTGATCACCCATTTCTTGTACGTGGCGCTGTGGACGTTTGGGGCCATGGCCGTGTCCCAGCGCTGGTACCTGAATGTCCTCTTCAGCTGCCTCTATGGCTTAACAGCTGTAGCACTGGGGCTCTTTATCTTCATCCACCACTGTGCCCGGCGGCGAGACGTGCAGAACTCCTGGTTTGCCTGCTGCCCATCCTACAGGAATGCGCTGCCCATGCAAGCGTATGTCCACCCAGGCATGGCCGCAGAGGAGGGCTCACAGATCTTCATCGGCTGCAACCCCGAGGTGGCTCATTCCATCAAGTCCTCTTCCTCACCCAGCAGCACCAACTCCACCGTGGGCCACTGCAAGCTCACCAACCTGCAGGTGGCTCAGAACCAGGCAGAGAGCTGCCCCCCCCCACGGCCAGCCTGCTACGAAGAGATGGAGACGGCCAACAATAAGAACGCCAGCGCGGCCAGGTATGCTAACAACGTACATGGGCGCAGGAACCACAAGAGCAGAACTAAGCAGTACCGGGAGGGGAAGCACCACCGCTTGAAGGTGCTGCGGGGGCCTTCTTCAGATCACCCCTCCAGCGAGAGCGGGAGCCACCACAGCAGCCGAAACAGCCCCCTGAACAACAGCCGCATCGGAGCCAGGGTAGCAGCAGTGCAGGAGGGGGATGCTGCTCTGACCCAGTCTGAAGGGAGCGATGGTGGTAGCAGCAACCATCGGGTTCCGGACTTCAGCAGAGCTCAGAGGAGAAGCACTAGCAGGGATAACCTCAAACAGGCCCACACCATTGAGAAAGAGACTAAGCGGCGATCCTACCCGCTTAACATGGCCAACCAGAATGGGGGGCTGAAAGGCAGTAAGTACGATATAAACCTCACCAGTGCAGAGAGCATGGCTGGCATGAAGACTGGCCTCTGGAAGAGCGAAACGACCGTCTAGAGGGCTGAAGGGCCCGGGCAGCTACAGTATCCTACTCCTCAGGCAACGGAGCAGCTCGCTCAGCCATTGGCAGGGCATGGGGAATGGCACTGCTAACTGAAAGCATCTTCTGGCAGGTCGAATGTAACCTTCAAACAGAGTCAGGAGCCTGGGTGGTACTGTCCAGAATGTTTTAATTTCTCTGTCAATCAGCAGGTAACAGTGGGTCTTGTTCCACCTGGGTGCTGGAATGGAGAAAGAGTCAGAGCACAGTACATCAACAAGCTTCCTCTAATTCTCAGTGGGCAGAGGACACAGGAGTACTAAGATCTTAAGGTGAAAGACAATCACTGCAGTTCAGGCTGCTGAGGAGCAATCTTATTTTAATCACTTCTGCATGTCACATAAGACTGATTCTAAATGCTATTTTATAAATATACAGAAGGTTTATTTTTCAAATCTATATTATTGTATGTATATATGTATAGACTGACTGGTAACTGATGGAAGTGCCTCAGTGTTCTATGAGCGGTGAGTCTCCCCTTAGGAGTTTTGGCAAGAACTCACTTTTGCCATCCAGTGTTGGTTAGGAGACCAGAACTAGCTCCTTCATGCAAAGACACTGCAGTCAAGATGTCTGTTTCATCCTTACCAAAACACATTTTCAGAAAGAGAGACTGAAATTACAAGTATTTGATCTGACTGTTCTTAAATGTATATTTAGCCCTATGGGTTACTGAGCTACCAAAGTAAAAGCCATAGTTAAAAATGAACAAGAGGTAAGATAAGAAAAAGCTCCAAGCAAAGTAAATTGTCTGCATATGACAGACACTAAAATCACTGCAGGAAAACTGCTCTTGAGCTGGGTTAAAGACCCATGCTAGGCAAAAGGGCTTCCATCAATGAAACAGCAGCGGCATTATTTTTTATGTATGTTACACTCACTGTGAAAGCTTTTCATGCCTTGTGTGGCGGGAGTGCTAGCCACTCAAAAGGGAGCCAAGGAGTTGGGCAGAGGTACAGATATCGATACTTGCCCTTAAATCCCATTTAGCATGTTCAAAAATGTTTTGCTGCAAGAGCAAAACTAAATTAATGTAAATAGATAATTCAGAGTCTGCCCAGTCTAGAGCTGGTTCTATTATTAAGTGAAAAGAACCTTGTTAACTAGTAGGGCAATTGTTCAGGCCACACAGAGAAAAACTGAAGGAGTTAAGTGTCTATATAACTCAGCCTTCCTACAAAATTTTTAAAAGGGCTGGTACTTGTTTTTCCAATACAAAAAGTCAAGTACCTTTTTTCTAGTGTAAAATATAAAGCAGCTTCTTACCATAAATACAGACAGGTCCCAGAGCCTGGTGTTGAAAAGGAGCCTTCAGTAAAAATGTCTCCTAAAAAAAGGAAGTTTCTATTCAAAATAGTGCCCAGCAATAAAAGTTTCATGTTCCTGTTTTGTTAGCATGAGCTGAGATTTGCTGCCAATTCCACCACATGTGCCTATCACTAAAGAAACACAGTGAGAAGTAACGAGGAGAAAACAGCAGCTGTAGCCTGTGAGGCATTGAACTGGGTATTCAAACCCCCAGTAATTTCATACCCTAACCAGTGGATGAAGAAAGAAACAGCCCTTAGAATTCTCCTCTGTCCTGCTGTTTGGCACTCATTCCCGTTTGCCTTTCAAAAGGAGTTTTGACCAGAGGTCAGCTGAGAAGAGAATTTTAGCCTTGTTCCTATAGTCAGCAGGGAGACCCAGTTTCTTAGTTGTTCTCCTGCTAGTTTGGCTGCTTTTGTCCCACTTGAAATCAGAGGAGGAGAAGAGTGGGACACAGGACTAAAGCCAGGAACCTCCTGCACTCTAAGCCCAGCTCTGATACAGACTGAAAGCAAGTCACCACCTCTGGGCCCCTGTAAACATGGGTATCAACACTTACCTACCTCCCCAGGGGTTAGTTACAGACTGAAGTGCTAGAAGGCATGCATGGAGCCAGCACTCGTGTCCACACCATTTCTAAGAGATTTGGGGTGGAAAGATGCCGGAGTTAATGGATTATAAAGCACTTAAAAGATTTTTCCTTTATTTCTTCCTCTCCATGCTGAACCCCCGCTATTGCTGAAAGACCAATGGGCTTACCCAGCAGTGCTACTACCCCCCAGCCTTGTTAGACTCCCCCTAATTACTTGTGCTTTGTATTTAATACAGTTTGAATCTGATGCTGAACTTGTTATATGCTTGCTGCACTGTGACAGTATTATAAAAGCTTTGTATTACACTTATTTTGTCTGTTTACATTACAAGCAAATGACATATCAACAGAGCTTCTTGCAATATACATGGGGGAGGGAGCAGGGGAAAAGTGCCAAAGAAAATGTGTTTAAAGGGTTGGGTTGCATTTTTTTTATATAAACCGAATGTTTCTAGCAGATATGTTTTGTTTTAATATATTAAAGATTTGCAAATCTACTGAGAAGTGACGTTGCTTGTTTTAGGCCCTTAGTCCCTAATACAAAGACTGACCTTTCAGCACAGCAAGGTCATTTCTTTTATTGAATTTGGCTGTACTTAGATATCAACAAATGGTGCCATAATCATACAAAGAAAGGATTCAAAATTCCAGCAGCTTCACATAATAAATTTAACAGCCAAGGTCAGAACTGTTTTCCTTATTAGGCAGAGGGCAACGCTAGCTTCCCAACAGTATTATTAGGGATGTCTCTGATATCCAATCCAACCCAACCCACTATCTGTCCCCAGGGCAGTGGCCCCAAGACTTAGATCTTGTAGCGTGATGCCCAAACAGGGAGTTTATTGCTCACCAAGGGAAACAGGCACTGCATTTTGAAAAAAGCCTGAACAGCCAATGGAAGCGGCAGGTCTAGTAAATCACAAACAATGCAGCTGAGCTCTAGTGGAACAAAACGGCAGGGTCGCACTTCGCTGGAAGGAACTCAAATGAACCAAGCGTTACGCTGTTTTAGACTGGAAAAACGTACTCTCTCTCTCCTCCGCACTTCCAAAGGTGGATGCCTAACCCTGACTTTGCTCTATAAGAATTCATAGAAGGTTTGTGTGCCGCTGAGCAGCCTTGAGAAATGAGCTGGCTGCCCTATTCAAGGGCCCTCCTCATTCAAATAATCCTACATCTTAGTGCAGGGAATGCAAAGGGATTAGTCCTAACCAAAACCACACAGATTAACAGCCTTTTTGTCAAGCTGGAAGGGTCATACCCAGCTACAATGGCAAGAAACCTGAATGCTTCTATTGACAGGCAAAATAGAATTACTTACCCACACTTACTGCCACCACCTTCGATCAGAACACAGACAAGTTAGACTCACTTGTAAGGGCTGCACCGGGACGATGCTGGAGAACATCTGGATTTCAACAAAATAACTAACTAAATTGGTAAGAGAAGATCCTGAAAGCATTTCTGGCAGCTGTGATGACTATTTTTAACAAATCAAAGAGTTCCCCTAGGAAAGTCTCATTTAGCAAGTCATTCTGGTATTTTAATTTTCTGCCCCAGCAGAACTAGGAGAGCATGTCGTCATTTACTTACAACTCCTTCCCATAGCATGGAACGCTTGAGAGACCCCATTATCCTATTTCTCCAGTGGGAAGAATGTCTGCTAGCAGTGCAACACAGACAGCTGTGCTGCAGATTTCATACCTTTACTTCAGTTGGTCAGTTCCTAGTTCCTCTGTCCATGCTGCTCTTGGGAGCTCAGTTCAGTGCCAGGCCTGGGCCTTGCTGAGCTCCTGCATCTCCTCCTGGCTCCGCAGGTATTGCTCTATTTCGCTGTCCGAAATGGCCTCATCTCCAGTGATAGCCTGGTCTGAAGGGCTCAGAGCTACTGTTCGAAGTCTCTTCCTGGGGTTTATAAGGCATGGTGGCAGCAAAGGCCTCTGTACACTGCTGCATTTCTGTTTGCCCCCGGGCTGGCTGCCCTCCGCTTGGGTCGAGCCCCCTTCAGCTTGTGGTGAACACTCAGAGCCATCACCTGCAGCTGTGGCACTTTGATCCCCAGTGTCTCCTGAGCTAAAGGAGCTTCTCAGCAGGAAGTGTCGGTGCTGGAGCAGGTCCCCAATGTGTTTCACCACAGTCTTTTTGTCCACATTGAGCACACGCAGCCAGGCCAGCTGGGAGGCCATTCTCAGGAGGATGTCGTTAAGCTCCTTCAGCCGCAGGTGGGCCGGTGGGGGTAGGTCCGTGCCCGCCAGCTTACAGAAGCGAGGGAAGGTGCATGTCAGGCGCCCCACAGGCTGCAGCGACTGCCACGCAAGGTAGGCCGCAGCAGTGACGATGGGAACGGGATGCCGGCCTGTCACCAGCCACGTCTCACTGGCCAGCTCCACAATCTGGATTGTTCGGGCAACCATCTTTTCCTTGTCCTCAGCAAATTTAGTAGGGATGCTGGCTGAACTCTGGAACAGCTTGAAACTGAGAGAGCAAAGAGAGCCCATTACTTATATCATTGCACTGGGTATCAGAGAGAGAAGGAAACCATTAGATCATTAAGTCCATCATGCTGCAAGGGCAGGGGAGGTATCAGATCAGGTATTACTGGGGCCCTACCAAATTAATAGTCCATTCTGATCAATTTCATGGCCAAAGGGTTTTTTAATTGGTCAGTTTCAGGTCTTCAGATGTTTACATCTGAAATTTCATGGTGTTGTAACTGTGGGGATCCTGACCCAAAAGGAGGTTGTGGGGGGTTGCAAAGCTGTTGGGGAGGGGCGGGAAGAGAGGGTTGCAGGATTGCCACCCTCATTTCTGCACTGCCTTCAGCATAGCCGTGCAGCTTCCTGCAGCCCGGGGAGGGTCTGATCCCTCCCCAGCCCAGACGAACAGCTAGGAGCCCCCAACTGGGGCACCCCCAGCCCTGCCTCTCCCACTCCCCTCCAATAGCTAGATTTCCTGGGGAAGATCTGATTTCACAGTCTGTGACGTGTTTTTCAGGGCTGTGAATCTGGTAGGCCCCTAGATATTACATGGCCACAGCACTGTCTGAGGCTTCCAATGTGCAACACACACATCGAAGTGTAGTCCTCTGTGCAAAGGGCCTCAAACGGCCTTGGGTGGCTCCCCAACCAATTTGCTTGGTTTACACAGGTTATTATTGACATGTACAGTGCCAACAGCTGCCTAGGCCTTCCAGGAGAAATGCAGACCTCTGACAGGCTTTCCACACATTCATTTTCTGCTGTAGGTGAGTAAGGACTACACCACCGGTCCTCAGAAACAGGGAGAGAGGGCAAGAAGAAAGAAGTGAAATGCTAGACAATCCTATGAGCCTCGAGACAACAGGAGAGAAGCAATAAATCTCATGGCTGTTTAGACCACTCAGATTACAAGGCCAGAAGGTCTTTTTCTAGTCTGACCTCTTGTTTAACACATCACAGGACTACCCTGAATTAGTTCAGTTTGTATTAGAGCAGATGCTTTAAAAATCATCCAACATGAATTTAAAAATTGCCAGTGATGGAGAATCCATCACAATCCTTGACAACATTTTTCCACTGGTTAATTACCCTCACTGTTAAAAACGTGAATCTAATTTCTAGTCTGAATTTGTCACTCACCTACAACATTTCGGAAGGCACTGAGATACCATGGCAAAGGGCAAAAAACAACGAATTTACAGTGCAGAAGGTATACAGTATGTGTGAGTGAAAGACACAAAGAGGGAGATTCATAGATATTTAGGTCAGAAGGGACCATTATGATCATCTAATCTGACCTCCTGCTCAACGCAGGCCACAGAATTTCACCCACCACTCCTGCAAAAAACCTCACACCTATATCTGTGCTATTGAAGTCCCCAAATCGTAGTTTAAAGACTTCAGGGAGCAGAGAATCCTCCAGCAAGTGACCCATGCTACAGAGGAAGGCGAAAAACCTCCAAGGCCTCTTCCAATCTGCCCTGCAGGAAAATTCCTCCCCGACCCCAAATATGGCGATCAGCTAAACCCTGAGCATATGGGCAAGATTCATCCGCCAGATACTACAGAAAATTCTTTCCTGGGTAACTCGGATCCCACCCCATCTAATATCCCATCACAGGCCATTGGGCCTATTTACCATGAATATTTAATTACCAAAACCATGTTATCCCATCATACCTTCTCCTCCATAAACTTATCGAGTTTAATCTTAAAGCCAGATAGGTCTTTTGCCCCCACTGCTTCCCTTAGAAGGCTATTCCAAAACTTCACTCCTCTGATGGTTAGAAACCTTCATCTAATTTCTAGTCTAAATTTCCTGGTGGCCAGTTTATATCCATTTGTTCTTGTGTCCACATTGGTATTGAGCTTAAATAATTCCCCTCCCTCTCTGGTATTTATCCCTCTGATATATTTATAGAGAGCAATCATATCTCCCCTCAACCTTCTTTTAGTTAGGCTAAACAAGCCAAGCTCCTTGAGTCTCCTTTCATAAGACAAGTTTTCCATTCCTCAGATCATCCTAGTAGCCCTTCTCTGTACCTGTTCCAGTTTGAATTCATCCTTCTTAAAAACATGGGAGACCAGAACTGCACACAGTATTCCAGGTGAGGTCTCACCAGTGCCTTGTATAACAGTACTAAAACCTCCTTATCTCTACTGGAAATACCTCTCCTGATGCATCCCAAGACCGCATTAGCTTTTTTCATGACCATATCACATTGGTGGCTCATAGTCATCCTATGATCAACCAAGACTCCCAAGGTCCTTTTCCTCCTCCGTTACTTCTAATTGATGTGTCCCTAGCTTATAACTAAAATTCTTGTTATTAATCCCTAAATGCATGACCTTACACTTCTCACTATTAAATTTCATCCTATTACTATTACTCCAGTTTACAAGGTCATCCAGATCCTTCTGTAGGATATCCCTGTCGTTCTCTAAATTGGCAATACCTCCCAGCTTTGTATCATCCGCAAAATTTATTAGCACACTCCCACTTTTTGTGCCGAGGTCAGTAATAAAAAGATTAAATAAGATTGGTCCCAAAACCGATCCTTGAGGAACTCCACTGGTAACCTCCCTCCAGCCTGACAGTTCACCTTTCAGTAGGACCCGTTGTAGTCTCCCCTTTAACCAATTCATTATCCACCTTTCAATTTTCCTATTGATCCCCATCTTATCCAATTTAACGAATAATTCCCCATGGTACGGTACGGCAAGGCATCAAACGCCTTACTGAAATCTAGGTAAATTAGATCCTCTGCGTTTCCTTTGTCTAAAAAATCTGTTACTTTCTCAAAGAAGGAGATCAGGTTGGTTTGGCACGATCTACCTTGTAAAACCATGTTGTATTTTGTCCCATTTACCATTGACTTCAATGTCCTTAACTACCTTCTCCTTCAAAATTTTTTCCAAGACCTTGCATACTACAGATGTCAAACTAACAGGCCTATAGTTACCTGGATCACTTTTTTTCCCCTTTCTTAAAAATAGGAACTATGTTAGCAATTCTCCCATCATACGGTACAACCCCTGAGTTTACAGATTCATTAAAAATTCTTGCTAATGGGCTTGCAATTTCATGTGCCAATTCCTTTAATATTCTTGGATGATTATCTGGGCCCCCTGATTTAGAACCATTAAGCTGTTTGAGTTTCGCTTCTACCTCAAATATGGTAATGTCTACCTCCATATCCTCATTCCCATTTGTCATGCTACCATTATCCCTAAGATCCTCTTTAGTCTTATTAAAGACTGAGGCAAAGTATTTGTTTAGATATTGGGCCATGCCTAGATTATCCTTGACCTCCACTCCATCCTCAGTGTTTAGTGGTCCCACTTCTTCTTTCTTTGTTTTCTTCTTATTTATATGGCTATAGAACCTTTTACTATTGGTTTTAATTCCCTTTGCAAGGTCCAACTCTACTTGACTTTTAGCCTGTCTCACTTTATCCCTACATGTTCTGACCTCAATAAGGTAGCTTTCCCTTGCTGATCCCGCCCTTCTTCCACTCCCTGTATGATTTCTGCTTTTTCTTAATCACCTCTCTGAGACGCTTGCTCATCCAGCTTGGTCTACAACTCCTGCCTATGAATTTTTTCCCCTTTCTTGGGATGCAGACTTCCGACAGCTTCTGCAGCTTTGATTTAAAATAATCCCAGGCCTCCTCTACCTTTAGATCCATAAATTCTTCAGTCCAATCCACTTCCCTAAATTCTTAAATTCTTAAACCCTAACTAATTTCCTTAATTTTTGAAAGTCAGCCCTTTTGAAATCAAAAACCCTAGTTGCAGATTTATTTTTGTTAATCCTTCTGTTCAGTTTGAACTGAATTAGCTCATGATCACTTGAGCCAAGATTATCCCCTACAACCATTTCTTCTATGAGGTCCTCACTACTCACCAAAACCAAATCTAAAATGGCATCCCCTCTAATCAGTTCAGCAACTACTTGATGAAAGAATCCATCAGCTGTCGCATCTAGGAAAATCTGAGCCCTATTATTATTACTAGCACTCGTCTTCCAGTCTATTTCTGGGAAGTTAAAGTCTCCCATGATCACACAGTTTCCATTAGTATTTACTTTATTAAAAACATTAAAAAGGGCTCTATCCATATCCAAATTAGATCCCGGCGGTCTATAGCACACCCCAAGCAATGTCCCAGGGGAGGCTCGAATAGTTTTCTTCCCCAATGTAATTTTTGCCCAGACGGACTCAGTCATATCCATTTCATCGCTTCTTATTTCTTTACATTCTACCTCATCATTGATATACAGTGCTACTCCACCACCTTTGCCTTTATTTCTGTCTTTCCTAAACAGCACATGCCCTTCAATACCCGTAGTCCAGTCACGACGACTGTTCCACCCTGTTTCTGTTCTCCCTAGAATATCCGGTTTCACTTCCTGCACCAGTCGCTCTAGTTCCTCCATTTTGTTACCCAGGCTCCGCGCATTGGTGTACAAACCTCTTCATTCCTGCTGTTTGGCCTCGCTCACGTTCTATAACCTATTAGACTGGTATCTACACTGCCCTTCCTCCTACCCACGGCTGTATCCTCTCAATGCTAAAATCCAGCGTGGAGATTACCTGGACATCTCCCAACCATCTCCCCCAAATTCCTAGTTTAAAGCTCTCAATCAGTTGTGCCAGCCTCCATCCTAGAAGTCTATTTCCTTCCCTACTCAGATGAAGTCCATCCCAAGAGAACTGTCCTCTGTCCATGAATGCCTCCCAGTGGCCACACATCCCAAAGCCCTCCTTATAGCACCACTGCCTAAGCCATGTGTTAATAGTCATAATCTTGTCACACCTTTGTTGCCCTTCTCTAGGAACAGGCAGAATCCCACTAAAGATCACCTGAGCCTCAATTTCCTTAAGCGTCTTCCCCAGCCTAGCATAGTTTCCCTTAATACTTTCCAGCGAGAATCTAGCCATATCATTTGTTCCCACATGAAGGATAATTAGGGGATTCTTTCCTGCTCCCTTTAGAACCCTTTTCAACCTCAGGCCCACATCCTGTATCTTAGCACCTGGAAGACAACACGCCCTCCTAGTCTCTGGATCAGCTCTGGTTACAGGCCTATCTATGAGATGAGAGACAACAAAAAGCAGAGGGATTAAAGAGTGACAGCACACTTTTTTAGAGATAAAAGAGAAAAGACTTAAATATCTTGTTTGTTAATACTTCTGGCTTTTCTAATTGCCAGCATTGCGAATTTCCCCTGCGCTCTGACACTCAAGATTGGGCTTTCTAGCTTCTACATCTCCAATATTAAAAAATTCTCTAACTGGAATGTAGTTTGATAATTTTATTGTGGCCAGTAGAACCCAGCTTGCTCACTAACAGCAGTACAAACAGAACAGAGCTACCCTAATTAAACCAGATGAGCCAATAACCAGCTACACAGGGAGCAAATCTGTTAAAAACAGAGGTGATATTTATACTTAGTCACTTTTCTTACAGTAATGGCACTAAAAGCCTTGTAGCCCATTCAGTGCATGACCAAACACACCTAGGAGTTAGGTGAGCACTGGCCCTTTTTACATATGGAAAAATGGAGGCAGACAGGTAAAGTCTCTCCACACCCAGGTGACACACTGAGTCAACAACAGAGTTGGGAATAAACACAAGTCCAGGCACCTGGCATGTCCCCTGCTCTAATCACAAGACAACTCTGCCTCACAAGTGGCATTTTTATAGTACTTCATCCCACAGTACTTTGCAAGCAAACACATAAGGATTGCTTCAGTTGACACTGAAATGCAGTCTGGTAGAATGTGGCAGCTGTTTAAGAACATTAACACTATACAAGGTTCCCTGCCCTGACACACAGTATATCCAGGTGGAATTATATACTATAGGTTACAGAAGCAGAATATAGTCTGCTTAATTGTAAGCTAACTAGCAGTGGCACAAAAGGGGTTACAGATTTAGTGCCCAAAGAGGTTTATTATTATTATTTATTTATATTACCATAGCCCCCAGGAGCACCAGTCATTGACCAGGACCCCCATCCTGACAGGCACGGTACAAAACACAACCAACTGGCCTCCCCCAGCACTCTGGGATCAGAAAAGCCACCTGAGAGTTGGCTTCCCATGCCCTGGCTGCAATTAACAAGTATCTTAGAGCCTCCCATCTCTCTCACATCACCAAAGGAGTGGTTAGTCTGGGGCAAAACAGGAGGCAGCTTTAGTTTGTATCTCACTCCCCAGTCAACACAAGAACACATGGATATATTCACATTACTTAGAGGAGCAAAGCTCCAGTTGTGAAACACCATGACCATAAGTTTAAATCTCAGGAGGATCAAAACAGCTCTTCATTGTTCTGAATCAGATAAACTGAACATGGGCCTTTCAGACAGGGCTCTAGAACAGAAGTACCTTCTGCCATGTATGGACATTAAAGATCCCAAGGCACAAAGCTTTGCCTAGATGTTCTGGCCAAAGCTACCCCCATTCCAGGGTAGTAGTCTTCCACCCCACGGTCGGCTGTGTTTTAGTTATGCCTATATCATTTGGGTCCTCTATTATGAATGGTGTCCGACAGTTACATTACCTGTTAAGGTGTGTTTTCACCAGATCTGTCAGGCTCAGGGCTGGCACATCCAGTTCAAGCTCTTTCAGGAGGCACAGGTAGACGCTGGCAAACAACTCCTTGTCTGCGTAGAGCAGGGAGCAGATCGTACCCATGGTCAGGGGCCAGTTGCGCTGCCGGCACGTGACAAAGACACAGCAGCCTACCAGAATCTCCTTCTTCTCCAAGCTGACTAAGTGGAAGGAAGGGTGTTCAATTGCTCGCTGGAAATAGGACAGGGCTGTCTCTTCAAACACAGCTGGGAGATAGAGGACTTTGCAGAGATCCTGGACACGCTTGATCCCTGTGGGAAAACACCATGATGCTTTTAACATTTGCACAAAATGTTTCTTTAACCACAGTGCAGCAAACACTCAGCCAACGCCAAGTGGGAGCAATTTGGCAGTGTGGCAACTTAAGCCTGATCAACTGCCCATGGCAACTTTTGGCCATTTCTCTTCATGCAGCTGGGAAGATTTTCCTGAAGGATCCCCTGGGCTCAGAACTAGTCACTTGTGAAAAGTTAGAGGCTCCCTGTGGTTTTCAGAAAAATTAAGGGTATGAGGAACAGATTGTACAATCTGAACTGTAGTCTCTTCTAGGCCAGAGTGTCATGCAGAGTCTTAGTGTTGCAAGAAAAGAATAATTAAAAAAAGCTCTCACCTCGTAGCTTACAGCGGCTCAGCTGCTCATTCTGGCCAGTACTCCGTGAATACGTCACTTCTGGAAAAAAACAAGCATCAGGCAAAGCAGCCACTTTCAGGGGTGGAGTGGACGGGGAGGTCTATGATTGGTGCTATTAAAGACACCAGATTTCAGTTTCCAAGGCTGCTAATTCTCTTTATACCCACAGAACAGGTACCAGCAGCACAGACAATAACAGTGCAGGCTCTCTCAAGCATGCCTCATGCCATTTGCTTCAATCCTGAACTAAAAAGAGACCCTCCCTCACCCTCTAGGGTGAATGGTGTTCAGTTCTCATTGGCCATTCAATTCTTTGATTCTCTACAGATTGCCAGCAAAGGATGTAGTCTGATAGAGCTATTATAATTACAGTGACTACATTTATGAAAGTGGTGTACCAAGAACTTCTGAGCTTTAGGTCTGGTACACCAGATCTTCAAGTTTGAGACCCTCTACCATAACTGATGTGGGTCATGGATTCCTCAGCCTTGGAGAGAGGGGGAAAGGAGAGCTACACAGATACATACAAAACCTTTAAGCCAAATATAAATGCTTCCAGGACATATTTAAATCCCTAGTAAAACTATTTTTAGAAGAATAATCTGCAGCCTGCGCAATACAAACATCACAGTATTCACTTCAGCATGAGAGCCAGAAAATGAAACTGATTAGTGTATTTTCATCTGCAAACCAAACAAAGCAGCTTACTAAAAGTTAAAGATTTTTTTTTAAGAATTCATCCAAGGTTCTATTTGCACCACAGGCAAGAAAGTTTGTTTTTATGTTTGTTTTTTAAAATGTGTGATTTTTAACCTATCAGTGTCTCATAAGTAGGGCCCTACCAAATTCACAGTCCATTTTGGTCAATTTCACGGTCATAGGATTTTAAAAATATTAAATTTCATGATTTCAGCTATTTAAATGAAATTTCACAGTATTGTAATTGATGGGGTCCTGATCCAAAAAGGAGTTGTGGGGGGGTGTCGCAACGTTATTGTAGAGGGGGTTGTGGTTCTGTTCCTTCAAAGCCGGGCAGCAGCAGGGCAAAAGTAAAGATGGCATGGTATGGTTGTGATGTTCTGTACCTCAGGGGAACACCCTGCACCCCCATGTTCATCCTTATAATAGGATTGTGTGGTATCCAATGCAAAGTTTGTCATGTTGGGTGTCTTTAGAAGGGCTCATGATTCACTGAGCATTGTTGGTATACTAATGTTATAGGTTGTAATTTCATGTATATAGTTATGAGGCTGAAAATGTGTCCTCATGGCTTAAAACAAGACCAGGCAAAACTCTCCAGGAGCAGAGGGGCAGTTAACACCTCATCAGGGCATGTATGGGATAAACCCAGCCCAGCCTCACAGGAACAAAGGACACTGGCCTAGGAAGCAGCAAAGGATCTGCTGGACTCTCGAGTGAGTCACCCCCCTTCCCTTGGTCATTTTGGGACTACGATAAGGTAATATTCACCTGACTGGGGGGGGGGGGGGGGCACAAAGCCAAGAGGGAAGAAAAAACATGATAAAAGGGAGAGATGTCAGCCATGCTTTTCCTCTCTCTTCTACCTCCATCTACAGACACCACCACCACCACCACGCGACTGAAGCACTGATCAAAGGGGAGAGGCTGGCTGAAGGGCAACCAGCCAGCCTGTGATGAGAAGCATCTAAGTTTGTAAGGGCACTGAAAGATTTAAAATCAGATTACAGTGTGTTTTGCTTTTATTTCATTTGACCAAATTTGACTTCTTGTGCTTTGACTTATAATCACTTAAAATCTATCTTTTGTAGTTAATAAATGTTTGTTTATTCTAGCTGAAGCAGTGCGTTTGGTTTGAAGCATGTCAGAGACTCCCCTTGGGATAACAAGCCTGGTACAAATAAATTCCTTTGTTAAATTGACGAACTCATATAAGCTTGCAGCGTCCAGCAGGCATAACTGGACACTGCAAGACGGAGGTTCCTAGGGTTGTGTCTGGGACCGGAGATATTGGCTAGTGTCATTCGGTTGCACAATCCAAGCAGCGGCTGGCCAAAAGTGCACACTCACGTAGCTGGGAGCAGCTTATATGCTAGAGGCTGCGTGTGAACAGCCTGGGCGTGGGGTTCCCACAGCGGAGCAGGATAAGGCCAGCTCCCAGAGTCAAGGATTGGAGAGATCTAGCAGATCACCGGTCCAGATAACACCAGCGGAACGGGGGCATCGCAAGGCTGTCATAGAGGGGGTTGCAGTACTGCTCCTTCAGAGCTCGGCAGCTGCAAGTAAAGATGGCATGGCATTGCCACCCTTTCTTCTGTGCTGCTGCTGGTGGGGCGCTGCCTTCACAACTGGGTGCCCGACCAACAGTCGCTGCTCTCCAGCCACCCGCCTCTGAAGGCAGCGCAGAAGTAAGGGTAGTAATACTGCAAACCCCTAAAATAACCTTGCAACCCCCCTGCAACTCCTTTTTGGGTCAGGACCCCCAATTTCAGAAATGCTGGTCTCCCCTGTGAAACCTGTATAATATAAAGTAAAAGCACACAGCACCAGATTTCACAGTCCATGATGTGATTTTCATGGCCCCTATTCATAAGAGTCAAGTGCAGGTTTCACTGCTGCTATATCATGATTATGTTCCCTCAAAAGGTCATGGATTCCTCGATTCTCATGTTTTTAAAAAATTCACAATTTTATATTTTGGCATTTTTACATGAACAGGTAGTCGAATGTTACTGCAGACAGCCAAAGCAATCTCTGTACGCTGGAGAAATAAGTTAAAACCAGGACTACAGAAGCAAGATAAATCTGCAGAAACTCTCATAATTAGGAATAGTAGTTTGTAATACAGCTGGGGGAAGGGAGTCAAATTTATGATCTCTCTGATTTGGGGGAAGAATCATTGGCGAAGAGATCTGTCTGGGCCTGCTATTCTTGCTGCCTTTGTAAAGTTTAAAACAGCAATTTCTCTCCTTTTTTTTTGCACCGTTTTTAGAATAAAAAAATTTTTATTTAAAATATTACCCATTACTCAGAGTTTTGTAGGGGTTTTTTTTTGGGGGGGGGGGGTTGTTTGTTTGAAATCTCTGCCTCCCTGACCTCATGGCTTTGCATGCCATTTACACAACAGCCCTGCGGATTTTTACATATGTATGCAAACTAAAACCAGCCTTTGTTTGACCTTGTAAATGTTCTTCATCTTGGAAAGTGGTGGTCAAGAGCCCCTCGGTGAGGATAAACCCACAGTCAGCACACACCAGTTGGCTCTGAGCATAATGTGCGTCCTCCACAATCTCACAGGAGCCACAATCAGGGCATTTTCTCTGGCCCGACATCTTGCAAACCTGCAAGAACGAATGGAGACAGACCCTGAACTCTCCCTTCAGCAGGGCCCAGCTGTTCGAGTCAAGGCTGCAAAGGGGGCGTCAAGTTTCCCACCTGAACCGCTTTTTACAAATCGGGAGAGGGCAGCCCCCCCCCCTCTTCAGTGCCCCCCCCCGCCCCAAGATCAACACCTCGCTCCCCTGCAGCCCCCCCCCCGCCGGCTCTGTGCTCACAACGCCCCGCCCCCCTGGCTCCCCGGCCCGGCTCTGCCCTAGGGGCCCCCCCAGACACTCACCTCGCCCGCGGGCCCGGGCCGCCGCCCCCGCAAACGGAAGTAGTCGCCTGCGCACGGCCGCGGGGGGGGGGGGGGGGGGACTTTAG
Source organism: Lepidochelys kempii (assembly GCF_965140285.1). Taxonomy (NCBI): domain Eukaryota; kingdom Metazoa; phylum Chordata; order Testudines; family Cheloniidae; genus Lepidochelys; species Lepidochelys kempii. Next base: position 2,468,421 of record NC_136405.1, on the reverse strand, counting down.
ATCGCTGCACCCTGCCCACGCTGGCCGCGGAGAGAGCCCTGTCGCCTCCGTCACATCCGGTCCGTCGAACTGCTGCGTCCGAGTAGGGGCAGCACCCCCGCCGGCACGTTCCGCCCTGCCCCTGGGCGGCGGCCGAAGGGGAGGCAGCGGTGCCCTGGTGTGGGTGCGGCGCTGGGACAAAGGGGTGGGCAAGGAGCCGGCCCGGGGCACCCAGAGGCCAGGGCGCCTGTCCGTCTTCCCACCTCGACCCGTGACAGATCGCTTGCAGGCAGGCTGCCCCAGGCTGGGGCTCCCCTTGCAATAGGCCCCCGCCGCCTTCCGTCCCCAAGCCTTGCACAGGGCTTGCTGCAGAAAATCGACACCATGCAACTAACCCGTTAAGCCTTGAGCCGTCTCCCCCCACCCCCTTGGCGCTATCGGCGAGGACCCTAAAGGGGCGCAGCGGTATGACCGTACGGGACAGGGAGCAAAGTAGACGGAACTAGGGGCCTGTCTGGCCCCTGGCGTGTGGCCCAGCAGGCGGCCCCCGCGCTTTGCAGCTGCAGCTCAGACACGGAAGGTAGCAACTCAACTCCTAGCCCTGGATGCATAGTCCTTGCAGCAGAGGAATAGTAAAGGGACGTGAGTGAAGTCACAAGAAGGGAACCCCACAGCCATGACCAGACCCTGGCTCTAAACCAGGGGTTCTCAAACTGGGGGTCACGAGCTGTCAGCCTCCCCCCCACACCCCGCTTTGCCGCCAGCATTTATAAGGGTGTTAAATATATATAAAAAGTGTTTTTAATTTATGGGGGGAGGGTTTGAGAACCACTGCTCTGAACTGTAGCTCACAGCTCCTGACCTTGTGAACCAATTTCAAGCTAGCTTTAGTAACACTTAGTAAAGTGTTCTGTAGTGGGTCACACACTGCCTCTCCCAGTGAGGGATGAAAACCAACCCTTATAAAGTTAAAAGTGTAATTAAAAATGCCAGCACACAGTCTGAGCATGCACTAGTAGAAGCAGCACAAGAACACAAGGTACATATACAGTCCATATGTTATCCAGCACACACTGTTTAGTCATCCAAGGACATGGATTAGAAGCTACTGAATTCCTGCATTCTGGCTAAATTGACTGTGTAGCTCTGGGCACGTCACTTTGACTCTGCCTCAAAATATGGATTACACGCATTTGCCTCACTGGATGGAAGAGAGGATTAATGGTTAATGGCTAAGCATTCGTTATCACTAACGGGGACCTGCTGCAAACAGAAAGATATGAACTATTTCATATCAGCTGAAAGTCTTCCAGAGATTGAGAGTCAAGTGTTAGTCTAAGGCAGTTGGTAGCACTTGCCTCTTTTTATTCAGAAGGCCCTGAAGATCCTATACTGGGACTTAATACATTTATTCAGGGCGGACTGAAGGGCACTATGAAACACAGTAGCCATTCTGGCCCCTACAAGAAAGACTGCAGAAAAACAAACTTAGTCCCAATCAACTTGGAGGAGAAGTGTAACAGGCCCATATAGCACTGAAGATTTGGCAATTTCAAAGAGCCCCAAAGCGAGTGAGAAATCAGACAGGCTTGATGTTTAATAATACAAAGAGGTGATACTTGTAAAAAGACATTGTCAATGATGTGCCATGACAATAGCATTCAGCTCAAAGTGTGCAAGTCATTTGGCATCTGAATCTCATGCATGAGTCTAGACTGAGGCTATGTCTACACTGGCAATTGAACGACAAAAAGTTTTGTCTTTCAAAGGTGTCCTCCCCCCTCAAAAGACAAAAAGCAAGTTTTGCCACAAAAAGCACCAGTATGAACAGCGTGTTGTCAGCAGCACTCTCCTAACGACAACGCAAATACCCCTCGTTGGGAGTGAAAGTTTTTTCGGCAGGAGAGCCGACAAACAGCAGCTATACTGCATGATTTTTAGCAGCACGGCTGTAGCAACACAGCCATGTTGCTCGCTAAAAGCTGTGTAGTGTAGATATAGCCTGAATAACGTACCAATGAAGAAAGCCTTCCTAAAGATATTGCTAAACAAATAATGGCAGAAAAATTAACAGGCAAGAAAACCCTTAGGAAACCAACCAGCCACCACTGGAACTCTGTTTGGCTTTCCATGAGCAATGTCAGAGGACTCTAATAAGAGCAATTATGAGCACTGATACAGCTATGGGTAACCAGTCCTCATGTTTCAGAGAATAAGCCAGCCTGGTGCTTGCATGGAAGTGGAGCTCGGGAGAGGTGGAAAGTTGCTTACCAGGCCACAGCAGTTTCCCAGTTAGCCAAGCTCATTGGCAACAGAGGTTTTTGTGAGGCTTCAAGCATTGACCAGAAGGTATCAAAGTAGATGAGCCAGTGGTCTGACAGAGTATGACGATTAAGATAAAACTAAAAACAGAAGCCCTGCTTCCCAGGATGTAGCCAATCAGCTGTAATTTACCTTCTCCAGTGAAGGCCAGGTGGAAACACCTGCAGCAAGATGATAGGCATCTGATTAGCTTTCTTCCAAGTCTCTACAATGCCTCATTAGAGCTATACACAAGGATGAAGTGCTTGAAAGTACCAGGTAATTTCTATTCAATGCTGGCTTGTAAGTTTCCCCAGAGCATTACTGCTGATGGCCCTGGAAGAGGAGGGAACCATTCAGACTGAAAGCAGAAGGACCTTAATAGCTAGTTTGATCCATCCCTTGAAGGAAACAGTGCCTCAGAGTGAAGGCAGAGAAAAGCATTAAGGTGGCATGCAAGTTCTGCTGACAAGGCAAACACATTTTAGGCCAAAGTGGTCTGACACAGACAAAGGAAAACTGATTATTCTCCCAACTTGTCCTTGCTGCCCAGATATACTGAACAAAGAATGAAGGGGATTTAAACATTCATGCAGTTGAAGTGCTCCTGAAGGACTGACATCCTTACTACCCTAGTTCTAATGGAATGCTTTGGGCAATAACTTTCATACGTTTCTCTATCATGTAAATAAGCTCAGTCTTCACATGCTGCCGAACTTGTTGATCTGACTTCCCATCCCACAGGGCGTTTACACCATGGATTCAATGCAGCTAGAGACAGCTCCCACCCCTCTAGCAAATCCCAAAGTAGGAGCGGGACAGGCAGCAGCAACGTTTGTGTGACAAAGGGCTAGTCTTCGCTAGCAACATGAAAGTGCTTTAACGTGGCTGTGGGGTCGCAGCATAGCACTGGGAGAGCGCTCTCCCAGCACGCTAAGAAAAGCCCCACCTCCACAAGGGGAATGGCTCCTGGCACTGGTGCACTGCCTACACTGGAACTTTACAGCACTGAAACTTGCCATGCCCGGGGGGGGGGGGGGGGGGGGAGGGGTTCACACCCCTGAGCAAGAAAGTTGCAGCACTGTAAAGTGCCAGTGTAGACAAGCCCAAAGTCTCTCTTTTCTACTTACTTTCTGCCAATCAGAAAGCTGGATTTACTAGATCACAGGGACCCATGAGCCAACACCCACAGCATTTTTTTAAGTCCTCCCCCAGAGAGGAGCAGGTATACAAATAATAAACAGAAGGAAGATCATCATCAAGTTTCATTGTAGCGGGTGTCAGAGGGTAGCATAATGGCTACAGTTGTAGTTTACTTGTCTATATCTAGCCCAGGTTGCTGTGACCTAAAGCGGTTACTCTCAGCTTCTGTAAAATTAGCAACCTGTGCAATTCCCCGTGAAGAGGTCCGCATCATAAAATCATAACTAGACCCTTAGTTGACAGACTCAGCCAATCACTGAAAATGCCTTGAAGATGTAACTCCCTTCTCAGGTCTATAGAAGAGAATTGGGGCCCAGTGCCAGGAGAACAGAGCACAGGAAGTCTGTGCTGCCGCTGGCCGTGTTGCACTTGTTCAGCAGTGGATTCCAGTCTTGAGGAACCTCAGACCAGCTCCCTTCACCAGTTTAAAAAAAAATCTCAATTTTGAGAACTTATCACAGTACTGCTGCATGACCTGGAAAAGAGAGACCACCCTCATGTCCCCCCTCAAGTGAACATCAAAAATCCTCTGCGGACAACTATCAAATGCTGGTATTTTGCTGAGCAAAGAATCACTGCATGAACTTGAGGAAAATATGATCTGGCAGCCAAAGCTTGAGGGCCATAGGCCCATGAATCAGAATTGCCTTGAGATGCCACATTAAACCTTCAACACCTCTTTCTTTTTGTAACACACAAACATATGTCTTTAACTGTAAGCCAGTTTCACCTGCTTGCTTTATACTTTGACATTAAGTTATCTATATTCCCAGTTTCTCTCACTTCAGCCATTGAGCTTTAACTGCAGGAGACTGGCCCACTGCAATCACATAAGGCATAAAATGATTTTGCCATATGAGCTTTAGGAACTGCTGAGAAAGCTAATGCAATTTTCTCTACAGGGCCACTGCAGAAAGTTCCCCAGATTATATATATTTCTTCTATGTAAATAAATTAGCGATTTGTCCATTACATGGAGTTCTCTCCATTCGGTCTTGTACATTTTCTAGCACTTCCAGTCTAGTGAAAAACAAGTGTGTTCAAACAAGCACTGAATTGAAAAGTTTTATTTTAGTGTTCCATAAGAGTGAAAGTCATTTTTAAAAACCAAAAAGAAAAAAAGTACCCAAACAGCAGAAAATATAAACATAAAAATACATTTGGATCCTTTAATATTAAACATTCATTAAGCAACTGTACAGGGGCTTGACAAACAAGCTTTAATCTCATAAGTACCTTTCTTAAAAATTCCAGTCCTTCTATGTCAAAACACTTCAAAAACAGCATTGCCAATAAAAAAATTTGAGGTGCAATAAGAGTGTGCAACATTTTCACAGCTAATGAAGTAGAAGTGTGGCCTGTAAAGGACCACTCTCTCCTGGCAGTGCCCAAATCTCACCAATAAATGAGACTTACCAGGTGCAACCAAGAGATCAAGCCTCATTGTGTAAGAACAGCCAGCTAAACTTTTGTCCAACAGACAGACTCCAAGTTTAACTGGTATAAAAGATGACCAAAAAGAAAAAAACCCTATCAAAATTCTATAGTCCCATCTTGGAAGTAGAATGTCATAACCTTAAGTGGAATGTTATCAGCAAATATTTAAACCATAGGGTTTAAGTTTTCCCAAGATAAGAATACCTTTTGTTAAGGATGAAAACATTTTTGTGAAGTATTTATTCCTCAAGCAGTAGGTGCAGCATTACAAACAATGGCTTCAGCTGCTCGTGGTGATGTAGTACATTAACTCCAGAGCAGACAGGCAGCCATTTAAAATGAGGCTAGTAAAAATCACTTCATATCATTGGATTCATTTAGATTAGTTCTGAATATAAAAGCAAGTCCAACCATTATAACACCACCACTTTCGAATTCAGACTGTTTAGCTACTGCTCAAAGGCACTAAAGAATAGAGATCTCCACAGTTCTCATACAACCAGAAAGCTGTTGATAAGCTATGGAATCAAGTCCTGAAGGCAAAAAAATTTTTAGGGAGGCGCAGGCAACAATTCCTCTCCATAGAAACATCAAGGAGGATAGAGGCAACCGAAATTAACGTTTCATCTTCCTCACTATTTCAAGGCACAAGCAGCAGTCAGTCATTTTCAGTGGAAGATAGCTGGTTCCATGCAAATTAAAAAAAAATTATATATATATAAATAAAAAAAAAAAAACAAGATCTAGAGATCCTGCTAAAAAATTCAGTATAAGCCACTCCATTCATGGGATCTGGGACATTGAAACTTACCCCTTAACTGAAGTCATCTGCTCAACCACTCATTGCTACTATGTACCTGTGGTCCTAGAAAGGAACATTACACCTTAACCTTTCATTCATAGTATTATGAATTATTTCATTTATGGCTTTCGTTGAAGGAAAGTTGTATGATAGGGCAGTGAAGTTTTGTCTACACTTTTGTAATCACATAACCAATCACAAAGTAACAAATGCACTTAACAGCATATATATTTATATACAATTCCAGTAAACATTGATTTCTTCTATGTAAATAGATTAAATTATGCTTCGCTACAGAAAAAACAATATCTGAGAAGTTTGCAGTGGTCTCCAGTGTTTTATGAAAATATTAAATATAAGGCAATAGACTTTTAAAAGGCTAAGAGGAAATTCAACTTGTCTCACCTCTCATTAAAGTGCTTTAATGAAAAGAATACTGTGAGAAACTGTGCCCTCCTAAACTATAGGTGAAATTATCACTCAGAACTTTAGGGAAGAGTTAATGGACCCTTTCACCTTCATAAAGGGTAGAGTTTGTTTTATTTTTTATTTTTTTGCTTCACAATACATGCTAGATGTTAAAAACAGATTATCCAAAGTACTATAATATTGTATCACTGAACCTCACTGTGCCTTCAAGAAGTCAATTTGAGAGCTGTGAGCACAGAGCTGTTAAAATTGAGAGCTTGCCACACATCAGCCCCAACATTAAATGTGGATGTAAAGTAATGCTGAATCCAATCACAACTTTCCATCAAAGTGCTGAGTTTTACTGACAATTCCTATCAACACTATCCTAAAAGAATGATTTAAAGTAAGCCTCCTAAAATGATTGTTTGCGAGTGTCTTGCTGTTTGCTATCAGATATAAATGGGAAATGCCTGTCCCATGGCAAACTGCACAGCTACAGCAGACAAAGGCAAAAAAGATTCAGACAGAGATATCTGATTTATCTTGCAAAATAGCAGCACGATGTCTTCTGACTACATTTAAAATAAAACCTGTTCCAACATTCTCAACCACAAATCTTATTACTGGAAACCAGACATTTTTAAAAGCCACCATTTGAATGCTCCTTTACTAAGAGAACCAGGTCACATGTGCCTTTTACTTTATCCACATATAGATATATACAGTTTAGATGTTCCATATGAATCAACTGGGACAGCCGTTCCATACTGTAAGTCCTAGTTTCCCAAATACAGCATGTTTAAAAAGCTATGATCTTCAGTGGCACAATAGAAAAATCTTCACGACTTGCTGTGCATAGCAATATAAACAAACTAAGCATGTACACCACAAAGGAAACGGGTGCATACATGTTTATACAGGATACCAAGTAAACTGTATGGGAGTTGTGTGCCCCCTAGTTTGAACAAGAACCTTCAAATCAGGAATATGATGGCTATGAAACAAAACAGCTCCCAATTCAGATCACTGTATCATCTAAAATTCGTAACTGTTCTTTAATCTTGTAGTCGAATGGCAATTGTATCTTTGTTTGATTTTTGCTATATTAAAGCAGCCATAAGAGCCTGCTCAGAGCACTGCTTTGAAATTTTTCAACACTAGGTTTATACAGGCTTTGCGCTTCCCTTCCCAAAATGAGATGTAGACACTTCATTAGTACAATCACATTTAAATCAGATTTAAAGGCCCTCCAATTTTATAGCACGTTTAAAGGGCATTACATTTTTTACAATAAGGCAACTTATGGTTACCAAACCTCTTTCTGGAGTGCATTTCAACTTCTGTAATATAATTATTTGAACAAAGCAATCAAATCCTTGAATTAGTGTATGTGATGGCTTATATTGCACTACAACTTAAGTCTCAGAATTACGAACAACTGTTGTTCTGAGTCTGAGAAATAATGGTTCAGTTTTTAAAACACCAACCGTTAATCTAAACTCCCAATACTAATAAAATAAAGAAGCTCAGAAGCCAACAACCACCAGTGCCTCACTGAGAAAAATGGCTTCAAAAACATTCACAGCCACATGAATCTCAGGCCTCTGATTACATTCTTTAACAATGCCTCCCAGGTGGCGGTAAAATATTTACAGTGTACCAGAAAGAAAGGTGGAAGACTTCTGACTACTGTATTTTTGGCTTATGTATTCTAGACCTGGTATAATTATTAACTAGTCTCCAGATAAGTGGAATCAACTTTTTGCGAGAGACACAGAAAGGTGACACTTTTTTTTTTTTTTTTTTTTTTTTTGTAGGCAACAGATACCAGAACATCAGCAACTTCACATTATCTACCTGTGAAGTTTGAGTAACAAGATGGGAGTCCAATCCTTTATTCAGATTTACTGGCAGAGGTTTTACATCCTTCCAGCCATATTTTTTGGAGATGGAGCCCGAAGAATGTTGGGAGTTTCTTCCATGACTCTGACAAGCAAGTTATCAATGTAGTTTTCTAGCTCCCGCACCTGGAGATCTCTCTTTGTAATGGTATCCTTCTGTCTCAACACCAGCTGGATCAGCTCATCATGTGTTAACTGAGCATAAGCATAGGCAGGGTCCGAAGGATCATATTTCTTTTGGAGAGAGAGGACAGACAGGGTCAGTGCAGAAATAAGTGTTTTACAGTAATCTGAGAAGACTGCCTAATGATCTTTGTATTCAGGGAAGGCTGAAGAATTCCAGGGATATTTGTTACCAAAACAGTATTGCTCTTCAAAGAAATTACTGTACTTTACATCTTGTTAAAAGTTTCACACAACTGGCATTTCAGGATTTATTAGCGGCAAAGAGTCCTGTGGCACCTTATAGACTAACAGACGTATTGGAGCATAAGCTTTTTATGCTCCAATATGTCTGTTAGTCTATAAGGTGCCACAGGACTCTTTGCTGCTTTTACAGATCCAGACCAACACAGCTACCCCTCTGATACTTGACAGGATTTATTAGTCATTACTACTTCAGTGAACAGGAAAAGCAAGTTCCCCAGGGACAAAACCTGCCAGGCTTGCAACATCAGCAATGACAGGGAAAAGCTGCAAGACCAAACCAGTATGGTAAAGTGATACAAATGCAACTGCTATTGCAAGAGAGACATCTGTTAGGGCACTTAGCAATGGCAGCTAGAAATGACAGCAAAGTTATCATTATTGGCAGATATTCATGCACTTCCAAAATGTGGAAAGGTGGAGCTTTATAACAATAGATTATGTGGAAAGGAAAGTAACAGGAAAAATATTTAAGTACTGCACTTTTATGGCACAAGAATATTTGATACTGTAAGATTTAGGAAGCCCAGGGCATCTATTCTAAGGGGAAGTAAGACTCACAATGGAGACAAAATTTGGTAGAGTTTTCCATAGCCTCAAGTTTATGGCTCTATATTTGTCAGCAATTTACAGTTATGTGTGAATGCCAGGTTTGCATGGGGTTTAAGGATAAATTTGAGTCCGTAACAAAGGACGGATGAGTTATGACCCCAGGACATCAATGGCCTAAAGACTTGCATAAAAAATTCCTCATGTAATACTAGCACTGAAAGAGCTACAGAACCACAAGTTACAATATACTGAATAAAGTGAGATTCAAGCTCAGGTTAAACAGCAGTGAATGTACTTGACGACCGCGAGACTGAAATTTTAAAAAGACAGTTACCATCATTTTCTATTTTGACAAATTAGCAATACATTGCTGGAGAGTTATTCTTAACATTAAAATGACGTTTGCTGGTTTAAGCGCTGGGTAGGGATGATTTCTAGTAACCGTGGCTAAGTAACCGGTTATGCTGCCTTTTTATTGCAGCAAAAATAAACGTAGCATTAGCACAAATATTACTTTAGTACAAAATACTCATTGTACAGCAGACTTATTCATAGCTGTATCTCAGTGGCACGACAGGGAACAGTTTTGTATTTGTACAGCTAAGGTGTGGTCTGGAAACAACAGATGTTTAAGAAAACAGGCTTCTGTAGACTCTGAAGGACAGCACACCTGAGTTTAAGTGAAAAAATTCAACTTTTCAGTCACATTTTTCTTTTGTGGCCATTTACTTAGAAGTCTCAGAGCCAGAGCAGTAATGGCTACATGCCTATTTTCAGCACTGCGGCATAAGTCCAGGTCAGCTGAACCAGGCTCTGAGATTCACTGCCATTTGGGGTAGGGCACGCAGGCATGCAGACACTCCTTAAGATGAGGAATCCTACATTACAAGCCAGTGTGTGCCTGGAATTCTGAATTTTCTCAGAACATGGTTTGCTCTCATTTTACAGACCTCTTATCTAATGGTGCCTCAGAGATCAGAACTTATGCAAACACTCAGACAATACTTCTCAGAGATTTGAGGGGAAGAGAAAGAAGGTGAAAGCTTTTAGCCATGCACGTCTAGAAATATGACCTACTTTTTTGAGGCAACATTCTCCTGCGTTAACAAATGGGCATTTGGGCTTTCAGACTGTGGAGGAAGTTCTTAATCATGGAAGCTGCCGATGCAGCAAGTTACAAGGTGATGGTCATCCCACTAGTCTCTGCTGAAAGGAAGATCACCAGTGCAGCAGATAGTGACTACCTGCCCACAACCACCTCGAGTAAGTACGGTGTAAGCAGACTCCAGGCTACAGTGGCCATACCCCACACATTGGAGACAGCAAGGATTGCCTACAAAGTAGCATATTTACTTGTCACCCTCCACCCAGGCACTCCTACTAGTCATCTTCCTGGCTCACAACCAAGCCTCCCCATCAACCTACCCATCTAGTGGGGAACCAAAGAGCACTTCTGGGTTTCCTCTAGTAGTACAGCCACAGTTCCTTGGGAGACCCCATCAGGAGCCTCTTTTTGCACTGAATAAGAACAAAAAGTGAATTCAATTTCTTCCTCCCAGTGCTGGGAAATAGAGAAAATAAGGAAATCCTTTGACAGATATCACTTGAGTGTCAGAGCCAAAAAATGTAAGTTACCCTGAGTAGGCAAGTTCACACTGAGTGCCCTGGAAGCTATGAAGTTTACAGTAACCATTATGAAGCTACAACCCAAGTTTCAATTTCTTTCATACCTTTCTATTGCTCTCAGTCCAGTTTTCATCCATTTTTGCGGTTGTGGTCAAATTTTTAGTCTGCAACTTATTTGCTGTGGTGTTCATTGGCTTCACAGGATGAGGTCTGAAACAAAAGCCGCACCTTGTTTAGGCAGTTCCTTAACATCTAGATATCCTATCACAAGCAAAGCATTCAACAGGTTTCTAAATCCAGTAAGACTGAATATGAGGGAAATTAATGAATTTCCTTATACACCTCAAGGTACGAGAAATTCAGTTCCAGGACAGAGTTCTACCTCCAGTTATAGTCTTCCATTGGGTGTGTGTACGTACATATGTACGTACGCGTGCACACACACACACTGTTCTGATGACTTATTTTTATTGCATTCAAAAAACAAACAAAAAAAGAAACAGTATCATGGTAACTGGAATCATCACATAACAGAAGTTGGTTACATGAGGTGCTTACACTATATTCATGAGTGCTTAGTTTTTGTTTGGTTGTGGGTTTGTTTTTGTTTTTAAACTATACACAAATTACTATAAGAGTTAGATTCTACATAATTTTCCCACATTATCTTCATTAGAAGTCTACATACCAAATATCCTCTTGGGCAGCAGATTTATTCCGTCTTCTCTAAATGGACTAATTCTGGCATAAGGCACACTAGATGCCTAGACATAATCTTGTGTTCTCTAGACCCATTTATAATGGCAATTTTAAAAAGTGGAAGTAAGTTACCCAACTGCGTTTCAATCAATTTCTGAACAGTAATTCCCTGCAGTTCCTACTGTGGAGCTCTACAATACGTGAGACAGATAAAGCAGTTCTGAGGCCAGCAGAGTTTCACAGGAAAAGACAGCTCCAATTTGCACCTCAGACTATAATGGGGTGCCAGTCAGTTGGAGCTGTGAACAGCTCTGGACGTCCAAAAGCATGTTGATCATCTGGGAGTCAGGCCTATTAGTCACATGAAGTAAGTCTGTCTGTAGTACATTTTAATACTTAGAAATCTTTACTCTACTAGTTAAGGGAACAACACAGTTCTCAGTACTGCCTTTGATTGTATTTCCTCATTTCTGAAAAGCTAGAGATCACAATGCAGTTTACCAAATCCAGCTGTTGACACCGGAATATCTGTAGTATTAAAGTAGCATTATTCAAAAAGCATAAATCCATATCTGACCAATGAGTTCCCTAATATAAACAACTTGCCATAAATGACAGAAGTCTTGTGACTTCTAGTCTTGTGCAGTTAGATCTGCACAAAGCATTGCCACCGCTCACTCTAAGTTTTTGGGTGCACAGTTCTGTTTGGTGCAATCACTGATTTTTTGCTAATCAAAGTTTTGGTGGTCTTACACTGGTATGGTATAGGACTCAGACAGGGTCCAAAAGTCAGACCAAGTTCAGATTGTATGAAATCCCATCAAAATGAAAAAACTATTGTGATATTTCTGCAGCAGAAAAAATGATGTCTTGTACAACACAGACATTTTCTACGAATTTCCCCATATTCTCACCTGTGCTTAACAGACACACTTCCACCACTCTGCTGTGTTTGATTGGGAAGTGTCTCAGAGGGTGAAACCCATGCCTGAAGCACCTTCTTCTTGCCAGCATTTTCGACTTTATGATTGAAGCTCTCTGCTGGTGGCTTTTTCACTGATTCTGCTCTACTACTGTTGCAAGTGCCAGATTGGAGGGAACTAGAGGAAGGGGAGAGTTGGGAAGAACTGGAGAGGGAGGTAAAAGAAACAGACTTTTCAGAGGGCTCAAAAAAATCACTCTTCCTACTTTCCTTAATACTGCCAGATTCCTTTGGTTCCTGTTCCTCAACAACACATCCATGCTCACTAGGATAAGACAGCATATCTAAACCTGACTCACTAGTCTTGCTGCTTGCACTATGAATGTCTACTACTGAATTTAGTTTGGATGATTTAGAAGGGCCACCTTCTCCCTTCTGAAGCAATATACTTGCTCTATCAGTAGAGCTCATATCTGAACTGAGCTTTTCTTCCTCAGTGACAGACAATGAATCTACACACTGATTTTCAGTATTTGGAAAACTTCTATAAATTGCAGTCATTTCATTGTTCTTTTGATAGTTCTCTAGAAGCTCATCATCTGATCCTACTTCTGGAATAACTGGAAGGCCAACATGTGTTCGACTCTGATCTCCAGTAATTGGAATGGCAGACTTAAGGTCTGTTCCAGAGTCAAATAATGAATCATCATGACCATAAATTTTGTGTTTTAGGTGTCCATTATTGCTATCATCTCTGTCAAGATGATGTGTAGTTGACAGAGTGGCTGTTTTTAATAAGCTGTCACATGCTGGGTTTTCATGTGGGTTCATGGGATTCTCTCTATGAAACACAAATTCAGACTCAGACATTGTGCTGTCAGATGAAGTAAGCAGCTCTTCATCTTTCAGTCTACCAGTCAGAGAAACAGGTGCACGCTTATTTAGTTTTACAGCATTTCTTCGGATAGGCTTTGGCTTTGCAAATAGAGGACTGAGTTCAGTAACATCCTCTGACTTGTTAAGGTCCTTAGGGAGCAATGTGTGAACTCCTGGGGTGGGTTTTGGCAGCTCTACTTGAACTGAAGAGTCACTTTTGATGGCATGAGTTACCTTGGACTCTAATGTGAGCCCAAATTCTTCCATTTTGAGTGAATGCTTAATTTTCTTTCCACTACATAGTTCTTGCTCCTCGTTTAATTTGCTTTCAGCAGAAGATGGCTGTACCACAGCATTCCCAGGTGAAAGGCTATGATTAGACTTGGAGAGTGAAGTTAGTTCTTTGCTATCTTTCATCCAGGTTTCAGCACTTGTATTGCTGGTTTCAACATCACCCTGAACAGTGCTCTCATTGTTCCGAACAGAATTCCTACTTTCATCACAGAGTTTAGATGAAGGGTAGCACTCCATACCCAGCACAGAGGCAAACCCTTGTCTCTTTTCTATTACAGTTGGATCAGTGGTGAACATTTCTTCACGTTGATCAGGATGCCATCTCTCACGTGGCTCTTTGTCTAAAGCCTCAGCATGATTTCCGCTGGAATCAGTATTTTCCAACTCATCAAGATGAAAGGTCACCGATTTCTTAAAGCCTCTGTTATTTTTGTTATGCGGTGATACTATCTGTACCTCTTTGGCATCACATTGTTTCTTTGGCGTCTGCCCAACTCTTTCATACACAGGTAGAGGAGAAGACTCAGACAGTGACCCCAGAGAATTTGACACAGTATTTGTATCATTAGTCAAACTTTCATTTTGAGACTCCTCTGAAGAAACAAAAGCAGGATGCTCCGAATCAGCAAAGTTTATTACAAAGGAACAACTGCTTTTGCTAGAAACAGCAGAAGGAAGGGAGAAAGAGGGAGGATTAGTAAAGCTTTTGAGGTCTTGCACTTTTGATTCCTGTCCCAGTTTAGACACAAAAGGGTTATTGTCAATAGAATGAGTAGAAAGGAGATGAGAAGAAATATGCCCCAGAGTTGCAGGAGGATGGGGGAAATACAAGAGAGGACTAATGAAGCTTTTAGAGTCTTGTGCTTTGGATTCCTGTCCCCAGTCAGAAATGAAAGGATTATTGTCATTAGAACATTGTCCAGAAATGAGAGATGGAGGAAGAGGGCTACCAGAGTTTTGTGCTTTAAATTTTTGTCCCACTTTAGAAGTGAAAGGGTTATTGTCATTACTAGACTGATGTGCAGAAAGGAAAACAGGAAAGGAATCAGGCACAGAAGTAGGAAGCGTGGCTTCGGTTTCATCCTCTGAAGACACTCCCAATCTGTAAAAGGGACAAAAACTTGCGTGTCAGTTGCAGATGCAACATGTGAGAGAGAGAGACAAAGACAAGTTCTAAAGGTAGATTTCACAAAATTTGCAACATACTAATGATGTATAAGGAACTGCAAGGACTTAAGAGTTTAATGGACCAATAAAACAAGCTTGAAACATTTTATGTTTAAATATTTTCTATGCAATACCAATACTTGTGATGCAAAAAACTTATGTTGTAAAGTTTGCTACATGCAAATCAAAGTTTACTAGGGTGATGTCTACTTTTAAAGCAATTGTACATAATTTCTTTTGCATCCAAGACATAAGTACTAATAGCATAATAGCTTAAGATGTTTCATTTACACACAAGGCGTTTAAACATAAATGTAATTGAAGATCTAGTGTTAAAGACAGACAGCTCAGGACATTTGTTAGTAAGGCCACACTTCTTTCATATATGTAAGTCACAGAGCAGAATTTCTGAAAAAAGTCTCACATACAACCCCAGAATCTACTTCATGAAACTGAATGATGCCAAAAGCAGATGTGTTCCAAGATTTGCCATTCTTCAAGCCACAGCAAGAATTATAGTGGAGAGCAATAGGCTTGATTAAAGGTGATATTTCAGCCCTTCTACACACTTCCAAACTTAGTAAGGCAGGAGAATATTGTTAGTTTTTGTTATGGATTAATAGAACAACACGGAATAAATTACTTCATACTATCTGAAAAGATAACAGGCACGAAAAACCATTATGTTAGTGCATCGACACATATATGAAGTTAAATTGGTTAAGAATGGAAGTAAAAGTTAATATTTATACCAATAATCTTAATAAGTGTGTAACTGGTTAAACTTTCATCTAGTGGTAAAACACAAATGAGTCCCTCACAAGAGATGCTGTAAAGGGCAACAGTTACAGAAATGTTACCTTGTGGCAGGAAGTGGGCCAGTCTGGCCATATGTCTGCAGTGCTTTATATCAGAATCTGAAACTGAAATAAAACAAGACTAACCTGGGTTTGACAGCTTTGGTTTGGATTGTCCTTGCAGAGGCTGCAGACTTTTCTGGTTTCTGTTCATCCATAAGCGATTCATCAAAGGGGTTATGTGATTTCTTGTTTCTGGGGACATCTGCTGTGTTGCTGTTTTTCGGAGTACTTTCTTGGTTGTAGTCCTTAGGGATTTCAACAGGTTTTACGTCTTTTTCATTCTTCTTTTCTTCAAGAAGTTTGGCTTCTCTCTCCTTCAAAGTCATGTCAGACATGTTTTCTACATCATTGTTTTTCACTACTTCCTTTCTTCCTGTGACTAGAGACAATAAAGACTTCTTGTTCTCTTGTTTTTTGTCCTCTTTAGTTTCTTCTTTTGCAGTTTCTAAACTCAGTGAAGGACTATTTCCCAGTAAATCTCCACCGCTAAGCAGTTTGTATGATGGTAGGGTCATAGACTTAAAGGACTCCAGTGAGGGAGACCCAGATAAACCTCTGCTAGGAGACACTCTTCCTGTCTTTTCATGTTCGTTACTGGATTTGGAAGACAAGTTTTCTTCTGATTCAGAGGGCTGGTTTTTCCTGAATGTCTGAGGGGAAGAGGAAGGAGTGTTGTCCTTTGACATGGTTTCCTTTTTTGTTTCACTTTCCTTCTGATAAACATGATTACCATTGATGCACACATTGGATCGGGGTGTGAGATCATTTTTGGATTTAAGGCCACTGAATAAGGAGAGCCCGTCTTTCTTGGTGTTGCTGGAGGTTATCTCGTTTAGTTGCTTATTGTCTGCACTTGCTGTTCTCTTATGAGCCATGAGTACAGGAACATGTAGTGAGTTATCTTCAGCTTTGTTTCCAAAGGCCTCTGAAAAAAAATGAGACATTAAAGCTATGAAAAACATATTTCCTGGTGACAGTCAATATTACAGTGTAAAGTGCTGAAAGACTCAATGATTACTCATGACAATGGAAAAATTATGTTTAGAGATACAGAAAATTTATCTAAAGCAGGAATATCACCCTGTAGAGCAGTGGTCCCCAAACTTTTGTGGGTTGGGCCCACCCTACCCAGTCTGTGCCATGTCCCCCACAAAGCCAGGGGATGCGGACAAGGGAAAGGGAACCGAGGCTGGGACTGCAGCTGTGTGGGAGGGGAAAGGGGGGGGAAGGCCCCACAGGGCTGAGAGTGTGGGCAGGGCCAGGTGTGGGGCCAGGAACACAGCTGCGGGAAGGACCAGAGCATAGCTGGGGACAGGGAGGGGCTGCTGCCGCTTTCTTCCCGCCACCCCAGGCCCTGCTGCACCCCATCAAAAGTCCCGGGCCTCACAGTTTGGAAACCTCTGCTGTACAGGTGTTTGGGTTGTTTATGTTTTTGAGGTTTGTTTTTTTTCGGGGGGCGGGGGGATGGCATGGCATGTACGCAGGAGGCAATTTTCTATGACAGTCACACAGTAAGTGGCAGATCACAAGGAAGAAGTATTCTATTTCATCCAAAATGGCTCCAGCAATACAAAGAATGGTCTCAGACAAATTCTTCTTAAATTTTTTTCAATGGATCTGTGAACATACAGCTACAATAGTCCTGTTTTGTGGTGTTGGCCAGAAAACAAGAACTCTATTTCACAAAAAATTAAGGATTTGATATTTGGTCTCATTCTGCATTCAAAACAAACAACTTTTTTTTTTTTTTTTTGGAGTGCAAAGAGACGTGCACCCATACCAGCAGACTAGCCAAAAGCCTGGTAGCTATGGCACTCACCTAGGATGTCAGACACCCAGGTTCAAGACCCCACTCCGAATCAGGCAGAGCATTTCATCGGAAAATTCCCGGTCAGCTCTACTGTTTTAACAAAATGCATACAATAAAAGAAAATTGCATCTGATCACCCACCTACAAATGTACTACCAACAGTGCTTTAATGCTTATTTTAGCCAACATCTTCAAATACTTTGTCATTTTCTTTTTCATAAGAATAATGGGTGGAATCTTTGCTAATATTCTGTCAATAAATTGATCTACTGTATCAAAATCAAGCGCTCTTTTGAGCAAAGATTTAAGATAGTAATAAAGTATAATATTGTGAGAGGAAATACTCACTTTCTGAATTTGGAGGAAAGGACTTATCATCATCTTCCCCCCAATTTGACTGAAAGTCACCAGGTTTAAGCCTAACTTTCTCCGTCACTGGCTGAAAAGCAGGTAAAACTGACATGGACTGGGAGAGGGAGGTTTTCTGCAAACCAGGTTTAGAAAACAGGGTTTTGATCTTGGATTTTTTCTTTTCTTTCTCAGAGGACTCCTCTTCACTATCAGCTGGTGAGTGAGTTATGCTGGGAATGATGGCTGATGCTGTGTCAGGCAGTCCATTGGCCCGCTTTCCTTTGAGTTTGCCTTTCAGCTTGCCAAATGGAGACCGGGACTTGTCTTTCATGGATAAATCAAACATGCTGGCTGTCATGTTGCTCCTCATGAATTGAATATCCACCTCAATCTCTCCTCTCTCTTTTTCCTTCTTGCCTGGTTTGGAGTGAAGTGTATACCACCTGCAAAAGAAAGTCAAAATGTTACAGAAGCTTTGAAAACAAACTCTGGTTAATGCAAGCCACAGAAAAATATGGCAGAGGGAAAAAGGAGAAAACAGACTCCCTAGCTGGGAAAACTACTTCATGTTTAGACAAGGATCAGAGAGCTTACTGTGGGCAGAGGTGAGGTCATTTCCTTGGCATCCCTGCTAAAATAACTTTTTTCATGTACCATGATTTAACTGGCATCAGAGACTTGGTGGGATAAGGCCCATGACAGGAATATAGGTATAGCAGGAGTGGCACAGCTTCTTCAGGAAGGACTGGCAGGGTAAAAGGGGAGGAGGTGCTGCATTTCACATCAAGAATATATACACTTGTTCCAAGATCCAGACGGCGGTGAGGCAGACCCAGGGTGGATAAAAATCAATGATTTTGTTTTTAAAAAAAATTAGATTTTTTTATTTAAATTGGATTTTTTGGATAAAATGCTTTTTGAGGAAAAGCCTATCTAAAGAAAGTTTTAATTATGATACTTTATAGCTCAAAGATCTCTCATCATGGAATAGGGATTATAAATTCTAATTTTATAGTATGAGACATTATATTCATGTAATGTTTAAGAAAAATTTTGTAAATGAGTTCCAATAGTTCATGGATTAGGGACCCAATCTTATGTGGTTCCAGGCGCTTCTGAATAGATTTAGGCTAATCTTTTTAACTACCCAATGGGACTCAGTAGAAGATGCCATCAGAGCTGCTTAGTTTTGCAGTTCTCAAACTATGGATTCGTGTCTCCGGAGATAACATGCTTGTTAACAGCAAAAATGTTTTTAAATAAATTATATATAAGGCGAGAAATAGTTAAATAAAACAATTTAAATGTCTGTCTGGTAATGTTCTCCTCCTAATACAGCATGGCAGGAAAATCCTCCAAATATTAATGATTAACCTGTTGAACTGGAGATAGTTCACCTCCCAGTGACTTCATAAACATCTGCTTCAATTACCTTTGGTAAATGAAATAATCAATCATTCATTTTCTGATATACCTGTAAAACTAATCTGAAAAGTTTTCAAAATAAATCACTTTAAAAATGTGTAGTGTGTACCTTCTAAAAATGAAACCTTCATCTATCTCTGAGTTGTGAAGAATATATATTAAGGTTATAAAAACCAACAAGAATGCACATTTATGTAGAAATCCATGATTAAATCGAATCTTCCTGACTAGTAATTTAAATCAATTTGATTTAAATCAAATCCACCCTGGGCAGACCAGATGAAAGTTTCTGGGTAAAGACAAAAAGGGAGAAAAATAGGGATGATCTCACCGTAGAACTCTACTGCAGACCACCAAATCAGGAAGAGGAGGTGGAAGAGGCATTTCTAGAACAAACAAATATCCAAAACACAAGACCTGATAGTAATGGGGGAACTTTAGCTACCCAGACATCTATTGGAAAAGTAATCTGACAACACAAAATGTTCAATAAATTCTTGGAATATATTGGAGACAATTTATTGTTTCAGAAAGTGAAAGAAATAAACAGGGGGCAGCCCTTCTAGACTTGACTATGACCAATAGGTTGTGAATCTGCAGGTGGAAGGCAATCTGGGTGAAATGATCAATTTCATGATTCTAAGGAAAGGAAATAGTGAGCAGCAGAATAAGGACCATGGACTTCAAAAGAGAAGACTTTAAACTCAGAACTGGTAGGCAAGGTCCCATGGGGAAAAACAAAACAAAACTAAGGGATAAAGGAATTCCAGAGGGCCAACAGTTTCTCAAGGAGACAATATTAAAGCACTGATGAGAGTCATTAACTAAAATTAATTAAATGAGGAAGGGTAAAGTAACATTTCACTTTGGTTTCCCAAACTTTATACTTTGTTTCTGCGTCCTGAAACTTCCAGAGGTTAAAAGGAGAAGCAGGTATGCCAGAAAAGGCACCAGTGCAACAGAACGAACTGTAGAGATTCAGTTACACACTTACACCTGAAATAGTTCAGTTATGGCACTCTCCATACTCCCCCATACCTTTCTTTCCAAGTCTCTGTTCAGTAAGTATTTCAATACTTTTCAAATATAGAAGCTCCTGAACAACAGAGGGAAAACGCCTATAATTTCCTCTTCGGAATCAAGCATCTTATTGTTGGATGTTTCTATTTACTTTAGTCTGTTAATACAATACTGATTCAGAATCAAGGTACCAAAAGCAAGATTCTTTAGAGACAGGACTTCTGCACTTATATTTTGAACCCTTTATCTGTTTCTGAAATTACAGTTTTAAACACTGCAGGCTCTTTATGTTAGACTATTAAACTTGTTCAATTACCAGGCAAGGTGTACTACTTGATGACATTTCAATCTTGTTGGCACAAAGAGTAGACTAACATGGCTGCAACTCTGAAACTAGGTATTTACTGGCATCATGCACCATGCATAGTTTCTTGCCAATCACTAGGAGCTGTATATCTGCTGACCCCTCAGAACTGACAGGTTTCAGAGTAGCAGCCGTGTTAGTCTGTATCCGCAAAAAGAACAGGAGGACTTGTGGCACCTTAGAGACTAACAAATTTATTACAGCATAAGCTTTCGCGAGCTACAGCCCACTTCATCGGATGCATAGAATGGAACATATAGTAAGAAGATTATATATATATATACATACACACACACACACACACACACACACAGAGAAGGTGGAAGTTGCCATACAAACTATAAGAGGAAAGGAGCTGGGATTTTCCCTTACAGCTTAACTACTAAATTAAAGCAAACTAATAGAAGTACTCTATCACAAGAGGAATGAAAAGCATGAAACATGAAAATGCCTTACTGCCCGTTTTTGCATGGCTACACATTGGGGATGAACAGAAATAATGTTGGTTTCAAAACTATTTCGGATAGTTGACCCTAAAATGAGTTTCCACTTTCAGACAAACATCAAAAGCTCTCCTGAAGAAATGCATTCAAGAGAAAGGGGTGATAAAACTTGAGTTCAAGTTTTATTAAAGCAATTGTCTTCCAAGTGTCAGCCTAGGACTAACAGCCAAATTACAAAATCCCTAAAATGAAACCTACACTGGAAATGTCGACCGTTCTCATTGGAGTATCAGAGAATGTGAGTTGAATAAGTTCCACTCATCAAACCTTAGACAATAAAGTATAAAAATGAATATATTTTGCATTTAAATGTAAAAAGCCACTGGCCATTCTTGTGACTTAAAAGTGTGTTTAATTCAAGGAATGTTCTTACGTATTTTCTGGCTCCAAATGTATATCAGTGAGCTTATCCTGTAAATTTTGCATAGCCCTTTTAATAAAATGGTCCCAGTTGAATGTTTTCAAACAAAAAAGCTTTAAATATTCAAGGAATGCAACTTTTATTAACTTAAGTACACAATCTCTGCAATATTGTGCAACAAACTGTAGGCACCTTCCCCACAGACTAATTAGCGAACAATGTGCATGTCAGCCGTCAGTGCCAAGTTTGTATATATTCTGCATACTGTAACTAAGGCTACATCTACAGTAGCATTTTTGCTGGTTAGGGGCATTAAACAAAACAAACCACCCTGACGAAAGCAGCATTGTGGACAGCGCTATGTCGGTGGGAAACGCTCTCCTGCTGACATAGCTACTGCCGCTCATTAGGGGTGATTTGATTATGCCAACCAGAGAGCTCTCTCTCTCCCAGCCAGCACAGAGCAATGGCACAGGAGGCCGTACAGTGGCACCATGGCAGCAGTAAAGTCATGCTGCTGTAAGGTCCATAGTGTAGACATAGCCTAAGTGGGAGGGTTAGAAGAAAAACTTCAAATGAAAATAGTGGGTTATTTTATTATAGCCTCTTCAACAAAATTTAAAGTAAATCCAATAGCCAACAGCCCAATGACAAGGAAGTTTCAATGCATGAAACAAGATATGAAAACAGTTATTGACAAAACTACCTTTTCCAAGAGGCATTACTAGGTTTTTCCTTAATTTTCTTCAGATCTTTGGATAAAAGCAAACCTGGAAGAATCGTACACCACTAGTGGAGTAAGTTTCCTGCATACTGAACCTGGATGGCTGAAGAGCTTTTAAAGTCCAAAATAATAAATATTTAAAACTTGACACGTTTCCTATGATAGGCTATAAACATCTGCCATATGCCATCTTTTCCAATGCATTTTAAAAAAACAGTTAAATATCTAATGAAAAATGTGTGTTTGAGAGCTCTTCGACACAACAGAGCGCTACACAGCTTTGTCAAGAACCAATGAGTGTTTGCTTATGGGCCAAGTTGGTGCTAATGCTCCTGTAAGCCTGATTTCACCCCATAATCATTTTAAAAAAAATTAGTCCCTGGAAGAAAACTAACTCCACATTAAACCCAGCATTCATGGCTGTGAGTCCTTTAGGAGGAGGCTTTACATGGGCATAATCAATTTACAAGAAGCCAGTGCTGCCAAATCTATCACTTCTGTGAAGGTAAAGATCAAACTTGCCCTCGTGAGATTACCTAGCTGATCTACCCCAGTGAGTTAAAATAGCTCATTGACAAGCATTAGTCTATAATATGGTTAGAGTGTATGTTAGCCTCACACTGTTATTCCATTAAGAATAGTCTCACAGTAGAAACCAGAATCTTGCTAATTTCAGAGCAGCCAAGAGCATTTACATTAAAACAGCAAATACGAAAAAGCAATGTTGATAGCTGTACAAAGCTAGCAGGAAAAATCTTTAACTTCATACAATTTCTATTGCACAGTTAATGGAAACCAACACTTTACTGAATTAGCTACTATTCCAGGAAATTATATCCTTCAAGGGTATTTATTTATTAAGAACAAGAGTGTTTATGACTTGCATTGTACAGTACTTTCATTCTTCACCTAAACAAGAGGCCTTTACAAACTTGCTAAATATTCTTGGGTGACTTCACTGTTCTCAGTGTGAACTGTTACTGTTTCTTTTTAAAGATTTATATACAAAAAACAAGTGTATCTCAAAACAGAAGTAAACACTGAAAACTTCCCTCTAACCCATATCCTACTCCAAGCCATTACTGCCTCCACAATAGAAAAAAGGTTAAAAAATGGACATTGACTAACCTATAAAACGCAATCCTAGTCTCCTCCAGATATGACTAGCAAAAGACTGACCCCAAAACTGAATCAATAAGACAGTTTCATCTTTTCAAAGGAAAAGGATTTTTTTTTTGGTAACACAAGTAGTCAGACTTTGCTACAGGTAACCAACACAGCTTCTGTGAACATGCTATTCTGACTCATGTATATGTACAACAGCACCAGCGAACTTAAGTTTGTCTGTACTGAAATACTTGCACAGGAGCTTTAGAAAAGACTGTGCTATCAAGACTCAACTACAGTTTTAATTAAAAAAAAAGTCTTAAAGATTATCTACTTAGATGACCTTGTCAATGATTTCCTCCTCAAAGGAATGTAGATACAATCCTTTAAAAAAATCCCTTTATTTGAATTACCATACACCGATGGTCATTAGTTCAGGCCTCATACTTCAAGACAAACAAAACAAGTAGTTTTCCTAGGGGGCTATGCTATAACAAGTTAGCCCCCTAAGCAAACTACATTTAATTAAACTGTGATCTTGAATGACTTATTCAATTAATTTGTACATTTGTTTTTAAAGCTGATTGACAGTTATGGTTATTATAAGTTTAAGTATTGTTAGGGTTTTCAAAGCTTCTGTATACATTTTTATGAATCCAAATAAAACAATATATATTTAAAATTACTATACTTTGCGTGAGGACAAAACTATCCCTTCATGCTGAAAACAACAAGAACAGGTATAGCTGGTATAGTTAAAAAATAAGACAAAGCCTGCTAAAATAGATTCCCATTGATTGTATTTTTTATCATAAAGTTGTACTTTCCTGCACTAGAAGTTTATATGCAAGTTCATATTTTTCATTGGAAAGTTTTATTTTCACTAGTATGAAACATATAGAGAAGAGAACTGTCAAACTAATCTTGAAGTCAGCTTATTACTAATGTCATTTCCTTCCCAGTAGCAGAAGGGTACAGTAGTGCAGCAAGTGAAGATCTCAAACTCATTTGACTAGATCTTTCTGTTGTAGTGCAAATATTATTCGTATGTAAATAAGTTTTCAGTTGAGAACAACAACTATGGTAATAAACACGCCTTTTAGCTCACCTTTAATATGCCTGACCCTACTAAAAACACTTCCAATAAGTCAGTGCATAGTTCTTAATACAGCTTGCAAAATCAGAAGCAAATAATCTCTTTGAAGCAATGATGCCTTAAGAGTAGTATAATATTAAAGACATCCAGAGTGTATAAAACCAAAGACACTAAAATCAGAACATAAACTCCACCTTTCAAATACATATAATTTAATAAGCACACACCTAAAACACACTAACATTAAAAAACTTAAATCTTCACTCCTGTTGTAAACTCCAGTGTTCATCCTCCCATTTCCCCTCCTGCAGTTATTTTTATAAAAGGATATGATCCAACCCATAGGGTCCAAACTGTGTTGGGCGCTCAAAATAAAAGGGACACAGAGACGCTGTTTCCGCTTGCAAGGAAAGGAAATTAACTGTAAACACACTAATGTATACATTGTTTTGCAGTAAGGTGTTTAATAGCATAATTTGACTCACAGAATCTTCCTTGCCAGTGATAATGCACAAAAAAGAACCTGTCTGATTCTGCAGGACTAGGAGTCAGAAAAATATCCTCCCATTTGTAAACTGAGAATATCTGATGAAAAGTACTTGAAACTGAATAGCAAATCCCAGAATGCCATTTAAAAAAAAAAATCATTCTCCTTCAAACAATCCTACATTTTTGTCATTTCCTGAATTGACCTATTGTGCTCCCAAAGCTTTAAGTTAAAAAAAAAAAAAAAAAGTTTTTCTAACCCTCATGGAAGAAACATTACACACAAAACAACAAGCAGAGTGATACTGTCCCAAAGTCTCCAGTAAAATAACTAAGATATGTAAATTGGTTCTATTCATCACAATGGCATGTTATTTTAGAAGCCTCATGATGACATCCAATTTAACTGTCAACATTATTTGTCTCAGAAACACCTGCTCAAGTGTTTATCCTGCAATCTGAAACTGCTTTCCACTCCCTCCTAGTTATCAACCACCTCATCTGTCTTTCACCCACTTGACAATCCACTTGCTTCCCCCCACCTTGACAACTTCTGCAATGCATGACCAATACAAGTTTCTCCTACTGAAAATTGAAAATGTGAGGACAATGCAGGCTACGTTACATTTACCAAAATTAATATCCTTGATGCTGTACTGGGTATATTCTCTCTCATTTATTTTATTAAAACTTTAAATTAAGCTGCCACAGAAACTAAGGACCTACCTGCAAAATTTAGATTAAGTTTGCCATGGAAATAATAGCAGCTTTGTCTACACAGGTTTCAGAGGGGCAGCGGTGTTAGTCCGTGTACACAAAAACAACGAGGAGTCCTTGTGGCACCTTCGAGACTAACACATTTATTTGGGCATACATTTGTTAGTCTCGAAGGTGCCACAAGGACTCCTCGTTGTTTTTGTCTACACAGAAACACACATTAAAACTTCAGCTGATTTACAGCTTCCCCACTTCTCAAATGAACTCCTTGTTATCACAGGTTTCAGAGTAACAGCCGTGTTAGTCTGTATTCACAAAAAGAAAAGGAGGACTTGCTACAGCTCACGAAAGCTCATGCTCAAATAAATGGGTTAGTCTCTAAGGCGCCACAAGTCCTCCTGTTCTTTTTGCGAATACAGACTAGCGCGGCTGTAACTTTGTCTACACACAAACACACATTAAAACTTCAGCTGATTGACAGCTTCCCCACTTCTCAAATGAACTCCTTGTTACCACAGGGCACTCCCTGGTTGCCAACCCAGCTTGATTCCATCCCACACACATCTGTGGGCGCTCCCTTTACTGTGGTAACGTGCTGACATGCGACGTGTTGCACCACGAAACTGATGCACCCCACCCGCGACCCAACGGTCCTGATCTACTGCGGGCTTTCCGAGACCAGGGAAGAGGGAACGGGCTTGAATGGCAGAGGCCCCCCTTCCTCCCACTGAAGCAAGAGAAACTGCCTGAGCCCAAGAGAGACCAACCGGGAGACAGGACAGACCACAAGCCCGAGCAACCCGCCGCTCGGCGGGGGCCCCGTGGGTGGCTTGGGCGAGCCTGGGCGAGCTCGCCTCGCCAGGGACCCCCCCCCGCGGAGCTCGGCTCAGCCTTGGAGCTTCCAGCCCGTTCCGCCCCAGCTAGGCAGCGGGGGGGGGCGGGAAACAACAAGCCCCCCCGGGACTCACCGGGTGCTGCGGCGGCCGCCCTCCTCCTGCAGCTCGGCCAGGCTGACCTCGGCCCGGCCCAGGAACTTGTCGAGGCCGAGCAGGGCGCGGTGGAGCACGGTGAGCTGCAGGGCCGGCTCGCCGCCGTGGCCGGGCCGGCGGGGCGGCAGCTCGAAGGTGGCCTCCTCCCGCCACACGGGCGCGCCCAGGCAGCGCTCCGCCACCGAGGTGGCGAACTTCTCCTTGCCCAGCGCCATCAGCGCGTAGGCGTCGCTGCCGCCGCCGCCGCCGGCCCCCTTGGCCTTGGGCCGCAGCCCCCGGGCCCGCAGCACCGTCACCTGCACATGGGTGGGGGCCCAGCGCGGCGCGGAGCCCGACAGCGACATCCCGACCCGCCGCCCGCCTGACGGGCACTGGCCCGGCCGGCGAGGGCTCGCCGCAAAGCTCGCGAGAGCCGGGGCTGGCTCGCGGGGCTGGAGGGGCGGGGCAGGGCGGCAGGTGCGCGGGGAGCGGGCGGGGCAAGGCTCCGTGAGGCGGGGGGAATGGGCGTGTCCAGCGGGAAGGGGGCGGGGCCAGGCGGGATCCGGAGTCGCGGCCTGGCTCGCGGCTTGTCTGCGCCGGCGCTAGTGTAGACAGTGCCCCGCCGCCGCCACACCAGGCACGCTAAAGCGCTGCCAGTGTAGACATGCCTCCCCGCTCAAACCCGCCCCCGCCAGCCGCCCCCAGCTGTCATTGTCTCTCTGCTCGCCTGGGTGGGTGCCGCGCCTGGCGCCAGGGGATGGCCCTGCCCAGCAGGGCCTGTGGCCCCACTGCCCCAGTCAGCAACGATAACCATAGGGACCCCTGTCCCGTTAGAACAGCCGCCCCGCAGCGGCCCCCTTCAAACAGCCGCCCCCCAAGAGCCCCCTTCAAACGGCCGCCCTCCAACTGCCCCCTTCAAACAGCCGCCCTCCAACTGCCCCCTTCAAACGGCCGCCCTCCACTGCCCCCTTCAATCAGCCGCCCCCCAACCACCCCCTTCAAACGGTCGCCCTCCACTGCCCCCTTCAAACAGCCACCCCCCAACTGCCCCCTTCAAACGGCCGCCCTCCAACTGCCCCCTTCAAACAGCCGCCCTCCAACCACCCCCTTCAAACGGCCGCCCTCCACTGCCCCCTTCAAACAGCCACCCCCCAACTGCCCCCTTCAAACGGCCGCCCTCCAACTGCCCCCTTCAATCAGCCGCCCCCCAACTGCCCCTTCAATCAGCCGCCCTCCAACTGCCCCCTTCAAACGGCCGCCCCCCAACTGCCCCCTTCAATCAGCCGCCCCCCAACTGCCCCGGCCATGTGAACAGCCACCCCCCAACTGCTCCCTTCAAATAGCCACTCTCCAAGTCAACCATCCTCCAACTGCCCCGGCCATATGAATAGCCACCCCACAACTGCCCCCTTCAATCCATTCCTATGGGAACAGCATCATGTCATAGAACAAGTGGCCAGGATATCCAGGGGAGAGGTGGTGGCATTTATTTGGCAGTATGTCTGGACAATCACATGTACAGTATTGTAACTTTGAGCTTTGTGATTATATCAGTCACAAACAGGTTCTCATGCTCAGCACGTCCTAATATGCTTTCTGATTGCTTAGTTTTATCCAAGAAAAAGCTGCAAATATAGGTGTGACGTATGAGATTGACAGGTTTCTATAAGCTTCTTTCCTTCAATATGTGCTTTTGTCTCTGCCCTTCCCCTTTTCAGTAATTGACAATTTTACACCAGGACGCCTTGTTCTTCATAGAGAAGAGAAGAATGAGAAGGTGGAGAAGGTGGTTTTGTTACATTCTGTAGTTTCGGTGTTTGGCTCATACCCGTGTAATGCTTTCAGGGTGTGGTGCTTTTTATGTGAGGAATGGATCAGACAGGTTACTCATTTACACAAGTGAGTACACAATGATCTCACCAGTTTCCTTAACATCAGTTCCCCAATAAGAACCCTCTGTAGTCACTCCTTGCACATGCTCACAGATAGAGTGCGCTGAGACTTGCACTGAGAAGATTAATAGAGTATTAAAAACAGGAACTTTACCTTTACTAAAAAAGAACAGGAGGACTTGTGCCACCTTAGAGACTAACCCATTTATTGGAGCATAAGCTTTCCTGAGCTACAGCTCACTTCATCGGATGCATCGGATGCTGTAGTGCATGAAAGCTTATGCTCCAATAAATGGGTTAGTCTCTAAGGTGCCACAAGTCCTCCTTTTCTTTTTGCAAATACAGACTAACACAGCTGCTACTCTGAAACCTACCTTTACTAAGGCTCCTGATGTTGCTAACGCCAATTCAGGAGTAAATGTTTAGAACATTTCCCTAATATAGACAAAGCTTCAGCTGCTCTCATGACTCTTGTGATATCACCATTTCATTGAGTCTCCATCGGGGCCTTCAGGATAGATATGACCCACATTACTCTGTAAAAAACAGCTTTTTGAGGGGAAAAGGCAATTCAGGAATTCTTGATACATCACAAAAATAAACAGCTCAGTCTAGTTGCAGCTCACCCTTAATTACTCATGTTAACACTTCCTGGAGATTCTCCTTCCCTTATCCTGGAACTTCTATCCTCAATGCTTGTGTTTACATTGCCATCCAAATCATTAGGCCTTCCAATAATTTTCCTTTGGGGACCTGTGTGACCAGTTAGAGAGGAATGCGAGGAGCCACTCCTAATGCAAATAGGCCTGTGACCCATGAGTCAAGTGTCGTGTTTTCCATGTGACACCAGACATAAATAGAATGCAGAACTGAAATCATAAACACACATTTGGAAAAAAATTAAATTTACCATCATAGCTGAGACCAAGTACGGAAGGGGTCAGCTTAATGCTGAATGCTGTAGCACTTTATAATCAAATGAATATGGGGTTATGGTAGCAAGTGTTTTACAACCTTAGCTATAGCAAATGCGATTAGACCCTTGCTACTTATATAGTTTATATTAGGTGGCCAATGTGTAATGACGCACAATATACAATTGACAATAGACAGTCACATATGTGAAGGCAGCAACCACGTGCTGTGCCAGATGATAAATTGCACAGCTATGTAACCTGAATTTATCACACCTTTGACAGCCTCACTGCCTTCTGCCCCCTAATCTCCTGACTCATTCCAACATTCCAAACACCCGAGCAGCATCAAACAGCCGCTATTTAAAAAACAAACAAAGTCAACCTACTGGAGAAATGGCTGCTCCTTTTCTCCCCAGATGTGGGATTTCTCCCCATATTTATACCAGCCCAAAAGCCCAGAGGAAAAGAGTTACTCTTGGGCCCATGACAGGTGCTTTATACATAAAAAAGTCAGTTTTAAAGTCCTTTATCTCATGGCCCGAGGAGGCTATAGGCAGGTGTTGTCTCATTGGAGAGACTAAATGCCCCAAGAGTGACTATGTGGGTGAAACCATACAATCACCACACTAGCGAATGAACTCAACAGGAAAGCGATCACTCTATATCTGACCTATCAGTCCTCATCTCAAAGGAAATCTATACGACACTTTCAAAAGATGAACCTGGGAGCTTAAATTCATAACTTTAGTAGATACTAAAAATCATGGACTGAATAGTGACACTGGATTTATGCTTATTACAACCATCTATAACCCACTAACAACACTATTCTCCTCCCCACTCCCACCCACCCCTTCCTTTCCTCCCTGTGACTGGAGGAATGAGCCACTTCGCCTTGAATGATGCCTTAAAATATGTCTTAACTACTTAAGTTAAACACTCTAACCCCAGCAGCAGCACAGAAGTAAGGATGGCAGTAAGGTGTTGGCATCCTTCTGCACTGCTGCCTTCAGAGCTGGGCCCTCAGTCAGCAGCCACCGCTCTCCGGCTGCCCAGCTCTGAAGCCAGCAGTGCAGAAGTATGGGTGGAATGGTGTGCTGTCACCACCCTTACTTCTGCCCTGCTGCTGGCGGGGTGCTGCCTTCAGAGCTGGGTGCCCAGCCAACAGCCGCCAATCTCCAGCCTCCCAGCTCAGAAGGCAGCACAAAAGTAAGGGTAGCAATACTGTGACCCCCTTAAAATAACCTGGTGACCCCCCCTGCAACTCCCTTTTGGGTCAGGACCCCCAATTTGAGAAATGCTGGTCTCCCCTGTGAAATCTGTATAGTATAGAGTAAAAGCACACAACACCAGATTTCACAGGGGGAGACCAGATTTCACGGTCCGTGACATGTTTTTCATGGCCATGAATTTGGTAGGGCCCTACACATGTGCCATATCTGATAGTGGGATGAAGATTTGGGACAAGCTGCTCAATTCATTCAAGGCTTCCCTTCTTGGAGTTGTGAGTTATGCACTCCATCCAAACTCACACTGATGAATCCTTTGTACCACATCAGCATGTAAACCGTGTGTGTGTGTGTGTGTGTGTATACACCCCAGCACACACATATGTACACGTACACCAATGAGCTGATCCCTTTAGAAAAGCTGCCTCTCAGTGTTCCAATTGGAGGAGCTGAGTGATGAGAACTTTGGGAAATATGATTCTATTTAAGGGCCTAAGTGGGAACTGTGCAATAATCTGGCCCCACATATGCCATTGTCCTAGTGTATTAATGACAAATTGTCTCCATGTTGTTGGAGGGGCTGCCATGGGGAATAAGCTGTGTGTGTTTTCTTCGGAGTTGCTGCAAACACTTGCAATATACAGTGCCATGCTTGAGGGCTCTCAGAGTGCTGACCGACTGCAATTAGACACCATTATCTAGAGCAGGGGTTCTCAAGCTTTTTCTTTCTGAGCTTCCCCCCCACACACACACACACGCACGCACATATGCTATAAAATCTCCACGGCCCACCTGTGCCACAACAATTGTTTTTCTGCATATAAAAGCCAGGGCTGGTGATAGGGGATAGCAAGCAGGGCAATTGCCCGGGGTCCCACACTACAGAGGGCTCCACAAAGTTAAATTGCTCAGGCTTTGGCTTCAGAACAGCACCCCGTTCTGCCATATGTGGTTCATATTAACTCCTTTGTTAAAAAATGTCGGAACTATTAGAATTTGATTTTTTTTGTTTGCTGTTGTTTTTTGTTTGATTGCTTATTTTTTTGCTTTAGGAACTGGCATGAGGTAAATGAAAAAATAACAAGCCTTTTCTTGTATCCTTCCTTTTTGCCCTCTCTTTCTGGGTTGTAGCAGCCAATTCTGTACCTGTGTACTTCAATAAATTCCAGATGTTCAGTAATCAGCTAATTGGAGGAAACAGATGTACAAATCATTGGCAGCAGAGGTCTTTTCCTTTTGACAGGGCTGCTCCTTGCTCAGTGGCTGTAATCTGGTTAATTTTGTAGTAATGTGATATAGTAATGGGATCTCAAAGGATGAAAGTGAAAATGCACTGAATTTCAGCAGAATAAATATTGGAAGACTGAATGACAAATGCAGGCAAAGACAGACTGAGGAAATGTACAATGAGGAAGAATGAGCAGCCAACTGCAGGACACGTAACGTAGTAATGCATATAGCAGAGGCTGTAAAAATGAGGCCTGTGATGTTGTACCAAGAAGCACAATGCTAAAGAAGAGCCATGTGCAGGCAACCAAGTATAAAACAGCTGGACCAAGCAGGGCAGAGGAGGACATGAAAGACTGCAGGGTAGGAAAGTGTTAAAGACAAGAAAAGCTGATGAAGGAACAGGAGATTTCTCCTTAGGCTGCAATAAGATATAAGGCTTTCCTCAGCACACTGGATCCCATCAACCCCCATAGGAGTCAATAGGAATTTTCCATTTATTATCATGGGTGCTGGATCAGGGCAAGAGACAGCCCAGGAGGAGTTAGTGGCCCAAGAGGCAAGCAGACACCATTGAAGCCTGAGAGCAGGAGAAGGTATGAAGATGAGCAGCATCAAGCCAGAGTCTCTGATCAGGAAATCAGAAAGTCTGAAGAACTCTCTAGAAAATGAGGAGCTCTGTCCCAGAATGTGCAAGGGTTTAAGGAACCATGTGCTGTGGGGTGAAGCAGGTTAATTTAACACCAATATTAGTGAGGAAGGAAAGATAATTCTGTGGTTGAGGAACTGGATTGGGACTCAGGACATCAGTTCCTGGCTCTGCCACAGACTCCCTGTGTGACCCTGGACATGTGAATTGCTCTCTCTGGGCCTCAGTTCCTCATCTGTAATATGCGGATAATAATCCTTCCTTTCTCTCCCACATTATCTTGACTTTTTAGCCTGTAAGCTCTTTGGGGCAGGGACTGTCTCTTACTATGTGTCTATTCAGTACCCAGCACTATTGGTTGGGGCCTATCGGTGCTACCATAATATAAATTATAACAATGATAAGAAAGGGAAGGTCTTAACGAGGGTCCAGGAAACTACAACACTTGTGCTGCTCCCCGTCCCACTTTTGATAAAAGGATGAATCAATCAGACTTTAACTTCCAGGGGTATCTTCCGTGTCTGCTATACCACACCGTGCATACCGGGAACAATACAGGCAATATTCCATGGAAAAGACAATACAGCCCTAGGCTATAGTATCTTGTCTGGGTAAGATCCACAGGGCGGGCAGGGATGATGTGAATGCCTCCTGGCCTTGAGCACCCATACCTGCCCACACCTCCTCCTTACTTACCCGGGAACCATGGAGTATCTGGAGGGAGTTGAGGGGATCAGGCAGCTCCTCTTTCTGTGTGAGGGGGAGAAATCCATGTGCACATGGTCTGTCTGTCTCTCTAGGTAGATGTATAGCCCCTGTCGACTCTGAGTTTTTAGGGGCGGTCCCCTGCATGCACAGATCGGGTGTGGAATCCCCCTCCTCCGCCTTGTCTTTGGTTATAGATATTTCTTCCCAGATACATTAGCATACAGTTTACAAGCTGAATCTCACTTTGTCATTGTGTGCCCATATTTTCAAACTCTCTGGGACCTTTTGGATTATTTTTGTGTCTTTACCAGCATTTGCAACTTCTTTCAATTTGACAACGTATGTGAATTTTCCCACCATGCAGGAAGTTTATGTTCTCCTTCAGATCATGAATGATCAGATTTCATATTCAAAGTAACAAACAGAATGGCAAAGAAACCCTCACGGTCTCCTTGGGATTTAGAAAAGGAGCAGAGTACAGCAGCACAAAGGCTGATGTCCCAGGTGGGAGAGTAGGATTTAGGGGTGTGAGTGCCTAATTAACGGGCTTTCAAGAGACTTTCTGAGTGAAATTCACCCAATGCAAAGGGCCAGTTCAAGGTTTATGCACCATTTTCACAGGTTTAAGTGGTGTATAGGCCTCATGATGGGCCTTCTGGACAGGAGTAAATTTCATCTCCTATGCACCTGAGGAAGGATTGAGGGAAATTTGGAAGAGCTGCAGGGATCAGTAGGCCTGATATTGTTTGCTTTATACAGTGCATAGTTAGCTGGAACATGAAATGCACAAGGCAATTGATGCGAAAGTAAGGAAAGCAGTGGTCAGTACAAATGAGGAGGGGCCTCACAGGTCCAAATGGCCTACCCACTAGAGACACCATCTTAGGTGCAAAGAGAGATGTTCATGCATTCCAAACACGGAGCTGCAGCAGGATCTGGAGAGATTTGATGCAGGATAAAGCTCTAAACCCTGCAGTAAACAAAGCTTAACAGTGGGAGGAAAAAAAGCAAGTGGATTTCTGGGCAATGGTTCTAGCAGAGCACAACAATAACCTAGTGATGGAGCCACAGGTGAAATACTAGTACGGTATGTGAGCAGTCCCTCCAGGCTGGGCGGCGATTTAGTTGCTGTTGAGGTTGGCAGTAACGAGGTAATATGCTTCAACACAGGTGTGGATAAGACCTCCGCTTTATAGTACTTCATGTGGAAAACCCAGGGGTGCTTTAAGAGCTGCTGAAATAGAGAAGCTGCAATATGGAGAAAGGCTCCGGAAGGCAATATGTGACGCACAGCAAAGGGCCTTTTTTATCCCCGGGCTCCCCAGCACTGGCTGCCTAGATTTTTCTGGGAGAGAGAGAGAGAGCTGCAGCTGCCCCGATTTTGCCCAGCATGCTTTCAGCACTGAGCAGCCCAGCCACCCTCCTGCCTAGATTGCTAATGCTCTCACTGGGGAGTGAAAGGTATTCAAAACCCCACCAAACAGGCACCCCAGCGTGACAGGCTGTGCAATGAGGGGGCAAAGAGAGAGCTCTCCAAAATCAAACCGCAGCTCAGGAAGTGCTGGTACCTTCGGAAGGAAATCCACTTTGTGTGCCCACTGAGTCTGAATGAGTCATGAAAACAACGAGGAGTCCGGTGGCACCTTAAAGACTAACAGATTTATTTGGGCATAAGCTTTTGTGAGTAAAAATCTCGCTTCTTCAGATGAATGGAGATGACTCCTCGTTGTTTTTGTGAATACAGACTAACACAGCTGCCCCTCTGATAACGAGTCATGAGTTAAACTCCTCTACCAGGCAATCAGAGCAGTGTTTACAAGAGATCATTGAGATAAGGACATACACAGGGGTTTTAGCTATACATTCGTGTAGGGACCAGAGAAGAAAAACTGAACATGCACAAGAAAATCTGTGATGGTCAGTGAGGGCAGAGGGATGGGGAGCAGAAATGCCCATGTGCCCCTTGTTGAGGGAAACAGGCGGAGCATGGGGTTGCTGTGGCACTGGGGGGAGGAAGCTCTTTTCCCTCCTGCAACTATGTCAGTCACTTTCGAGCTCAGGAACTAAGAAAGCCCATGGCGGCTCCCTATCTATCACTGGAATTTATTAAGCAACAAAATGAGTTTCAAGAGGGAGTGATTGCTTTGATGCTCTGTCAGATTCTCCTCCTCCCCATCCTGTTTTCTGCAAAGATTTGGAGAAGAAAGGGAGAAAGTGGGCCAGATTCTGCCAGGTGGCAAGCCCCTCGTGAGAGGTGCTGAGCACCCTCGCTTGATGTAAGTGGGAGCTGAAGGTGCTCAGCACCACTCAAGAGGCCAGCAGCACCTCATAGGATGGGGCCTAGGGAGAGCTGAGTGGGACCCTCTCCTGCTAAGCTCTGGAGATGGGCTCCAGCATTTCCTGCTTCCTGATAAAAGAGGCACATTCCTCTTTTCCGAGGCTGCGGTTCCTCTGGCACTTGTTCCCTTTTAAGAATAAATTCCCTTCTCCCCCCTCGAGACTGTTTAAAATACATCCCAAGGGGAATGACTGGCTTTTAGAAGTTACTCTGACATTTTCAAGCAAAATGATTCATTGATGCATTTTTAAACAATTCTTTGCCAAATAAAGAGCCGCACTGAATTCTCCACAAAGAACTCGGCTCTTCTCCATTCTCTGCTGCTCAGACTTAGAATTTCTTTGGCTTTCTTTTCCTCCCTCCCTCCTCTTTCTTCTGCTTCCTCCTCCTCTTCATAAATGGGAAATGAAATATGTGAGAAACACATGGATTCTGCTTAGGGTGACCAGATGTCTTGATTTTACAGGGACAGTCCCAATTTTTGGGTCTTTTTCTTATATCGGCTCCTATTACCCTCCACCCCTGTCCCAATTTTTCACATTTGCTGTCTGGGCACCCTAATTCTGCTGCATCCTTGCCAGTATCCTACAGGCTGGCACAAGCCTGAAGGAATTTGGTCTGCCCAAATCGTGACTGACACTGAGATCCATGGTGGCATCTTGTCAGGGTCCTATGGGCCACATCAACTCTGCATATGTTTTTATCCAATCAAAATAGATGCATACAGCACAGCCACCACATCGGCTTGCCTTTGTCACATCACAACTGTAGAAATCTGCAACTGATCTCCCCAGACTTCCCCCTGAAGTTACACAGAGTGGGGCAACAAAGGGTCGCATTTGGAACCCTACAGAAGACACTCCGGGCAGTGCACCTCAGGGTGCTGCTACTGAGCGCCCACTGGGCCTGGCATTGCAGGGGCTAAAGTGGAGTCCCTCAACAGGGAGCTCTCTGTGGCCAGTGTATGTCTTTTATGGGTGGTAGGTGATTAGCTGTTAGGTAGCTGGGTGACAGTGCTCTTTGGCTGGGTGACATAAGCGTCAGCCTGCTGCATCCCTTTTTCAGAGGGGATTATCAGAGCTGATTCCAGAAAGGAGAGAGGCCACACCAGAAAATCACAAAATCCCCATGGTACCGATGTACCTCCCTGCCCCAAAATCCCACAGCTGCACTAAGTGCTGGAGAGGGGCAATGCGGTGAAGTAGTGAAACCCTTTCCAGGCCGGCCTCTGAATGTGGCTAGGAGCAGAGAGAAGGTGGGCAGGTGGGAAATCCGGGTCAGGGACCTGCTAAATCTCACTGGGCCCTGGGCCAAAGGGACAGGAAGAGGAGGGGGAAAGAGTGAGAAAGAAATGGAACAGTGATTACATAAGAGGCTTTTCACACACACACACACACACACCATCTCCTTCCTCACTCATTGCATAGACATTTAGCTGGAAACTCATTTCCCCAATGTAACCCTCCTGTGAGCTAGGGCAGACTTATTAGCCACATCTGAGGCCCAGAGAGGTTCAGTGACTAGGCCAAGGCCACACAGCAGCAAAGGTGGGAACAGAACCCAGGAGTCCTAACTGTTAGTCCTGTTCTATAGCCATTGGGAAACATCGTCCCCCATATCCAGATCCACTGATGTCTGGATGAAAACAACCCTCTCTTTGAAGGAGTGGTCATGAGAAAAAAGAATCTCAAGTCTCTGGCCCTGCTTTATTAGGCATCAAACACATCTGCTCAGCGAACAGCAGGTGAGGGATGAAATCATTCGAATCATGTCAGTTACACATCACTAGGATCTCACTCACTGCAGTTCTGTTCCCAGCAGGCATCAGGGCTGCAGCTTCTGCACTTTGGAAAAGAAAATCGCCTCTAAGCTCAGTGTTTGAGAGAGGAATCTTGAAGTAGTTATTCCTTTATATTTATTGTAGTATTACAGATTCCAGCCAACAAACCTCATTCTGAGATATGCAAGAAAGAGTTTTGTATTAGACACAGGAATGCTTTGACAAAGTTACATTGCAACCCCAAACACTCGTGCATATACTTCACTGTCCCAAGCTTCTGTTTGACTTAAGCAGCCCCTCCCATGGCCAACCAAATCATTCTTCTGTTGAAAGAAAGAAAGAAAGAAAGAAAGAAAGAAAGAAAGAAAGAAAGAAAGAAAGAAAGAAAGAAAGAAAGAAAGAAAGAAAGAAAGAAAGAAAGAAAGAAAGAAAGAAAGAAAGAAAGAAAGAAAGAAAGAAAGAGGAAACTATGCACAATAAGTCAGTCTTTCACCCTGACTGAATGGAGGAGCAGTTCAATTCCTATTTAACTTAATCAGGAGAGGTGGGGGTTGTGCACCAATATATGCAGGGCTGAATATGGTGCAGTATTTGTTCACATATACCCACCCTCCCATCACCATTAGACACAAATCCACTTTTCCCCAGGCTATTGCCCTGAAGTCATGCTGCTTTGTGCTGTGATGGTATCATATCCAACATGGCAAGCAGGCTGTACAAACATAGGAAGTGCCAGACCGGACCAGACCTGAGATCCAACTAGTTCACAATCTTGTCTGCCACAGTGGACAATACTAGAAGGTTCTGAGGAAAGTGTAAAGCCCCACAATGGACAGTTATGTAGTACAGTGCCCCTGGGAAAATGTCTTCCTGACCCTCTGCAGTTAGTGCTTGGCTTACGCATGACGGTGTATATCCCTTTGATATTTTGGTCCTGTCTAGTGTTCTGGGTATCCTTATTCTGAAATCTGCTATAGTCTGTACTTCAAAGATGCCTTATGATGGTGTGTTCCCCAGGCTGATCGTGCTTTGGGTAAAAAAGCACTCTGGTTCTTAAAGTTCAGTTCTTGGATGGGTGACATCTGGGGACCATGCAGATGTGTGAGATACCCTGTGCTCTTTCCTCTGAGCCAGTACTGAGCTTCATCACGTTCTAAAGGACATGACGGTGCTGGAGCAGATGAGCAGAAACCCGAGGACCCCATGATTTGCACACATCAAAGACCTGGTGGCACTTTTTGCAAGAGCTGGGGCATATTGTAATTCTGTAATTTAAAATCCCAAACTCCCATTGCAATTGCGGTGGAATACAGCATCATTCACTTCACGTCCCAGAACTCTCGTGCAATATGGTTGGCTGCTGTTAAACTCGTAAATAGTCACAGCCTTCCACCTGCGAGGAGCCTGCATTTCAGGAGGTGGGTGTGCTGATTCTTGTGTGTCTCAGTTTGGGATGCAAAGAGTGAGAGAAATGCGAGACCATCAGAAAGCAGAGAACCCAGATTCCGGGTTTCAGAGCATCACGCTCACGGCTACGCAGTTATTGGTGGGGATGATTTTCTGCTTGAAGGTGAACATCTTCTTCAGCTCGCTGCGGAAGCGGTCATGCAGCCAGGCGTAGAGGAAGGGGTTGCAGCAGGAGGAGCTCATGGCGAACCAGTGGCAGAGCAGCTGGATGAGCAGGAAGTAGTGCTTGTTGATGAGATTGATGTCTATGTCACGAATGATGTTGAAGACATGGATGGGGAGCCAGCAGATCCCAAAGGCAGCCACCACCAGCACGATGAGGCGGAAGATCTTCCTCTTCCTCACCCGGTCAAACTCTGCCTGGCTTTGCGTTGGGTGACCGGGCACCACGCGGTTCTTCAGCTTGACTGTGATGCAGATGTACGCGAGGGAGACAGCTGAGAGGGGCAGGATGTAGGTGATGATCAGGGTGCTGTAGGCATAGGCCAGGCGCTCCTTCTCCTTCTCCATCCAGAACTCCTCACAGATGGCAAATCCTTCCTTCTGGAACTCCACATGATATGTGTGGGCGATGGCGGGGGCCACCAACGTGCAGGACAGCAACCAGATTCCACCCACCACATACACACAGGTGGTGACCGAGATGCGCTTCTTCAGTGGGTGCACCGTGGCATAGTACCTGGAAAGAGAGGGAGAGGGAATGAGCGTGGTGAGTCACAGCTCCCACTGCCGCTTTCTCCTGAATGGCATTATCCCTATAGCTCATATATCTCACCAGTCATGGCATGTTTCCGGCGTGTGTGCACGTATCAAGACCCAAATAAGGCCTCAGCGATGTATAGGAACTTAGCAGCTCACCCTGAGGGGTCATGAGGGGTCCTCCTGACTGAGCTGGGGGCGGAATCAAGCTGAGCTCACATTGCTCTTTGAAGATCTTATTGTTTGCTCTGAACCTGGCAGACGTTGAAACTAGCATTTGGGTCCATGGGTAGAGGAGGGTGGAGCAGGAGCAGTAAACAAATGCTCCAGTGACCAACTGCATGGAGAGAGTGGTCACTACCAGCCACACATCCCCCTGCCATGGTCCCAGAGGGTGACTCATCCACAGTGATGTATACTGAGTAACGTAGTTACCTACATTAGCCGCTAGAGACC
The DNA here is from genome assembly GCF_965140285.1 of Lepidochelys kempii. Classification (NCBI taxonomy): domain Eukaryota; kingdom Metazoa; phylum Chordata; order Testudines; family Cheloniidae; genus Lepidochelys; species Lepidochelys kempii. The sequence continues at coordinate 2,428,671 of NC_136405.1, read as the reverse complement.
ATTTTACATTAACGTGCACACGTTCTGCTGCTGTCCTTGTGTTCATGTATTTACAACAGTGGAGATGCTGTTTTAACTGCACTCTCTCTCTGTCCCACCTTTGAAAGCTATAACTCTGCTCTTAATTTGCACCCAAGCCCCTGGTCCAGGTGTTTCAGGGTCAGTATGGGGTTGATGTTTCCCCTCAGAGGGCAAAGCCCTCTCCAAGCAGACAGCTAGTGCTATGCATCTCTGAAATCCTCTGGATACAGCTCAAGTGGGCCCCACATGGTGCCTAGGCCTTGGGCCGGCTCCACTGCACAGGATGGTGCGTCACCCACAATTAATGCACAGGGAGTCCATCTGTAAGAGAACAAAGAACGCTACCCCTACTGAACTGTGGAGTCACTGATGGAAAGATTTCATCCTCTGCTGGTGACTACTATAGAGGACCATCTTCCGGTGTATGATTTTAGAGGCACAGCTCCCATCATTGTTAATGAGTCCTGGGGCACTGTCCCACAAAGTTATGTCTACTGTATATTTGATCAGCTTCATCGACATTACCTGGGTTAGAGAAATGACAGAGGAAAAGGAAAGGCCAGTCAGTACAGGAGACAGGTATCAAAAGGTACAGAGATGCCCAGGTGGCTTCTCCTATTTACCTCATCCCGAGATACAAGAACAAACAGGCACTTGCTGAAACTAGAAGGTTAAAAATTAAAATACATTTTAAAAAGCATTAAGTTTCTCCACCGATGAAAGGCAAGAGTACTTAATGCATTCCCTAGTTAACCTTTGGAACTCACCATCTCAGTATATAACTGAGGTAAAGAGTGAGTGTGGTAAGAACAGCATCTGCCAGTACTTGCACTAGCTAAGGTAAAATTACAAGGACTATCAGCCAGGTTTCAGGGTCTAAACTGATCACTTGATGGTGTAATAAAGCCATTTCCTGCCATAATATATATATGTATATAGTACTGCTCAGTTGGGGAGAACTACATCTCCTGACGCATCCAGCACTGACAACCATCAGAGACAAGCTATCAGACTCAACGGGCTCTTGCTCTGTTCTAGTTCTACCTTCTGCAGTATGTGCCACTCGTTACAGTCCCTAAAGCGTCTGGTAGACCTTAATCGATAAAACTCCACAGAACCACGGGGAATCAGCAGCCGTCAGCCAAGCAGCAGCACGAGCAAATTCCAGGGCTGAGCACAAAAGCGACAAAAGAGGTTTCCCTTCAGTTCCAAAGCTGTCGTTTTCCAGTTAGTCAAACATTTAATGGCTGCTTTTTCTTATTTCATTAGCATTACATTTCGATTGCATTAAATTAAGCAAAGAGGCCTGACATGAGGTGCCAAATCTGCAGGAAATGACACCCTTCCAGTTCAGAAAAGCCTGAAGTCCCTAAGAGCTGTAATTATCCCAGCAGAAGCAAAGCAACAGAATTAACCCCTAGGAACAGCTTTTATTGTGGAAGAACGAAATAATAGCGGCTTTTCTTTTCCCCATCCTGAGGCCTTGTGTTAAACCGTAGGTGCCTTCAGTCGTCTCCAGAAATACCCGGCCCCTCAGAATGCTCCTGATCAACCACCCAGGCAGCCCTTTGTGTAAAGTGACTCTGAATCATACTTGGGAGCTCCAGGCAACATTTTTTAAAAGATTAAAATGAAAAAAAATCACCTAATTAATCTCTTTTCTCCTCCTTCACTAGATGCATTGTTTTCATTTCCTCGCTATTTCTTATGGTCAAAGACTTGTAAGAGCTGAGCCTCCTGCTAGCCATTTTAAGTGACTAAACTGGTTTTATGTAGCACCTTTCACATACTGGGTGTTCTGCATTCAGCACTAACTCACACTCAGCTCCCCCCCCGCCCCCGACTGTCTGTCTATGTACGTATCCGTACCTCACTCTTCTCCTGGATGTTTGAACCTATGTAACTGATCGACATTCACTTTCGGGAAAGCATCTCGATTCAGGACAGCCCTTAAGCATGTGCTGAACTTTAAACATGTGCTGAAGTCCTACTGACGTCAATGAGACTTAAGCCCACACTCAACTTTCGGCACATGGTTATGTGGTGCCTTGTGTCAGGGCCAGAGAGTTGAAATTATCTAGCTGTGTCCCAGCCTATATTCCAGCTAGTAATAAATGCCCCAATTAGATATTATTCAAATTATTTGTATTTTTATTATGACCTTCTTTTCCCTTTACTTGTATTTTATTACTAGATTGCACAAAACATTCAAGATTATAATGGAAAATAGGGACTGGAAAGGAGCATCTGAAATTAAACAAACCCTCAGCAGAAGTTTGCATAGCAATTGAACTGATCTCTCTGACAATAAACCTACATGTGATGGATATTTAATATTTTTTATAATTTATCATTTATTTTGTCTAGACAGGAAAGCAAGCTTGCATCTGTCACATGATCTTCCCAAAACCAGGATTCTGATCAATCTGTGCCATCAAACAAGCGGGATAGCCATATACAGAACTAAGCTCAGGCTAGACCTAGGCTTATAAGAGATGTGCGTTCCCGCTTAACTTTACACACAAGTAGCTCATTGAGATGAAGCACAAGCCTGTCTTTGCAGGATCAGAGCCTTACCCCTGATTCCCTTCTCAGAGGTGCAAGAGAATTCTTTAATTCTAGTGTAAATGGGACCTGTGAACTGAACAGTACCTGACCATTGCATTGGCAAAGGTGATGCTTTGACACAGAATTTGAAGGTTCTGTGACTTGCCCCATTCACAGAGTAAATATTTTAAGGCCATTTCATTCTGGATGCTGTTGGGCTGTGATATGACCAGTTTCTCACAGAACGTATACATCTCTTTAGGGATGTAAGGGTGTGAAATTCCTCAACTCCCAGCCATGCAGAAAGCCAGTGCAAAGCCGGTGAACCACCTAAGTCCTACTTATTTTAGGACTCATGTGGGTCTGGGGTGGTGAATAGACTTTGTGCTGCCGCTTTGCACATAGGAGAATCTCATCCTATCTGAAAGAGTCCCTTTGGAAAGGGCAGCTAAGTGTTTTAGCTAAATCCTTCTGATCCACCATAATTTCCTAACCAACCCTTTGAATTTAAGGGTACTGACCGGTTTCGTAATTCCTGGGAAGGTGCACAAACTCCAAAGACTGGATGGAGGAAAATTAACACAGAGGCCAGGTTTGATTGAACAATAGGAGCCTGATTCACCACTCCACTCCATTAGCTTCACCCTGACATGACTCATCTGGAGTTAGTGAAGTTACACTGGCATGAAACATGTATAAGAGAGTGGTGAATCAGGCCTTATGTTGATAAATAATAGGCAGCCAAGAAGACTTACGGTGATGGGAACTTGAGAAACATCTAAGATGGCAGGCAGAGGCAGGCAGGGTATTTTCAATAATGACATTTTCCATTCCAAACTAGTGGTGCCTTCTATACCTTGCAAGGAACCGCAGAATCCCTGCTTTAGGGAAGGAAAGGGAGCAGTTAAAAGTAGGGGTCCTTGAACACGTAGCCCTAAGTGTGCAGTTATAAAGGGGATTGTGAATGCTGTAGCTCCTTTCATCTAGATTCTCCTTTAACATGGAGGAACAGCCCAGCCCTAAATGCAAAGAATAGAGTGACAGAAATTCAAGATGGGAAAGCCTTACTGGGACATAACTAGTCCAGCCCCCCATCAGAAAATGCAGGATCAGACCAAACAACACAGTTACCAAGTATATTTAAGTCTCACATAATCAGATTTCCAACACACCCCTTGGCAGGTCATCCTACCTCCTAAGAGATCTGTCAGAAAGTTCTTTCCTGCTCGTCCAGCCTAAATCTTCCCTTTGTTCGTCTAATTTGCTTTGCCTCCACTGCACCTGTTTTGTTCTGCCAGCGTCTGAGTCATGTTTGTATTAAAGATGCTCCTTGTATCTGCGGCTTAGTTTTGGAATCTGCCTATTTCTTTCCATTCCCCACTGGGACTGCAGCCTTCCCTACAAAAGTGACATCACTATGGAAACACAATGTTAAAAAACCCAAAGCCCAAAAAAACAAGCCCCAAACCAGATCCCATGTCTGTCTCCATTTAGGAAGGGATCGTGCCTGCCATTTGGGGGTCAGAACAATTTGTCTAGCACAGATTTGTATGAGAAGGTATTAATAACCTGAAATGAGCAGAAATGATACCTAGTGCTTTACAGACCCAGCAGTCAAGGACATCACTATTTAGTGGCACTGAAATCAGAACAAGAGCAATAGGAAGTTCACTCCCAAACTAAACACACATACATTTCCAGTCCCATGCTGGCTGCTTAGCCCTCCTGGTCAGGTGAAGAGATGTGAAATTAGCTTATTTTGCAACACAGCAGGCTACAAGTTGCAAGCATGGGGAACATTTTATGATCTCTGCCTATCGGAAAGAAGCATGGGGCACAAATATGCCTCACACAAAGAGAAGGAGATTGAGTAGCATATTCCTGTTGTGTTTGCATCACAATTTGGAACCTTCTGGCATGATGACACTAGTTTAATCTTCACCATGCCATGGCATCTCTCCAGCCCTGATGAGTGCCAAAGCCACAGGACTTCACTACAAAGTGCAGAAGGAGGAAAGGAAATGGAATTGCTATTTGCAGTGATCTAGGCTCTGTCATTGGATCAATCTGTCATACCTGGTGTTTGCACCAGCTCCAAGAAAGTAAGAAGCTTGTTACTGGATTTACAAAGTCATGTCTTGGCACAGTAGAGATGTTTGATCAGGTCACTATCATGCCATAAGCTGCACTGGTTTTAAAGTCACATAGACTTCCCACTTTTACACCAAGCAACAGCACTGAGTGGAAAGACACCTTTTAATGCAGAGTTTGATGTATGTGTAGTGGGCTCTGCAGTGACTTCATGTCAGTGCCCTCAATAACAAGCTCTTCTCCCAGCCAAGTCAGAAGCTTGCTATAACCCACACCGAAGACAACAGAAAAGAGCAAAAGACTATGGTTCAAATCCAAGTCCTGACACAAGGGAAAACGGGCTGTTTCTTTCTCATCCTAGACCCTATATATAGATATTCTGCACCACTGGTATTTTCTGCTCAGCAGAAAGCCAGTGCTGGAAAAGCAGCGGGTGCTGCAGCTAGCGGTGAGGTGCAAGGACAGAGCGGGGTGTGTGGGGAGTGGGTCAGGACTGAGCCTCTCTCCTGAATGAGGCTATATTTGCCAGGTGGTGGACTGGACCTCTCTGCAAAGAGCTGCTTAGCAAACAGTGAATGAACATATCGCTGGGAAGCATGGAGATACTGCCTTTCTTGCTCCTGAGACTAGTTTTGTTGCATCCCTCTAAGGAGGATTAATTTCCATTTGCCCTGCTGCCCGCTTTCTAATCTCCTTGTTGGTATGATCAGTTATTACTGCTGTTTGCATGGTGCAGACAATGTCAGCGCCGCCCAAGACACAAAGTGGAGGACATATGTATCATCTCCTCCTGCGCGTATACACAGTTGAATAGACATGCAGGAGATGATTCAATGAATGTAAAAATCTCAGGCCAGATCTTCAAATCAACCTAACTCCACTGATTTCACTGGAGCGACATGGATTACACCAGCTGAGGCTCTGGCCCTAACAGTCGCACTTTAAGAGTAGATCTACATGGCAGAAAAGGTGTGTTCTTACCTTGGGTTAGCTCATTTGAGCTGAAGTAGCAGTAAAGACATGGCAGCTCGGCTTTTACCTTAGGTTAGCAGCTCGAGTGAAAGCCTGCAGGGTTGAACCTGTGCTGCTAACTCGAGTTGCAGTGTCTTCACTACTATTTTACCCTGAGTTAGCTAAGCCAAGTTAAGAACATGCCCTTTATTTGCAGTGTAGACATACCCTACGATACCCTCTCCAGTTGGTCTTTTCACTGCAGCAGCACCGACCTGTTCTTTTCCAGTGCGGGCATCAGGCACTACTCCACTGTCAGTCTGTCTGTCACTCCAAGCCTGGTGGCTCTTTCACTTACACTAGTCTCACTCCCCCGACGGCAGCGAAGTTACTCAAGATCTACAGTGGTATAAATATTGATTGGTTTCCTGTGACACCCATCACCACAGAATCTGAGCACCTCACATACCTTAATGAACAGAGTCTTACGGCACCCCTTTGGGGGAGCAAAGTGTTGGTACTTCCTTTTACAGAGGGGAAACTGAGGCACAGGCAGAGAAAGTGACTTGACTCAGGTGACACACAGAATTGCAGCAGAGCCAGAACTGCAGCCAGATCTCTAAAGTCTTAGTCCTATGGCTTGAATCCAAGCCCCTCCTACTACAGTTAACTACTAAAAGGAGCAATTCTGTACTGTGCAGCGGAAGCTGGACCGACTAGGCTATTGGCAACTCTAGTTTCTAGGGTTCTGTGCTAGAATTCAGAGCAAGAGAAGCTGTCGTCTGCAGGAGATGATGCTCTGAGTTGTTAAAATGTTCAGTCTTTTGTGGCATGGATGTGCATTCATGCTAGATTTGATGCTGAATGACTGCTAGCACTGTGTTTGGTGTGGCAGATTCTCATGACTCTGAGTATGGTCTCCAGCCTGCAGTCTGGGAAGGCTGCCTGGGAACTGTCAGGAGTGAGAGCTGATTTGCTTTGGTGAGCAGAAAACATCTGAAGAGCTGGATGGCTGACGTTTATTAATCTTGCCCTGAAGGGGACTCCAGACAGCATGGATTGTAAGTGAGGTAATTGACAGGCACCAAAAGAAAAGCACTTGAAAATGAAGAGAAGCCTCAAGAAATTGAGCTGGGTTAGAAGAAAGTGATCAATGGGAATCTAATTCCAGGTGCTTGCCTCATCTGGGCTCGATTGTGCTACTGAATGCCTCTCAAGATCAAGCAATGAGAGAGCAAAAAAATACCTGACCCAACCTAGGGCCGAAGCCTGAGGTTCTTACTCAGTCCTTATTCAGGTAGGCCTCCAATTAACTTCTGTTGGAGTAAAAACTGCAGAAGGGACTGTGAATTTGGCCTATACACATTAAGGGCCAGATTATCAAAAGTGCTCCGCCCCCAGCAACTCCCATAGCTTTCAATGGCAAACGTATCCACTTCCGTTAGGTGCCTGAACAGGTGGTGATCTCTGCTGAAAATCTGGCCCTAAGGGCTTGATTTTACACAGTGCTGAGCACCCTTTAATCCCATTTTGTGGGCGAAGAAAGCCGCAGTGCGGGTCCAGATCCCTGTGGGCAAGAGTGTGTCCCTCCTTTCCACACCTGTGTGGCAGAAGGGAGAACATAAGGATCCTGCTCCTTTTTGCAGCCCTCTCAGGGAGAACACAGCCCCGGAACACAGGAGAATTCAGGGGCTACTACGGAGTTGCTCCCCATTGGTTACCCGGGTGTTACACAACTATCAATCCCCCTTCCCAGCCTAGATCCCCAGAGCCTGGAGTCAGGCCAAGGAGGGGGCCTACAGGAATATATTGATCCTTTAAATGGTCTCAGCGGGGTAAGCTGAGCCGATGGGGCTGAAAGTTAACAGTGAGTGAGCAGAATTGACCACGAGAACTGTAGGAAACAGCTGCTGCAAAGGAAATGGAGGGAAATAATAAGAGGGAGGGAAATTAATATTAATTCTGACTGAGACACAGGAACTCCCGGCTGTGTCTGTAATAATTTCTCTAGCACCTCTCATTCACAGGTGCCCAGATGCTTTGCAAACACTAAGCCTCTCACCCTGGATAGTTATTCCCATTATACAAAACAATTTAGAATCAGATTCTAGAAGAGCCCAGCTCCAACTTAGACACCTGCAAGTGGCCAGGCTTACAAAAGATCTGAGAACTACTGCTGGTTGGAAGAACTTCAGTGGAACTGCCTTGCAAAATGCAGTTGTCTCAAACTCAAAACCATGTTGTATGCACCAAAATTTGGTTTGGCGGGAGGGGGAATGAATCCCAGCAATGAAAAACAACCATTTTCATTTTTCATTTTTGAAACAACTTTTTGCTTTGAATATCTTTTTATTTGTATTATATTGTATATTGTAACACAAAATAATAAAGTAAAAATTGGCACCAAACATTTTGATTGCTCTGAAACTTTTTTTTCCTGGAATTTTCCTTCCTAGAGCATTCTGAAATTTGCAGGTTTTCTTCCAATTTGAAACAGAGCCAAGATTTAGACATCTCAAAATCCTTCTTGAAGCAGAATTCCTGTCCTGGAACAGCTCTACTCAACATGCCAGTGCTGATGTCTCTTAGTACCTGGACTTAAGTGTTGCAGTGGGAGCTGAGGGTTCTTTTAAAAATCTGTCTCCAGCTGTGGGTGCTAAGTGCTTGCAAATCTGTTCCTGAGCTCTGCTGAAAGTCTGATCCTCTGATTTGCCCACAGTCTCTCACAAGTCACGTTTCAGAGTAACAGCCGTGTTAGTCTGTATTCGCAAAAAGAAAAGGAGTACTTGTGGCACTTTAGAGACAAGTCAGTGATAGATCCTAGAGGTGTCAATAGGCGCATTTGATAAACACCATTCAGATACATTAATAAAACAAAATCAATCAGTCCCTTCACCACCCTGTGCCTCAGTTTCCCTGATCTGTAAGATGGGGATAATAAATCATGCCTATCCTCATTAGGGTGCTGTGAGGGTTGTCACATTAATATTTGTGCATTTGAAGAGGCAAAATGTGATGTAAGGGAAAGTAATAAGATTTATAATTAATTACTGAAATTATTAAAATTTCAGTTCCCCCTCATCTCCAAAGTGATCCTTTTTCTATGCAAAAACCTAGACATTTTTTACACTTGGAATTTCATTTTGCTGAAAATCCTTTTTCACAGTGAATCACACAAAACTGCGAAGTGTCACATGCCCCAGTACAATAAAAAGCCAAATACCTGAAGGACGACCCATCAATCTCATAGATCTTGGGAGACAGGCCAGTCCTTGCTTACAGACAGCCCCGCAACCTGAAGCAAATACTCACCAGCAACCACACAACAAAAACACTAACCCAGGAACCTATCCTTGCAACAAAGCCTGTTACCAACTGTATCCACATATCTATTCAGGGGACACCATCATAGGGCCTAATCACATCAGCCACACTATCAGAGGCTCGTTTACCTGCACATCTACCATCATGTGCCAGCAATGCCCCTCTGCCATGTACACTGGCCAAACTGGACAGTCTCTATGTAAAAGAATAAATGGACACAAATCAGACATCAAGAATTATAACATTCAAAAACTAGTCGGAGAACACTTCAATCTCTTTGGTCACTCGATTACAGACCTAAAAGTGGCAATTCTTCAACAAAAAAACTTCAAAAACAGACTCCAATGAGAGACTGCTGAATTGGAATTAATTTGCAAACTGGATACAATTAACTTAGGCTTAAATAGAGACTGGGAGTGGATGTGTCATTACACAAAGTAAAACTATTTCCCCATGTTTATTTCCACCCCCCCCCCATTGTTCCTCAGACGTTCTTGTCAACTGCTGGAAAGGGTCCACCTTGATTATCACTACAAACAGTTCCCCACCACCACCCCCACTCTCCTGCTGGTAATAGCTCACCTTACCTGATCACTCTTGTTACAGTGCGTATGGTAACACCCATTGTTTCATGTTCTCTGTGTATATAAATCTCTCCACTGTATTTTCAACTGCATGCATCCAATGAAGTGAGCTGTAGCTCACCAAAGCTTATGCTCAAATAAATTTGTTAGTCTCTAAGGTGCCACAAGTACTCCTTTTCTTTTTGCAGATACAGACTAACATGGCTGCTACTCTGAAAGATTTCTTAGTGATATTGAAAAGATTTTGCTCTTTTGAGGCCAAAAAATTACTAAATAATTCCCTCACCCAAATTTTTTAAAAAAGGAAAATCATCATTTCCAAAGGGCTGGCTAGGAACTAGTTACCTGTCTACAGCAATCGCTGTGAGGGTGAAGACAGACACATAGACTGTCATAGGCTGCATCAGGAACACGAAATAACACAAGAACTTCCCGAAGATCCAGCCCTGTGGGTTGAAGGCGTAGGCCAGGGTAAAAGGAACACATGTCGCACACATCAGCATGTCTGAGAAAGCCAAGTTCCCGATGAAGAAGTTGGTGACATTGTGCATCTTCTTGGTCCTACAGATGACATAGAGGAGAAGGTAGTTGCCGAAGATGCCGATCAGCACCACCAGGGCGTAGCAGGGGATGATGAGGGGCTTGAAGGACTGGATCAACTGGACTCCCGTAAACTGAGAGCTGGAATTGGAGCTGTTCTTGAGGACGATCTCATTGATGCTGTCATTGGTTGGGAGCTTGTCCCAATTCCCAATTGGTTCCATGAGTCAAAGTCAACTGAGAAGCAAGCTTAGACAAGAGCAGAAGGGGGTCAGCATTAGTGACGTTAATTACAGGGTCATAACCATGATTCCATTCATTTTCAGTTCATGGATATAGTTAGCAACCCGTGTATGTGCCATTTATGATTGAGTCCTTCTGTGGGCATCTCTTTTGGTTGGAGCAGCAAACAATCCATGAGAGGTCAAATGTGACCTGTTAACCTGATTCAGTCTCTCAGCTTTGCAGAGAGTTTCCATTTATGTTTGAGTATACCTGTGTGAACAGTTATTCAGGTGCTACCCACTGATTCTCCTCTCTGTTCTGTAATTCACGGGACACACCTTGAGAATTGAATTGAAATGTCCTTGTGGTACATCAAATTTTACTTCATGTTTGTGCTCCAGCTGCATCTAGCCTTCATACTGAGGCCAATTTGGTTCCCCTCAAGTCCTGTCCCTTTAGCCTCCTTATAATCTGATTTCTTTGTCTCAAACTTCCTCAGAATATTTTCCCCCGTTTAATTTTCCTGGCTTGTCTGGAAGGTCTGGGAAGTGGTTTGTTCTACAGATTCCTGGGAAAGAAGATGGAAAAACTGAGGTTTAGAAGAGGAGGGATTCAGATAAATAGCCCTCCCCTGATAAAGGGGACAATTCTAAGAAGAGAGGGCCAGGCCCCAAATTTAGGATTTGAAAGAAAGACAGAAATCGGTGGACACAGAATAGATTCAGTCTTGGAATACAAATCCCTCCAAGTCACCTCCACCATTCATGTCCCTTCTTATCCTTGTCTGTCAGGGGGTTTTGGTTGGCCAGTGCAGAGCCACAAGGACACAGTACTCATGCCCGCGAAGCTGATACCATGAGAACTTCTGCTGTACATCACTCAGGAGTGTATACAACTCATTTCCAGAGACCCTTCAATTCTCCATAAGTATGAGATAATGAATGGATTCCTGCTGTTATTCACAATGAGTACACACAAGTGCATTCCACAGCCAGCGGGTTTTATTATGTTCTTAAAATATATGCTTTCCCACAAAGCATTGGGAGTTGCAGCTCAAATTATTTTTCAGTCTGACCTGAAAAACACTATTCTAGCACCTAATCTCCCATTTTTCTATGGAAGAGGGTTAGTGAGCTTTTTAGTAAAGTAGCCCATTTCTCCTTTCCTGAACCCCTTCATTTCCATCTTTGTCAGCTATTATTTCACTCTGTAAACTCCTACGGTGAAGTCTTATCTAATTTAATAGAACAAAAATCACACACTTTCTATAGACTTTAGGAAACATCTTACAGAACTGAATAAAGAATTCTATCCCTGCCATAGAATTCTATAGGATGACTCCAAAAACCTATAGAAAGCTTAGCAGACTCTGTTAAATCTAGATTTTTAGATTAATTTCTATTGAGCCCCGTTGGTTTTATCCTTATTCAACTGTATGGAACTTTTCCATACAGGGAGCATTTTGAGACACTGTTCATATGGAAGATGCTTTCAAAATAAACAAAATATTATGAAAGGCAATTTCAAAGTATTATTTCTGTGAAACCCTAGCAAAGTAATGCATTTTACATCACAGCCATATCCTCAAACCTTTCCATTCTGCTCCCAAATGAGCTTCCAAATGTGAATTGTAGAAAGAAACTAGCTGTCTCAGCAACACAATGAATGTAAAATCCTCCTTTACATTATTTTGTATAGGAGTCCTTGCTTCTTCTGAGATGATACTAAACAGCAAAATAATACCATCTCAGCTGTCCACGCTAAGGGCATGTTTACAATGAGACACCAGTTTTCAGGAAATAAGTAACTTCTACAATGCAGTAGCATCTATCTACAGAACCGTTCCAACCAGTTAGGCACATTTCTTGCTCACTAGTTGGGTTATGCATACAGTACATTTAAAAGAAAAAGAAAAATCTGCTTCTCCATTTGGGCTGAATATTCCCTCTGTAAATGCAGATAAAAGAAAACCATTGCATTCTCTACTGACCTGGTGCAGAGGAAAGTCAGGGCGGAAGGGCACTCAGGAGCTGTGTTAATTCCAGGAGGGGTTTGTGTGTCAGAGAGAGGAAGAGAATTCAGACTGCTCTCTGATCCTTTGGGGCTCTGTATTCCAACTATGCTCATATCTGTGTGCCGAACTTACGGAGATCCATGCTTCCAACCCTCTCACTCCCCCCACTGGCTGCTGCCTCTCTCCGCTCCTTCCTGTAACCGCAATGAGGATATGGAGCTTGATTCTCTTCTGCCACAACTGTCAATTAGCAGTAACTTCTTTGAAGCTGGAGGAGGAGAAAATTCCAGGCTGGAGCCCTCAGCCCAGAGATGTCAAAGGCCCTTTTTGCTTACATCTCAATGGCCCTTCTCTGCAGGGCTCAATTTGTGCCAGGGCTCACCAGGACAGAGCCCCAGCATCTCTGGACTTGGCAGTTCGTAGCCCTGGAACCTTTGGGCTTGGCAGTTCATAGCCCCAGCATCTCTGGGCTTGCCATGTCAGTTTTGAAAGTGCAAAAATTGCTTGAGCCCCAGCACCTGATTGCTTGAGCCCTAGACCTCTGTCATTCTAAGTTAAGCACTTCTTCTCTATGATGTCTATGAAAAAACAGTGAAGTGCTGAACAAGCTCCAGGTAGAAAGTCAAAGGTTGAAGGTGCAGCTAAGAGACAACCCCTGTTTCTAGACAGTATCGTAACCTTTGGTGGCATTGTTCAAAGCCCTCATCAGTCCAATACCAGCTGATAAAATAAGTACAATTGATGTTTAATCTCATTCGCAAGCGCTTTTTGCAAGAGTCAGAGTGTTCAATTCAGCTATCATGTTCCACCCAAGAGGTGGCCACATTTCAGCGGTGGGTGAAAGGATCCCTGTGTACGACGATTCTTTGGGAGGATGGGTGTTATCCAGTGTCATTGTCAGTGATCCCTCGAGGTCGAGAATGATCTCTTTCACAGGTTTTATTTTTCATGGGTCCTTTGGTGACTGAGGGAGTCTGATCCTTGAGCCACAGGCTTGTTGGCAGACATTGCAGGTTGTGCTGGAAGACAGGGCAGGGCCAAGATTGCTGCTTGACCATTGTCTTTTCTTTCTTTTCTGGCATTTTTCTGCGACCAGGGCAAGGCGATTTTCCTCAGAAGTGGACGTTCCCTCTCTGACAAGTCTTCACCAGTTATCCCTATCCTGGGCTGCTGTCTCCCAGTGCGTGGTGTCGATGCCACATCTCTTGATGTTGATCTTGAGGGTGTCTTTAAAGCGTTTCTTTTGGCCTCCCTGTTTCCTTTCTTCTTGGTGAGTTGGGCGTACATCAGGCATGCGTACACAGTGCCCGCTCCACCTCAGCTGCTGCTGGATAATCAGGGCCTCAACACTGAAGAGGTTGGCCTCTGTGAGGACACTGCCCCTTTATAATAACTATTTTCTTACAATGCATCTCCTTTCCATCGCTTGTTTAATTCAGGGGGTATTCATTAACAACTGTTTGAATTCCTGATCAACGACACCAAAGAGACTATAGAATCTTCTACTAAATTTATTCCCAGTTCATCTGAGCCATCATGTAATTTGATGTAAACCTCAGTAATGAGCCACTTGTATTTAGAAAAGAACACAGCATCTGTCCTTTATTGTGATCTGTTTTGATTGCTTTAGGCAGGTATTAATTGGAGGATTTGATGGTCACAATTCTGGGCACCTACATCTGTATTCCTCCTCCACCCCCAGGCTTCCAGCTCCCCAGCCATCTCCTCTCTTGGGCAGAGACATGCATCCCTCTTCTGACCAGGGTATTTCCAGGCTGCACAGTTCCCTGCCTGCACTGTGAATTTCCCAGCAAAATCAGACTGGCCTGCTTTACTTCACTGTCCTTGAGGCGAAAACAGTGTAATTGCCAAAGTAGAGTTACCACACAGCTCTTTCTAAGCAAGCAAATTTATTTTCAAGGGAAAAGCAGTTCAGAGAAAATACATTCAAGCAATAAAAGAAGCTACACCCATGCTAATACTTGACACCACCCCAACTCCAACAAGGGTTCTGGCTGGTGAACAGTCCTTCAAATCCCACCATGGGTTTTGTCTGTGGTCACACGTTCAGAACAAGCACCCCATGAATCTGAGAGTTACTTTTTTATGCCATTTGGGCCTTTTGATCCTGGAAATCGGTAAGTTGTAGGCAAAAGTCCCCTGCCCAGGACAAGCTTCCAAAGATCAGGTTTAGAGACAGGCATTTGCATTCCCCTCCTCCCAAGTATTTCCTAGGAAACCTACTCAACTAACAGATCATTCTTGTCTTGGCCCATTGTTCAAAAGAGTCCTTTGAAGCTCCTAACACTTCCCAAGGTTTACATTCGTCATGTCTCGTAGATAAGTTACGGACAATCCCACAACAACACATAAACATTTGCATTTTAATGCAATGATCTCCTAAGATAGTTACACTTAATTCAGTCGGGTTTAACTGGATTCAATAAGGTTTGTCCAGGGCATTACAGGAAATCGCCATTCTGTCACACTGATCACTCTCATAGTTATCTCTCCCTGATGCGAGGGGACAGACTCTCTGACCCACTGCAGCTCCCTTCCCCAACTGAGATCTGAGCAGACATTCCCATGGAAGCCCGACACTACGCACACTCAGGCTAAATTGTATCCACTTCATAAAATATAGTTCTCTTTTCTTGGAGAGTTTCCCTCTATAATGAAAGAGATGAGCTTGGATTCCAAAGAAGGCCAGATGCCTGAACTCTGACAGCTGAGACCCTGGGGATAAGTTTTTCCTGATTACTGCTAAGCCAGATAGCAATAGAAGTGAGCCTGGAGGTCTGTAGTATGTGAGTACCTTCTCCACTCTGCTCCCTACGCCAGTGGGATACACAGGCTTTCATCTCTATTTCTCCTGATTAATTCTGGAAGTGGGCTCTGCCTGACGCTCACTCGGAGGCCCACAGTTGTGCAGAATCCACAGACTCCCTGGGGAAGCTGAAGGTAGCCTGGGAGAAATATCTAAAGCATCTTTTATGTTAAATAGAGTATCATCAGCATTAAACTTGTGTTTGAACTCCCTGCTCATGTGAAAATGTCACCATCAAATGTCTTTAAACCACTGGGTTATTCATTAAAAAAGAGACACCATTTACTGCCTGCTGTCTTGTACATATAACTTTGTGAAGTGCTTTGGGGTTACTGTTTGCAAGAAAGATACACTACAGAATACAGTAGTTATATTAATTTCACCTCTCACCAAACCCAACTTCCTAAAGCACTTTACAAGCTCAGACTGAAAACAGACGCTGTACATATATATGGAGATCTGCCTATCATCTTAGTATCAGAGCCCACACCCCTGTGAGGTAAGGCAGTGTGATTATCCCCATTGTACAGATGGGAACTGAGGCACAGAGTAGATTAAGAGACTTGCCCTAGGTCACACAGGGAGTCTGTGAAAACCTGGGTTTTCTAAGCCTGAGAGCAATGCCCTTTCCACTCTGCCTCTCCCACTCCTGAAATGCAGCCACCTCTGAGGTGGAGTGCAGCAGCCGTTTTAAGGACATGATCTGAAGCCTACTGAAGTCAATTGAAAGGCTTCCACTGCCTTCAACAGGCTTCGGATCATGTCCTCGGAGTGCACAGCAACGTTGCTCAAAAAGTGGAGAGGAAGTGGAGAGGAATCCCGTATGAGATTGAAACCGCAGGGGGATTTATGGAGGTTAATTGTAATGAACTGAATTGCAAGTGGGCTGAGACGTTTTGGCTAACACCACTGGTCTAACTCCTTCCCGGGAGCTGGCCACATCACAAAACCCTCCATCCCAGTTGGCTCGAATTGGCAGTAATCCTTATGGACAGTCTCAGCAGCGAGGCCAAGCGTGGAATGAGCCCTAGCCCCTGACCTACCCAAGAGAGAGCCCCTGCAGGCCCAGTCTGTTCTGCAGTGAAGCCATTGATTTCAGTTCACTTCATTGCTATGTAAGGGCTGAGATTCAAAGCCTGTGGCTACAGAGAGGGAGCCATTCAGTTTCCAGGGTTGCCATGGAGTCTGAACTTCCCTTTTAGCCCTACAGGTCCATCAAGGCTGAGAGGCTTGGTCAGGGGAGAGATGTGGGGGAAGCATGAGCTTTCACGGCCTAGGCTGCACCTGCTGTGCTGGGGAGAAATCCACCCCTCTGCAGAGGGTCCAGCCCAAGAAGTATGTTTCTTCTCCCCTCCCCTCCCCCAAATAGGGCTGCAGTGGTGCACAGCGGTGAATTTCACCCCAGATGATTAGAGGACGGCACATCAGTCACCCGGGCTCAGCATAACACCTTTCATCAGTGCTCCACTCCCTGGCAAACACTAGAAGAAAACAGCCTGTTGCACTTGGGGTGAAAAGTGTCATTTTCCAGGCCCCAGATGCCCAGCCCTGGGGGTTGGCATGTGGGGGGCAAAGGACACCTGTTTGGCCTTCACTGAGTTCTTCTGTCCCTCCCCAAATCATTGGGATTTATGAATTGAAGCTACCGTGGCTGTGATGCTGAAGACATTCATTTTCTTTGCACTGCAGGCCATTAATGCACTAGCCTGGAAGCTCCTAAGTACTGGGAAATGATCCAGCTGAAAGCTCTCAGCCATTATGTCAATGAGAAAACAAGGCTTAGGGGAGAAACAGAAGAAATCTCTCTGAATGGTGCATACAGGATGTCACCCAAAGCTAGAGCCCGATTCTCCACTACCCCGCACCTTGTGTAGTCATTTACACTGGTGCAAATCGAGTGGAAGATGCTGCTGAGTCAGACTGACCTGGAGCGAGGGACCCGCCTCTGCATGGCTCATTCAATCTTTGGCTTCAGCTAAGACTACCAGTCAGTGCCACCTGCTAACGTGTCTCTGCGAAGAACCAAACTGAGGTCAGTTCCGCCTTCCCCAATGTCACATAGGCCACCAAGCAGCCAGCAGATGCTAAAACCCAGGAGCTACACACCTGGGCTAGATTTGAACTGGTAACCTAAGGCTACAGGGCCCTTTCAGATCCCCTGAGCCATCCAGCTCACCTTCTAGCGTGCTTTGTTTGTTGCAGTTTTGTTTCCATGGCATTGAGTGTCTTCTATTAATTACTGTCCTGTTGCCATGGTTACCTCAAAGTGATCTGTGATGTGCTGCCATGCAGGACGTTGTTTGAACTCCACAAACACCTAAACAAGGGCATGGGAAAGCAGAAAAAGAATGAGCTGGCGGCACCTGAGATCTCCTCTAGTCCAAAGGTGCAGCGAGCGGCCCAAAGCACGGAGCTCGTCTCAAAGGGCTTCCGTCCATTCATCTCTAATCCCACAAGTGGAGCGGGCTCTGAGCTGGGGAGGGCTGTAACTGGATCCTACCAGGGTGTGTTGCCATCGCACAATCTCCTGTTAGCATTAGCTTTGCAGACGAGTGCTTTTGAGTCAGTTCCAGCTCTGTTAAAGCCACTTCATCTCTCCAGTTTACACAGCTGTAGACCAGAGCCCATAATAATACAAACCTACCGCACAGGGTGCGTATCCATCGATCCCCCATAGAGACATCTGTCTATCTCCCACCACAGAAATGCAACCACCAGCCATTCAGCCATCCTGGGTGTTACCCTAGTATCTGAGTGCCTCCCAGGAGTTACAAACCAACCCACCCACCCAACAGGGGCCTCTCTTCCTTCCTTCCTCACTGGCAAGGTGCAGGCTCAGGCTTATTGGATGCAGCAGTGTGGGAATGCTGGCGTGAGCTGTGGGTGCTATTACAGGCCGGCCTGGGCGAAGAGGTAGGGTTTGTGTTTAGCTCTGAATGCAGAGCAGGTTAGTGGGTGGTTTTACTCCACCTGGCACTGGGTTCCACAGACCAAGGTGGCAGGTCTGTCACCTGCACTAGGGTCATAGTTGTCCCAGGAGGTATGGTGAATGTTCAGAGCAACCTGCAAGTGCTAACTAATGGAGAATAAAGGTGCTAGATCGGCACTACGTCTTATTCATTTACCTGCTTTTCCTGTCAGTGTGAGACTGGGGAGTAAAGTCTCACCCTTTAATTAATTTTTCTAGACAGAGCTTTGTTTTGTCTCTTTTTTTAAATCAATGATGTGATCCAAGCCAGGCTGGGTGGATGCAACTCTGCTTGTCAGAAACCTGGACATCAGCTGGAGGATTTGAACACAGAAAACCAGTGGGCCCAGGGCTTGAGAAATCAACAATGGCACAGGGTGTGTGTCTGGGTCCCCTCTTTTGGCTCTTAACGTGCCTTCGGCAGGGCTGGGAGTTAAATGAGAGAAAATCCCATCTAGCTGGGGTCCAGTAGCCCTAGGAGACATGGGGAATAGGGTAGGCAGTCTGAGGAGGGGGGTTTTCAGCTCTCACTCTCATCACTGTATTCCATTGGTGTCTAGGGACCACGGCTGACATCAGTGCCCTGTTGTGCTAGGCACTGTACATACACACAGTAAGAGACAGTCCCTGCCCCAAAGACCTCCCAGGTGAGACAGACAAGCTGGACAAAGGGTGGAAAAAGGAAGGATTGTTTTAAGGATCACTATTTTATAGCTGGAGAACAGAGGCCCAGAGACTGTATTGCCGGCAGGGGCAGGGAATCTTTCATTTTGGAAACATCACTGCAGAATGTGTCAGTGTTTTCAAGATGAAAGATGGCAGAATTTCACTTCCATGAAAAATGCCGTGGGTTTGGCTTTGAAAATTCAGGGTGAAAATTTTTCCAAAGCCTCAACATTTTCACATTCAGTTTCCTGACCGGCTCCAATCACAGCGTTCCTGTTTCACTGGGTCATTAGCAAGACAGGACAGTAGGGCTGTGGTATTGAATGATATTTTATTTAGAGGATTTGTTTAACCCTCTTGCTCCTTCAACCTCTCTGCCTGAGTCACAAAAGAATGTGGTTTGTAAACACCGAGCACCTTTATGTATCTAAAAATACCAGTGGGGTAGAAGATTAGAGACCACAAATGCACTAATTACCCAGTTTCCGGCCAGGAGGCTGAGCTTCAAATTGTTGCATCGCCCCAGGAAGGAGGCTACCATAGCATGTAATTTCCTCCAATGCATCGCCACCTCTCAAGGCCAGGCTTATTCCAGAAAAGTATTTGCAGACACACAAAGGAGCAGCAGAATAAGATCAGCCCCCAAATGCCATCACGACAACTCCCAGCACAATCAGAGTCAATCCAGCTCAAAACACAATCATTTGCCACCATCGGAAAGACTGGAAAAACTTGAATGAGTAAAAACAAACTTGTTCACGTCATAAGCCCCCAGCAGTAACTGACGCAGTGGGGCTCTAGGGAGTTTTATTGCAAGATGCTGATGCTGAGCTTAAAAGCGTGTCTGCATTACGGAGTTTGACGTAGGAGTAGCTACACCGGGGGCAAACCCCCAGTGCAGATGCTGGCACTCCCATGTCTCAACCTGTGCGTCCTGTTCTCTCACCCCCACATACCCCCAGGAATAAAGCACACCCTGTCTCCCCTGTTTTTCATGCCGGAGTCTTGACCTATAGTCTATATCTTCCAATCAGAGCTGGCAGCATGCAGGTCAGGGACTTTTAAACCTTGCAATGTTCCTCTAATGCCTCACTTACAGGGACATCTGTGCTGAGCTACTTTGTGCTGATCTGCTGGAAAACACACAGTGTTCATGAGTCTTTCATCATGTGCTTGCTGCACGTGACTTAGGGAGCGCACAGGGACTGCAACACAAACACCTGTTCATGACTCCACTGCCTTGCACCTCTGCAGTCACTCCCACCAGTGCAGAGGGGGTGGAAAACACCACCACTGAGGTCAGCAAGTGAAGAAATATGATCGGGTAGCATTTCACACCCACTCTGCACAGGGTGTGAATGACAACACAAGAAAGCAATGGGCAATCAGGCTCTCTGGGTTCAAAAAAGAATTAGATAACTCCTGGAGGATAGATCCATCAGTGGCTATTAGCCAGGATGGTCAGGGACACAACCCCATGCTCTGGGTGTCCCTAAACTTCTGACTGCCAGAAGTTGGGACTGGGTGACAGGGGATGGATCCCTTGATAAAGTGTCCCATTCTGTTCACTCCCTCTGAAGCACCTGGCACTGGCTATTGTCGGAAGACAGGACCCTGGGCTAGCTGGACCATTGGTCTGACCCAGCCTGGCCATTCTTATTTTCATTTGTACTGGTCTTAATCCGCTTTGCATTTCCTTTCTTCCTGGATTTCTTTGTACAGCTTAACCCTCTCCCAGTAAGCAGTCTTCATGC
The DNA here is from genome assembly GCF_965140285.1 of Lepidochelys kempii. Taxonomy (NCBI): domain Eukaryota; kingdom Metazoa; phylum Chordata; order Testudines; family Cheloniidae; genus Lepidochelys; species Lepidochelys kempii. The sequence continues at coordinate 2,408,159 of NC_136405.1, read as the reverse complement.
AGTTGCTGTATCAAGCAGAGCAAGTGGCATTCAGTGAGGTTTTTAATTAGCCCAATCTTTAATTCCCACCTCAGAAAACAAAAGAAATGTATTTACCAGCTTTACTCCAGTTTCCTGGGAGGTTAGCTACTCCATCAGAACTAGATTCTGGAAAATACTCTCCTTATTATAGAATCACAGTATCAGAGAAATGTCGGCCTGGAAGGGCCCTTGAAAAGTCATCAAATCCAGCCCCCAGCACTGAGGCAGGACCAAGTAAACCTAGACCATCACTGACAGGGGTTTGTCCTGCCTGTTCATAAAAAACGTCCAATGATGGGGATCTACAACTTCAAGCTTGGAAGCCTGTTCCAGAGCTGAACCACCCTTACACCTTTCCTAATATCCGACCTCAGTCTCCCTCGCTATAGATTAAACCCATTACTTCCTGTCTGACCTTCAGTGGACACTGAGAACAATTGATCCCCATCCTCTTTATCAAAGCCCTTAAATATTTGAAAGACTTATCAAGTCCCCCTCAGTCATTTTTTCTCAAGATTACACACACCCAGTTTTTTAAACCTTTTCTCATAGATCAGGTTTTCTAAACCTTTTATCGTTTTTGTTCTCTTCTGAGCTCTCTCCAGTTTGTCCACCTCTTTCCTAAAGTGTGGTGCCAGAACTGGACACAGTCCTCCAGTCAAGGCCTCACCTCTGTAGATTTTTATTGATTTGCACTTTTTATTGAATTTCATCTTGTTGATTTCAGACCAATTCTCTAATTTTTCAAGGCCCTTCTGTATTCTAATCCTGTCCTCCAAAGTGCTTGTAACTCTCCCAGCTTGGTGTTATCCACACATTTTATAAGCATTATCCAAGTCAGTAAAGAAAATATTGAATAGTGTCAGACCTTGGACTGACCCCTGTGGGATCGCTTTAGATACTCCTCCCAGTTTGACAGCAAACCATGGATAACTGCTTTTTGAATATGATCTTTCAACCAGTTGTACACTCACCCTACAGTAATGTCATCACCACATTTCCCTACTTTGCTTCAGAGAATGTCATGTGGAACTGTGTCAAAAGACTTCCTAAAATCAAGCAAAGGAGTACTTGTGGCACCTTAGAGACTAACCAATTTATTTGAGCATAAGCTTTCGTGAGCTACAGCTCACTTCATCGGAGCTGTAGCTCACGAAAGCTTATGCTTAAATAAATTGGTTAGTCTCTAAGGTGCCACAAGTCCTCCTTTTCTTTTTGCGACGACAGACTAACACGGCTGTTACTCTGAAACCTAAAATCAAGCGTATCACATCTGCTGTTTCCCTCCATCCACTAGGCCAGTAATTCTGTCAAAAAAGGAAAGAAGGTTGGCTTGGCATGATTTGTTCTTGACAAATCCATGCTGACTATTCCTTATAACCCTATGCTCTCCTTGCTGCTTACAAATTGATTGGTTAATAATTGTTCAAGTATCTTTCCAGGTGTTGAAGTCAGTGGCAGCTTTCCCACTGGACTTAAAATCAAGCCCAGGGTGGATTTTTTATCTGACTAGCTGAAAACACTTTACGAAGGTGCTAATTCAGCTTCTCCCCCTAGCTGGAAAGTAGGTGATGTCTGCCCAGGAGTCCTAAGGCCTAGGCTACAGCCACACTAGAGAGTTTACAGTGGCACGGCTGCACCGGTACAGCTGGTCCGCTGTCAGCTCTGTGGTGTAGCTGCTCTAAGCGGACAGGAGAGAGCTCTTCCATTGACTTAATTAATCCACCCCCAGGGAGCGGCAGTGGCTGTGTCATTGGGAGACGCTCTCCTGCCGACACAGCGCTGGCCACACCAGCGCTTAGGTTGGTGTAATTTACATCCATTGGGGGGTTATTCACACGGCTGAGCAATATAGCGTACACTGACATAAGCTGTAGTGTGTTCACAGCCTAAGCCATGAAGTTCAAGACGCTCTCCTCCTCCCAAACTCTTTTGGGCAATGGGCCAAGGAACTGGGACCAAGAGACAAGCCAGAATTCACTGATCTATTTTTTTAGGGCCTGCAGTGCAAGCCACACTGAAGAGGAGCAGAGCCTGCTTGTTTCTTCTGTCAAAAACTCATCTCCCAGGGCCTTCTAGTACGAATGACTCTATGGGAGGATCTCTCTATCTCCTGCACTAACTGGCCTTCTTGCTGGCTGCGTCAGCAGGCAGGTCCAGAACTAAATGGGCCATGGAGCCTGACCTCTCCTCTCACCACTATATGATCGCTCCATATCTGGGTTGAGCCACATTGGCTGGGTGTGTGGCTTCAGCCATCCCAGCTCCTGCTGCCTGGTGTGTAGACAGAGGCTGTTGAGCCAGCACCTTTGAACCCCCCTTAAAAGAAGATCGCATCCTCTGTGCCTAGCTCACTAGATCAGTTCTCTGCCACTGCAGGGCACGCAAAGAGCAGTGCACCCCGGCCCTGCAACGCTCTGCCTGTGCCATACAATAGTATCGCCTCTGAAGGCTGTAATGTGTTAGGCTATGTCTACACTACAGCCTACGTTGGCATCATTTATGTTGCTCAGGGATGTGAATACCCCCCACCCCCACACCAGAGCCCTAAATGAAACTAACATATGTGCTCGTGAGCACAGCGCTGTCGTCAGGAGAGCTTCGCCCACCAACATAGCTTCTGCCGCTTCCGGAGGTGGGTTTTGTATGTTGACGGGAGAGCGCTCTCCTACCGCTGGCATACAGCATCGTCCCCAGACCCGCATTGATACAGCTATGCTGCCGTGCCCGTAGACTGGCCTAAATCTGATCCAGATGAGGGGGTTCAATACAGAGGTAAAGGGAGTGGGCTTCAGTGGCCTGTGATGTGCAGGACATCAAACTAGGTAGGTCTGGTAGGTGACTTTGGGCCTTAAACTCTAGGACTAAGAATTTAAGACTTAATTTTTTTGTAAAGACATTAAATCCTCCAGGTTCTGGGATCTGCTCGCTAATTACTCCGTAGTCAGCAATACTCCTGTCCCTTTCAGGCATCCATCAATGCATTCGCCCAGTTGCTAATGCAGCTCGGTACACTCTTGTTTTTAAAGAACACATCTTTTCACATGAATGTCCTAGCCTCCTTCCAGGCAATTCATCCTCTGCAGCAATTGCTAGGTTTTGTTTGGCAGTGATTAGCCAGTGCCTCCCAAAAGCCATTAGTTTCCCCCTCAGCCAACTACTACATAAATGGAAATCTATTCTTTGATGCTTTTTGTTACTAGCCATACATACTGGGGACATCAAGAACAAAGAGAAAAGAAGAATACATCTGGAGCAGAACTATAAACCAACAAAATTCTCCAGCCACAGGGGAAGGGAAAAATACAGGGATCCCTATTCCTAGGCCCTCAGATAAAATGCCCCATAAATGACCTGATTATTACATAAAGAGCCCTTTGGAAGGAGTTGATGACCCCCAATCAAGATAATGTGTCCCTCTAGAACATGCATTTGTTACACAGGAACTGCCAAACACAGGGGATCAGACCAGGGCTCCAGCTAGCCCGGTATCTCTCTCTGACAAGGGCTAGCTCCAGCTGCTTCAGGGGAAGATGCAGACAGAGGGCTTAGCATCTCATCTGGGAGCCCAGAGTGTAATCACCCAGCCTTCCCTCACCAACTTCTTCAACTCCTCCTCTCTCTTTCCCTAACACCGCCCAAGGCAGAAAGCTCTCCGGGGGACTGTCCCATCAGCGTGGTGTATGTCCTGTTGTTGTAGTCATGTTGGTCCCAAGCTATTAGAGAAACAAGGTGGGTGAGGTAATCTCTTTTATTGAACCAACTTCTGCTCATGAGAGAGACAGGTTTTCATGGTTATACCTCTGAAGAAGAGCTCCGTGTAAGCACAAAAGCTTCTCTCTCACCAACAGAATTTGGTCCAATAAAAGACATAACCCATCCTCACCCACCTTGTCTCTGTCACAAGAGCAGGCAGTTGCCTGCTACCCCAGCTCTGCCTAGAAATGGATGCCCACAATACTTTGAATAAGACACCCGGCCTGTGCTGGTCTAACAAATAAAGGGGATCTAACAAACCCCTCGTCATAGTCTGGAGGGTCCCATGAATCCGGAGTTATTTCAAAGCATCGCATTGCAAGGCAGCTTACCTGCCTTTGCTGTGCTGCTTTTACCCGTGTGTACTACAGTTCTGAACCCCTAGGGGCTGCCAGCGTAGGAGAGGGGATGCCCTGCTCTGCAGCCGGCCCCTACCCAGCCGAGGAGCAGTTCCAGAATGCCTCCCAGTGACGTGAGTTATGGTTGCCTGCAAACATCACAGCCCTGTAATTCACCTGCTCGATGTCTGCTCAGCTCATGACTCATCCTATGGCGGGCACTGCTCGGTACGTGGGGCCATTGTGCAGCCCACTTGTGTGACATTTACAACAGCGTTTTAGCTGGCCTTGAGAGTGTCTCTCTTATTTCCCCAATTAACTGTGCTGGTAATGCAGCATGATGGACGCAGAGACACACAATACAGACATTGTTCATCACAACCCTGTGCAAATGCCCTTTGTTTCTCTCAGTACACTGCTTCCAAAAATAGCTGCTGCAGCTCCCAGCCCAGCCGTTGGGAAGAAGCATCTCCCCTCCCAGAGCGTTCTCCCCCCAGCACTCACGTGGGGTTGGCGAAAATGTAACTTCAGCAGGGGACCAAACCCCTTCCCCATCCACAGCACTGTGGGTTACTGGTTGGAGCAGGAGCATCAGGACTCCTGGGTTCTATTCCTGGCTCGCTATCTGCCTAGCACATCAGGATATAGACACAAAGCCCATTAGTGGCTTATCTGACATAGCAATTGCTGTGTGAGAAGGAGAAATGTTAAGGCTTAACTGATCTTTACGATCATTTTGTAATGTGAGTTCTTTATTCTGAAACAGCAGGTAGACACCTCAGCATTTGAACACGTATGGTCACTTTGGGAGTGAGCTCGAGGGGGACGGGGAACATGCCCACTCAGCTCCATTCCTTCTAATTGCCCTGCTGCCCCACTTCTGTGTCACACTCTGGGAGTCTCCCCAGGGCTTGTCTACAAGTGGAAGTTGGTGCCCTGTAAACGCAGTGTGAATGAAAAGCGCACTAGCTATGTCATACTACCTCCCTGGGCTGAACCACTTACCACGCACACTAAAAGTGCCCTGCCGCAGCTGCTCAAGGTTGGGGGGTTCAGATTAACTCAATCTAGGGTTTGGATTACGATAGGAATGTGGGCATGGCCTAAGGCTGGGGTCAGCTGACGACTGCCAGAATATTGTGCACTTCCTTCTGACCTCTGACATGCACCAGCTAGCCCTGGGCATCCCCTCACCCCACACCAGGGCCTGCTGTGGGTGGCAGCGTAGAAGGCAGCTGCACTAATTCTGTTCTCACTGGGGACTTCGGCACACACAGGGAATCCCCAGCCATGGAGTCTCCCTTCAAAGGGTTCAAAGCGAGCGGAGCCAGCCAGGGACCCTGTCTCCATATTAGGCTACACACATCCCTTTACACAGCCACTCTGAGACGTCTCCTCTGAGAGCAGAACACAGTGACAACGGAGGTAGTTAAGAGGTTTAATTGAGAGCTAATTTCCAAGCCAAGTCAGACATGACTAACACACTGCGTCCCTTCATAGTCAGGGCCTCACGACTGGAATTTCTCCACAGGGAGCTCCCCATGGGACATTGCTTAGTCAGATTTCCTTGTCTAAATGTGAGCACAGGCTGTGTGTAACCAGAGCCTCACACTGTTGCAGCTTTAATGCTCTCCTGCTTTGATCTTGTTACGTCCATTCACATGCTTCTTCAGTCTGCACTGAAATAACACACTGGGCAAAAGGCAGAAGCTTGCAGGTAACACAGGCTCAGAAGCTAACCATTGTGCCGAGAAAACTTCTGAGCCTGCAGAGCTTATGTACACTGGAGGAGCTGAGATCAGGACCTGATTCCATGGCTGCTTCTCTGTTGCATTTTGACGTGTTTAGTGTTTCTCAATCACAATGATTTCTTGTTGACTGTTTTCCTGACTGGTACCAGGACAGTTGCCTAAAGTGTTCTATTGGTTTTATTTTTGCAAAGTGCTTTTGTTTGGGACTTCCTCCTGTCTGCCCGAACTATTATGCTAAGGCTCTACACAGTGAGTGATCAACTGTTTTTATGGTAACCCCTGGGGTAGCAATACCACAGGGATGGAGAAGGGGATCGTGCCTAGTGGTGAGAGAAGGCAAGAGACTGAACGAAAAGGAACAGATGAAAATTGAGGAAGAGGAGAAGTGCAAAGAGAAAACTGGGGAAGGGATTAACAAGAGAGGCCCAAAAAAAGGAAGTCCCTTGAAAGTGGGTATTCCTGGGGGCAGAGAGTGGAGGAATTTCAAAGAGGTAAAGAAATGGTTAGAATCATAGAATCATAGAATATCAGGGTTGGAAGGGACCCCAGAAGGTCATCTAGTCCAACCCCCTGCTCGAAGCAGGACCAATTCCCAGTTAAATCATCCCAGCCAGGGCTTTGTCAAGCCTGACCTTAATAACCTCTAAGGAAGGAGATTCTACCACCTCCCTAGGTATCGCATTCCAGTGTTTCACCACCCTCTTAGTGAAAATGTTTTTCCTAATTTCCAATCTAAACCTCCCCCACTGCAACTTGAGACCATTACTCCTCGTTCTGTCATCTGCTACCATTGAGAACAGTCTAGAGCCATCCTCTTTGGAACCCCCTTTCAGGTAGTTGAAAGCAGCTATCGAATCCCCCCTCATTCTTCTCTTCTGCAGGCTAAACAATCCCAGCTCCCTCAGCCTCTCCTCATAAGTCATGTGTTCCAGACCCCTAATCATTTTTGTTTGCCCTTCGCTGGACTCTCTCCAATTTATCCACACCCTTCTTGTAGTGTGGGGCCCAAAACTGGTTAGTGGGCTTTCTTTCTAGTTCCAAGAAACCTGACTGCTGTAGCTTTCAAGAAACATAATTGGTGTTGAGATTATTTCAAATCCTGTTCCAGGAACTCTTTGTGCAGAAATAAACCAGATGCCGAATATTCAGATACATTTTGTTTTGTTAGCCCCATGGGCTTGTTCATGGGGACACATGCCTCAGACTGGGCAGAGGCAGAGGGAAGTCTCTTCGTCTTCTCCAAATTCTCCAGAACTTCCAAGCCTCCAGACCTGCGTTGGAAATGGGAATGCTTCTTAGTATCCAGCCCCAGAATGTAGGCTTGCTCCTAGCGAAGCCAATAGGAGTTTTGTCTGAGAAAGAACGAACGGATGGAAAATTAAGGGCCTGATCATCTTCCCTTGACTCAAATGCAAAGAGGGGTCCTCTGTGTTCAGACTGCACCCCTTTTACATGGAAAATGGGGGAGCCGTCTTTGTGATAGCATCCCCCTTCACCAGACCACCCATGTCTGGAGGTTCAGGCATCTTCCATAACACCCAGTGTTACTTCTCTGGAAAGCCCCGTGCCCACCAAGGCAGGTCTCCAAGGCTGGTTTCTGCTGGGGAAGCCAATGGGTCATCTTGACTCCCGATGAGCAGGACTGTGGGGCCCCAGTGTGAGCAGACAGCCTTGGAGTCTGATGTCCCAGCCTGTTCTGGGTGGTTACACCTGCCCCCAGGATAGGGCAGTTGGCTGGAAATTCACTCTCACTGAGTTCTCCTCCCCATCCCGCTGAGGAGGGGGCTGTATGAGAAGTAGTCAGTCTCCCTAACAGTCTATGTCCCTACTACCAGTTTCTCTTCAGCATCCAATAACCCAAAGGCCCTGCATGGGACCCGAATGAATCTTACCACACATCCAATGAACCCCCTGAGCTGGAGGTGTGTGAAGTTGTTCTGATTTCTGTGGCTCCTGCCCTGGATCTACATTAAAACAGGAGTCAAATGTTTCCCATTTTTTCTTTCCCCAGCCAAAACTATTAGCCAAACTTGACGTGAATCTGCATTTTTGGTGGGGGCAGAAAAATGCATGAAAATCCCCCCCGGTTCTACTCCAACCCTATCTGCTTAACTCTGCTCAGTTCTGCTCTCGGGCAGGGCTACATGGGAACACAGCAGGGGGGTTGTCATAAAAATAAAGGGAAGGGTAAACCCCTTTGAAATCCCTCCTGGCCAGGGGAAAGCTCCTCTCACCTGTAAAGGGTTAAGAAGCTAAAGGTAACCTCGCTGGCACCTGACCAAAGTGACCAATGAGGAGACAAGAGACTTTCAAAAGCTGGGAGGAGGGAGAGAAACAAAGGGTCTGTGTCTGTCTGTAGTCGTCTTGGCCAGGGACAGAACAGGAATGGAGTCTTAGAACTTTTAGTAAGTAATCTAGCTAGGTATGTGTTAGATTATGATTTCTTTAAATGGCTGAGAAAAGAATTGTGCTGAATAGAATAACTATTTCTGTCTGTGTATCTTTTTTGAAACTTAAGGTTTTGCCTAGAGGGGTTCTCTATGTTTTTGAATCTAATTACCCTGTAAGATATCTACCATCCTGATTTTACAGGGGGGATTTCTTTATTTCTATTTACTTCTATTTTTTATTAAAAGTCTTCCTGTAAAACACTGAATGCTTTTTTCATTGTTCTCAGATCCAAGGGTTTGGGTCTGTGGTCACCTATGCAAATTGGTGAGGCTTTTTATCCAACATTTCCCAGAAAAGGGGGGGTGCAAGTGTTGGGAGGATTGTTCAGTGTTCTTAAGATCCAAGGGTCTGGGTCTGTAGTCACCTAGGCAAATTGGTGAGGCTTTTTACCAAACCTTGTCCAGGAAGTGGGGTGCAAGGTTTTGGGAAGTATTTTGGGGGGAAGGACGCATCCAAACAGCTCTTCCCCAGTAACCAGTATTAGTTTGGTGGTGGTAGCGGCCAGTCCAAGGTGTAATATTTTGTACCTTGGGGAAGTTTTGACCTAAGCTGGTAAAGATAAGCTTAGGAGGTTTTCATGCAGGTCCCCACATCTGTACCCTAGAGTTCAGAGTGGGGGAGGAACCGTGACAGGGGTATCTTGGCAAACTGAAGGAGGCAGCATCGCAGTCAGACCCTCTTGCATGGAAATTCCTGGGAATTGCCCCAGCTCCTCTGATGCAACAAATGGTTAATTACATGAGATGACGTCCCTCTCACGAGTAACTAAACACTTATGTTAATTGCTGCAATTATAACCCATTTAAGTGGTAGCTACGTGGAAATAATATGAAAAGAGTCTGAGTGGTTGGCAGGGTGCAAGGCAGAGGAGTGTGTTGCGTGCAAACTGACTGATGGACCACAGTAAGTCAGGCAACAGCTGGAGCTGAGAGGCAAAGAGAGACTCACAGTTTGTGTATTTGCTCTGCCGCTGCGGGCAGCGAGAAGCAGCCTGCAGCACTCTAGGTGTGGGTGGCTCATTCCCCCACCCCCTTGAAAGAGGTGAAATGGCAACTTAAAATCCAACCACAACCACACCCACACAGGTAAACAACATACACCCTGGTACCCAGACAGGCACATGAGGGAAGGTGGAGGGGAGAGAGTGGACATGATGGCTCGTTTTCAGAGCAATGGCCCATGCAACATTGTGTTGCGGACTCAGGAAATAAAGACTCATTAAGGTTTTTTCTAGGGTGACCAGATGTCCCAATTTTATAGGGACAGTCCCAATATTTGTCTTATATAGGCACCTATTACCCCCCCACACCCCGTCCCGATTTTTTACACTTGCTGTCTGGTCACCCTAGTCTGCTCCCATCCCACTGAATTCAATGGGATTTTTCCACTGATGTTAACAGGAGCACGACTGAGTCTGGGGCTGTACAAATAGAACCTCCCCGAGCATTTGATTTGAATCAGATTCATTGCCTAACTCAAAGGCAGCCCATATCAGGGGCACCTTGGGCTACTTTTCTTAGTGCACCAGGTTTTTAAGAATGGCAAATGCTGATCTACTCAGCGCTGCACCACTGGCCCGGCTAGAACCACAGAAGGCAAATGATAGATGTTACCATTATCAGAGGAATTATTATTGGGAGTCTTCTCCAACCTGTCCCACACCCCCAGCACTAGCTCTCTCAGGGATTCCTGTTACACTCCACCAGTCATTGCATGGAGAATGCTTCAGATGCCAGAAGGGGATTCTTGGGATTCCCAGATAATGGGTGAACAATAGCAGGTGCTAGGGTAGATTATAATAGAGCTGGTTGCCAGAGCTGAGTAACTTGAGACTCTGGATAATCTTTGAGAAAGATCATGGAAACAGGGCCAAGTTCTCCTCAGTTATGCCTACGTAAATGCAAGGCAAGACAATGGAGCGATTCTAAATTTACACCTGGGTAACCCAGAGCACAAGCGGGCCCTTAATCTCGGTTTTTAACCACTTGTCCCCAGAACATCCCGGTCTATGCTGCTGTATCCTTACCGCATTGAGCAGTGACTCCAAGGGATCTCATACGCCAAGTGAAGGCAGGGCTGGTTAGAAGAGAACCCAGAGCCTGCCAAGGCAAGCCCAGGCTTTGTGGGAAATAGTCTTGGGAAATTTAGAGAGTTGCTTGGAATCAATGCCCTGGCGCATTGCTGATGGGAACCCATGCTACTGGTTAGAGGAGACATGAAGCCAAAGCCCTGGTCACAAGTGGTTATTCCAGATCACCTGGTACATTCAGGAGGGGTAGGGATGTTAACTGGTCTCTTTGCCAAATTCTGTTTCCCTAAATTTCCCCTGCAGTTGCCAATGGGATACATTCTTCGCCTTTGCTTACCATCCTTTACTGCTGCGTTCTGTTAACCAGGTTCCAGTCTAGAGGCAGCTGAAGTTCAAGGGCGAGTGAAATGATACACATTAGGATGGGGATATGTATATTGGAAGACAGGGTTTCCTGCAAAGGGCAGAGGTGGCAGCCACTTGCTAGCCCAAAGGGAAGATTATTTCCTTTCCAGCACATCCATAAATAGTAAAAACTCCCTCTTGAAGTGGTTCGGCAGCTTTCTGTCTTCCCCCCACTCATTACTGCTAATGTTTGACTCTCATTCCCATTTATAAGACTGCACAATCTTAAACAAGCTGGTAAATACTAGAGTGAGGAGTCCAGGAAAGCAAAAGAGATGCTAATTTTGGAGAACAAAAAAAGAACATGAAAAGCATCTTCCTGGATGCCTGTCCCTGCATCTGCGGAACCAATTTAGCTGAAATAGTAAATTATCAAGCGCTTGAAGAAGAAAGAGGCTGGCTGGAGTGGAGCAGCAGCCCTGTGCTGTTTCATGCAAGTCTCCCAGAATCCACAGGCCCTTTAAACATCTGGCCCCAAGTCTTTTCCCACAGGCCACTCAGCAGGGAGCAGCCTGTGGAGACCTGTCGAAGGGCAACTTTTAAACAACAGCCACATGCTGGGGATCACAAGAGCCTGAGAGCACAAGACTGTCCAGTTTGCTCTACAAGGCCATGCAACACAGCACCGGAACAGGGCTGTTCTGCACATCGTCCCAATTACTACCGGCCCTATAGCCTCCACTGGCCCCTAAGCCCCAACAGCTGGCTCTTTCATTAACCGGGACTGTTGGAAAGGGTCTATGCACGGTATAAGTTATCCATCCATTTATCTATCGTATTTACCTGGCTCCCCATCACTGCAGTATTGGAGCACCTCCCAATCTATAATGTATTTATCCTCACAACACCCCCAGGAGGCAGAACAGTGCTATTATCCTCATTTTACAGAGGGGAACTGGGGCACAGAGACTAAGTGACTTGCCTGGGGTCACACAGGAACTCTGTGGCAGAGCAGGGAATAGAACCCAGGTCTCAGGCTCGGACTCATTCTCCCTCTCCATTAGATTGAGCAAGCTCAGCGGTGAGGAATGGAGAAGAGTAAATTGCATCAGGAAACTCAAATTTTCTTGGACCAGACAGGACTGTAAAGGGGACCTCAGGTGAAGACGATGAAGCAAAGCTAGGCATGCAGAATAAACAGATGAGGTCATTTTTGATCAGGTCCCAGCAAGATGCTACCACTCCTGGGTGGGAACTCCTAGCCCCACCAAGGAAGAAAACCCTGATAGTCATTCACTTCCCCGTGTTTTTAAAAGAGAAGCCCATTTTTACCAGGATTTCCCCACTCTTCCCTTCCTCTTGCCATTTCATATGACGAAACATCTTCCTCCAGGGTGGTCGTTATCTCCGGTGTTTCTGAGAGACAGCCACACCTCTCAGTCTGACTCTGCTATATCTTGGCCTTCTGGTGCCAGCCCTTCGGTCAGTGATGGCTGACCCTGAAGCTTTCCATTCCAAGCAGCCAGTCCTCATTCATGCCAGACAAAGCCATGCTCGCCTTTGGCACAAAAAGACTGCCTAGACTATGGAGTGATTAGATTCAGCTTTCCAGCACAGCTGAGGATTTGGGTCCAGGGAGAGGTCAGTAATGGGAGCCCAGTATGCCACCCATGCAGGAGATTTGCTGTGCTTCCCAGGCTTTGTATTCTGCTGGGCTCCTCGCCTTCCCCTGGAATGTGTCCACATGGAAGCTACGTGCTGTTTTCCCCCCAGACTTTGTACACAGCATTAGATGGACTATTTAATTGGAATGGCCCTGACAGCAGGTGATCCCTCCCACCCCCACGTGTTTACACAGAATCCACTTCACTATGGGGCTTAATAGCTTAATACCAGCAGGACAGTGGGGTGGGAGGAGGTATTGTTTCATATTCTCTGTGTATATATAAAGTCTGCTGCAGTTTCCACGATATGCATCTGATGAAGTGAGCTGTAGCTCACGAAAGCTTATGCTCTAATAAATTGGTTAGTCTCTAAGGTGCCACAAGTACTCCTTTTCTTTTTGCGAATACAGACTAACACGGCTGTTACTCTGAAAAGTGGCCAGATTGTTAATGGGCAGCAGTGGGGTAAGGCCACCACTGGCCTAATCCTAGACTGATTGCAGTAGAGTTGCTCCAGAGACGGAAGCCACCTAGCGTGCATTATCCCTCAGTATCTATGCAATCAGCCTGAGCCAGTCCTACACAATTATGGGTCATTAGCTCATGATGAGACAGGCCAGGTTTACAGAAGAGACAGTAAAAGGGGACTAAGGGCTCTGTACATTTCAGCCCCGCACAGCCCATTAGAGAACCTTTGCCATGCACTCAGAAGCTTTAGAGCAGGGAGATAAAACCATCATTAAACTGGCTTAGGTCTGACCTGTCCCAACTCCCATCATGGAAGTGGATTTATTTACGGTCTTTGATCACTCTGTAGAGGCCAAAATCACTCAGGGCTCTTTATCCCCTGGTTTTACTGCTGGTCAGGGTAGCCAGTTCTGATGAGATTTCAGTAACCTACATGGAGGTCTCAGATCAGCCCCCCGCCAGTCTGCGTTTAGAGAGCAACAGCACCCAGAGATACTGGGCAGGACCACGGCCCCCTTGCACTAGGTGCTGCCCCAACACACAAGCAGGAACATCCCCAGACACAGAGAATTTACAAACAGATGGAAGACAAGACACAGCACGAGAGTGTAACAGATTGTAAGAAGGGCAGATTGTAAGAGGGGATTGTAGGAACGAGGAGTACTTGTGGCACCTTAGAGACTAACATTCTTTTTGCTGTTACAGACTAACACGGCTTCCACTCTGAAACGAAAACTGGCTCACTTCTGCCAAACTCCAGAGTGGCTTAAGAACATCACAGCAATGGACACACCTTCAATACCTAAATAGGCCGTTCCACTGGGTCACTAGCACGTCCAGCAGAGCCCACCGGGTGCACAGGACAGTACTAGAGGGGCAGGCAGCAGTTAAAATGCCACTGTGACTCCTGCATGGAGCAATAACAGCACCTACAGCCCTAGGCTATTACCTACAAGCAAACCAGCCCCCTTGCCACACCAACCCTATGTACTGTGTGGGGAGGTGTGATTAATTCCCTACAACTGGCCCGGCCCTGAATGCCCTCAGCTGTGGTCTTTCTCCAGCTACAGAGGCACCTGCCAGCCTTTGGACAGAGTCTTTGCATCTGGTCACAGTCTCCGTGTTGGCAGCCCCAGTCTATACAAGTGCAGTGAGCATGTGTAGGACCCCCTGCCAGGCCCCAGGGGTATTGAGAATGTTGCAGGGGGAACTCCAATGTATTGCCTTGCCCAGCAATCATGGGCAAGCTGCCAGGGACCTGGGGTCAGATCCCAATCTCATTGACGCCAGTGTCTATGTGGAGTCCCTCCAGGTGCAGCCAGTGGGACGTCTCCTGTTTTATGCCCTGTTTCTAATGGAGCTACTCCTGATTTACTCAGGTGTGAAAACAGAATTGGACTTGATAGACTAGCCTCTCCTCTGGGTTACCAGGGCAATTGAGAGGAGAGGTTAGCCAGAGCCAGACAGACTAGCTAAGGGAATGAAAATAGATAATGCCACAAGCAAGGTAACTGAAATCTCACAGATATCATTTGCATGCATGTCTGTACAGTTTTACCTCCAGGATTTCCCCACTCTGTGCTTCCTGAGACTGGGGGTGATTTCATCTTCCAGCACAAAGGGCTGCATTGGATGAACCCTTCCAGGCATCAGTTGTCCTAATATTGTGAGGAGGTCATTAAAGGAGGTTTTGGAACAAATTGATAAACTCAACAGTAATAAGTCACCAGGACCAGATGGTATCACCCAAGAGTTCTGAAGGAACTCAAATGTGGAATTGCAGGACTACTAACTGTCGTCTGTAACCTATCATTTAAATCAGCTTCTGTACCCAATGAGTGGAGGATAGCTAATGTGACACCAACTTTTTAAAAGGGCTCCAGAAGTGACCCTGGCAATTACAGGCTGGTAAGCCTGACTTCAGTACCGAGCAAACTGGTTGAACCTATAGTAAAGAACACAATTGTCAGACACATAGATTAACATAATTTGTTGAGGAACAGTCAACATGGTTTTTGTAAAAGGAAATCATGCCTCACCAATCTACTAGAATTCTTTGAGGGGGTCAAGAAGCATGTGGACAAGGGAGATCCAGTGGATAAAGTGTACTTAGATTTTCAGAAAGCCTTTGACAAGGTCCCTCACCAAAGGCTTTTAAGCAAAATAAGCTTTTATGAGATAAGAAGGAAGGTCCTCTCATGGATTGGTAACTGGTTAAAAGTTAGGAAGCAAAGGGTAGAAATAAATGGTCCATTTTCAGAATGGAGAGAGGTAAATAGTGGTGTCCCCAAGGGGTCTGTACTGGGACCAGTCCTTTTCAACATATCCATATATGATCTGGGAAAAGGAGTAAACAGTGAGATGGAAAAATTTGCAGATGATACAAAACTACTCAAGACAGTTAAGTCCCAGACAGACTGCAAGGAGCTACAAAAGGATCCCTCAGAACTGAGTTACTGGGCAACAAAATGGCAGATGAAATTCAGTGTTGATAAATGCAAAGTAATGCTCATTGGAAAACAAAATCCCAACTATAGATATAAAATGATTGGGTCTAATTAGCTGTTGCCACTCAAGAAAGAGAACTTGGAGTCACTGTGTATATGTCTGTGAAAACATCCACTCAATGTGCAGCGGCCATCAAAAAAGTGAACAGAATGTTGGGAATCATCAAGAAAGGGATAGAGAATAAGACAGAAAATATCACATTGCCTCTGTATAAATCCATGGTATGCCCATATCTTGAATACTGCATGCATATGTGGTCGCCTCATCTCAAAAAGGATATATTGGAATTGGAAAAGCTTCAGAAAAGGGGAAAAATTATTAGGGGTATGGAACGGCTTCCATATGAGGAGAGATTAATGAGACTGGGACTTTTCAGTTGGAAAACAGACAAATAAGGGGGGATATAACTGAATCTATAAAATCATGACTGGAGTGGAGAAAGTAAATAAGGAAGTGTTATTTACTCCTTCTCATAACACAAGAACTAGGGGTCACCAAATGAAATGAATAGGCAGCAGGTTTAAAACAAACAAAAGGAAGTATTTTTTCACACAATGCACAGTCAACCTGTGGAACTCCTTGCCAGAGGAGGTTGTGAAGGCCAAGACTATAACAGGGTTAAAAAAAGAACTAGTTAAGTTCATGGAGGATAGGTCCATAAATGGCTATTAGCCAGGATGGGCAGGGATGGTGTCCCTAGCCTGTTTGCCAGAAGCTGGGAATGGGCGACAGGGGATGGATCACTTGACGATTCCCTGTTCTGTTCCTTCCCTCTGGGGCACCTGGCACTGGCCACTGTTGGAAGACAGGATCTTGGGCTAGATGGACCTTTGGTCTGACCCAGTGTGCCCGTTCTTATGGGACTTCCTTCTTCGGGCGTTTCAGCTTTCTCCCAGCTGTTAAAACAAAACGGGGCTGGGGGGAGGGAGCCCCGCCAGCAGGAAAAAGCCTGACTGGCGTGGGTTGGGGGCTCTGTTTTCAGAAGGCCACAGACAGCTTTCTACTGCCTGGCATTGACACGTGAGTTCAGACCCTCCCCTTGCTGCTGCCTTTCTCAGTGATCCTCCCTCCTGCTCTGATCCCTTCGCTCCTCCCATGCCCGGTTCAAGCCCCTACCCGCTTAGTTCCTACACTCACCATACGCACTGCCCTCTGCCCTCACCCCCGGCCCCCTCGGCACCCACCCCTGCTTCTCTTCTGCCCGCTCCTTGTGCCTTCTTAGCCCAGCTGGCATGCCCCCAGTGAGCCCTTCTCCTCCATCTGCACCCAGATCCAGCTGGGAAAGCATGTGCCTCTGGTTTTCTGTCCTGGGCCTGATGCACTGAAACAGTGGTGCATTTCGCCAGCCAGCTCTGGGGCAGGGACACAGACCCCTTCTCTGTGGCTTTGTGCACACTGATGGCACTAGACAGACAGCGAGGATGTTCAGAGCTCACCATGATGCGGCGGGGGGAGGGGGGGAGGACCAGACACAGCCCAGGGCCACCTGACCTTCCCCCTACGGCAGGCTGTGCTGTGAGCTCGCTGGGGGGTGGGTGGGGTGGTCAGTGCGTGATTGCCGTAACAGGGAGCAGCTTAGCGCTCGAAGCAGCCTCTGCGCCATGCAGGTCCCCGCATGCTGTGCAGTCGGCCGAGTGGGTCCGGATGGGGTCCCGCATGCAGGAGGGTAGGCTCATGGGCTGTGTCTCTGAAGTGAAGGCTGTCCATAGGCCGCAGGGGAGGACTCTAGGGGCCCTCTGCCCGCTCCTGCCTTAGCCACATGCAGCTGGCGGCGTCAGGAATGAAGTGGGGACAGCGGGAGCGAGTTCACATGGAAAGTTGCTTGCTCTGGTTTCCCGAAACTTTCAGCTGAAATATTAGTATTCATTCATAGCACTCCGGGGAGGCATTTCAGATGGGTTCATTTGCAGAGAGATGAGAAAGCCCCCATTTCTCCCCCCAGACACATCTCCAAAGCAGAATCTCCATATGATGTGGGCGGCAGGGAAGGTGCCCTTGGGACAGGGGCGTTGTTTGACCCTCGGTGAAAGGCAGCATACGCAGTGGAGGAAAACCAGTCACATCTCTGGTTAGTTACCAGCGAAGCAGCCTCAGAGGCAAACACAACATGAATTATTTGTTGCAATGTTGCTACCAGTTTCCTCCTCCTTTCATTTTTATTTTTACCCCTGTAACTTCATCCATGTGCCAGTTTGTGCACACTGTTATTTGCCTTCTAATGAGCTCCAGTACTGACTGTTCCAAGGCTTTGTTAAAGCCCAGTCAAGGATGTTAAAGGCGGCTCTGAGTAACGAAAGGACCCATATTCGGCAGCACCTACACATCCTGTGTACACTAGTGCCAAGAGAAACCACTGAGACAAGCCTTGTGACGGAATAGGGATCATCTCTCAGATGAAATGTAAAATGGATGCCCGGGGAGCACTTTAAAGAGCTGGTGGTAGCCCTGTTCGTAGGAACTGGGTCGTTCCAAAATTCCATCTTTGGCAACGACATTCGACCTCCCGACATACACCCTGCGGGTCTATCTGGACACAACAGTACGAAAAGGCTGTTGCTTTCCGGTGGCATTTCAGTGGTGGGTGATACCTGTACTGACAGACCCGTAGATCGAGGGGCGTGAGTGGGGATAGATAGATAGATAGATAGATAGATAGATAGATAGATAGATAGATAGATAGATAGATAGATAGATAGATAGATAGATAGATAGATAGAGGGGGTGGATGGGGATAGATAGATAGATAGATAGATAGATAGATAGATAGAGGGGGTGGATGGGGATAGATAGATAGATAGATAGATAGATAGATAGATAGATAGATAGATAGAGGGGGTGGATGGGGATAGATAGATAGATAGATGGGGTGGATGGGGATAGATAGATAGATAGATAGATAGATAGATAGATAGATAGATAGATAGATGGGGTGGATGGGGATAGATACCTTCAGTAAGAGGAGAGGGAGTGCAGGGCGGATTGCAAGACTTGTAATTAACATTAGTAAAGTGATTTCTGATGCTAGGATGAAAGACATGCTCGAAGGACAAAGTATTAATACTCTCCCAAGACCAGGATATATAGTGTAATACCCATGAGTAACATTCAAATTCAGTCAAAGCTCATACTTCACAGCATCCACTCCTCACTGCAGGTATCAGGCAGGAATTCCCTCCCTCCCTCCCTCATAAGCAGTGCTGCAAAATTGCTGTGGTGCATTCTGGGTGATAAGACCACATGGGTGTGTGGGGAACATGGGAAATGTCTGTATTATTTTTAAGAAATGTATACACGTGACTCAGTTTCCCCATTCACTTTTCCATTGTTACCCACTGGGTGCGATGCTGATGAGTTAGGTGAGAAATGTATATGTAGCCTTTGCTTTCCCATTCCAACCAAAAAATGGCCCGAAATCCTGCATCCCTAATAAATGCTGCCTAGTTTTTAAGAGACTGCCCTGCATCTCTGCAAACATCGGCTAGTTGCAGAGCTGCCAAGAGGAGAATTCTCCAACAGGGGTCCCAGCTCCTTTGCATCCAGCCGAAGGAGCCCTGGTGAGCAGTAGAGGTGCTGAAGCCAGGGACTCAATCTCAGAGTAGCGTAGTTGAGGGTCTTCCCTTTGAGCAAAGTGCATGCCCAGATCTTGCTTTCGTGCAGTTGTGAAAAGCAAACACAACCACTGGCTATTTATGGCCTGCATGTGCTCGGTACACAACTCTGGCCCATTAGGAACCCATTATGAGGTTGATCTGATTCCATCTCCTGCCTTTCATTAGGGATTACTGGAAAATGAAAGGAGAATTTAGCTTGTTTTAGTTTATTTTAGTCTGAGATTACAAGAAAATATATTCAGTGCCTCTCTGCCCTCATCCCATCCCCACTCTGCCTGGGGACTCAGTGTGCCTCTTTAAAGGGTTGCTGCTAATATCATGTGTCTAATGGATTCAGGCAATTATTCTAAAGTAGGAGCTTTAATTACATTATTTTTGTCACTGCTCATTCGGAAGACCCCTTCGCTATATTTTTCCCTTGCCTGTCATATGGTGCTGAAACATAACTTAATTTTGCTCAGATAAACACGAAATTGTCAGTGCAATTAGTCTCGGAACAAAATTATTGTCAACAGGATTGTTTGTAGCCTAATTGCTGAAATGAGTTTATAGTAGATACAACATTTTAAAGTGGCCCCATTCTGATTAACTCTGCAGCTGCTGTGGCTTTTAAGGACTGATGAAGCCCCATCACTGTAGTATCTGGGCAACTCTCAACTACATATGGTTTTGGCCTCACAAACACTCCCAAGAGACTAGGAGTATTAGCCCCATTGTACAGATGGAGAAAGTGACACAGAGAGGTGACATGAGATCACATGGGGAGTCTGCAGCAGTGCAGGGGACTGGATGCAGATCTCTGAGTAGCATGCTGGTACTGCAACCCCATGATCTTGCTTCCTCGTTCTGCTGTCCCCTTTGACTTGGCAGCGCCAGCATCCTCTGGCACCTTGCAGCTGGCTTGCAGAGGGGCTGAGCTCCCACTGCATCTCTACCAAGCAGGCTGCTGGGTAGTCCAGCAATCAGCAGAGCATAAATAGCTACCACGGGCCATTCCACTGGGGCATGAGCATGGGTCAGGGGCCAGCACTGGAGATGCAGTTTTTCCCAGCACATCTGTCAGGCAGCAATTAAAGCACCAACACGACTCCTGCTGGCACAGAATGCAGTTTCTAAAGGCCACTATGTCCTGCCTGTCCCTCCCCCTATGAAGTCATCAAGTGCAGAGAAGAGAAACTAGATCAGCTAAAGCATCTCCCAAGGGGTTATCATAGCTAAGGCTGCGATTTAGTCCCAGAGGTCACGGAAGTCATGGAATCCGTGACTTCAGCCAGCGCAGGCTGGGAGCTACAGGGTGCCCTGCCGCCTGCAGCTCCCGGCCACCACAGGGGGGGGATTCCCAGAGCTCCTGGCCGCTGCAGGAAGTGGGGGGACCCCCAAAGCTTGGAGCCACCAGCAGAGGGGGACCCTGGAGCTCCCCCCTCCCCAGGCTACCCATTTTGTCATGGGTATTTTTAGTAAAAGTCACAGACAGGTCACGGGCTTCCATGAATTTTCATTATTGCCCGTGCCCTGTCCGTGACTGTTACTAAAACTATCCCTAACAAAACCTTCACCTTACTCATGGCAGATCATTAATGCACCTGCACGTATCCAAACGAAGTGACTCATCGCACATATTTTTCTCCTAATGGATCAAAGGGGGCAGGCTGAGGACTGTACAGACGGGAAGGCTCTGACAGAGCAGAGATCTGGGAGGGAGGCTTCTGAAACCAAGGTGAAAGTATCGTTCCTCTGTGCATCACACAATAAAGGCTGATGGACTGATACTATAACAAGCTAGGGGGAAATGGGGTGTAATGGTCCTTGTGCATAGACATAACCAGAACAGAGGCACAAGGGGGCATTCATCCTCCTCTTCGTGTCCAGCTCTGGGCAGCCACAGGACTCATGAATTTTAATTCCTCATCTCTCCCCTCTCCTCCTGGCTTTTTCATTGTTTGGGCTCCTGTTGTCTTGCTGTGGCCCATCAGCTGAGTGAGCATTTCAGCCTGTATTATGTAAATGTTTCCCATAAAGAACCGCTATTCTTATGGGAGCTGGGGAAAGGCAGCAGCTGGTGTTTGATCTATAGGGTCCTGAACACAGGAACAGAGCCATGGCCCTCAGTACAGAACGGATCTGGGATGCAGGACGTGACATCTCCTAACCTGCTCTGGATCATCAGCACCTGAAGCGTGTGGTCCCCTTGCCTGACAAATACAGCCACACCAAGGGCTACAGAGCACGCTGGAAACATGGTTCTACCTCTCATGTCGACAGGACCTTACCTCTATTCCAGCCAGGCGTTCCCTGAAGTTTACTGTGGAGTTAGAGTGACTCCTGCCCTCCCTTTCCTCAGATGGAGTCTCCAGTGACCTGCGCCTCAGCAGGAGGCAGATTGCAGCAACTTGAGGCTCCGGCTTTGCCTTTGTGCAGTGTGGTGGCAGGGCCACTCACTCTTGCCCTGTCTCTCCCCCACTTATCCTCTGGCTTCAGGCCAAAGCAATTTGTTGCCTTGAAATTACCTTCAGCGGAAGCCATTACAACCAAAGGCAGGGCTATGTAATCAGCCTCAGACGGGATTCCTCACCCCCGGGCTCTGGGGTGGAGGGAGGGAAGCTGTGCAGGGAATGGTTACAGACCCACAGTAACAACGCAGCTGGCTGGGCCCCCGAGCCAGGCTGGGAATGCCCACAGCACACCAGCTCCCGGTGGGATGCCTGGTGCTTTGGAAACCTGAAAAGCTGAGTGACAGTTTTGTCTAATTGCAAACACAGCAGGGAGGAGCAGAGCATCCTTTGCTTTTCGTTCTCCAAGTGGTGCTTCCTGATTAGCAGCGCCTGGTAATTCTCGATTGCTGCTCAGGGGGTCGATCTGAATCTACTGATCTCTCTTGTGGCATATTCTGCCCAGGGCTTGTGAGAGACGCTCTGTGCTGGTGGAGGGAGCTGGGCTAGCAGCTCCTGGAGGCTGAAGCCACAGAACACAGGCAGAGGAAGAGCAGGTATAATCCATGCTAGGGGAGCGTGGGCCTTTGCCCCGCCAAGGTGAGAGGTTATTGAGCACTGAGCTGGAGGACCCATGGCTCAGGGCGGGCTCTGAGGGGCATTCAGCCTCCTTGGAGCCGTGCTCTATGACGATGGGTGGGAGACACAACCATTAGCTAGCAAGGGACAGAGAGCACTCTTTCACAGAGCAACCTCCTGGCCAAGTGGGTCATCAGAAACCCCACCTACAGCGAGAGTTTGTCCCCCTCGCTGGGACGCTCTTTAGGCTGGATGAGGGGGCTAATGAAAACGCCTGCTGCAGGGCATGGGTACAGCTGAGGAGTCTGCAGAAAAGGCCAGCTCTCAGGGCTCATCTGGTCTCACCCGCAAGTCCTCAGCGAGGGAAGAGGACCCATCCAGCCGCACTCTCTGAACAGCTGGGGCCTGGGTGGGAGGCCAGGCAGCTTCCTGAGGAGCCGGTCTCTCTGCTGCCTGCACTAATCACAAGGCATCGGCACTTCCCAGAAAGACATTCCTCAAGGCTAATAACCCTGTCCAGCAGGGATTGCTACCCTTTGGAGTGTGGCTGGAAGTGCCTGAATTCCCTCTCCTCTCCTGTGCATCCACCTTTTCATCACAGGGCTGGCTCCGTGCTCTTCGCCAGCTGACTGGGCAGGGGAAGCAGAGATTCCTTTTGATTTGGGGATTAGCATGGGGGGCTGCAGTGAACGAAGGGAGAAAATTATTCAGGTGCGGGTGGGCAGAGCCGCCCAGGGAGCCCGAGCACAAGAGGAGGGATGTCGTAACAAACCAGCCCCTCATTACACCCGCACACCGACCCAGCGTGCAGGGCCCGGGCTCTCTTCTCAGGCCTGGGACTGAGCTGCTGGGTAAGTCACTTCCCGTCTCAGTGCCTCTGGTCCCCCCGTGCCGCTCACTGTATTCATGCCTGGGAAGTGCTCTGAGGGGCGGGGGCAGAAGGGTTGGAACAAGGCAAAGAGCCGATATTCTCCCTATTGTCTTTATTCAGTCAGCGCTCTGTGCTCCCGGGGCTGTCTGTGCACCAAGCGCCTTCAATACCCACAGTACCGAAAACCACCGTGGTTGTGTGAGGCACGACGCTCTCACTCCATCTCTGCCCAGCTCAGGCCTTGCGCCCTGCCCGCCCTGCCGCTTACGGCCTCGTTGATGCCCTGGGCCACGTAATCCAGGTTGTGCGAGTTGATGCTGCAGACACTGACCTGGCCGTTCCCGAGAAGATAGATGTGTTTGTGCCTCTCTAGGAAAGCCACCTGGGACGCTAGCAGAAGACACAAGCCTCATTAGTCACCTACGATCCCGAGCCCAGAGCTGGGGTATGGCCGAGTGATCTAAGAACAGGCCGGGAGACAGGAGTCAAGGGGTTCTAGGCAAGTCCCAGTGCCTCAGTTTCCCTTTCCGTTAAATGGGACTAGAAATACTGCCCTCCCTCCCAGGTCATGGAGAGAGGGTCTGGGCAGGGTCATTGCAGATGCGAGGCACTAGCCGCACTATCAGTTCTGAGCGGTGTTATCTGTCAGCTGCGAGAAATAAACGTAGAGAAATCAATATACCTAATAGGGAACAATGCTGCCACATCCCTCCAATCATTCCGTAGGTATTTCCTAGCCACTAGCCATCCCAGCCTAGGGATTTCGCTCCCCTTGGGGGCTGGAAGCCTTTGGCAAGCGTCCCCGGCCAATAAGCAAGTAAGGAACATCACTCTGACAGCTGAGCCAGCAGTCATCTCTACTGGGGGAAAAGGCCAGGCGAAACGCCCTGGCTATGTATCACCAGGGATCGCGTAACACCACTGCTTTACCCTGCCACCACCCCCAAACGTCTCCCATGTGCACCAGTTTGGAAGGGTCCATGTTTTGGAGGGTCTCTTCCTGCTTAGGGAGGGTTTTG
The DNA here is from genome assembly GCF_965140285.1 of Lepidochelys kempii. NCBI lineage: Eukaryota > Metazoa > Chordata > Testudines > Cheloniidae > Lepidochelys > Lepidochelys kempii. The sequence goes on along the minus strand of NC_136405.1, from coordinate 2,384,319 downwards.
GTTGGTCTCCACCAGGCCCCCCTGCAGCGGCCATGGTCTCACTGCCATGAGTAGGGAGAAGCCACCAAGACCAGGCATTGTCCTGAAGAACTCGCGCCAGCTGAAACCCAGAGCCAAGGCTGGGTAGAGGTTTGGCCAAAGCCCTCCTCTCCCCAGCTTCCCCCCGGCTGCAGGGCCCTCCCTGCAAGCCCTCCTGGCTACAGCAAAGATTTTTCGACACAGCAATGATAATGGTGAGCACATATGTTTGCTTGTTATTCATTTGTCCTGCAGGGGTGCCCACCTGCCCCTGTCAGGATCAGGCCCCACCGGTGCTGGGTGCTGTCCAGACACACGGAGAGACACAGTCCCTGCCAGGCTGATCTCACACTCTAACAGCAGCGCATTTCCTTGGAGTGCTTTGCAAATATTAATGAATGCTGAAGTCTCCCATCCCTGCTGGATGAGAGGTGATGGCTGCTTTACAAAGGCAGGTGTTCAGTGGTATTATCCCATGTTTACGGATGGGGACACTGAGGAAGGCAGGTTTCCTTTTGGAAGGTATTTGGGAAATACTAAGTATAAGCAGCAGCAAAAAGAGGAGACAGCCCTGGGCGTTGAAGTCTTCTACCCAAAGAGCACCATAGCATAGGCACAATCCCGCCCACACACAGACCCTCACCTGCCGGTATGCATTAGTCCTGCCCTGGAGGGAAGAGATGGGGAAGGATTGTCCAGTGATTAGGGCATTAGCCTAGGACTTAGAAGACACAGATCCAATTATCCGCTCTGCCACAGATTTCATGTTTGACCCTGGGCAAGTCACTTAGTCTCTCTGGGCCTCAGCTCCCTTCTGTAATAGGGATGGCAGCACTGCCTTGCCTCCCAGAGGGGCTGGGAGGACAAACACATGACAGGTTGGGAGGCACTCAGATACTGTGGTGATGGGGTCATACAAGTGCCTGGAGAGAGGAGGGCTTTTAAACTCTGCTGCGTGCTTCCAGCTGGCTTTGGAATATTGTACCAGCACGAGAAAGGCTCTTGTGCCTGGACTCCTGCCCTGCCCAGCACAGGACTCCTGGCCCCAGCCTGACGAGCCTCTGACAAGTGACCACAGCAGGATGCCGAAGCTCCCAACATTTGAAGCCTGGCTATGATGAACATGGATCCCCACACCCAGCTCATACCAGCCCTGCAGAGCCAAGGGCTCAGCTCAGAAGGGATCTGTGTAGTCCGTCAGTTCGACGACGACGTTTTCATGCTCTCTCTTTTTGTGGATTCTGGAGTCCAAAGCGTGACGCGCGTGCTTGTGAGCAGATCGGGCAGACAAAGTCATTGGTGAGCGTCTTGGTAGCTGTAGCCGTAAGTGAGACGCTTTCCCCTTGCAGCTAACAATTGGTGACTTCTGTCCTCTTCAAAGGCTTGGAAAGCTCTGAGTGCTGTGTGTGGCCAGGCTGATCTACTTAATGCAGCCTTCTCAAGATCATCTGGTTTTATTGCTGTTCTTGGAGAGAGATGTGCAGGAATGACGTGTACGTGAGGTGAATTAAAATGGGAGAGTCATTGCACTGGGACCATCCCATTCTCTCGGCTGATGAAGCGTGGCTCAGTGGACAAAGACTGTTAGAGCTGGAGGCTGCTTTAGCTGCAGTGGATAGCCAGGACTTCTGCAGTGCCCCATTTCGCCCTCCACAGGATGTTGCTTTTCAAGCCGTTGGACCAATATATAATCTCCTTCACCTTGGCTACCAGAACAGTCTTTGTATGCTTGGGAGGGCAATCCCTAAATCACTGTCAGTTTCCACACTGCTGGTTACCCTCCCCTGGTTTAGCCCACCCGCCAAGGCAGTTTACCGGGGTCTGGCCGCTGTCGCATGCTTACAACTCCTCGGAGCCACAGGTGAGAGCCGGGTGTCCAGTGAGGAAAAGAACCACTCAGGGAGTGCGGCAGTTCAAATCACTCAAAGGTGCTACCTCTCCCATACACCCGCAATGAAAAGGTGACAGAAGAGCAAAGGATGGACTGACTCATGCCCCACCAGGAGCAAGGACAGGCTGCTGCCCAGCCTCTGAGGATGAAAGGCCGTTCCCAGCGCCCTGGCTCACTGCCACAGCAGGGAATGGAGGAGCGCAAGGTTCACCCAGTTGCCCAGGACTCTGGCGGCAGGGAGGAGGGGCAGGCGGGTACTTACGGAGCAGCCCAGTGAAGCTGCGTGTCCCTGACTGGGCCGTGAGGTGCTCCCAGCAGCCAGGCGTACCCAGAATCCGCAGCTTCTCCTTCAGCTTCTCCCGGATCAGCATGATCCTCTCCGCCAGTGTCTGGAGACTCTGCTTCCTGCAGGGTGCAGCAGGAGGGTTACAGGGATCTGACTTCCCCTTCCAAGGGGCTAATGGCTTCACTGGGCTGGGCGGGGGCGGGGGGTGTGTGTCTTCCTGAATTCCCCAACCCCAGCTCACACGACCTGTCCGGGTCTGGTGAGGCAGGTCCTGGCTGCTCTGGGTAGACAGCAGACTGGCCCTTTCAGTCACAGAAGGGGTTTGTCACAGGGTGACTGGCCCCTGCAAGAAAGGAAGCAGGGTTCAGTGCACCCAGACTGATCACCTGCAGCCCAATGGGGCTTAAGGAAGGCACCTGGGTCTTATAAAGGGAGAGACAGCTGCAGAGGAGGGGGCATCTGCCTGCAGACCCTGCAGGAAGTAAGAAGGGCCCTGGAGGGCCTTGTGGCAGCAGGGAGAAGGTGCCAGCAGGGAAGGCCGGGCTTGAGGCACGAGATGGTGGAAGGAAGGCAGACGCTCCGGGCGGAGGGGCTGCCCAGGTGGGCACTGGGATGAAAGTATGAGTTCTATTTTGAAAGACTTTGTGCAGGATGTAATAAACTGGACCCCAGGATATCTGAACTATGTGGGCTTTTTAAGGGAGCCTGAGTGAAGGGGAAACTGAGGCAGATTTCATCAGCACCATACTTGGCCAGAGGGGATGATATAGGTCAGGAATTCCCTTAGAGGGGTTTTCCCCCCAGTGTCTCCTCCCCCCGCACCCCAGAGCTGGCTGCAATTTGCAAAGCACCTTAGGCTGCTCCAGAATGAAAGGGGCCCTGGGCCTGCCTAAGGCTGTAACCCTAGTGTCCTGCTGGAAAGCATGGACTGCGTGTGGATTATCTGGCCTGGTGCAGCAGTCGCCCCCTCCCCCCCTTACCACTTGCTCAGCAGGGCTGGGTTGTTCAGCACCGTGGCGATGACCCGGGCTCCCAAATTAGCAGGAGTGTACCACATCCCCATCACTAGCTTCTGCAGCTGGGAGCGGATTCCCAGCAGCGTCTCCTTGTCCCTCACCACCACGATCAGGTTCCCCACCCGCTCATCTGCCCAGGTGACAAGAGCAGCGTGGCAGGTAGGACGTGCCCCCCCCATGCAAAGGGCCCCTCCCTGTCCCCAGAGCCAGCCCTACCCTAGGCTCTGCCCTTCTCAGCCCCAGCCCCCTCCAGCCCGTGGACCGTCCCCCAGCCCACACACACCACCCCTGCTGTGGGAAGGGGGCCCGTTCATTCAGTTTTGCTCTCTGAGACTCCAGGTGTCCTTTCCACTGTCTGCAGCGACCCCTAGTGCCTGTTCGGGGGTCCAGCATTGTCTTAGGGCAGGTACCCAACTACCCGGGCTTCAGCCAGCCGGGGTATGTCGCCATCCGCTGCCATTCACCCTCCCGGCTGCATTGTAGACACATCCTTAGAACCGAACCAGGCTGGCCCTTGTCTCACAGGAGCCCCTGCTGGCATCACCCTGAGGGGCTGGAGACGCGAGCCAGCCGGGACCATCCTGTATTCCTGAGCTCCGGCCTCAGAGAGCTCTTAGCAGGCACCTGAGGCCACACGGGGAGAGTGGCGGGGAGAAGCCGCCCAAATTAAACACCCTGCTTCAGAAAGTCAAGGCTTCCCCTCCGCCTCCCATCCCGGCTCTCCCCCGTGTGCGGCTGTGAGCCCAGGACTCACTGTATAAGCCGAAGGTTTTCGAGAAGGATTGGGCACAGAAGAGCTCAAACCCTTGGGCCACAAAGTGTCGCAAAGCCCAGGCATCTCTGTCCAGGTCTCCGGAGGCCAGCCCCTGAGCTGGGACGTCAAAGAAGGGGAAGAGGCGCTTCCTCTGGGGACACAGTGGGGAACGGAGCACACAGTGAGACTTTGTCCAGCGTGGTAGGCAGGGCCAGTGGCAACAGGAGCTGGAGAAAAGCCCCTGCTCTCAGACTTACCCGCATGACCCTGGCAACTTCTTCCCACTGCTTGGGAGTCAGGCCAGTTTCCTCGGGAGCATGCAGCAAAACTATGGAGCAGTCCGGGGCACTCTAAAAGCAAGAGAGAGCCTGAGCTGCCAGCATGGGCTGCCTGCTGTTGGTAGTCAGGCCAGGCGGCCACTGAGCAGCTGCGAGATGTGACTAGACTTGGGTTTAGGGCGAGAGGCACCTGCAAAGCTCCAGCCAGCTTCATACCTCCAGCACCTCCAGGAAGTCGTCTATGGCTACAGCCAGCCTCACAGTGTCCCAGTAATGGTATGGCCGGATCTCTGTAAAGCCGGCATCTTGGAATATACACCGGAGGCTGTCTGTGGGGACATAAACCGGGCAGGTGAGCAGGGGTGTAGAGGACAGGATTGGGTACTAGCCCTGGAAATAGTTTATGAGCTCTCTCGTGGTGCTCACTGTAGTCCAAGAGTTAGAAGCTGTTATCCGGGACCCAGCGGTGCCCCTGTGATTTCTTCATAGTGTCGTTCTCATGTGAAGAGCTAACACCCCCAGGGACTTCATTCAAACTGCTGGTGAGCAAGGCGGAGAAAAGCAATAGCTGTGGGAAAAGTGCGGGGAACCCAAACCAAATTCCTAGTGCTGAGCAGGATTCCTGTACGCACCAAAATATCGCCTGCTCCCAGGCTTAAAACAGATGGGAGAGGAGTGCCCCTTGGGGATCATCCGAGCTACACACCGTGTCTCAGGGGTTACAACCACCAGCAGGCTCAGCAGAGAGGCCGAGCATTAAACGAGGCATGGGACTGTCCTCGCTGCACCTGGTCGTTAGATCGTTAGACACGCTGAGAGTTTCTGTTGAGTTTCAGAGCTGCTGTTGCACAGTTAAACGCCGTTTGGTTTTCCTTTGTAACACGACCACCCTGTGCTCACCCTGTTACCGAACTGGCCTGTCCCACGTATCACATATAGAGCAATACTGGAACCAGGGCTCAAGCATACATGACTTACCCCACTGCGGCAAGGCAATATAAACTGCTATGGGACTCGGGCTACTTCTATTGTACCAGCGCTGGAGGAATTCGGCTCCAATTCGAACAGCTCCCGTCCCTCCTACTGTGTGAACACCACCTGCCTGACTTACATGGAGACAAGAGAGCATCATCTATTACATCACCGGCCTGTTAGACCAAATGTCTCAGGGCTGCTGCATCTCTAGTAAACTAGAACACGATCCCCCCAGAACAAGGCATTACTGGAAATATCTGCGAGAGACAAGCTATAATGACACCACCTGAGGGCATGCAGTGCTGCGCAGGGCTTTGAAGAATATCCCTTTGTACACGGGCCCCCGTCCCACGCATTCAAACTAGCCTACTCTGGACCCTACCACCGCCTCATGCAGGACATAGACCATGCTTCTGCAATTCGACAGGGACAATGTACATCCTCCGCCAGGAAGCCAAACTAGACAGAAAAGCCCTACCCTGGCTGGCAGCTTCTGTCCTTAGAGCATCTCTTGCACTGAGGACCCCTCACAAAGGATGCAGACAGCAGAAAGGAGGGGGGGAGAAATAGTTTCACAAAAATTGCCATGATTTTCAATGTTGTTTTTCATCTCAGTTGGAGGAAGATTTTCCAATCAGAACTGGTTTTGTAGGAAACTGTGGTTTTCCAGTTGTGTCAATGAGCCTAGAGTCTAGGAGAGGTGTTTTTAAAACTGTAGATAACTCAGAATAATCATTTTTACCCACCATTGAAACACAGAGACCTTTTCCTTAGCAATGTTGGTCTGGTTGTGCCTGAAAGCCCCATTGTGCTAGGTGACACACCAAGAAACCGTGAGATAGAGACCCGCCTCTGCAGACCTTACAGTCAACACAGATACCGAAGGATTATTGGCCTATTTTACAGATGGGGAATTAAGGCACAGAATGATGCAATAACTTTTCACAGGTAGTCTGTAACAGAGCTGGGAATCAAACCCAGGTCTCCCGAGGGCCAGGCCAGCACCACCACCAGAAGGCCAGCCTTCCAGGACAATAACTAACTAGACCACAGTTAGATAGTGGACATTCTGTCCAACTGCACACTGGCACTCCTCTCTCCCCAGGTCTTACAAAAAGAGTCCCAGGGTCTTTAAAGTCCATGCAAAGCTGCCTGGAGATGACAGCACAGTGGATATTTTCCTGGAGGCAACTTGACTGTTGGTTAGACTAAGGGCTTAGGAATCAGGAAACCAACAGTTGAATTAAAGGGATTGCATCTGGGTTACCGGGGCTGGTGTCTGAGAGACAGGCACGCAGCTAATGGCGGGAACTGGCTATGCTCCCTGGTGGAGTTGTTGCCCTGGTCTATGGTAGCTCCAGCCAGATCTGCCATTGCCCAGTATAACCGCACCCACTCTAGGGATCTGTATGGTTGTAACCATAGTGGTTACTCACTGACACTTAGAGTGGTACAAAAACCTGTGTGTGGACTGGCCCTAGCAGAGGGGGGATGGGGCTAGATGGGGCAGGCTGCTTCTGAGAGGCTTGATGAAGTCATCATAAGTTACCATGAGAAGTACTGAGCAGGGGCTCAGAAGATTTAAGGCATGGGGTCCATGGGGTTTGCCTGTCTGTAGAGGGTGGGGGAGAGCTGGGTGGTTTCTCTTGCGGGTGGGGTGGGGGGTCTTTCCAAACTCAAAGATTTCAGCATCCAGCAGCAGCTTGCAGAGTCCATACCCTGTTCTCAATCACAGCACGGCTCTCCCTGCCAAGCGCCAGCTCGGTAGCTGCCCTGGTGAACTCAGGGAACCCAAGCACTGGGAGGTACTCGTGGTCCAGGGTTGGGTCATTGGCGATCTGCAGCAGGATCTGTCTCACGGTTGGGCAGACCCATACTTTGCCAGTTTCAGTCTGGCAGTCTGCAAGAAGAAAGAGCGGGCCAAGCTGTCCATGGGTGACAGGTGCCTCACTGTCCCAGACACACACGGTTTGCTAGTTTTTTTTAAAAAATCCTTTCCTTTAAGTAAAATTGTACATGACCCGACTGCTGCTGGGAGGTGCATGTCTGCAGCACTGCAGACTTGTGGCCTTTGCTTAGCCGCCGAGAAGGTACCCAGACAGCAGCAGTTCCAGCTTCTCCTTTTCCCACATATGCACTAGAGAATCTCAACCCCCAACCCACAGGTACCAGGGTTTGTGAGCACAGGCATCCATGGCTCCTCGGACAATGGTTAATGCCTGATCGCACTAGTGGCAACCGGCAGTGACTGCAGAGATAGCAGGACAAGGTACCCACAGCCAAAGACATGACCAGCAGCAGGTCCTCACTAGCAGGACTCCGCAGGTCTACAAGCAATAACTTATTTCATTGCATTTTTAAGGGGGCTTTTTCTTTAACAAGAGAAAACCACTTGTGACTGCCCTACCTGCCAGAGACATTTGCAATCCTTACAGCATGGCCGGAATCAGACAAGGGGCTGTACAAGAAGTCACCTTCCTACACTGCCTCTCTGCCCCATCTGTACATGGGCTTCATCACTGCTGACTTCACTCTGTACTGCACAGCTGCAGGAGCATGAGTTGGGGCCTATTTTAATTCATGCCTCCTCCTGATTGTCATTATGGCTGGTGATGGTGTCACAGGCAGAAGGGTGACACCCCCAGGGAGGTTTTGTCACCTTGGTTGTTAATATACTGTGCATGAAATCCTGAACCCCATTAAAGTCAACAGCAAAACTCCCATTGATTTCAACAGGGCCAGGATTTCACCCCTCTGTTCGGTAAAGCAAGCAAATGTGATCCAGCCACAGCAGAGAGAAAAGAAACCCAGACTCCCATGGCAGGACTTAGCTCCAGCCCGTTAGAGCCAGAAATCTTACTCAGGGTCTGTCTACACTGCAAGCTGGGGGTGTAATTCCTAGCTCTCAAGCTAACGTGTTAAAAAGAGAATGTGGCCACAGCAGCATGAGGAACTAGCTGCCCCAAGCATGTCCCCAGCTGAGATGAGGGGCAGCTCACCCCTGCTGCCAGTCACACTGCTGTGCATGGCAGCTTGATCAGAGCTAGCATGGTTATGCCTCCTTAAGCCGGAATTTACAATGCCCTTAGAAGAGGCGTGGTGCTGTGAATGCTGACCACAGACCCATGTTTTAGGCTCCCCTGCAGTCAGATGACATTCTGTGCCCAGTGGGGAAAAGATTGCAGCCCAGAGTGTGTGGCAGCCAACCAGCAGGACCTACCCCAGTGGTCAAGGTACACCTTGTCTGGAGATGGATCCTCCTGGTAGGCATCCAGGAGCCGGTCCGCTTCCCTCATGAGCGGGACATCAAGGAAGAGAGAGAGAGCGGCCATGGCCCAACATCGGCAAGAGGACCCTGCAGGTTTCACGCTGGTCCTTCGCTTGCACCCAAAGGGTCACTCAGCTGCCCCCAGGAGAACCCCAGGCTCTGCCCGGCAATGGAATGTTGGGACAGGAGTTGCCCAGGAAACAGCTGTTCCGAGTGGGCCCAGGCAGAATGGGTGCGATCCAGGAAGGTGCCTTGGTGCCGAAGTCCCATCGTTAGGTACCTCTGTGATCCACTGATCTGCTCAGCTGCTGCCTCAGCTCACTCAGCACCTGTGTTTTTTCCTTGGGGCATGCACGCTGCTGCAGCCTGCTAGGCGCCAGACTCCTGCCTCCCACCCCAGCCCCAGCCCAAGTCACAAGCCAGGAAAGATGGGAGTTCGTCTGCCTATGTGGCATGCAGGGGCCCAATCCAGCAGGCAAGCTCAGAGACCACCTGAGGCCCACGCATTGGGGCCCTCAGACAAGTTCACACAAAACAGCCAGGGGAGGGAGGAGGCACGGCTCTCTATAACTGTTAGAATGGTGAATAGGGCACTCCCCCATGCAATGGGAGACCCCCCAGTTCAAGTCCCCTCTTCTCCTGTGGGGGAGAAGGGATTTGAACAGGCTCTGTCACCTTTCAAGTGAGCAGCCACACACTGGCCTCGGGACTATTCTGAACGGGGAAGCAGACATTAAAGAAAGCGCAAGCTTGGAGGAGAGGCATTAGGCAGCTGAAGTATTGACATTGCATTTAAGTCACAATGCTAGACCCAGCTTCCCCTGCTACCCTAGCGGAGATGCAATATGAAGTTCTTGCAGTTTAGGGAGGATTCTACCCCACCCCCACCACACCTAGTGCCCACATCCTCCTCGCAGTCCCCACATCCTCCTCACTGGGTCGTGGAAGGGGGCAGTCTCCTCGCTGCTGATTAAGGAAGGTCTAGGCAAAGGTTGCTGGGTGGGTGCACAGCTGGACACATTCCAGAACAGAGCCATTTAGGGAACAAAGGAAGTTTAATGAGTAAAAGAAGAGGCCACTGGAGGGGAGGAGATGCAGCAGTTTTACCGCAGCAGAGATAAACCATCCCAGGGCGGTACAGCCTGGCTTAGAGTCTGAAGTTTTCCAGGGGCAGAGTCCTGCTGGTACAATCCACACACACTGCGGGAGGGGGCTGGACAGCTTCAGCAGACCTGTCCTGGGAGGAAAGCAGAGCATTAAGGCAGAACTCACTCTGCAGCAGGGCCACGAGCCAGCTCAGAAGCAAGGCAGGCGAAGGACAATGATGCCTCCAGCTGCACACCCTCCAAAATGGGAGAGCCAGAAGAGGACCATTGGATTAGGTGCCTGCCCAGACCAATGCAGGAGTTCCTCCTGTCATGCCGGGCTCTTTAACCCTCCCTAACCCTGTCGCACCTCCTCCTGGAACCTGCCCTGATTGAAGGGCCAGATTTTCTGAAGGAGCTCAGCACCCAACACACGCTGGCTTTGCCGCGTCCTTTTGGAAAGACGGCCACTTATTTTGAGGAATAAATGGGAGCTTTGGAGAGTCTAACATTCCAACCAGCATCCAAAGGAAGCCTGCAACTGGTAGGACAAAGTAGCTGGAGCGTTCCAAACCGGGGAGCTGTTCCAGTGGTGGGACTAGCAGCGGCCCACTGTTTAGAGCGTACGAAGGCATAGGAAGGGGCAACAACTAGGAGGCAAGGAAATGAAACTAAAGGGAAATGCAGAGTGTTCCCCCCACAACGAGATGCCTCCTAAGCCCAGTGCTGGAAGCCCAGTCATTTGGGATAGTTAAGAAGTGGACTGGACGCAGCACGAGAAGCTGTGTTGTAGGAATAATCCTGTATTAGATGGAACCTAGTTGGCCCTTCCCCAGTCCTAGATTTCCACGAATCACTGGCACATCCTGACCCATGGATCTATTGCTGCCATAGTAGAAAGGCATTAAACACACTGGAGAGGGGCTTGACTGGACCATTATACCTGGAGCAAACATTTCAGAGACCTAACAGGAAAGAGACCAAAGAGGTTAGCCATCTAAAAGCAATGTTGTTGCCCAACATTAGAAGCTGTTGCTGGAGCAGAGGTGTGTCATTTTCATTACCTGTCCATGGAATCAAAGATATTTACAGCTTCTCCTTAGTGTCGCATGAAAAAAAGAAAGAAAAAGTGTTGATCAGAGTATCTCAGATTGGAATGAGAACAAAAAGAAAGTTCTTGGAAAGAGGTTAAAACTACTTTGAAAAGCTGGGAGATTGTTAATTTTTTCCTCTTATTTACACCAAATACAAAACAAACCATATTGAAGTCAGCTAGAATTAAATTTAGTTACTGTATCTTCTTCCACTACCGCCAAAGATAACGACTCCTCTGCTAGCCATCCTCCTCTGGCTTCGCATTTGGCATCATCTTCCACTGGAAAGAAGGGAGAATTGCAACGTTACAGGCAACAAAAACCTCCACCACCAATGTCCGTTGTTTCTTTAGGGTGCTGTGCCAAATTACTTCAGGTCATTCACAAAAAGCAGGTGATTGTAGAGGATCCCCTATTTTGCACACAAGGAGGCCTTAGGTTTGGTTGCAAATTTGCAGCTCAAGAAATACATTGTGTAAACACACACACACACACACCCCTGTAGGGAACTACACCGAGACTTCTGTGCCAGGAAGATGGACAGCGGAGGAAGAGGAAAAGGGAAAGCTACAGCCAGTGAAAGAGGATAGCAGCAGAGGAGTGGGGAGAGCTGCAGACTTTTATGGATCATTTCTCTTTTATAATACCTCCAGAGCACTTCATAAAGATGAACAGATCAAGTCTCAACACCTCTGCTAGGCCATTCTTCACTCTTCGTCGCAGATTGCGAAGCTCAGGGAGACACAGTGACTTGCTCAAGGCCACAGACAAGTCAGTGTCAGAGGTGCGAATAGATTCCAGGAGGCCTGGCTCCCAGTGCTGTGATTTGACCCCCCAAACAAACAAACACTCCCTCCATTTAAGCAGTGCCGGCACTTGGAGGACCAATTTTACTCACAGATCAGATGTTGTCCATTGAGATAAACCGGCCCAGTTCCAGACTTTAATTCAAAGGCAACAGGAGGGATAAATTCAAAGCCATCAAGACTGATCTGAAACAAAACAATTAAAAAAAAATCCAGAATCACTGAAATATTGAGAAGAAAATCTGGCTTGGGAGCGACTCAGTGAACTTGAAGCAAAGCCAGCTGGTGGGGGCATTCCAGAGCAGATGGACTTTACATGGACCCCCCGGTCACTACACATTCTTTAAGAAGCACCTGCTGATGCTCAAGCCAAGCTCTGCCCTCAGTTACACCCACAACTGCACTGACATCAGTGGGGTCCCACAGGTGTAACCGAGGGCAAAGTTTGGAGGCAGACACCCCCCACACACACACACAGTACAGTAGGTGTGGATGGCATGCGGCGGATGCACAGATGCCACAGCCAAGTCACAGCCAAACTGCACAGCACAGAGACTATGCTTTCAGCACCCTGCAGATATGGCCAGGTGACTGGATCAGGCTCAGAGTTTGTTTTCCTGGCTGAGTTAGTAGATGTGTTAAATTTTGTCTTCATAAGAAGACAGATAAGTTACACTTATTTGACTCGCCACTGGCGGATATGGAGAGCAGAGCAGGAAGACGTGGGATTTCTGACCTGCTTTTTCTCCTGGCAGGGGGAGCTGCACTAGAAGGTGTTCTCTGAATTCCAGTGCATGTCTCAGCTAATCGTTAGCATAAGGACTCCGGTCCATGGGTGGCAGCTTGCAGCAGGTGTGTGTTCAGAGCAGTTCCTAAACAATCAAGTAACTTATCGCACAGAGATGTTTTAATTCCAAAGACAGTATTACCTTTCACTGAACTCCGTGCTTAGCTCCAAGCATCTGCTTCATACATGGGTCTCATTAGACAGCAAAATGTATATAGGTCCTTACTCCCATCATGAGCTGGGAAGATCTCTAGCAATTTACAAATACAACCCAGCCAGCCAAAGACAATACATCCAATTTCAGTGGCTGACCAGAAAAGCGAAGCAGGCCAGGGGATGGGAGGTAGCCCCAAAGAAGAGCACAGTTGCTCTTTTTGAAAGTTAGCCCAGTCCTTTGTTAAATCAGGACGAGCGCTATCAATGAGTCCTTGAGTAAAACAAAAACAGATGTTTCTAGTCAAGATCGGATTGTGTCCTATTTACAGGGATGCGCTTTTTAATTTTAAGCTTTGATTTGTCTCTGGACTTCTGTCTTTCTACTCTCTGGTCAGTTTTAGATCCTAAGGCCAGAAGAGACTATTTGTGATCCTCTAGTCTGACCTCCTGCATAACAATAATAGATCGTCTCTGCCATGCATGTTGGTCTGCACAATGGGAGAGGAGCATTCACAAATTAACCTGCACAGCAACTTTGTGGGACAAGTAACTTCTGTGTGTTGTACATGTGGAAAGCTTGCTGAGAGCTGACTTTCAGAGGTGGCAGCTCCCATAGGATGCTCTGTCCCAAATGTGGACTAAGTGACTTGACCAGGGCTACAGAGAATCACCATTAGAGCTGAGATGCACCTGGTTCCTAGCCTGAGTGCTAACCTGCCCCACTGGCTCTCAGTCACTATAGCTGGGGTGTTAACATTTCATCTGAGGTTGAACGGACCATAATGTGTACAGTGGAATGCTATGCCAGGCAAAGGAGAGAGAAACAATCCGCTCGTTCATCCGAGAGGGCATGTGCATACACTGTAATTCCCCCAGATTAGTTGCTTGCTGGGCAGAGATTGTTCTGGGGATTGTCGTGTCAATCTCTTGGCTTCATGCAGCAGGTTTCCCCCAGGAGTTACCATGGGTAGGACAGAGAGTCTCAGTGAAGCGATGGGCACTGGCCTGTTGCCACCGTAGGTGTTTTTTGAAGCTACTGCCACCACGTGCGGTTCATCCTCGGCCTCTGCACTGAGACAGATCTGCAGCAGTGGAATGAAATGGATCCTCATGAAGCTGGGTTTGCTGTGGACTAATCCCCATGCAGCCAGCCAGCCTGCCTCCCTGCCCGTCCAGTGTGCCCTGAGCAGCGTCAGTGCCATCCCTCATTGCCAGCTAGCAAAAACCGGCAGCAATCCCCACATTCACTGAGCCAGTTCCCCTCCAACATGCCACAGCACAGGCCACACCCAGGCAGCGTTTAAAGGTGTTATTTAAATGTTTGCTTGGGATTTCGGAGCTGATTAAAGTCCTGGGGGCTGAAACCCTCTCTTCTGCCTGGGCAGGGGGAGCAAGTCTCCCCCAGGATTGCTCCCTCCCCAGAGTGCTTTCACCCTGACCTGAAGAGACCCAGGAAAGGAAAACATAGTCTGTGTTCAGAGCATGGCACCTTTGCTGGGCTTGGGGTCAAGGCCATGAATGCTTGAGAGATCAGCAGAGCTCCCCACCCAGCACTGCTCCTCTCAGACTGACCCTCAAGCCTCGTCTGCATGAGAGAGTGGCACCAGTGTAACCCAAGGTGAGAATTTCAACCAATGTCAGAGGGGATCCCCGACAAGTTACGTGGCTTACAGTTTTCAGTAAGACCAGGTGTTCCAAGAAGTCATCTTCTTCCATCACCACACACCTCCTGGTGCTGGTGTTCAGTTCACAGCCTATTGGGAAAAACACAGCTGGATTTGTGGGAGCATCACTGCCCCCAAACAAACCCTGCAAGATACAGGAAGAAAAACTGCAGCTGCTAATGGAAATTCTAGAGCAAAGAAATCCCTCTAGTCCCAGAACACACACATGCCACAGGTCAGAGACATAGACAGGCATTTCCCATGGGCAGAAACTTTAAGGCCAGAAGGAACAATTGTGATAATCTAGTCTGACCTCCCAGAGAACACAGACCAGAGAAATCCATCCAGGAATCCCTGCATCCAGCACAGTGGATTGGCTGGACTGGAGCCTATCATAATACGGTTTGTTGTGCGGAGTGAGGTTCGCCTCTAACTCTGCTCTGAAAGGTTATTGACTCCTTATGGGCTGTATTCCCAACACCCCAACTTGCAAAATACAAGCTGGAGTATTGGAAAGAGTCAATAGCTCTTTGTATTCCCCTCCCTAGCAGTTGCAATCCTAACGGACCTTCATACATAGATACGCCAGTCAAGAGCTTAATCATAGAATCATAGAATCATAGAATATCAGGGTTGGAAGGGACCCCAGAAGGTCATCTAGTCCAACCCCCTGCTCAAAGCAGGACCAATTCCCAGTTAAATCATCCCAGCCAGGGCTTTGTCAAGCCTGACCTTAAAAACCTCTAAGGAAGGAGATTCTACCACCTCCCTAGGTAACGCATTCCAGTGTTTCACCACCCTCTTAGTGAAAAAGTTTTTCCTAATATCCAATCTAAACCTCCCCCACTGCAACTTGAGACCATTACTCCTCGTTCTGTCATCTGCTACCATTGAGAACAGTCTAGAGCCATCCTCTTTGGAACCCCCTTTCAGGTAGTTGAAAGCAGCTATCAAATCCCCCCTCATTCTTCTCTTCTGCAGGCTAAACAATCCCAGCTCCCTCAGCCTCTCCTCATAACTCATGTGTTCCAGTCCCCTAATCATTTTTGTTGCCCTTCGCTGGACTCTCTCCAATTTATCCACATCCTTCTTGAAGTGTGGGGCCCAAAACTGGACACAGTACTCCAGATGAGGCCTCACCAATGTCGAATAGAGGGGAACGATCAC
Organism: Lepidochelys kempii; assembly: GCF_965140285.1. NCBI lineage: Eukaryota > Metazoa > Chordata > Testudines > Cheloniidae > Lepidochelys > Lepidochelys kempii. The sequence continues at coordinate 2,369,074 of NC_136405.1, read as the reverse complement.
GTCCCTCGATCTGCTCGCTATGCCCCTACTTATACATCCCAAAATGCCATTGGCCTTCTTGGCAACAAGGGCACACTGCTGACTCATATCCAGCTTCTCGTCCACTGTCACCCCTAGGTCCTTTTCTGCAGAACTGCTGCCTAGCCATTCGGTCCCTAGTCTGTAGCTGTGCATTGGGTTCTTCCGTCCTAAGTGCAGGACCCTGCACTTATCCTTATTGAACCTCATCAGATTCCTTTTGGCCCAATCTTCCAATTGGTCTAGGTCCTTCTGTATCCTATCCCTCCCCTCCAGCGTATCTACCACTCCTCCCAGTTTAGTATCATCCGCAAATTTGCTGAGAGTGCAATCCACACCATCCTCCAGATCATTTATGAAGATATTGAATAAAACCGGCCCCAGGACCGACCCCTGGGGCACTCCACTTGATACCGGCTGCCAACTAGACATGGAGCCATTGATCACTACCCGTTGAGCCCGACAATTTAGCCAGCTTTCTACCCACCTTATGGTGCATTCATCCAGCCCATACTTCCTTAACTTGCTGACAAGAATACTATGGGAGACCGTGTCAAAAGCTTTGCTAAAGTCAAGAAACAATACATCCACTGCTTTCCCTTCATCCACAGAACCAGTAATCTCATCATAAAAGGCGATTAGATTAGTCAGGCATGACCTTCCCTTGGTGAATCCATGCTGGCTGTTCCTGATCACTTTCCTCTCATGCAGGACACCATGTATCCAGTGCCTTAATGAGGACACCATGTATCCAGTGCTTTGGTTTTTGTCATTTCATTCAGCCCAAGCCAAAGAAAACAAGTAGGATTTAAGGCTGGATTTAAGAAGCTGGAATGAAGTTAGCAGCACTGATCCTGGGAAGCTAAGTGCTGCAGATGCCAGAAGCACTGTACAGCAGCTAAAGGCAGGGCTAAAACTGAATCCTCAGGAGGCCAGTAGAGTTCAAGGAGCAGCTAAGCACGTACTTAGGCAGTAAGTCAACAAGAGCCACCAAGCCAATATTGCGCACTGCTTGGAGACTTGAAGAAAGGAAATGCGGGGGTGGGGGAAACTTATATTTGTAGCATGACTGCATATGCAATGCTCACGCCTAATCACAGGGGCTGGTGCTCTCCTTCAGCACAGATGGGTAGTTTGCTCAGAGGCTAGCAGGGAAGGCACGTCCTGCTCTGATCACAATGCGGCATGGTAGGGCCCAGGCCCCACTTGGAAGAGGTAAGGGGGAAATGCAGTCTACGCCATTGGATGGAAATTATCCACTGCCCTTAGGGCGGGGAAAATTCACACCCACCCCTTTTATTAAATCATCCTGTGGCAGTATTTCTGCAACCTCTTCACAAGGGACCCCACCTGCTGCCCATCAACTCCTCCCCCGTTTTGCTGGCAGATACCAGCACACAAACAGCTCTGTGAACCCAGGGAACACGTCATCTTGCTCACCCCTTCGCAGTTGTACCCTTACCCCACAAGACAGCAACGGGTTTCTCTTCTTCAGAGCGCGGACTCAGGAGCAGGAGAGATGAACTCATTCTGCTCTAGAATGGACTCCACCTGGGCACCAAATAGCACCTACAGGAATGAACATGGCAGATCGGGCAAAATGCATCTTTTTGTTACCAAACCAAGAGCAGGAGCAGGAAGAAAAATAAGCGACTGAAGCTCTTCAAGTTTCCTGTATTGCACTGAAGTCACTGAGCCAGTGAGGAGCGTTACAGAGATATTTTTTCCATATTAGAGGGTTTTTAAAGAGTAGTTTGCTCATGCGTCTGTAATAAAGACTCAGCTTGAGATGCTATTCTTGCCATTTTATATTTTTCGAATAACAAAATCCCTCCCTCTCCCCACGCCAATCACCTTGGTCAGGTGGAACAAGTAGTTTGCTCTGCCTGGGCTAGTAAAGTTTTCATGATGATTTTACAAACCTGAATTAAGCAGGGAGATCTGAAAAGTCAGGACACTGAAGAGAACAACTCCTCCCTTTCGCAGGCCAGACTGGTAATTGAGATCTTCAGGGGAACTAAAGACAACAGATTTAACAGAAGAGGTTGGGATCACTCTCTCAACATGGACTCATTTGAACTGCCCAGAACCTACCAGTATTTCTGAAGCCTCGAGAATACGGCTCAGCACTTACACTGGACTTTATACCCTCCCAGCATGGAGCTAGCCATAGCTACTGAATCTACATTACTCTAACTGACCCGGGGGGTGGGGGGGAGCCCAGGTCAGGTGCTGGGAGTTCAACTACCAAAGGAAGAGACAATCTAGGACAATTTGAGAATATCAGACACAGATAACCACATGGATTTCATCCCCTGACATTAAGTCAGAATTAGGATGGAAAGCATTCTCTAAACCCTAAGTTTGTAAAAAGCTTGCTCCATGAATATGCTCACAATCAAGATTTGCAAAAAGAAAAGGAGTACTTGTGGCAATCAAGATTAGCTCCCTCCTAAGCTAAGGGGGGAAAAGAACTGGGCTGTCCTGGGCCAATTACAAATGAAGGGTGGATGAGATGGGGAGCTAGCTAAGTAGAAGAGTGACAGGAAATACAGATGAAAGGCACACGCCCTGTGAGCACACCTGTCTGTGGGTGAAATTAATCATACATCGCTCGCCAGCATTCCTTGCTCTAGTGCAGCAGGGAGGGCCTTAGGGCCTGCACCTCTCACCACATCTGGCATTGTTGCTTGCCTGAATCTTGCCTGCCCCCTGCCCGAGCCCTGCTGCCCCCATAAAGCCACTGAAGTCAATGGAACTTCTCAGAGTACATAAAGTTAAGCATATGCATAAATGTTTGCAATGACACAGGGGCCTGACACAAAACCCACTGAAGTCAATGGTAATCTTTCCACTGACTTCCTTGGGCTTGGGATCAGGTCCCAATAGCAGTAGCTTCTAAAACATCTAGAATGTCTCTATTATAATAAATAATAAACAGAACTGACACACATTGCAGGGTGATTGATTTCACCCATGTCTCTAAAGAGCTTCCTCAGTCTCCCCATACTGAGGTCAGAAACTCAGAGACATTGGTTTGATCCTTGGGGCTTGCTAAGAAGTTTTATTGTTGCAGTTGTGGTAGGTTCAGATCCTCAGCTGGTGTCAATCAGCATCACTCCATTGGTTTCAGTGGAGTGACACCAGCTGAGGATTAGGCCCTTAGAGAGGTGGTAAGGTTTCTTACATTCTGAAGTTCATGATCAGGTTTTTGGGATGAATTATTAGAAGCTGTTTCTAAATGAGTCAGTAAAGGTGATTCTGAATAACACCCCAGGAACTCTGCAGAAGCACTGAATTGACTGAAGGGGGAAAAGCAGATGAATTTGAATGTTTGAACTTAAAACTAAAAATAAAATTGAACCTGTTGTTCCCATTCTTTGTATTTGTTGTTTGCCAATTTCACACTTGCAAAATATTAAAAATAAAATATGCCAAGAAACAAACAATTACAGTTAAAAACAAACACTGCTCATTATCCACATTAAAATTCACAGATCAGTCCAGCTGGTTCTCTAGTAAAACTCCCAGGTTTGGTGTGGTGGTGTTCTTCCCTTGTGCCAGTAGGTGGTGCTGGGAATCTCCGCATTGCTTTCTTAAAAGGGGAGACGTTGCTTTTTGAGCTGCCTGCACTAACTATAGAAGCATAAAGATGAAGGGCTGGGACCTCAAGAGATTACCTAATCCATCCTCCGGCATGGAGGCAGGACCAAGTATACCTAGCCCATCCCTGACAGGTGTCTGTCTCACCTGTTCTTAAAAACCTCCAGTGATGGGGATTCCACAACCTCCCTCAGTAACTGATTCCAGCACTTCATTATCTTTGGAGTTAGCAAGTTTTTCCTAAACTCTAACCTGAATCTCCTTTGCTGCAGATTACGCCGATTGCTACTTGACCTACCCTTGGTGGACATGGAGACCAGGTGAAATACAGCCCCATGGAAGCTACCAACAATGTCATGAATGACCAGCATTGTCCAGCTAATACCTTCGGAACGCTTGCTAGAAGCAGCATGCTAAAGAACCTCCCTGCTGAACTGACCCGTACCCACCTCTGCTTTGGATTTCTCTCCCCTTTTTTATTCATTGCTATGAACATTTGTATGGCAAGAGGATTTTTACTGCTAACAAGCTCATTGCTTTTCAGGGCAGGCTCATCCCACAGCAAATCCCACAGTAACTCCAAATTCTCCATGCTTTGATTGTTGGAGGCTGTAGGATTTTTGGCAAGTTTTGTTTATAAGGGTCTCCTTTCATCTTGGCCCCAGCAGTAGGAGCGAGCTTATTACCCCACTTCCATGCACATTGGCCAAGGTTTCTTTTGCCTATTCAACATCTGCTCCTTAGGCTTTCCCCCCCATCTAACGTCTCAAATAATCTTTTGTTTGTGGCATTGCTTCCAGTTGCTGTGGAAATCGTTATAACTGCCTGTTCTCTCCTAGCTATAGGAAGTGTTTATTGTTCCTGGGCTGATCTGAGGTCCCAGGAGAAGGAAAACTCTGATGTCAAACCCAGAGCATCAGGCCTGGCCCAGCAGTTTGTTAAAGTTGTGCTGATCACACGTGCTCTATGGGTCTGCGCTACCAACCCTGGCTAACGAAGGCAAAGTAAGTATTAATCTGGGGTCTCCAGCACACGTTTAAGCACTTGTCAAAATCTTAAAGCCTGATGGGAAACGGAAATGGGAAATGGGATGGCCTGGAAGTACATCCATGCACACAGCTCTGTTGATTTCACATGAGCCCAAGCATGCTGCACTCTAGTGCAAAGCATGGAACTCTCTAGACTGCTTTACTACGGAGCCTCCTGGGGTTGCAACCACTGCTCATGGAAATTTCTCTGGGCCAAAAGGGGCTGCCTGCCCTGAAGGGTGAATTCCATTGAATAACACTGAGTTCCTGGAGAAAGCCCCTCCTTTACTGCAAAATGGGGAGCTGGTTTCAAAGGTATAAATGAATTAGGTGCCCAGTTCCCACTGAAAGCTTGTCTACACTTGAAATGCTACAGCAGGACTGCTGTCACGCTTCAGTGTAGACACTATCTACTGGAGGGGTTCTCCCCTTGGCATAGGTACTCCACCTCCCCAAGAGGTGGTAGCTAGGTCAACGGATGAATTCTCACCTCAGAACGATGTGGTTATGCCACTGTCAATTCCCAGTGTAAACCAGCCCTGAGAATTGGGTGTTGAACTGCCCTTTGTGCCTTGGAAAATCTCCCTTTTCCAGGGCTGGCACTTGTGTCCTCTGCACTGGACCGCTGTACTCACCATCTCTCTGCTTACCTGTTGAATCCCATATCTGGTATCAGCGAAGCCACCCTAGGAGACAGAAATAGGGCTACTTCAGTGGAATCTAACCATTGGAGCCACATTGTTCCCAAAGCGTAGACCGCTCCAAAGCCAGCTCTGAGAAGAACCGCAGACGGTTCTTTCTGTACAAAAGAAACACCTCAATACTCACAGGGTTTTAGGTGTATATATATTTATTTACAAGTGACTGTTGGGAACTTTTGAAGGCTTATTTCACATGGGGGGAAAATGACAATCACCATCATATTTACAACAAAAAACATCCCGGAGAAAGATATAACAAGCTAGCAGGGTATATGCACACCACCATAACTACAAGGGCACATTTGTACATAATGCTATTTACACTGGATAATGTGTACAGTGTCTATGTAGCTATCATGCAGCCTGGACTCCAAGGGTTTGATTCTCATTTACACTAAGACCACTTTTCCCCACTCCAGCAGTGTAAAGGAGCCTTCAAGTGAGAATAAATTAGCCACTCTCCGGCTCCTTTCCATGATTACAGCGTTGTACCATGGCCAGAGTGAGACTCAGACCCCAAATGCATACCCTGCTACTGCTTCAAGGAACTACAGACCTTTCAGCGCCGTGATTTTGGCATGTACAGTAGAACCTCAGAGTTACGAACACCTCGGGAATGGAGGTTATGGTGGTTCTTTCAAAAGTTTACAACTGAACAGTGATTTCATACAGCTTTGAAACTTTACTATGCAGAAGTAAAATGCTGCTTTACATTTAACATTTAGTTTACATTTAACACAGCACTGTACTGTGCTGTATTTGCTTTTTTTGTCTCTGCTGCTCCCTGATTGTGTCCTATCAGTTCCAAAGAGGGTGTGTGGTTGGCCAGTGAGCTCATAACTCTGAGGTTCTACTGGATTTACATCCAGGGGCACAGCTGGCATATGTACAGCTATTCTCAGAGATCTGCCCTCACAGTTTGGGGCTTGGGCCTGAAGATAGAGCTTGGGTGCAGCTTTTCTGCCTCGGGGCCTGCACCTGTTGGCCTCCATGGGAGCTGGAATAGGCCCCGCTGCCCTGATTTTCAAAGGTGCTGAGTATCTGCAGTTCCCACTCAACTGGCTGGGAGTTGTGGGCACTCAAAGCCTCTAAAGAAAGGCCCTTAGGCCCAGCTCCACAAAGGTATTTAGGCTCCTAACTCCCATTGGTTTCAGTAGAAGTTAGGTGACTAAATCCCTTTGGGGATCTGAGCCTTAGAGATTGCAGGACCCATCTCAGAAACCAAGAGTAATATGTGGAGCCCTATTGGCCCAATCCTACAAGGTGCTCTCTCCCAGGTGCTCCATGCCTGGCCGGGTCCAGCCCCAGGTGCACAGAACATAATGTAGTTACCACTTTATTGTGGGGTTGTTTCAGGGGTCCAGAGATTAGCTGGACTGCTGTTCCCTGTCCAAGTTTATCTCCATTGCTGAGTGTGTACTAGCAAGAATAATACCTTTCATTCTGGAGAATCCTAAAATGTTTTTCTAACCGTATATACACAACACAGCTCAAGTGCAGCTGCCTCTGGGGTGGAGGGCTATAGCCAACAGGTACATATCACACTGCACAGGTGGAGGAGGTGGGGGAGTCTGGCCAACCTCTGACTCTCACAAAAAGTGCCAAGGGAAGTTTTATGCCCAGGCAGAGCAAAGAGAATCTTGTCTTGTAAGGGGTCATCTAAAAAGACCTCCATGGAATTCTATGTATCCCCTTTGGCAGGCGAAGGGCTAGACCTCCCTTGCAAGATTCACACATGACATTCTGGGAAGTCTGGGCATTTCGAACCTGATGCTAACGCCACGCTGCTTTCCCCTCCAGCGCTGGTTGTAGCAAAGTGCTGGTGTTTTTTAACCATCTACAGTCGATCTGATTTACTAATCGGTTTCCTTTGTGACATAAGAATATGGTTTAAAATACTTGAATTCGCATTTTTGTCCACATCCTTCCTGTGCTCACAGCATCCCCACCCATTCAGAACTTATTTTCTCCTGATGCTAAGGGACAGATCCTATATTTAGGTGCCCAACTCCCATTGAAATTATTGGGAGTTAGGCTCCTAAATACCTTTGAGGAGCTGGGGTTAAATATTCAATGACTTCCCGCATCCCCTCCTCTAATTTTCTCGTTTGCATTACTATTTGTTAAACGTATTACTGCAGGCTCACTCTGTAGCACTGAGGCCTTTAAAAGGTCTGTCTACACTGCAATTAAAAACTCCTGGCTGGCCTGTGCCAGCTGACTTGGGTTAAGGGGCTGTTTAATTGTGGTGTAGACGTTCGGGCTCTGGCTGCAGCCTTAGTTCGGGGACCCTCCCACCTTGCAGGGTCCTAGAGCCTGGGCTCTGGTCTGAGCCTGATCTTCTACACAGCAATTAAACAGCCCTTAGCCCAAGCCCCATGAGCTGGGTCAGCTGGGCTGGGTCAGCGGTGGGTTTGTAATTGCTGTGTAGACAGACCCTATGTGTTTCCCCAGCTCCAGCTCTGACTCTGCCCAAACTGGCAGCGATTCGGAGATTGAAATTGGAGAGAAGACTATGGAAAGGTCTCTTGTTTGTGACAGGCCTTTCTTCCCTTCCGCCTGGGCCCTGCAGTGGATTCAGCTATGTTCTGTGCATGCATCTTCAGCAACATTTGCATCAGGAAAGGAAAATAAAAGTTCCATCAATGGTTCAATCATATTTGATGCACAAAGTTAATGCATCTAGGCAAATAAATGTTCACACAGTCCATTACCTCAGCATCCCGGGCCCGGTTCTGCCCAGCCTTACACCTTGTGTAGTCATTTACACCTGTGTCTTCTTCTTTGGTAGCATTTTACATCCAGGGTACATAGTTGTAAATGACAGCACAAAGCACAGGGGAGAATCAGGTCCAGTGTATCCAAACCCCAGCACTTTCAGTGCCATGTTCGATGTGAATCCATGGCTGGCTACCAAAGTCAAACTCCAGCTGCATTCTGAAGTACTGCTTCTGAGGTAGTAGTTTCTCTTGCAATCTATACAGGAAACATCTTCATGCCTTCTTCCCTTGTAGCATCTTTGGAGATTACACATACTGTTCACATCTAGGTCGGTCAGTTCTTCATCTAACCAGTGTCCTGAGCAGTACTGGAATTCAGCTACCTAGCCCTGGAGAGGGAGGTCTCTTACACTGGGTCCAACTTCACATCACAAGAGGCGCTGGGGCTGTTTCTAGACCTGACTCTAGCCAGCCCTCACAAGAGATATTGAAACCATAGTAAGCGATCTAGGCTTAGCCCTCTGGGACCCTGGTATAATTCCAGCATTTGTCAAGGGCTCTTACTGAAAACAACTAATGACAGCAAAAGGCCACCTCTTTCCTACACATTTGCTGTGTATACAGGAAAAATTGTTTTAAGAGCTGCCTCCCCTGTGTAACACTTTTCTTCAAGGCACAGTTTCCTCTATGCTATGTCCAAGTCTGGAGAAACAGGCAGGAAATGAAGGTATGTGCGTTCAAAATACCTGAGTCAGCATCAAAAGTTCAAAGACTATGGCCTTACATGTCTGATTCCTTTTTTTCAGGTGGATAGTAGCTGGCACACAAGCCAAGAGCAACAACCCAGCTGAGGGCTTTGACATATTCCTGGAAGAAAGGAAAATAGTGAATGAATTCTGAACAGAAATGACCTATAATCAAAGCCACTCTCAAGATGCCAGCATCCTAGGCCCTGACATAACAAAGCTCTTAAACACATGCTTGACTTTAAGCCCATGCTTAAGTCCCATTGAAGTTCAAATAAATCCATCATGGGGAAGCAAAAGCATATACAATATAGTAACGCGAGCGTGTTAGTAATGCATAGAGTAACATAGCAATCACTGGGAGTACTCACAAGCTTAAAGTTAAGCATGCGCTTAAGTGCTTCGTTGGATCAGGATCCATACCATAGACAGGAACATGCAGAGCTGTACGGACACAATGGGAACCTGCACTTCCAGTGAGCCGAGGTGGCTTGTAGCTGCTGCTAAGATGGGATGGGCAAACTGCAAATGGCTTGGCACCTTGGTTTCTGCACTTCTGTTCTGGAAATGTCATGGGAGCAGGTTTTTCCTGAAAGCTTCCTGGTACTTCCCAACTTCAGATGGGCCAAGATACCTTTCTATATTCTGGTGACATTTCACTATCTCTGCTCTCAGGCCAGACACACACCAGGAGACACAGTGGGCAGCACAAACAAATCAACCAAAAAAGGGAAGAAAATTTCTTCAAGTCTCAGAAAAGTTTCTCCTCCAGGTCACTTTTGGGGCAAAGTTTGGGGTGGTTTTCCTGAGAGCCAAGGGAATCAATAATGATCAAATAAGTAGCCCTCTGAACCTTTAACTATTAGTGTAACATTTGGACTGAATGATCTTAAAGGTTCTGAATTGTTTGGATCTGATGTTTTTTCCTAGTTTCCAGCCAGGAATACAAGCAGAGGTCCCAGCACTCTCCTGGGGAATTCTGTTCTGAAGCCCCATTTTACACACTCAGGCAGTTTGGAGAAAGAAGCATCGTAATTTTTTGACATTATCTATACCCAAACTGTTAACTCCAGATATTCCCCCATCCCCGGTGCTCATTTCATCCAAACTGATTTACAGAAACAAACACTTCTACAGTGCCTCCCATCCCAATGGGTGCCAAAGAATTTTGGCCCAGAGCCTTGAAGGTATTAAGGCTCCTAACTTCCACAGATTTCAGTGAAGTTAAGAAGCCAAATACCTTTGAGCATCTAGGCTTTTTCCCCTCCTTTCTTATTTTCTCTCTTATCATAGAATATCAGGATAGGAAGGGACCTCAGGAGATCATCTAGTCTAACCCCCTGCTCAAAGCAGGATCAATCCCCAATTTTTGCCCCATCCTTAAATGGCCCCCTCAAGGATTGAACTCATAACCCTGGGTTTAGCAGGCCAATGCTCAAACTACTAAGATATCCCTCCCACCTTATCTTTATGTACTAAGCATTATTAGATAATGGTGTGATAATTCCACATGAAAGTGTAAAGCAGTGATCGTGGATTAGAATGATACCTCACTAGGATAAACAACTTCAAAAGGAAATTCAGGGCTGTGGCTTCCTTGTCTAAGTCATGTTTAAAGATGCAAAATTCCATTCACAAAGCTTAAATTGGTGACTGGATTTTCAGAGGAACTCAGCACATTGGGTGTATGTCTGGTACTGAGCTCTATTGAAAACCTGATGCTGAGTGCGGGTGCTGAGCACCTGGATATCTGGCTCTGAGCTCTTTGGAAAATTTGACACTGTTAGTAGCTGGAATATCACAAAATTTTCCAGGTGATTAAAAATCTATACTTACATTCTTCTCTTTTTCCTTCCCTTTCAAGCACACTCAAGGACCTGCTTTTGCTTCATTGCAGGTAAATCTTTTTTTAAAAAAAAAAGACAATGAATTAATAATTGAGATCATATACAGCTAATTTCTATTATTTACTTGCACATATTTATAATGGCCACGACAAGGGAATAGCCAGACAAACAAGTATGATGCATCGTGTCATTTGCTTAAAGATGCAAAAGAACCTGAGTGGAATCCTGAAGTCAGTGGGAGTTTAGCCACTGATTTTAATGGGACCAAGACTTCACCCCTGTCTTGAAGACCCTGAGAAATTGTGTCTGGTGTGATGTGTTCTTCAAAGTAACTCTGCTTCATTTTGCGCAGATTTGTGCTCCAAAACAGACACACCAACAAGCATTCAGCTTCCTCTCACCTATTAAATCTATCACAGCTACAGTCTCTCTGCTTTACTCACATGTACCATGCATGAAACTGACTGCTTCTATGAGAAATTAATCAGGGAGTATGTAATGGGTTGATCCCTCCTTAACACTCACTTCTTCTGGGAGGACTGTACATTATGGCTTCACTCATCTCTTCACTCACAGTGTCTCTATGCCTTTGTGCCCTTGAAATGCTGCCTTGTGTACTTCAGTTGTCTGATTCACAGTGCAAAGTCTTCCAGCAGGTGCCTTGTATTTCTCAGGTGTTTCCCAAAGCGCTGCGTTCTCTGATGGTGCAGTGCCAAGACAAGACAGAATCCTGAAGCCCTCAGTCAGTCCCTACACAGGGAGATCTCCAACTGCAGTTCTGCTTCACTAAGGACTAAATAGCGGAATCAACTTTTCCTGAATTTTGAGTCAGGCAAAACATGTCATTGAAAGTTCTGTTGCTGATCGACAACCCTCTTCTCCCCTATTTTTTTTTAATTAAAAAATTCATTGACAAGTGTTGTGTGCGTGTGTGGGGAGCAGGTTGACTGTCCATAGAGCTGCTTGAAAACATTTGACAATTGAAACATTTTGATGAAATTTCAAAATGTTGCAAATCCAGTAAAAGTTTCCCAGAAAATCCCATGGAAGTATTTTAAACCAGTTCTAGGACTCAATTGGGACTTCGTGGTTTGTTCTGGAAATAAATAGTGTATTAATAATAAAAAATAATAGAAGTAATTATTAATTGTCAGCAATCCCTATGAGCTTATGTTTTCAAAACACCTGGGCTTTTTAGACCACTGATCAGAAATGGATAGCTAGCCTGTGAATAGAGTTTAAATACTGTGGTGATGGGATTATGTTAGTAGGTAGAAACAGGTAGATTTTGATTACTCTATATAGTCCTTACTGACTCCAGTCGGCTGTAATGGGAGATCTCCATGTTTATGGACTGACTGAGGTATTCAGGATTCAAGCTTAGGTTGGCAGTGCACCCCCAGAAAACATGGTGCTTTGGAAAACACGTGAGAAACAACCATCACACCAGAGTGAAACTAAAAGCTTATTCCAGCGACAGCTCCAGAACTGAGCAAAGATACAATCGAAGTTCCTGTTCTCCGCAAGATGTTACTGGATGTTATTTATGTATAAAAGTAACCAAACTCCAATTTCTTCTGTTCTTTATGAAGGAAAATTCTGATTTTTGTATGTTTACACAGCTAACTTCACTTTGAGTAAAGCTTGTTAGAAAACACACAAAACATCACATTTTTCTGTTTATCACTGATATTTTATTTACCTGATAAATCTCCCAAAAGCTCTAATTTTAAGATAGGATGAGGGCATTTGAAATCTCAAAACAATTAGGCTACATTAGATTATATTAGATTGAAAAACAATGACTAAGCAAATCAAACTGGAAGCAGGGAAATATAGATTAAATGCTGAGTTTTTAAAGACACGTACTTTTGAAAAGCCCACTAGGTACCATATGCCTTTAAAAACTTTACAAATCTGGCCTTCATTCCCTTCCAGATATTAGCCAATGTCAGGGATTTCCCATACCAAATTAAATTTGGAAGTGACTAACTGGACTTAGCTGTGGTTTTCCCAAGATGTCTCTTTCCAAAGAGCCAGGTCACTATAACTGCACCAGTTGCTGGCCCAGGCATCTCTGCCAGCTCATCTATTGCTGGCAGAAAACACCCTTTCCCCACCGATGGATAAACAATCTCCTGGATAGCCTGCAGTTTGCATTGTCTGAGCAGACACTTGGATTAGCTAGGGAAAAGCATCCCCAGTGTGAAATGGAAATCTTAGCCTGCTTTAAATCAGCCAGTGACACTGCACTGGTCTGGGAGGGGGGGAGCCTCTGCAACCACAGCTTTGCAGCCAGAGTGACTGCTTATACCAGGGGTAGGCAACAGGCAGACAACAGGCCAAATCTGGACCCACCAGATGCTTTTGAACAGGCCGGAATCTTTTTATTTAGGTATTATCATTGGGGTTTATTTTTATTTTCTCTGGAGTCCGGACCTTGACTATACCTTGACCAAGAAATTTGGACCGTAACAAAAAATCACTGACTACCCCTGGCTTAAACTCTTCCAGGAGTGGAGCCCGTTCTGGCTGAACCCCACCCTTCTGCCCTTCTCCAGGTATCAGCCCCCAGTACTTTGCACTGACCTCCTGCGAACCCAGGGGCTCGCCCTGGCCCAGCTCTAACCCCTCCCCGCCTTGCAGGCTCTGGTACCTACTCTTCCAGCTGCGGACAGAGCGTGGTCTGGGTGCCCTGCAGCTGGGCCTCCCTAAGGGGACGCGGGGCGCTGCCATGCCCATTGCTTTGGCGGTAGGAGAGGTTGGTCTCCTCAGTCCTGCAACTGGAGCGGCTGCTGCTGCTGCTGCTGGTCCCCCCGTCCTCCTCCCCCGCCTGCCCGGGCTGCTGCCCCTGCGCCACCGGCTTGCTGCCCGCCGGGGCGGCCCCCTGGGAGGCGAAGGCGCAGGGGCACCGGCGGAGGTCCCTGGAGACGGCGTGCAGCCGGCGGTCCGCGCTCCGGGGGCAGCAGAGCAGCCTCTTGAAGGCGCTCCTGAAGTCGGGGCTGCGGCAGTAGATGATGGGGTTGAAGGCGGAGTTGACGTAGCCCAGCCAGTTGAGGAGGAGGAAGACCTGGCCGGGGATGAGGGACCTGTAGAAGACCTTGACGATGTTGGCCACGAAGAAGGGCAGCCAGCAGAGGGTGAAGGTGCCCATGATGATGCCCAGGGTCTTGAGCGCCTTGTGCTCCCTCATGGCCAGGAGGCGGGAGGGTCTCCTCCGGCGGGGGCCCTTGGCGCCGGGGGCCCCCGGGAGGAAGCGGTCCTTGTCCCGCTGGATGAGGCGGATCTGCCGGCTGGCCACGGCGAAGACCCGCGCGTAGACGAAGAGCATGACCAGCAGCGGCACGTAGAAGGAGATGATGGAGGAGAGGATGGCGTAGGGCATGTTGGTGACGAAGTCGCAGCAGCGCGGATTCTGGTAGCAGCGCAGCGCGTCCTCGTCCGCCCCGTCCCGCCACCAGTGGTTCATGATGGGCAGGAAGGAGACGAAGGCGGAGATGGCCCAGACCAGGCACACCACGGCCCGCGCCCGGCCCTTGGTCACCAGCGCCTCGTACTGCAGCGGCGAGGTGATGGCCAGGTACCGGTCCACGGCGATGGCGCACAGGGTCTCGATGCTGGCCGTGACGCACAGCACGTCCAGCGAGGTCCACAGCTCGCACACCGTGGTGCCGTAGGGCCAGTGGCCGCTCAGCACAATGGTGGCCCCCGGCGGCACCACCAGCAGGCCCATGATCAGGTCGGCGCAGGCCAGCGAGGTGACGAACACGTTGGTCATGGTCTGCAGGCGCGGCGTCTTGGCGATGGCCAGGATCACCAGCAGGTTGCCGGCCGCGATCACCAGCACCGTGAGGCTCAGGGCCGCCCCGACGGCCCACTGCTGGCTCAGGCTGGCGGCCCCCGTGCAGTTGGTGGCGGCGTCCCCCCAGGAGGTGGCGTTGCCCTGGGGCCAAGGAGCCATCTCGGCGGGGGAGCTCCGTGCGCCCTTCTCCCCGCGCCTCTCCGTGCGCCCCTGTCTCCGCGCCTTGCGCGCTCCGCGGGGCGCCAGCTTTTAAGGGCAAACTCCCCGCAGCGCTCGGAGTTTCGGCTCCATACAGGGCGTGTGAGCGGCTTCTTGAGCCTGTGCCATCTCCCCGGGAGCCCTGGAAAGGCTGCCGCAGGGGATGGGCTCCCCCCCTACACACACCCCGGTGGCACTGCTCAGAGGAGGAGCCCTTAAAGGCACAGGACGCAGCTGAGCTGCCCCACTCGTAGGATCGCTGAAAAAAAGAAAAGCAGCCTGGAACACGCCCCTTTGCATCTCTCTTTCCGGGTCTGTTCCCTTCCCTCCTTTCTCTGCCGCCCCCGCGGGGATTTTAAATACTTGGATCCCAACATTTCCCCCTCCCGCTCCCCTGCACCTTCTCCTGGGGCCGAGAATTTAACTCTCCTGCGTCCCTTCATCTCTCCACAGCCCCCTGCTATTTGCCCATTGCAGAGAGGGCACTTTCCGGCAGGAGAAGAACCCGTGTCCCAGCACAAGAGCAGGCTCTCCCCTCGGGCACTTTGCGCCTGGCAGATCTGCCCAGCGGCACAACAGCTGCAAAACAGCAAACTCCCTCTTCCTGGGGGGTTACCCCTGAAGCTGAAGCCCATCACATAAACTGCAGCCGTCTGCCGGTCAAACACACAGGCGCACCCCCCCCACACACACACACACACACGAACGCTCCCCCTTGTCCGCCCAATTAGCACGTGTGGAGAAGAGGGAACAACCCAAGGATGCCAGGCACAGACACTGGGATGGAGGTGACGCGTTTGCCTCCAGCGAGAACGACACTTTTCTGCATTTGGCTCGAGGCGTTTATTCCCCTCCAGTCCGCGGAAAGTGTCAATTTCCTTCCCCGCTCCATCGAACACAAATCGGTTCGAAAAGGTGGGAGTCAGGGACATCAAATGCTCCCCGAGGAGCGACACTTCTCTCATTGCATGGGAAGAAACCTTGTCTTTCTTTCTTTCTCCCGTCTCCCCTGCAGCCAGGGAGCTACTCTCACACATAGCCTTGTGGGCACAGAGATGGCATCGCGCCTCATCTCTCGTCCCACTTTACAAGGCGTTTGGACACGGACACGGTCTCCGGTACGCACTGCCAGCTCCACTGGCGGACACACGGGCCCATTAGTCTCTTTCCTCTGCCGACTTGGCCGGGAGCTAGAACTTCGCGGGGAAGGTCTGAGACAGGGACAAAACTACACCCGTTACGCACGTCTGAGGCGCTGCGGGCGAGCGAGTTGTTCCTCCGAGGTGTGTAAAGGGAAGGGGGCAGAGGCCGGCTCGGGGCGGGGGCCGTTTGGTTCTCTGCTAGGGGTGGGGGGCTTTTCACTTGGCAGGAATGAAACTATTCCACGAGTTGCGCTGAGATGTATTCCCAGCCCACAGGCCGCGTTATAAAGGGGGACCCTGGCTGGTAGAGACGCGTCTGCGTTTATATTTTATCCTTGCAGGACACGAAACGCTCCTTCATTTCCATGACGGGCAGCGGCGGCTCCTACACTGCTCAGCCCCGGGAAATGTCCTGTCCCGGGCGCTTCCCCGCACAGGGACTGGCCCTGGGTACAGAGGCCACCGCCCCCGGGAATGTGTCCATGTGTTCCCGCGGCAGACCTGCTCCCTCTGGTGCAGATGTTCCCATGCAGGGTCAGGAGCTCTGTGCCCCTGGCAGTCAGGGATGCAGGTCACCAGGGGTCCTGAGTCAAGGGCGGCAGGACTGGACCCTTGTCTTCCCCACTGTGCACTCTCTGGCTCTCATGTAAAGCCCAACCAAGTCAATGGGGGAGGGGCTTTCCATTGAGTCCAATGTGCTTTGGATCAGGAGCATCCTGCATCCCTCCCCTCCATAGTGTACCCAAAGACAGCATCTGCTGATGGAGACGGTACCAAAGTTATGTGAGTGCTTTGGGGCCATTTTGGAGCTTCCCTCCCCCTTCTCCACAATCCCTTTCCAGGCTCCACCCTACCCTGGCCTGCTAACCCAGGATCTCCCATCTCAGCACAGGTCCATACTGGCCCAGATGTATGAGAGCGCTCACCTTGTGATGCTGGGAACCATCCCCTTACCCACATAGTCTGTGCACAGTAACTATGATGGGACAAAGATATGGACATCATAGGCTGTACCCCCAAACCTCCACTGCAACCAGGGCAGGAGCTGGCTACTTGGCACCTCCAGCTACTCAATGAAACAGAAGCACAAAAACAGGAAAGACCCAAAAATAAGAAGCAAGAAACATCTGAGGCCCACTAGCCCCTGGATTCTTCTCCCAGCAAGGTGCATTCTACCCAGCCTTCGGAGGCTGGTTTTGGGGTGTAGTTCAGAGAACTGAATGTTATCAGATCCCCAGCTGGGGTAAATTGGTGTAGTTCTATAATTTATATTAGCTGAGGATCTGGTCCCTGGCCTCAGAATTTCTCTCAGTTTTGTTGTTTCTGATACCAGACACTCCAGGGTCTAGTCCGTTTGCGGGCACTCTGGGCTAGATCCATGGCCATTGTACTTTGATGGAGCACCCCTGGCTTGGAGACTTACACCAGCAGGGGATCTGGAGAGTTTTCTCTCACCAAATGTCAGACTTCTCTGACAAGACCTGTGCTGAAGGATGCTGCATCTCAGTGCTGTTATCAGGTACAGATTACTTACTTGGGTATTAATTTGCTAGGAACATTGCTCTGTTTGCCTGCCTGAGCTGCTCAAAGCAAGCCCCTTGCTGGGCTCATGCTTTGGCAGCTGGGACAAGTACAGTAGAACCTCAGAGTTACAAACCCCTTGGGAATGGAGGTTGTTCATAACTCTGAAATGTTCACACAACGTTACAGTTCTTCTTTCAAAAGTTTACAACTGAACGTTGACTTCATACAGCTTTGAAACTTCACTATGCAGAAGAAAAATGCTACTTTCACCTTGTGTTTTAGTAGTTTATGTTTAACACGGTACTGTACTGTATTGTATTTGCTTTTTTTTTTTGGTCTCTGCTGCTGCTTGATTGCATCCTTGCAGTTCCAAATGAGGTGTGTGGTTGACTGGTCAGTCCTTGGGTTTTTTTCTCAAATTATTTGCTTCAGTTGAATCTTGGATTTATTATTCATGCTGTGCTTGGCCAGTTAAGTCATAGCAAGTTGCTTCTGCTTTCTGATTGGATAAATGAAATGTACATAGGAGGAGAGAAATCAAAGCATTTTCAAAGAAGACGTGCAAACAATTCTGGTGAACAAGTTCAGAAGACGTTTACTCTCTGCAAACCAAAAGCACTTGTAGGAATGCCTGTTGGAAATAAACCTGAAGGCATCTGGTATAGTGGATGAGACACTGGAATGGGAGTCAGGAGATTTAGTTGAGGTTGGTCCGGCTTTGAGCAGGGGGTTGGACTAGATGACCTCCTGAGGTCTCTTCCAACCCTAATTGTCTATGATTTGGATTTGACTCCTGGATTTGACCTGGGTGACTGGGGACAACTCACTTTATGGCTCCGTGCCTCTGTTTCACCTCCCATTCTGTGTCTATCTGGAGTGTGGTGAGTTCGTCAGGGCAGGGACTGTTTGTCACTACATGTTTGTGCAGCACCCAACACAACTGGGCCCTATTCTCACGTGGTGGCCACTAGGCACTAGTGCTGTAATTTAAATAATAAAAAATGTTTGCAAAAGGGAACCCTCGTTTTGTATCTGTACAAACGTTCCCAGACATATTCTCACAGCGCTAATGCTGGCTGCTTGCTTTCTCCTGTGACTTCCTGCTGCCAGTGATTTCACCCTCCCTCTGTTTAGCCCAACAGCAGCAAAACATAGATGCTGGTACATTTTGAGTGCTCTATAATAAAAGCTATCCTTAGTCCTGATTTCAGACTCAGGTCCCACACGCTTTGAGTTAACATCCCCCGGTATCATTAAAACGGTCACCTTCTCCTGTGCTCCGTTTTAGTAGCTGAGCCACGTCTCTTTGCACAGAGCTCTTCAGTCCCCTTTGAGATGGCCCCGCTTGGATGGGATTAAGGAAACTGTTTCTTGTGGTGTCAGCAAATATCTGTGGCTGGTCTAACCCCAGTCCCACTGAACCCAGATAAGCTCATCATTTGCACATTGCTGCCTTGAGGGTTGCACACGCATCCTCACGAAAGCTCTTGGGGGTACTTGAGACCAAAGCCAGCTACAAATCAACCCAGGAACTGCCTGCATGCTGACTTCATTGTGGATCCTCTTTAGCAATATTAGCGCATGATAAATGGAGTGTGTCTGGGCTGTATTCTTGTATGTATGTATTCAATACCAGATGTTTCAGTCTGAACAAAAGCTTTGGATCCTAATGTCTTGCAGTGTAATCTTTCTCCATCTGCTATGCAACACAGGGGTACTATCGCTGTTGTCTCATGGCTTCCTTGCACTCCCCTGTCTGTCTGTATCCAGTTGTTGTTTCTTGTCTTATGTTTAGATTGGACAGTCTTTGGGGCAGGGACCGTTTTTGTTCTGTGTTGGTACAGCACCCAGCACAGTGGGGTCCTGATCCATGACTGGTGCTCCTGCGAACCACAGTAATACAAATCAACTAATTATAATAATCTCAGCATTGTAATATGACAGCAGTTAGCCTCTTAAACACACACGCACGCACGCACACACTAGAGCTGGTTGGACCATTTCTGGCTAAACATTTCTTCATAGAAAAAAATATTGTTTTGTCAAAGCTGAAATGTTTCAGAAGGATGTATCAGTTTCCATAAAGTTCTTCATCAAGAAGATTTCTGAAGTCTCAAGTCACTGCCAGAGAGAGAGAGAAAGAGAGAGACCCGAATCCAATACCTGGCCTTGTCAACACAATTCCATTTTGCAAAGCGTTTTAAAGATCTCATCTCATTCCAGTGCAAAACAAAAACAAGTTTTGGAACCTCAAAAGTTGTCATGAAATGGAATTGGTTTTCTCAGGTAGGCTGTATAAATACTGTGTGGGAGAAGCAGTTAAATAATATTTTCCAAGCTGCAGAGAAAGATGCAAACTGCACAGTCTGTGGCTCATCTTTACCACTTAAAATGTGTATTTGTCCTTATCCTTCACAGAGATAAAATAATTTGCATGAGAAATCAGAATCCTACTGCTGCTTCTGGAACACCTGTCACTAATGGGTCTCACCCACTTTACCCAGGTGGGTCGGTATCTTCATCTCAGACTTGTAGCTGGAGAACCTGATGCACTACAAAAGAATGACTTGCCCAAGGTCACATACAGAATGCATGGGAGAGCAAGAAGCAGAACCCAGATTCCCTGTCCCCTTGAATCCCACTCTCTCTCAGCCCCCAGGGAGAGGATGTATCAGAAATGAAGCTGATCAGAACATATGTGCCACATCTGACTGTAGCCTGATGGCTGGCAGGCACGTCCTATACCCCGTAATGACGATGCTTGGTTTCATAGCTTAGCCTGGTAACTTACTAATGCAACATTTCAATTCTGTTGCAATTGTCAGGAATGCTCCCATATGTGCGACTTTGGCACAGTGCAGGACTGGCTGCCATCCAGGCAGATTTATAAACATTTAATACCCTTGTAGGCCTGTCTGGAGTGAAAAAACAGTGTAAAAGACTCTATTTTTTTGGTTTGAGAGGCAGAGGGGAAAAGAAAATAATCAAAGTAGCTCCTGGCAATACAGAGCCCAGAGTCTGGTCACCCCAACCCTGGGGAAACCCACCCCCAAGAGGGAAAAGGTCCACAGGGCAGTGCTTAATTTGTGCCAGGACTTGCCAGGGCTCAGCTCTGGCACCTCTGAGCTTGGCAGTTCATAGCCCCGGCACCTCTGGGCTTGGCATGTCAGTTATGAAAGCAAAGAAGTTGCTTGAGCCACAGCACCGAATGAAGCAGTACCACAAGGTCACCTGCAGAGCCCCCTTCTCATTCTCCCCTCTACGAAGGGGTTTCCATCCGCTTGTAGAGCTGAACCCTGGCTGTGTTGTGATCCCAGCCCTTTCCTGTTGCTGCCTTGCTGAGCCCTGCTGCCTCTGGACCTTCCAGGCTCTCAGAAGGTGCAGAGAGGGCCTCACAGCAGTGGGAAGCACCATTAACTCCCACGTGTATTTCCACCCAGAAATCTGCCCTCGTTTACAGGGCCCTGCTATTTTAACTCCTGACCTTACATGACATGCATCTAGGGATGAGAGAGTATGTGTCTGAGCCCCGGCTGCCCACTCCCTCCAATCTTTGCTCCCCTCTGCCTGTGGAAGCGGGTGCGGGTGGTGGAGGGGGGTACATCTTGTGCCATGCTTTTGGAAATGTTTTTCCAAACAAATCACTGCCCTGAGTTTGGATTCTCTGTCCCGTGCAGTTACTAGAGTCTGAAGGGCCTTCCCCCACACACTGCCTCTGCAGGGCTAACAGAGGAATCTCAGAGGTCAGACGGAAGAGAGGCTGCAATGGATTCACAGCTCATTTTACAGTTTAATGAGTGCTTCTGGGCAGAGAGTGTCCACCCAGCAATGAAATGGGATCCAGGAAAACAATCTTGAGCTTGACATTCATCTTAGTGTAAATCATGAGATAAAAGCAGAGGCAGATGCTTGGTCTGAGAGGCTCAGGCAAATACTGAAGGTACACATGAAACCCAGCCTCTCCTGCCATCTTTGGAAATAAACTAATGTGAGCCTAGAGGTATAAATAATATCCAAAGTGTAGAAGCTGGTTCCCCTTAACTAGCGGTCTGAGCTCCACTCCACAGGGGTTTCTACCAAGCTCCCCACAGGGACTCTCAGGCTGTGTAAGAGATAATACTGTTAGATATCATTATCCAGTCGCTACATAGCTAAGTAGCTCACATTGCATGTTCATGGGCTAAGATGCCATCCAAATGCATTGCAAAGTTCCTTTTGGCTAGAAATAGCTGAAAAACAGCAATCAATGTTGCAACTAAAGTTCTACCTTGTACCCGCATTTCATAAATTACTTTAGAGATGGAAAAAGAACAGGAGTACTTGTGGCACCTTAGAGACTAACCAATTTATTTGAGCATGAGCTTTCGTGAGCTACAGCTCACTTCATTGGATGCATACCGTGGAAACTGCGTCCACGGTATGCATCCGATGAAGTGAGCTGTAGCTCACGAAAGCTCATGCTCAAATAAATTGGTTAGTCTCTAAGGTGCCACAAGTACTCCTGTTCTTTTTGCGGATACAGACTAACACGGCTGTTACTCTGAAACCTGTCATTTAGAGATGGAAGTGGACTGACAGAGCATTGCTGTTTTGGCTGATTAGACTAGATAATCACTTGGAATTTCTTTTCTGTATTTAATAAAAGCACTTTGATGAAGTCATCTAGCTGCATACTTGGAAATTTCACAATAAAGTATGTTACTAGCTAGCACAGACCTGCCTTGGAGCTAGTGAGAAGCATGTACCTGAAATTCTGAAAAAATGGGGCTTATAATGAATAATGAGAGGTCTGTAAGTTCCACTTAGTGTCTAGTGATTTTATGCTTTTAAGGCTGCAGCTGATGATTGACACTAAAATCCATAGGCTGAAATGAACAGAAGGCATTGTCCTGCTAGTAGCAATGCATATGAGCTGCAGAGGATGCTGCATGGCCCTGGGGACTGAGCATGAGACGGTGACCGGTTCAGGTCAGTTGGCAGTGCCCAAGCCATGTTGCTGTCTGATGCTACTCAGTGGCTTACGTGAAACGTCTTTGCGATCTGGGTCCAACTCCACCACAGTGGACCCTTTCTTCAGTCACTGCAAAGAGACCGAGAACTGAACAGGCCATGGAGACTGAAGTCCCTTCTCACTCCAGAGGTGGCATCTCTAAGGGTCTGTCTACACTGCCATCAGATAGGTGATTGCAGCCTGGGTAGATGTACCTGAGCTCGTTGGATCTAGGGAGCGTGTACACCAACAGCTGAGAAGATGAGGCCACATGGGCTACAAGTGAAGGTTGTCCAAGCCGCCTAGGACCCTGGGTAAATACTCAGGCAGGTAGCCTAAGCTACCCTGGCTCCCCAGCTGTCGGCACCCATGCTATGGATCAAAGCTAGCTATGTCTGCTCATGCTGAGTCACACCCTGTGACTGCCGTGTTTGGAGACATGCCCTATATCAGGACGGAGGCACATTAGCAGGGCACAGTGGGGCAAGCTTGCCTGGCTGATGTTGTTTTATGAATACAAGGGTCTTCTATCTCCAGGGCCATCCACCCTGCTCCATAAAATTCACTACAAACAATTTGAAAGCAAAACCTGTATAGAAAGCTGCATCGCCCTGTATAGTTGGACAGGGAAGTCCTGTTCCTCAGCTGGGAGCTTTACACTGGGACTGCGCTGAAAAGTACCCGGAAAGCAGCTTCCCACATGCTTCCACTTCATAGCCCCATTTATCACACCGACCGTCTCCACAGGCATTTCAGCCAAACTTGTTTCCTATTTTGCTGAGATGGGAGCCAAAGATTCCACGGTGTGGGGCCAGCTGGCTGAGGGGCTGCCAGCATCCCCATTACAGAGCCTCAGAGTTCAGTCTGCAGTTCTCCCATGTCTCCCAAAACATCTCGCATCTGAGGAGTTTTTCTTTTCCAGGCATTGGTCAAAAGCGGATCAAGCCCTTGTGTCTGAGTCTCCCAAGAATGCCTTGGCCATGGTCTTTCCAGAGTTTGTTTTCTCCGGCACATCACAGCAGGGTGGGACTGTCTTTTCCCCACTGTACGTTCTCTGATCTCGCTTCAAATCCACACTGCCAGTTCTGGCCAGTTATCATCATTTGTTTGTATGACAGTAGCGCCCAGAGGACCCAACTGAGATCAGGACCCCGTTGTGCGTGGTGCTGTACAAACACATTGTAGGAGACAGTGCTTGAAGAGCCGACAAGCTAAGTAAGTGATAGAGACGAAGGATGGTTATCCCCAGGAAGCAAGGTGCAGACAGAATAAGTGACTTGCTCACAGGCAGCTAAGCAGCTGTGGGGGAATGAAGAATTGAACCCAGATCTCCTGAGTCCCAGCACAGTGTCATTCACAAGACCAGCCCACCTCTACTAGTATTTTCCTCTCTGCGCATTTTGCTGTGCACACCAGAGCAGGTCATTCCTTCAGCTGACCTTTGACTTTCTGTAGCCGTGCCATTCACCCTTTGAGAACCACTTCATCAGCACAAAGCCACAGACCAATCACACACAGCCAGAGAAGATTCTGTGATCTGTGACATAAAGACATTTCCCCAGAGTTTTCTGAACACATTCACTTGACCTATTGTCCATCATTCCCCACCGAGCCTTTCTCTGGGATTGGCTAGTAGGGTTCCTGCCTTTCAGCCTTCATTGGCTAATGGTGTTTGCAGTTCTAGTAAGGGGAGTAAGCAAGAGAGAGAAATGTTACACAGGCAGGCAGTATGATGGATCCCATGCCATTAGACCAGTCCCATGATATGAGCAGTTAGAGATGTCTTTAGCATTAGTTGGGAAAAGATATCTTCTCACAGATCATAACATTGACAATGTGTTTTCGTTTTTTGCTAAAAAAAGATCATTTTTGATTAAAATGGGCATTTTCCCAAAAGCTAAAAACAACTCCACTTTGTCAAAAAAGATTTCCATAAAAAAACAAAACTTTAGATGGGAAGTTTTCAGCCAGCGCCAGTGAGCCAGGGGACTAGTTCCGTCACTGAAAGTCCTGTTGTTGGGATATCTTCACGACGATCGTCCCTTCCCTTCAAAAACTCCCTTTCATAAAACCTGCAGCACCACAGGGAGGCCAGGATTGTCCAGTCCCTTGTTTTAAAAGCACCCTGCTGAGCTACCCCTACAAGCCTGTAGCCTGCAGCATCACCACATCGCTCACCATCGCTGGCAAGGAAGTGGGCCCAGGGCTGGAGTAAGCAGACCTGAGACACACTCAGCATGATATGCAGGCGTAGGACTTTCCCATTGCCAGTCCCAGAGCCTAGCAGTGCCAGGAGCTCTAGTTCACATACACTAACTATATTTCCTATATATTTTACAATGGTTTCACATTCCTTTCCATGGTACCTAGTCACTCTGCCTGCTAGCAGCAAACCCTGTAAGAGACAACACATTCCACTTCCTATACAGATTCTGCTGCTCCCTACTTCTGGTGGAGAAAATTATTAACCAGGGAAACTAGTTGCTTGCTCCTCATTGGAAAGCGATGATGCTGGTTTGCTGCAAACACCAGTGTCTCTTGTCAAGTGCTGTCGAATCTTGGATCTCCACAGCACTCTTTCCTGTTCGGCACGCACCATACAACTGTCCGCCAACCTGATCGAGTTTTTCCTTCTTCGTGCTTGTTCTGCGTGAGATCATGGCACCTTAATTCCTCATCGCAGGCTCTGAAAATCTAAGCAGAGTTGGGCCTGGTCTATGCTTGGATGGAAGCCAAAGGGGTGAACCTCAGGCGGTGCTGTTTTCTGCAGCTGAGGCTTCCTCCTTGAGTGAGTGTTGTGCTGACTTTTGGGGGTGAGACATCAAAGTGGGGGCACAGGCAGCTTCTGGTCGTTGGGAAACAAATGGCTTTTTCCCCCAAGCATCAAGGGGGTACAGGTTCCTGAGCAAATCTCAGTTTGGGTGAGCCTACGCAGAATGGCTCCTGTGTGCCGCTCCAGTCTCCCGCAGAGCAATTCCTACGACTTGTCCCAGGACACCCATCATGTCTCCGATGGAGCTGGGCATAGAGCTCTGCACTCCCAGACTCCACTCCTATCTCGGCCTCACTGGACAGGTAGATGAGATAAGTATCTCCTCCCGAACCCCGTCTGTCAGTTTCTGACTCTGTGTGGACAGGACTGAGGGAGGTGAGACAGGGAGCAGCTTTGTAGGAGCAGCACGAGCTGAACTTGGGACAATGTCACTGAACGTGGGACAATGGACCCTTCTCCTCTGAGGCTGAGAGACGGTCGTAGGTCGAAGTAACTGGAAGCAACCCAGGGCTAGCACTTCTACTGAGTTGAGTGATAAAGTATGCAGCATCCCCGCGGACCAGCCCATCTGATTTTTAAAAAACAATGTTTTTCATCAGCGTTACAAGGCAACTAGGGACAGCAGGATGTACCGAATGGGACGCTGATGCGAATGTTTGGTTTACCGCATGCTCTAAAGCTAGCCGCTTTGTGAGCAGCCTTTGTCACAAGTATTACACCCCACTACAGATGTTTGTTTAATGCAAACAAAGATATCAGTGAGAGTCAAGAACAGCTCCGTAGCTCAGGGCAGGTGCTGAGGTTACTTTCCAGGAGCCAGCGGCCATGTGCATCCCACATTGCAGTACACAGACTGCATCGTCTGTCCTGAGGCGGTAGGTTTGTAATTGGATAATGTAAGACAGATACCAGGGGAGAAGCAGCTAGTTACAAACAAGTGATGGGTGTGGCGTAAACACCCAGAGTAGCAGACAGCACTACACAAGATTTGAGTCACATTTTCAAAAGACCCCAGCAATCATTTAGGCACCAAAATAAGGCAGACCCAAAATAAGGTGCCTAAATAGGAGCTGAGCTGTTGAAAATTTGGTTCTAGCTGTGGGTTCTGAGCACTCGAATAGCTGACCTTCCTATAGACAAATACTGTCTAGATTCTGCGACTGAATTCTGAACAGACCATCTCTGCTTGTGAAAGACCTCTAGAGCAGCGAAGTGAGATTGAGTTCTGACGGGAGAAAGCTCTCTAGGGAGATCTGACCATTGTCAGAGCTCCGCAATGGGAGAAGTTTGTGGAAGCAAGGTGTGTTCTTTCTACATGAACAAGGAAACATGTCAATACATTATGATAAGCAGAAAGCTTGTCTAATTGGCACTGGTGGTGACTCGGTGAGACAAATGTCTGCAAATCCAGGGAAAGTAGCCTCACCGCACATATGTTTTCCATTATAGAAAACACAACAGAAAGATTAGGGTCTAAATGCTATAGAGGAACTGGCTGGTGAGATTTCTGACATCACATCTAATAAGGTTGCATTGGATACAAAAGCAAAGTATGTCCTGTTTTCTCTGCAAAAACAGAAGGGAAAAATACCAAATCTATTTGCCAGTTGCGAAAGCCCAAGTGTTTCATAGTGGGGTTGAGACCCAGATGGCCTTTCCCCTCTTGCTAAATGCAAAACAGATAAACATTCAAATCCTTGGAGCCATGTCTCTGTAGTAGAATATGTCATAAGGCTATTCTCATATGGGCTCTTTACGTTAAAACATTTACAGTGTTACCAAGTGTTGCTAGGAGCGTCATTCAGTTATTCGTGTGTTCTGTGTGCCTGAGATTCCTTGGACAGCAGCATCTCTGAATCAGAGGGAGGCAGGGACAGAGCCTTCGGTCTGCAAAGGACCTACGGAAACCTTGAAAACACAAGGTGAAATCCTGGCCCCGTTGAAGCAAAATTCCCATTAACGTCAATGAGGCCAGAATTTCACCCACGTTGTTCAGAAGTGAACACTTGTGCTGGTGCGTCGTCTGTTTACCCAGCGACCAGGCCCCGCACAGGCAGTTCCGCCTGTATGTAGCCCAGAGCATTACATGCTGTACAAGACACTCACGTTCCATTTGGCTGGACTGCCGAGCCCGGCGTGTTACGGGAAGTTGAAGTAGTTGTCAGCATTATACATGTTCTTTCAGAGCCCGTCGGTAATGATTTAATACACGTATTTAGTGCTGCTCCACACAGCGGGGCCAGAGTCGAACAGTGGTGAGGTGAGAGAAAGAGCATGCCAAAGGGCTATATGCAGCACACGCAAGTTAGCATCCCAAATCAGTCACAGATATGTGCAGGCTTTAAAATTACCACTATAAAACCGGATTGGCTCATTCCTTAATACATGGAACCTTGCAAATAATGCCCTAAACTCCATGACTAAGAACAATACAGATTATTTGACAGATTATTTGTTGTGATATATAGATTAGATACAGGATGAGCCCCAAGTTATCAATACCAAACTCACCCGTAGGGAAACTGAGCTTTCTAAGGCTCCTTTACGATTGCAAGTGCTACTATTCCTCCGTGCCCTCTCTGTTTAGATCTAAAAAGAGAGCACTGCCTCCTTTAAGCCATTACCTTCTGTACTTCGTTCGATACCCAGGTGGGAGATGGTTGCTATCTGACAAGGTTTGCCTGTGTACACTGTGTACTCTATCACTGACCTCGATGAGCCATGGCCCAGACTCATCACTGCCATAAGGGTTACATCTCTGTGTACTTCCCTGGAGCGACACCCACTCAACCCAGAGGTGAACTTGGTACCTTGTTTTGCTTTCTAGGCTTTTGTGCCTGCTGATACAAATTCATTCAAAATATGGGTGACAGCAAAATTTAAAAGACTACAGAAAAAAAGACTTCAGCATCTCCCCTGAAGGTAGGACAAGAAGTAATGGGCTTAATCTGCAGCCAGGAAGATTGAGGTTAGATATTAGGAAAAACTCTAAAAATAGCTAGAGCTGTATCAGGCTTCCAAGGGAGATTGTGGAATCGCTGTTGTTGAAGGTGTTTAAGATCAGGTTGGACAAACATCTGTCTGGAATGGGCCAGCTTTACTTTGCCCTGCCTCTGGGCAGGGGGCTGGATGGACTGGTTCTCGAAGTCCCTTCCAGTCCTATATTTCTATAATTCTAAGCTGATGTATTAAACAGCACCATGAAACCTCCAAACCATTAGCATCGACATACGCACTGTCCATGCTGTAAGTGTTGACTTCGTCAGAGCTGGCCAGAGGATGATCATTCTGTTTCACAGCAACTTTTGAGTTTTCAAAATCTGTAGTTGTTTCACACTGGATCACCACCAAAGCCTTTGAATGTTTTTGCATAATGGAATTGTATTGAAAATGTCTGTTTTCAGATCTTGTTTGCAGTGTTGCTGGAGCCATGTTGGTCCCAGGATATGAGAGAGAGACAAGGTGGGGGAGGTAATATTTTTTATTGGACCAACCTCTGTTGGAGAAACAGACAAGCTTTCCCATTTCTGTGTTCACCTGAAGGCTTGTCTCTTTCACCAACCGAAGCTGGTCCAATCCAAGATATTTCCTCCCCCACCTTGTCTCTCTGTTTTCAGATTGGTAGCCTGAGCTTTTCAATTGGGATTTTCTCTCTCTGGTCAGAAGTGATCAGAGAGCCCTGGACCAAAAAACTGTGATGAAAACTTCATCCAAACAGATACATCTCCCCCAGACATTTTGGCTTTGATGAAAGAGCATATTTTGATTAAATTTCATTTTGTTTAAAATGATCTGATTGGCACTCGACTTCAACCATACATGCAGACACAGCGCAAAATTCTGCATCCCCCATAGGGGAACAAAGAGAAATGGACCAATCCTGGTGCCAGTAGAGTCACTGGCAAAAACCACCTTGATCTGAGTAGCACGAGGATGTGTCCCTTTGTGATTACTAATGAAGGCTACAACCATAGCACATAATATAGCCAGTCCTTCCTCAGTCCAAGAACCTCTCTGCAGCCCTGGGACTGAGTAAGGGTTTGCAGTGTCAGGCCCATACCCAGCCAATGAACGTACTGTGCAGTCTTGACAGCGAGTGAGGGAAGTTAGTTTGGGTCAGATGTGGACAAAGGAAGAGCTTTGTCTGTGTGCTGATGTGTCTGTCTGGAGGGTTCCTCCAGGGAGCCAGCAGGGAATTTGCATCTTGTTCCAACAGTTCATTCACCAAGTCTTTTTGACACATTTACAAGCTAG
Source organism: Lepidochelys kempii (assembly GCF_965140285.1). Classification (NCBI taxonomy): domain Eukaryota; kingdom Metazoa; phylum Chordata; order Testudines; family Cheloniidae; genus Lepidochelys; species Lepidochelys kempii. The sequence continues at coordinate 2,339,728 of NC_136405.1, read as the reverse complement.
CTTTTGAGAATGATGCAATCATGAAGCTGCTGGACAAACACTGAGCTTGTTCAGTGGGCCGATTCACACATCTATGGAGGACTTTCCAGTGGGGTAAAATATTTTTATGGACGCGCGCACGCTCTCTATCTCTCACTCCCCAATTCACTTCTTTTCTCTTTCCACCCACGTCTTCCTTCCTCCCTTCCAGGTATTCCATCTAACTCACGGCACAGGCTCTGAGCCAGGAAAGCACTTAGCACCTGCTTGCGTCGCATGGACGTCAATGGGACTTAAGTGCATGCTGAAAGATAAGCACGTGCTTCAGTGTTTTCCTGAATCGTGGCCTCAGCTATTTCAGCCCAACCTGTGCCTTAAACCAAAACAGAGCTAATAAAATAAGCACATGGTCCTTGCGGGGGAAAAAGCCAGCTCAGGTGAAAACATTCCCCAGATCCCCTCAGCAACCCAGTTACCAGAATGGTGAACACTTTGCTTTTGAGGCCTCTTTGCAGACTCTTGGGTTTGATTCTCCACTGCCTTAGACCTTGCAAAGCAAGTCTAACACTTCATTTTGATTTGGGGGTGTTTTACACCCACTCTGCAGAGGTGTAAATGATGGGAAGGAATAAGCCCCCCAACCCCATTTTTAAGCACATTTAGTTAGCAATAAAAACAAGGAAACAAAATACAGGGAATATGTTAAATATTGATACAGAAGCAGAGGGATTTCAGTGCAGGCTCTCGTCATAAGGCTAGCAGCCACCTTTGAGAAAGAAGCTCCTATTTGTAAACAATGAAAATTTCTTTGTTAATTCTCTTGGCTGCATCAGTCATAGGGACGTAGGATTTGCCACAAGAACAGATCATTGGTCCTCCTAGATGAAGTTCCAGTAGAATCCTTTGGTCTGCCTATTAGTTCCTTCCATGGGTCTCTGTTAGCTCCGAATGGAAGAGGTGTACTGCCAGGAGCCAATGAGCTGGTCCAAACCCAGTTGTCAACAGGAATCACTAAAAAAAAGATGAAATGATCTAACTAGAATTTCCAGTAGTAATCTTCAGCCAGCTCCTCAGCTGGGAAAAATCTGACTTGACATGTATTTTCATCCTGAGTCAGGATGGAGGGGCGGGGGGAAGAAGGGGGAATCAAAAAATTGAAAATTTTCACCAAACCTAAAGTTCTGCAATATTTGGAATTGGAAACATTTAAGTGTTTCTTTTTGGCTCAGTTCAACATTAAACTGCATCTACCTGCCTAATGGGAGTTGTATTTTGGGTGCTTCGTGCCCTCATTTCCTTCTATGTGCTGGGCTCACTGGCTGGATTACATCTCCTATGAGTCATTTTGATTCTCTTGACACAACGCTGAAAAAATTTGGAGGGAAAAAAGTCTAAATTTTGATTTGCAGAAACTGCATTTCCTGTCAAAAAACATATCGATGGAAAATTCCTCACTAGTTCTACTTCAGCAGAAAGCAACCCCAACCCCCAGATCACGAACCTGGCCTATCATCCAGGAATTCCTGGCTTCTCGTCCCCGATTTGTCATTTAAACCATCCTGCTTAAAATATCAGACAATGAGACCTCATGCGAAAGTCAAAGTGGCCCGCAGCCACTGTGTTCCCTTCTTTCATTTGCTGTGTCTTTGTTTTTACCCACATCTTCAACAGGAACAGTGTTGATGGTACTAGGTTATCTTGGCAGCAAGAGGTGGCTTGACTGGTTATCATATGTCTTGACTTGGCTTTGGCATTCAACCAGCTGCAGACACCATTCATTGCTCTGTACATTCCCTTGCCATGGACATCATCCTTTAAATAAATTCTCAGGGAGTAAAATGCCTAATGAACTGGCCAGGCCTGGGGAGAGCTGCAAAATCTGCATGTCCACCCATTCTCTCAGCAGGATTTGCATCACTCAGCAGCTTTCCTTCTGGCCAGTTAGAAATAGGTTTGATGAATTAGGAAGGTGAGTTCAGCCTAGACCTCCTTGGCTGAGTAGCATGTTGGCTTTGAGCTACATTTGCAAAAGCACAGCCTCTTTTGCCCCTGCAAAGTGAATGGGATGCATAAACCTGATGCTTGTGCCTCTAGCTACATGATTCTGGGTGTAAGTCTGCTACTCAGGCACTGTCTGCATTGAGGAAATTGGCACAGTTGCTGGTTCATTGGTGTAGTTATACTCGGTCTGAATTTCCTTCGTGTAGATAGGGCTGCTGTTAGAGGTGCAAGTTCTCTGGTTTGCATCTGCAATTCATTCTGAAGGTGCAAATTTGGCTGGTACAAATTGCCACTGCAAAACGGAGGCTGAGCTTTGTTCCTTTTGGAAATACACCCCTGTGTGTGTAATGCTGGGCTCCCTGAGCGGATAAGGGTCCTGCTAACAGAACCTTCCTTTCGCTCACGCAAAATGCATCCGATGAAGTGAGCTGTAGCTCACGAAAGCTTATGCTCCAATAAATCTGTTAGTGTCTAAGGTGCCACAAGTCCTCCTTTTCTTTTCATGCGATACAGGGGCCTGTGACATTGGTTACGGAGCAGAGTGCTAATCCTGCTTCCCCATGTGTGATTTATAATTGTGTCTTGTGCACAAAGCGTGAATTCCCCCCGTAGCTGGCTGCAGTACTGGATCACAGTTAGGGGGGCAGATGATGAGGACAACATGGGGGCCAATAGCCAAGATTTGAAAGGGAAGAGTGGGGGACTCCTGAGGAAGTGATATCTTGATTTCCAGCATCACCAAGCTCACCACGTTCAAATCCCTCCAGCAGCTGTGTGAGGGGGATGCTGTGCTGTGATAAAAAGAGGCTTTGGATAGCTGGGAGCTCTTCCCCCCACCCTTCTTCTTGACATGTTCTTTGCATATTTGCTACTAAGAGCAAGTGATAAAAATTGACACCCCACAGGAGTTACAGCAGAGTTGCCTTTTGCTCCTTCGTAGTTTACTCTTGGAATAATTCAAGAAGAGACACAAGTGGAAGATGTTTGTGTCTCGTCATCTCACACCTTTATGATGGGCCAGGTCTCAAAGAAGTCCCCGCTCCTTCCACACTCCACGCTAAGCAGCGAGCCACAGCTCCTGCGTACGCCATCTTCCCTCAGGGAGAGCCAGCACCCCTGGTGCCACGGTTCAGAGCTATTCCTGAAAGCAGGAGCACTACATCCAGCAATGACATCTAAGCACTGGGCATGGCACCATCCGTTAGCCTGCTTTGCATGACAGGGGTTCGAGGGGCCCCAACATGCTAGGTGCTGTATAGACACATGGCACAAGACAGTCCTTGCCATGAAGAGCCAACTCTCTTAGACAAGACAGACACAGGAAGGAGGATGGTCCCATTTTACAGATGGAGAAGGGAGGCAGAGAGAGATTATGTGATTTATCCAAGGTCATATGGGAACTTTATGTTAAAGCAGGGAATTGAACCCAGACATCCTTAGTTACGGGCCAGAGCCCTTAACCACAAGCTCATCCCTCCTCTGATAGGAAGCTAGCACTGCAGGAAACCTGGAATTAATATGCTGGCAGCTGGGTTAGGACATCCAAGTATCTTTGTTGAATACAAAGCGTATGGTAAAAACGGGGGGTAAGCTCGTCATAAAACTCAGAAGCAGAGCTAGATTTGGACACCACAACGTCTCAGGGTTTGGGTTCTGGCCTTTTGTCTTGGTCTGCAGGCAGTCGAAACTTTTAATTTAAGCCTGCCCCCCTTCATGCCAAACAAGAATGATGAAAAAGATCATAAAACTTCCCAGACAGCTAGCCAGGTTTGGTGCAAGCGCATTGGCACAATCCGCTGATGCTGTCGCTAACCATTGCTCAGTTTCACAGAAAGAATGAGGAGTCCTTGTGGCACCTTAGAGACTAACCAATTTATTTGAGCATGAGCTTTTGTCGGCTAAAACCCACTTCATCGGATGCATGCAGTGGAAAATACAGTAGGAAGATATATATATATATATACATACACAGACACAGAGAATATGAAAAAATGGGCGTTGCCATACACACTATAATGAGATGGCAACCCCCACTGTTTCATGTTCTCTGTGTATATACGTATCTTCCTACTGTATTTTCCACTGCATGCATCCGATGAAGTGGGTTTTAGCCCACGAAAGCTTATGCTCAAATAAATTGGTTAGTCTCTAAGGTGCCACAAGTCCTCCTGTTCTTTTTGCTGATACAGACTAACACGGCTGCTACTCTGAAACCAGTTTCACAGAGACACCCAACACCTTAGGAAAGCATTAGCTCAGTTGTGGGATGCTTGCCCTGTGTCCACAGAAATGAAATCCTATCAGCTCTCCGTGCATGTCACGAAGCAATCCCTGCTGCCTGGGTAACAAGGGAGGGTGATGGGCAACCCCAGTGTGGCACACTCAGTTGTACGGTACCTGCTGTATAGAGCACTGCTGAGGGGCTGCTGACGGCAAGCAATGAGAACAAAACAATTCACTCTCTCCCCTCCCCGCCATGCTACTATGCACGCCCTAGCTCTCTCACACATGGCAAACCACACACCCTGTGGGCCTGATTCTCCACTGCCCTGCACCATGTGTGGTCATTGACACCAGTGCAAAGTGGGTGTGAACTGCTACCACATCAGACTGGAAGCGCTTTACACCCACTTTGCACTGGTCTAATTGGCCACACACCAGGGCCTGATTTGCACATTGCCTGAGTCAGCCGGCCCAGCTCTGTTGGTCAGGGGTGCGACAAGGTGCAATTTGGGACCCTCATGGCTATGCCCGGAGATACCCCCAGCACAGACACAGCTGTGTCAGCAAAACAGGGTTTGTTTCACGCAGTGAGGCAGGAATTAGCAGTGCCAGCCAAACGCCATGTGGCTGGTATAAGCAGCGTCCCCGCACAGCGTGCCTTGTCAGCAATACGCTCCTCGAGCAGGCCTGGCCTTACATTTAGGCTCGTGGAAAGCGCAAGGAGGCCTTAAAGTGGAAGTAAGTTACATTTCCCCTCCCTCCAAGGCCCCTTTTCAGTGGCCTTAGTGTAAATGGGAATCACCCCAAAGTGCAGAGCAGAGAATCAGGCCCAGCCTCTTCCACGTGTTTTACACACACACACACACACACGATCAAGTTGTGAGACCCCCCCCCCTTACTGATATTGCTGGACAATGGCGCATGCTACTCACAAGGGACTGCTCGTGTGAGCAGCTGCTCACCACTGCCTGTAAAGGGTTTGCCTGCTGGCCCCTGGCTAACAACACTATTGTTCCTACAATGCCCATTCAGGAGGGCTGGCACCATGGTGGAATCTGGGCACACATCACGAGGCTTGCACTTGGGTCAGTTCGCTCCGTCAGCCCAGAAGCTACACACACACACATGTGAAATCCGCCCATTCTGCAGAGATGTCTCTGCTGAGTGCATGGGCTGTGGAAGGGAGTCCCTCTTCCCTTCAGCTAGAGCTCAGGCTGTTAACCTTTTGCTATGGGGATGGTTCCTCATGGTGCCAGAGGAGATCTTTATTTCATTACAGTCTCGCTCTTCGGAGATAGCTGATCAGGTGATGAGCTGATCACCCACAGTTGTGGAAGAAACAAAGTTCTGACAGTAAAAAAACACCCCAGGAATCTGATAATATCTTGGGCTTTTCCTCCTGGCTGGTGAATGCTTTGCATTTTCCCTGGTGCTGCTGGGACACAGAGACTTGAATCCCTGGTAAAGCCCATTAAAGCTTTTCACTTCGATTTGCTATGTAAAGCATGCAGCAAAAAATACACAGGCACTGTGTGGAAATGCTTTTATTCCAAAGAGCTACTGACACAGCCCAGGTGGGGGCAGGAAGAACCAGTGTTAGAAGGCCTGGTGGGTTAGGCTACTGCCCCAAAGACTGATAGGACAAGTAAATCCTGCCTGGCTGTGGGGAGATTGCTCACCCAGGGGCCACTGGCATTTGGCACAAGGTGTTAGGGATGGAGCTGACTAAATGAGTTCTGTAAAAATCCAAAGCTGTCAAAGAATCAGACCATTTGCTTGCCAGGGTTTGCTGGAACCTGCTGGTAGGAATGGAGCGCCTGTCAGTGTAAGAGAACCAGTCACACACTTCCAGCAACATAGCAACCCCCCCCCCCCCCCGAGAGATGCTGCCTCTGAGAAATTAAATGTGTGCTTAGGGTCACCGGCGAAGAGGAATTGGGTGGTCTCATCTGGGGACTGGCGGGAATAGCCAGGAGTGCTGTTGTGCAGAACTGCTTCGGGGGAAGGCCAGGGCAGGGAGCTGAGAGGGAGAAGACAGAGGGACAGAGAACCCGCGACAAGCACTGAGTGAGTGAAGGCACAAAGGTAGTTGGAAAGGCAGGGTTTGGGTGGTACAAGGCAGCTTAAGCAGGGACACAGGAATGGCCAGACTCAATCAGAGCTCAGGCCCATCTAGACCAGTCCTCTCTCTCCAACAGTGGCCAGCACCAGGTGCTTTAAGATGTAAGAACCACAAAGTAATAGATGTGGAATAGTTTCCCCCCACATTAGATCTCCAGGTCTCTAATAGAGATCAGCTTGAATGCTGAAGCAGAAGCTTTCATATTTCTGCAAAAATTGTTTTCATTAACTCTCCCAACTCTGGTTTCAGAGTAGCAGCCGTGTTAGTCTGTATTCGCAAAAAGAAAAGGAGGACTTGTGGCACCTTAGAGACTAACAAATTTATTGGAGCACAAGCTTTCGTGAGCTACAGCTCACTTCATCGGATGCATTCCTGGCCACTCCTGTTATTCATGGATAATCCTGTTATCCAGAATGGGACAATTGAGGCTAAGAGTCCAGAAATGTTTCCCAATGGCAAGACCTGTTACACTGTGGAATAAGTGGAGCCCTTTGGCTTCTGTCATTTTGGAACTAGACTGTGCCTGGAGCAAAGCACGTGTGAGCATGCTGTAGAGGACAGAGCTGCACAGGCTGCGGGACAGAGCAGAAACGATAATGGGCCAAAGAGATGCCTGGGAAAGTGAATGGATTGACACTGGGCATGAGTTCAGCTCAGCACATTATCTCCAGGCCCAGCCCTAGGACTCCGATCCGAGTCCAGTCCTTCCACCCAGCTCTGGATAGAGACCCACCAGTGGGGGATATTTCAAAGCAGCAGGTTGGCTTTGCTGCAGCATCCCAGAAGGGCTGCCAGGGCCTGGAAGGACGGTGTTCCTGGAGTGACGTGAGCCCAGCCGTGTTTACATTCCAGGCCGGCAGATTGGTTCAGACTCCCAATATCCGTCTGGAGAGCGCAGGGCGCCCCATGCAAGGAGGGCTTGCACTGCTGGGGCAGGCTGGGAGTCCAGCAGGGGCCTGGCCAGAGGCTATTTTTAGTACCAGAAGCACAGCCTGCCTTGTGCCTATCTGATTGGAGTGACTCTGCCACTGATGTCACCTTGCAGTCTGCAGCTCAATCATTGTTTTCATAAGAATAAAATAAACAGCCCGAAAATTGATAGAGTGGCTGCTGAGCACTGGGACCCTACCAGCGATGGCTCCGATTGCAGCAAGGGGAGCAGGGCCAAGCCTTTGGGCTCCTCCAGGGCATGGAGAAACCCATCGATTTCACCGTTTATATTTGCATGCGTTTGCCGTCAGCCTCCAGGAGCCGGTCTCCTCCCAGCAGCAGTGTCCAGAGAGCTAGGAGGGATAACACTGCAGGGAAGTTTGAGCCCTAGTTGCGGGATTTTTGCTTTAATTTACTTTGCGTTTAACAGAGTCAAAGTGAGATTGACTGTAAGCCCCTGGAGCCCCCACCCCCCAAATGGTAAGTGAATGAATGATGCTCTTAGACAAAGGCCCCTGGAGTCATTACTGAAGATCCAGTCACTCCTGCAAGGTTTCAAGCTCAAGTATAACAGTGAAGATTTTCAGCTGGAAAATGACTTTGCCCACTCCTGCACATGGCATCAGGGAAACACTGCTCTCTGTGAGACAGTGATCACGGTGTTAGGCCATCACTTGTTACCTTCCAGCGTGAGACAGAAATAAAGATAGCCATCAGCGTCTCACCGAACAGTCTCAATTATTACCAGCCCTAGCTGTGCCTGGGGATATCTGGGAGGGGTTTGATAACTGTCCGTCCATGGAGAGAATGGGGACTGGATGGAACAGCCAGTTAACCGCACATTTATAGAGTCTTTTACTGTTTAGTCACTTTAGCCTAGTTTGGTCATGCCTGAAATCTTTTATCTCGATGGCCAGTGCAAAGTGAGTTGGATGGCACCCGTCCAGTTCCCCTGGGAAAACACCCAAGGGACAGCGTTACTAAACAGCTCAGCACGTTAGGTATGCACTGGGCACCAATAAAAGTCTGGCGGTAAGAGTCACAGTGGGAGCTACTGAGCACTTTAGAAAATCTCAGGCAGAGGCCATCCACGCACCCCCTGACGGGCCCCACAGGTACACCTGGCCTTAGTTTCCCAAGCAGGGTCCTCAATAAACCCCCCATGGTGTTTACATATCAAACAACCCCTTCGTCCCAGCCACCCCCCTTCTGGAGTCTGGCTTATTAACGGGACGTTCAGCAGGAACACAAGAGAGCCCTTTACCCAGCTCCTTAGCAGGCAGGCCGAGTCCGTCCGCGTGTGTCTTAGATTCCCAAGCCAGAAGGGACCATTGTGATCGTCTTGTCTGACCTCTGGCACAGCATAGGCCGCAGAACGTCCGCCCAGCAATTCCTGTTCGAAGAAGAGCAGATCTTTCAGAAAAACGTCCCATCTCAGCTGGGGCAGAGAATCCCCCCCGGCCCTTGGGAAGTTGTTCAGGGATTAGTTACGCCCCTCCCCCCCGCCATTAATGGTTTATGGCTCCTTTCCAGTCTGAATCGGATGCAGCAGCGCCTCCCTATTTCTCTCCCTGAACAGCCCTTCAGCGCGTCCCAGTCCTACCTGAGCCCGTCAGTCGCACATCCGGGCAGGGTTCACCCGGCCTTGGTTCCTTCCCTGGAGCCATGGCCTCCCTTCCCCTGGCCGCAGGCAGCTCCCCGAAGGCTGGGCCTCCTGCAGCTCTCTAGAATGTTCTTCCCAAAGCCCTTCCCCTTGGGATCGGCTCTCCGAGGAGCCCCCTTTTCTCCCCCCCCCCCCCGAGCTCTGGTAGCCTTTCATCAGGGGCTCATTAGCCAATTAACTGCCCCCCAGCTGCCTAGGCAGCTAATTACTTACAGGTGGGCCAAGATGGGCTTGTTCCCCTTAAAGATTCCCCTTAAAGGGGACAGCTGCCCTGTGACATCTTCCCACCGCCACCTGGGTGTCTCTGGAGAGAAGCCAAGGGCGGAGTGGACTCCGCTAGGAGGCTTTCTTTTCCGATTGAGGTGCGCTGGCGGGATGGAAAGACGGCAGGGGGTGGCGTGTACAGCTGCCAGCCCGGCTGGCCCTGTTTCATGAGTCAGTAAAGAGCACTGAGGGACTGCCAATCCAGCATCTTTTGTTAATATATATTCGCATGAACAGCTATTCCTTCTAGAATCCAGGAAAACCAGGTCAGTGACTCGGCTTTACACCAGACTAGAAGGACTCTAATATACAATTATACAATGTGTAGACACTAGTCAGAGAGGAAGAAGAGTCCAGTGGTTAGGGCTCTGACCAGAGACTCAGGTTCTGCTCCACCGCAGTCTTCCCGTGTGATCTTGGACGGGCCTCTTGGTGCCTCAGTTCCCATCTGTAGAATGGATAATAGCACTGCCCTGCTTCCCAGGGGTCTTGAGAAGGTAAGTGCATCAAGGATTGTGAGCTGCTCAGATGCTGTTGTGATGGGGGCCATATAAGAACCTAGGGTCACTAAGCGCAATGCAAACGATGTGTGAGATCGTCCTAACCCGTGTGCTAATCACTGGGGCAGGGGGTGAAATTAGCCCCTGTGCAGAGTGCCAGGCCCATGTACCATTCCGACCTCTGTTTAGGCGTTGAGCAGTGCCTAAGCCTCGCGGTGGCTCTTTGCACAGGGGGAATTTCACCCAGGGTATGACGAGGAGGGCATGAAAGAGGCCAGGCAGCTCACATGGAGTGACCTGAACAGCTCTAGGGCATTATTGGGAGGGTAGTAAGGGAGCATAAGGTGCCTGAGTCCTGCCTGGCACACTCAGACCTTCGCTGTCTGCATGGGGTGCACAGATTCCACATGGCTGCTGTTTCTCTCCCAAGCTCCTCGGCTCTGCGCCAGCCAGCACTGCTCAGCTGCCACAGGGCAACTGACCAGTAGTGTGCATCTGGCAAAGGGCTGTCACAGATCACTTGCCCCCTGGCGCCACCAGGTCTTTCCCAGGTCCACTTCTAGGGCAACACAATTACACACACCGCTCCTTACACAGAGCGAGGGGCAGAGTCTAGTCTTGCCTTCATAAAAAGAAAAGGAGTACTTGTGGCACCTTAGAGACTAACCAATTTATTTGAGCATAAGCTTTCATGGTCTGATGAAGTGGGCTGTAACTCATGAAAGCTTATGCTCAAATACATTGGTTAGTCTCTAAGGTGCCACAAGTACTCCTTTTCTTTTTGCGAATACAGACTAACATGGCTGCTACTCTGAATCTTGCCTTCATGTTTTCTCTGTCCATCAGCTCAGTCACAGAGTCAGGTCAACGAGACATCAGGAGAAATGTCCGAGGGAGGACTCCATGGGATTATTTAAACCTCAGAATTAAAAACAAAGACTAGGGCAAGTTTTACTGGCATTCAGCATGATAAGTTCTGGAAGGGGCTTTAGAATCATAGAATATCAGGGTTGGAAAGGACCTCAGGAGGTCATCTAGTCCAACCCCCTGCTCAAAGCAGGACCAATCCCCAACTAAATCATCCCAGCCAGGGCTTTGTCAAACCTGACTTTAAAAACCTCTAAGGAAGGAGATTCTACCACTTCCCTAGATAACACATTCCAGTGCTTCACCACCCTTCTAGTGAAAAAGGTTTTCCTAATAGCCAAACTAGACCTCCCCCACTGCAACTTAAGACCATTACTCCTTGTTCTGTCATCTGGTACCACTAGGGTGACCAGATGTCCCGATTTTATAGGGACAGTCCCGATTTTTGGGTCTTTATCTTATATAGGCTCCTATTATGCCCCACCCCCGTCCCAATTTTTCACATTTGCTGTCTGGTCACCCTAGATACCACTGAGAACAGTCTAGATCCATCCTCTTTGGAACCCCCTTTCAGGTATTGAAGGCTGCTATCAAATCCCACCTCATTCTTCTCTTCTGCAGACTAAACAATCCCAGTTCCCTCAGCCTCTCCTCATAAGTCATGTGCTCCAGCCCCCTAATCATTTTTGTTGCCCTCCGCTGGATCTTTCCAATTTTTCCACATCCTTCTTGTGGTGTGGGGCCCAAAACTGGACACAGTACTCCAGATGAGGCCTCACCAATGCCGAATAGAGGGGAATGATCACATCCCTCGATCTGCTGGCAATGCCCCTACTTATACAGCCTAAAATGCCGTTAGCCTCCTTGGCAACAAGGACACACTGTTGACTCATATCCAGCTTCATTTCCACTGTAACCCCTAAGTCCTTTTCTGCAGGACTGCTGCCTAGCCACTCAGTCCCTAGTCTGTAGCAGTGCATGGGATTCTTCCGTCCCAAGTGAAGGACTCTGCACTTGTCCTTGTTGAACCTCATCAGATTTCTTTTGGCCCAATCCTCTAATTTGTCTAGGTCCCACTGTATCCTATCCCTACCCTCCAGCATATCTACCACTCCTCCCAGTTTAGTGTTATCTGCAAACTTGCTGAGGGTGCAATCCGCGCCATCCTCCAGATCATTAAAGGCTTTCTTAAAGGCTTTGCTCAGAATCTGTCCACAGCAGATTGCAAGCCAGAATAAACAATGGAAAGCATTTCTGTGGGAGAAGGTGGCCCTGTGCACATGAGTGATCAGTGACTGGGGAACATCAGCACTTAGGTTTGGCAGTTCAGTCCAGGTCACCAACTGGATCAGTTCCTCTATAAATTCCTCCGGTAAAGAATTCAGGCTGAAAATCTTGTGGCAAGGACAGATGTTTGTGAGATTTCTGGTACATCCTGGTTTCAGCGAGGCTAGAAACCACATGGGGTGCCAAGGATAAAAAGCATCTCAACATTTAAAACAAAAATTCAACAAGTGTGAGTTTGGGCCCTTTGGGGCATAGGTTCAGGGCAATTCTTATCTCATCGCATCCCAACTGCGGAACTCATCTCTATTATAAATTCAGTAATAGAGGGACTGTTGCTTTGCCATTATAAACCATTATGAGTCAACAGTGTGCCCTTGTTGCCAAGAAGGCCAATGGCATTTTGGGATGTATAAGTAGGGGCATTGCCAGCAGATCGAGGGACATGATCATTCCCCTCTATTCGACATTGGTGAGGCCTCATCTGGAGTACTGTGTCCAGCGTTGGGCCCCACACTACAAGAAGGATGTGAAAAAATTGGAAAGCGTCCAGCGGAGGGCAACAAAAATGGTTAGGGGACTGGAACACATGACTTAGGAGGAGAGGCTGAGGGAACTAGGATTGTTTAGTCTGCGGAAGAGAAGAATGAGGGGGGATTTGATAGTTGCTTTCAACTACCTGAAAGGGGGTTCCAAAGAGGATGGATCTAGACTGTTCTCAGTGGTAGCTGATGACAGAACAAGGAGGAATGGTCTCAAGTTGCAGTGGGGGAGGTTTAGGTTGGATATTAGGAAAAACTTTCACTAGGAGGGTGGTGAAGCACTGGAATGCGTTACCTAGGGAAGTGGTGGAATCTCCTTCCTTTGAGGTTTTCAAGGTCAGGCTTGACAAAGCCCTGGCTGGGATGATTTAGTTGGGGATTGGTCCTGCTTTGAGCAGGGGGTTGGACTAGATGACCTCCTGAGGTCCCTTCCAACCCTGATATTCTATGATTCTATGAACCTCCAGAAGCTATAAGACTCCAGCTGTCAAAATGCACTCCAGGCTGGAACCTGGTGTTCTACTTCTCAGCAGAGGTAGGAGCTTTTAAAAGAACACTGTTTTAAAAATTCACCCCAAGTCCCCTTGGCCACTGTGTAAGCTTCAGAGAGGGTGAGAAAGCAGAAGAGCCATGTGGTTTGATAGAGATACATGGCTTCTGGCAATCAGGAGAGCTCTTGCTTTAATGTTTTCAGTGGTAATTAGTCTGGTTTTTTTGCACCAAGGCTTTGGGAATAGTTTCCATATCGGCCTCCCGAATCTCGCTTTGAAGTTGTTTGGGATTATCTGTCATCATGTTTCCCCATCAGCACATAAACACATTGCAGTGCAGTTTTAACCCACTGGGTACTGTATGTCCCAGGAAGACTGGAGGAAGTTCTGTGTAAACTTTCTTATCCAGCAGCATGTCAGGCTTCTTCTCATCCCAGAGTTGGCTGCTGCTCAGACATAAAGCTGAGCAAGGGGGAAATTTTCAGGGGCTGAACCAGATACTTTTTAAATAATGCATTTAATTTCTATTAGTGTAGGCTGGAATTTTAAAAGGGGGCTAGTTTTGGGATTCAGATTTGTGTTAGACTTAAATCTAGGGTTAGGAATAGTGAATTTCAATGGAAGTTGGGCACTTTCCTCCCTGTAGGTCCTTTGAACAGCCAAGACTCAAAAATTAAACTCCCTTTCAATTCTTATAACAAGGAGACACTCTGAGCCTGCTCTGGCTCTCACATAAATCAGTTACCCCACCGGTGTAACTCCCCTGGCTCTGGATTCACTCTGACGTAACTGAGAGAAAAATCAGGAACCCTAACTTTTAATCCAATAGACTTTATCTTGTGCTTTCATATTTCAGTGCCTTAGGGGGGGAAAGGAACATATAATAATGAAATAATAATAATACTTAGGTCTTATGTAGTATCTTGTCCCCCAGTTCACCAAAACTCCTAAATTCCATGATTTAAATAAAACTGGTTGAAAAATAGTACTGTTTTCCCCATGGAAAATTTTGACTTTTTGAAAAACTTAACATTTTCAGCCAAAACTTTTCTGATTTTGTGTTTTGGATTTTTGGGGGCGAAAGTCAAAAATTCCCACAAAAAGCAGACACTTTCCCCCAAAACTGTGCTTAACCGAGAACCCAATCTTCCATTGAAAATGCATTTAAATGGAAAATTTACAAGCAGCCTTAGATTTAAGCATTTGGGCCCTGATTCAACAACCCTCCCTGTTCAGCAAAGCACTTAAGCACGTGCTTGACTTCAATGGGATTTAACCACATGCTTAAAGTTAACCATATGGTTAAGTGCTTTGCTGAATCGGAGTCTTGACGTCAATGGGACCTCATTTTGTGCTTAAGTGTTTTACCAAATAGGGATGTTTTCCTGAGTCAGGGCCTACGTATATTGTGGAACCACGGCTTGTATTTTCAATACACTGTAGGAAATGTAACTAATTAAACCTCACAGCTCACCTGTGAGGTAGATCAAAAATATTATCCTCAGAGGGGAAAGTTGAGGCATTGAGAGGGGAAGTGATTATCCAAGGTCACACAGGAAGTTGGTAACAGAGCCAAGATTAGGATATAGGGCTAGCGTCAATGGGAAGCTGTTTACATGATAGGAAATAGCATCAACACGTGGCCCAGGATAGGACAAAACAGAGAATAAAGCTTTATCTTCTGCCTTCAATCACGTTATTATTATTAGGCTAAATGGTTAGGAAGGCCACAGTATGCCCCATTATATTGAAAGGGAGCAGCATCCTATGCGTAAAGGTGCTACTTAGCTCTGACATAGCTCCTTTTGTGCATAGGACTCTAAACGCTTTACAAAGGAAGGTCAGTGTCATTGTGGAATGGAATGCTGTGTCATTTGTAAAATGGGGAAACTGAGGCCCAATGCTTACTTAAATGCATGCAGCAGGTTAGTGGCATAGCTGGGGATAGAACCCAACACTCCTGAGTTCCTAGTCTGCTGTGCTATCCGCTGGGTCACTCTGCTCCTAGATCCCCTCTAGACAAATGTTAATGAGGTGCCAGCACTTGCAATGTCCCTATGTGTTTATAAATGTGAGGGAGGGTCCCAATCTCCCTGCATATTTCACATACATTCCCTGTGTGCCAGAAGAAGTCCCTGGGAAGCACTTTAATTGCTAAAGATGTGCACTGCATTGTGGGTACTGGCTTGATGCTGGCTAAGGTCACTAACTTCTCAGTTTATTAGGTTGTTCCCACACTGGTTTGTGGTCAGGAGCTTAGAAAACCCCAAGCCAGTGCAAATATAGCTTTAATTAACTGAGCAGAATCACCCCCCCTGAACATCCCTGGTAGGATTTGTGTCGTGGAGTTACCAGGCCTTATTCCCGACTAGGGCATTCCTCACGTGAAAACAGCCTGGCAAATGCCAGGTCAACATTTCGGGAGCCGTGTTGCTGCTGGGAAGCTGGCAGAGCCATTTGCAAACAAAGGAGAATCTGGCCATTCCAACCCACCTGGATGGGTACGACACGCATCAGCCACACTACGTGCGTGAGTGAAGCTTCTTGCCAGACCACTGAGATCTGCAGGATCTCTTACCACTAAAAAAATAAAAGCCCTGCCTGGTTATGTTAGGTGACACGCTACCACCTCAGTAACTTCCACAGCAGGTGATTTTTAACACAGATATAATGCTATTCTCGGTGGAAAATCCCAGTGCACGCTGGTCCACATCAAAGCCCTGCTCGCAGTAAATGGCTGTAACTAGCATGGTTCTGATCCCATTGTGGCCAATGCTTCCATATCACCCTTGACATTAGCCTTGCATTGACCAACACACTAACTATAGCCCTGCTTGCCCCTGAGCACGTGTGCCCCCTTAGACATGTGCTTCACTCCTGGCATTGCTCAGGAGCTTTGCAACCCTGGGGCCCATATCCTGAAGGCTAGATCTCTGTTCTCTTGTTCCACCCTCCACAGTGAGTTCATGATAGCCATAGCCACAGTGAGTTCATGATACAGTGACAAGTGTCTGATCCTGCTTGCCGTGTGTGGGGAAATCACTGGGATTTCTCACCAATGCATGTTGTGCTTGTCAAGTAATAGCATGAATTTGCATATTTAAAGGAACTTTACTTAAGTGGCTATCAAACTGCAAGTCTGTGCGATGAAAGAAGTAACTGAAGTGTCTCATGCCTTGTTGCTTTGCCATTGTGCTTTAATAATAGCTGTTTTGTTTGGATACTTGGCATTTTTCCCTGGTGACTGCTAGTGTTTATAGTGCTTTTAAATATATATATTGAGGAGACTCCTCTTCCTCTGGAGCCTGGAAGCTGTTCCCTGTCTTTCCCTCCATGTTGCTGGCTTGCCCACCAATGACAGAAGGGTGAAGGAATGCAGGAGACGGGGCCTGGAGAAAGCCAGCTCATGCATTTCTTCTCTCTCCTCTTCGCGGGCGTGGGCTCTGCTGCTCCCTCTCCAAGAAAGGGAATGTGAAACAAGAAAAATAAACTGGAGTCTAAAATGGAAGTGATGATGGAGAAGAGAAAGGAACCCAGGATTCCCACACCCCTGGAACTTGACGGCTTAGTAAAGCACAGAGCTCCTTGTGGAAACGCTCCCAGAACTTGTGTGGGTGCCAGGGGAATCCACCCAGATGGTCCACTAACAATGCCACCAACACTGGGAATGGGCCTCAACCCAGCCATAGGCCCCTAAAAATGCCACCTGGCCTCTTCTAACCAGCATCTGTGTCTGTCATTGTGGAGTTATGAGTTCTTATTTGTACAGCACCTTGCACAGTGGGGACTTAGAATCATAGAACTGGAAGGGATGTCGAGAGGTCATCTAGTCCAGTCCCCTGTACTCAAGACAGGACTAAGTATTATCTAGACCATCGCTGACAGGTGTTTGACCAACCTACTCTTAAAAATAACCAATGATGGAGATTCCACAACCTTCCTAGGCAATTTATTCCAGTGCTTAACCATCCTAACAGTTAGGAAGTTTTTCCTAATGTCCAACCTAAACCACCCTTGTGGCAATTTAAGCCCATTGCTTCTTGTCCTATCCTCAGAGGTTAAGAAGAACAATTTTCCTCCATCCTCCTTGTAACAATCTTTTATGTACTTGAAAACTGTTATCATGTCCCTCTCAGTCTTCTCTTCTCCAGACTAAACAAACCCAATATTTTCAATCTTCCCTCACAGGTCATGTTTTCTAGACCTTAAATCATTTTTGTTGCTCTTCTCTGGACTTTCTCCAATTTGTCCACATCTTTCCTGAAATGTGGCGCCCAGAACTGGACACAATACTCCAGTTGACCCCTAATCAGCGCGGAGTAGAGCCGAAGAATTACTTCTCATGTCTTGCTTACAACACTCCTGCTAATACATGATTTAATTGGGGATGGGTCCTGCTTTTGAGCAGGGGGTTGGACTAGATGACCTCCTGAGGTCCCTTCCAACCCTGATATTCTATGATTCTATGATTGATTGATCCCAGAATGATGGTTGCTTTTTTTGCAACAGCGTTACACTGTTGACTCATGTTTAGCTTGTGCTCCACTATGACCCCCAGATCCCTTTCCACAGTACTCCTTCCTAGGCAGTCATGTCCCATTTTGTATGTGTGCAACTGATTGTTCCTTCCTAAGTGGAGTACTATGCATTTGTCCTTATTGAATTTCATCCTATTTACTTCAGATCATTTCTCCAGTTTGTCCAAATAATTTTCAATTTTAATCCTATCCTCCAAAGCACGTGCAACCCCTCCCAGCTTGGTATCATCCGCAAACTTTAGAAGTGTACTCTCTATGCCATTATCTAAATAATTGATGAAGATATTGAACAGAACCAGACCCAGAACCATCCCTGTGGGACTCCACTCTTTGTCCCCTTCCAGCATGACTGTGAACCACTGATGATTACTCTCTGGGAATGATTTTCCAACCAGTTATGCACCCACCTTATAGTAGCTCCATTTAGGTTGCATTTCCTTAGTTTGTTTATGAGAAGGTCATGCGAGACAGTACCAAAAGCCTTACTAAATTCAAGATATACCACATCTACCGCTTCCCTGCTATCCACAAACCTTGTTACCCTGTCAAAGAAAGCTATCAGGTTGGTTTGACACGATTTGTTCTTGACAAGTTCATGCTGTCTGTTATTTATCACCTTATTATCTTCTAGGTGTTTGCAAATTGATTGCTTAATTATTTGCTCCATTATCTTTCCGGGTACAGAAGTTACTTACTCCAGGACTAGAGCTGGTAGGTACAGTTGCAATGCAGACAATAAATGTGTATGGCTTCGAGAAAGACAGGAGTAGATCTCGAATGAAGTGGAAATGAAAATGTTACGACCGATGTTTGGAGTTACAAGGATGGACTATGTTTGGGACAAATCAATTAGGGAAAGGTGAAGGTGGTACCAGTTATAGAAATGCTGAGGGAATCCAGGCTGCGATGGTCTGGGCCTGTGAAAAGAAGATCGAAAGAATATATAGGAAACAGGGTGTTAAACTTAGAAGTGGACAGTAAGAGAAGGGTTGGAAGACCCAAAACTAGATGAATGGATGTTATACAAAAGGATTTGATTAATTGTGGAGTTTCCAAGGAACTGCTTCATGGATTGAAATGGAGAACAAAGACACGACAAGCCAACCCCATATGGATTGGCTTGAGGCTATTATAATAATAAATAAATAATAATTTGTTGCCTTTATGAGATAAACTCATTTGGGGAGTGGAGGAGATGGATATGTAGCAACCGATTCACATCCTTCAAGCCACCACATGAGAGATGACAGACTGAGGCAAACAGTCTTCTCAGGCCTGAGTGGGGATAATCCATCCAAAACACACACACACACACACACACACCTTCCTCATGCCCCAAAAGCCCTGGGTTTTGGAGAGAGCAAGGAGTAGCTTTTTAGCTCTGGCGTCCAGAGGGCCAAGCATCCTCTCAGAATACACGGGTGTGTGAGAGTGTGGTAACAATGCTTTCACGTAGGAGGCTGACACTCAAGCCAATGCTCTGTGTCCTGTGATGAGGTATGAAAATCAGGATAGCCACATGTCATTAGGGTGCGGGGTTTTGTTACTCTGGCCACATGCATGCAGGCGAACAATCTGAGTGGGAGGAGAAGCCCCAGGTGGATGTGAGCAGACACTCCATAGGGCGCAGGCTGAGACTGCTATGTTCATCTATGCATCTGTGTCCTCAGCCAGGCCTTGAACTCAGGTGTCGAGATGAAACTAGTGCACGGAGCTGTTCTTTTATCTACTGCACCAGCTTCCCCTCCACCAGCCTGAGGGCCAATCACTCCCTCATATCACAGCATTTCTGTTGGAGGCAGTTTGCTTTCCCCCACCCACCATCCGCTACACCCCTAATTCCCCACTTCAGCCTCAAATCCTTCCCCTTGCTTAACTACCCAGCCTGCATCCGATGAAGTGAGCTGTAGCTCACGAAAGCTCATGCTCAAATAAATTGGTTAGTCTCTAAGGTGCCAAAAGTACTCCTTTTCTTTTTACCCAGCCTTGGTCGCAGTATGGGATACCCTGCTCTCCCAAGTCTGGATTGAGTTCGGAGGCTTATGTTCATCCTTGGTGTAACTCCTGCCAGGTCAATGGGCCTGATTCTCCACTCCCCACACTTGTGCAAATCAGGCGTAACTCCACAGACAGCAAGAGAGTTAACATGGGTGTAGCACTGGTCACAGTCAGGCCTAATGCAATTCCAGCGGGAATGCGTTGGGCCCCGAATGGTTAAGTCATTAAAGGACAGAATGCCTGGCCCTTCCGATCAGCCCCAGGAAGAAGTGGGTCAGAGACATTGTTCCGGCTGGCACATTCCTCATTGTCACACGATGTTCTGCCGTCAGGAAAGCGATAGTAATTGCTTCCAGGCGGTGCTCTTTGAGCGCGTTTTTCACTGTAGCTTTAGAGCCCCCAAGTGAGGAAGAGAGGATCAGACTGTTTTCTTCCTTCTCGGAGAATTGTTTAGAAAATGAAAAAAATGCATGATGACACTTCCTCCTTGGGCTGCAATGCGCAGAACTCCCTGTACAGTGCACAATCTGCCACCCGTGTCACTGCAGCTATTTTTAACCCAGAGATTTTACCCTCCTGAATATTTCTCACAAATGTTTTTCTTGTGCGTAACAAATGGGAAAAGATCAACTCTAGAAGCTGATTCAATTACTGGAGTGTGTTTACATTCTAGAAAGAAACAGCAGCCAAGACAATGTGTCTCTGGACCAACCCTGGAAATGCAGAGATAATACACACTCAGGGAGATAATACACACTCAGGGAGAGATTCACCCCTGTGGCCCAGAAGCCGCTTCACCAGGGCGGTACAGGTAACTGATGGTTCAATTTGCTGACCCTGCCAATAATACCGGGGAGAAAATTATAGCTCGGGTCGACCCAAAAATGCTTTTTAAAAATTTGTTGGTGAACCAAGAAATAAATTTTAAAATTTCTGTTTGAGCCAAAATGTTTTGTTTTTGAGATTTTAAACCTTATTTTTGTCATTTTTAATAAAACTGAAGTAAATTTAAAAACAAGAAGATCCTTCAAATACAAAAATTGAAACATTGCATTTCGAAAATGTGGCAATGGAACATTTCAAATTTTTCTGAATGTTTTTGTTGGTTTATTCTTCAACCAAAACACTTTGGTGAATTTGACACAAAGAAGAGAATGTATCTTTACACTCGTAGAAAGCCCAGATGTCATAGTGACGGGCATGTTAAAAGTGTACAGAGCAAAATAATTCATATCCGTCTGTCTTCACATGGGCTTCCAGTCCCAGCTGCTGAACCCCATTATTTGTGATGGGTTAGAGTCTGCTTGGATCAGCAGCGCTTCAAGCTAAGGGGAAGACATATTGCAGTGGAGCGAAAGATTGGGTTTTCTCCAGTCACCTGCCCGACTGCATGTGGGAGCTGCAAGGAGATCATCAGATCTGCCTGGGAAGGAGCAGCGAATTGACTCCATGTTGAATGAGCTACCACAAGCTACAGCTAGACGAGCTAATGTTTCCCTCCAGATCCAGAGATGCTTCTGTGAATCTGAACTCGCTGTATTTTCCCAAAAGTGTGATCTGGAATTTGGATCAGCCCTGCAGCTCTTGTTTGGTTTTTTCAGCTGGCTGTGTTATGTACCCTGGGCTGTGCTGTGGCTCCTCTCTCTGTGAATGGGACCCCCTCCTGCCCCTGACACTGATCCCTGATGCTCTTTCCCCACTGCAGGCAGCTGCAGAGAGAGACCACCAGAAACGCCTTTCACTCAAACCCCCTTACAGACTATTGCAGCAGGAGTGTCTCCCGGCACTGGAACACACAACATCACAGTGCTGCAAAGCTCTATTTTCACGTACAATGGCACTGCATCAGCTGTGTGTGTGTCGTCGTGCTCTGTTCCAGTTCCCTGCATGTGACTTGGATAAGACAGTCTGGGACAAGATGTGGTTTGGACCTAAAGCTGGTAGCAGTACTCCAGGATCTACTTACCTTTACGAGCACAAGAACCATATTTAACTATGTGGGGCCAAATCCAGAGGTGACTCTAACCAAGTCCAGAGGTTGTCCAAGCGGGTGCAATTTACCCCGCCGGCAGGGCCATTGTGGGGATCTGCACCTTTCAGGCTCTTGTTCTGTAATGCAGAGAGGCTCATGCGCTGTCAATAGAGAGGCTCATGCCACGGCTCCTGTTTTGTAATGCAGAGGCACGGGACAAAGCAGACCTCTCTCAAGCTCCTATTCTCTGAAGATTCCTGAACACGACAGTCCTCGCATGCGCCTTATATAGATCTGTCCCTCACTTATTCCTGAGTAAATGGATGCGACTGAGTCTAAGGACCCTGAATTACTGGCACCACCTAGCTCCAGCTCCCGTGAATGGGGCTAACTCGGGGGTGACCAAATGGAGGAATGCAGCAGCAATGCCCAGGAAGACACGCCTGATGGACTGTCATTAAATGTAGCTGCCTTCCTCATCCATGTGAAAGGTGTGGCCCAGGACTCTCCTATCAAGACAGAGCATTGCATACAGGGATCTGTAGTCTCTGAGACCCAAACCCCCGTAGTGAAGGTGCAGATGGCCAGGGACTGCATTGCAGAGCTCCATGGTTTGCATCCGAGCAGCAGGCTCTACTGCCAGGGCTGGGCTGGCACAGCCCATGGGTTGGGCAGAGACAGGGTTGGCTAAAGAGAAGAGGACTTGTTTGCCTCCAGCCTCGTCCCCTTGGCATCCCAGTGGGAGGCAGGGTGGATGTATGCTTCCCAAGAGCAGGATGGGGCTGTTTACCAGGGGCATGTGTTATCTGTATGAACAGTTCACTGGCAGGCAAACTGGATGTCAGCTTGTCATTATCTTGGCCAGCGATTGGAGAGGAATGTAAACATGGCATGGATTGGAAGTGCCTCATCAGGGCGACAAAGTGTGTTTTGGGGGTCTTACTGCGACCAGAGGAGGTTACGGGAACCAGGGCCTGGCACCCCTCATCCCTGCACTGGGGAAGCACCAGCCTTGTAAGCAGCATCTATCAGAGCTGATGTGTTTGTTTCGAATGAAGATGGGCCTGAGATGCAGAATTCGAATCCAGAATCAGATCTCTCTCTCCCAAAGTCTGGGTGTGCTGGGATGAGGGATTTGGTTCCAGTGCTCATCTCTAGTGTTGAAGGATAAGTAACCCTCTGGCTGTGTTGGTTGAGTCTGAGTGGGTCTTACTGGGGGTGGAGATAGAGAAGATAAAGACAAATTTTCCAAAATTCAATTTAACTCTTTTTTTTTTTGCCAACTAGAATTGGTTGAAATTTTTGAAATTTCTTCAAAAAACCTTCAACTGTCAATTGAGAAAAAAAGAGAAAAAAGGTCACTCAATGAAATGTGATGTCATTTTAATGATTCCCCCACACCCCATAGTTCAACCATCTCTACAGAAATCTGTGGATCCAAACTCTTTTAAACTTTAGAAAATTTGTTTTGGGATCTAAAGCTAAATTCTACAGCTAAGCCTCATTTCTGCAATAGACTGAGCACCACTGAACTTTAGGGAGGGCCTGAACTCTACAAATTGGGCTCATCTCTATCATCCAACAGACAATAATTTGCTAAAGGGATGGATGGGATGCTTAGGGGATTAGCAACTGGCTACAGCACGTCACGCCTCCAGGTCATTGGTTTGCATCTAGCCCCAGGTCAGTAGGAACAAAAAATCACAAGGGTTATTTGCTAGCAAATTTGAAATGAATAGAATATCTCAGCTGACCTGGTAGAAGACAGATGCTTGCATCATAGCAAAGTACAAATCTGATAGTGGTGAGTGAATGAGCTGTTGAGGATTAAGCAACAGGTGATCTCCCAGGTGTGCAAAGCTTTGCACACTTGCTGCACCTTGTCTGTGCATAAAAAGAGGCGTGGGTATCTGTGGCTAGCATTCCCTGGGGGGGGGGGGTTGAGAGGGGGTTGTGGTTGTGGTTGTGGCTGTGGCTGTGGCTGTGGCTGTGGCAGCTTAAATCAGACAACCCTTTGGTGCTTCCGCCAGCAAGTAGGGAGCAGAGATAAAGACAAGCCACACCATTTGGATCCTGATTCCAGACACCTCTGAGGGGAAGGCAGGGAGAGTTATTTATTATCTGAATTGCAGTGTTGCTCACAGGGTGCCCAGCCCTTTTCAGACAGACATTGGAGCAGGGCCCAATTCTCTGCTGCTCTAAAAGCACAGTTTGCCATATGCCAGGCTAATCTACCCCAGCCCTACGGCTGCTCTGACTTATCCCAGGGACCACCGAGCTGGGCCTAGCCAGCTTGAAAACAGGAGAAGCACAAAAAGCAACATAAAGGCACCTTTGCTTATCCCCTCCCAGCCTAAGTATAGCTCCGCCAGCACAGAGGATTGAGCCCACCATCCTGGCTTCAGGGAATGATCTAAAATCAATCAGCAAATGAGCAGAGCTAAGGGCCAGCGGGACGCAGATTCCATTTGCCGGTGTTCAGGGCTGGGGCTTGGGTCCAGGCCTGTATCTGCACAGCAGAGCTGGACGGTCAGAGCTGGGAGTCCAGTGCCCAAAGAGATGGTAACTATGGAGGGACCAACACTCCTCCTGCGTCACTGAAAGGAAATGAAGAAGAATGAGCCCTTCTTTGGGGCTCCCCAAGCCCCGTCAGCGTCTCTCCTGCTGTTTACAAACCAGGGGAAGTTTATACTCTCCTTGGTATATTTTCTTCCTGTCTCTGGCGAGCTCCCCTTTAATTAGGAGCCTGGTTAGTATTGGTGGAAGTGCTGCTGATAATAACACATTAACGAACAGGAACTTTTCCCTGCTGTCAGTCACTGTCCGCTTCTCACGTGAGGGACCAGAAACGCTCTCCCCTGATGGGGAGGGCAGCTTGTCATGCGAAGCACCATGGGGACCCATAAAGGGGGAGGCAAAAAAATGGCAGGAAGCGCCTGGGTAAGGAAATAGGGGTGAGAGTGGGGCAGAAGTGATGCTGGCACCAAGGCAGGGCTGTGGGAGCCCAGGCCTGGCTCGCTGCGTGGTGGGAGAGGGAGCTCATGGGAGCTAAGTCCTGGCATGTTGCTCTGAGGCAGCTGGAGTTCACATGTGCTGGGTCCCCAGGGGAAGATGGCACTTCCAGGAACTGGATCATGGCATATCACAAGGGCCAAGATCCGAGCTGGTTCTCAGAGAGAGCAGGAGCGTGCCGCAGCTGGAGCCTAGCCCTGCTCTCAGGGGATGCTGGAGAGACCAGGGGCAGGGTCAGAGCAGCAGCTCCCAGGAACTGAGTCCCAGCTGTGTGATCCCAAACGCACAAATTATAACGTCCTGGGACGATGCCACTTTTTGGCCAGGGCTTTGGAACTACAGAAGCAGAGACACTCCCCCACCCCAAATGGATCACTCTGGGTTTTGCATTGAGCCCTGTGCATGCTGGGACAGGACTTGGTGAAGTTTTAATGAGTTTTGCCCAAGCAGAGAGAAAGTGTATGGCACCTTCTAACTTTAATAATGTGCATTATTAATTCCAGTCATTCCTGGTAGCCGAGATCACTGGCATAAAACTTTAGTAAAAACAACAAGGAGTCCGGTGGCACCTTAAAGACTAACAGATTTATTTGGGCATAAGCTTTTGTATTAAGGCTTTTGTATTTATTTGAGCATATGCAGATGCATGGAGTGAAAATTACAGATGCAGGCATTATATACTGACACATGGAGAGAAGGGAGTTACCTCACAAGCGGAGAACCAGTGCTGACAGGGTGAATTCGATCAGGGTGGATGTAGTCCACTCCCAATAAGAGATGAGGAGGTGTCAATTCCAGGAGTGGCAAAGCTGCTTTTGTAATGAGCCAGCCACTCCCAGTCCCTATTCAGGCCAAAATTAATGGTGTTAAATTTGCAAATGAATTTCAGTTCTGCAGTTTCTCTTTGAAGTCTGTTTCTGAAGTTTTTTTTTTCAAGTATAGCTACTTTTAAATCTGTTATAGAAAGTCCAGGAAGATTGAAGTGTTCTCCTCTTCACTTTTGTATGTTACCATTCCTGATGTCCAGTTTGTGTCCATTTATTCTTTTATGTAGGGACTGTCTGATTTGGCCAATGTACATGGCAGAGGGGCATTGCTGGCACATGATGGCATATATCACATTAGTAGACATGCAGGTGAATGAGCCTCTGATGGTGTGGCTGACGTGTTTGGGTCCTCTGACGGTGTCACTAGAGTAGATATTGGGACAGAGTAGGCAACGAGGTTTGCTACAGGGATTGGTTCCTGGGTTAGTGTTTCTGTGGTGTGGTGTGTGGTTGCTGGTGAGTATTTGCTTCAGGTTGGGGGGCTGTCTGTAAGCAAGGACTGGCCTGCCTCCCAAGGTCTGGGAGAGTGAGGGATCGTTTTCCTGGATAGGTTGTAGATCGTTGATGATGTGCTGGAGAGGTTTAAGCATCTGAAGAAGTGGTTTTTTACCCACAAAAGCTTATGCCCAAATAAATCTGTTAGTCTTTAAGGTGCCACAAGACTCCTTGTTGTTTTTGTGGATACAGACTAACATGGCTACCCCCAATACATAAAACTTTAGTGTCATAGATAAAGCTGGCTAAACATTTCTAATTTTTATTTTAATGAAAAACAAAATAATTGTTTAAATTAAAATTGGCATGAAAAATATTCCATTTTTTCAGCCAACTTTAATGACCACTCATAGCCTGTTCCAGGAGGTAGAACTTACATCCCACTTACAAATTATAAGTTGGTAGAACAGATCTCAGAAATGTTGAGTTTCAGGATCAGTGAGTTCAGAATTGCTGGAAGGCTGTTTAGTTCCCCAAGCTAAGAACATAAGAACAGCCATACTGGGCCAGACCAAAGGTCCACCTAGCCCAGTATCCTGTCTTCCGACAGTGGCCAGTGCCAGGTGCCCCAGAGGGAATGAACAGAACAGGGAATCATCAAGTGATCTATCCCCTGTCACCCATTCCCAGCTTCTGGCAAACAGAGGCTAGGGACACCATCCCTGGCTAATAGCCATTGATGAACCTATCCTCCATGAATTGATCAAGTTCTTTTTTTAACCCTGTTATAGTCTTGGCCTTCACAACAGTGAAGTTTTGCTAGGAGAAGAATGATTTTCAAACAAGAATTATATAATCATTTGCTGAGCACGGGCCTCTATTTATTACAAACAGTGGGTTGTATTTTTAAGTTAAATTTCTCTTGGTCAAATTGTTTAAATTAGGGGAAAATGTTTCTTGCACCATGAAAAAGTTTCACAAAGGCCAGAAGTCCAAAATCTCTCAATTATGGACCTGCTGAACAGAAATAGAAATGAAATGCTTTCACAAAAATGGCTTTTGAAGTAATTCAAACCACTCACTTGTGCAATAATCCATCATCTAAAAAGCAATGAGCGATGTAGTTATAATGATTAAAGATGACAGACTATCAGGTGAAATGGTGCTCTTCTCTTTGGGAATATGAATTAAACAATAAAGGATGTGGTAGTTTATATTAACAATAGTAGCAACAATAATCACCATCACCAGTAAAATCCCTTGCACTTTTTTAGTGCTTTCCACTCAACTAATTTAATGTGCTCCACAAACACCAATTCATTTAGCCTGAGGACAGCCTATGAGCTAGGTAAACATAATTACCCCCCTTTTACAGATAAAGAAACTGGGGCTTAGGCAAGGTCAAAGAGAAAGTCTTCTGCAAAGCCAGGTACAGCACCCCAGTCTCCCAGCAAGCAGGGCAGTAAGGAGCCCTGAGGTCATCTGGTACTTCAAGCAAGATCTGGGAAACAGGAAGACCTTGTTCAAATCACCACTGCTCTGCCAGCTCATGTCTCCTGACTGCCTGGGAAAAGGTACCTGCTTCTGTGAGGAAGAAGAGGACACACAAGGACCTCTGGCTGCATACATATTCCCTGTTTCCCTTGCACCTCTGTCCAACCCAGCTGCAAAGCTGACCTAGCAGCCAGCCATGGGAAAGCAGGGCTTGAAGAAGGGGCTTCCCCAGGGAAAATAACTGTTTTACTATACTCCCTCATCTATCTGCATCCAGCTGTTGTCTCTTGTCAGACTTAGATTGTAAGCTCCTTGGGGCAGGGACCATCTTTTTGTTCTGTTTGTGCAGCATCTAGCACAATGGGGGCCTGGTCCATGAGTGGGGCTCCTAGTCGCTACCATAATACTAATAAGTGAACACGTCACCAGTGAGTCCAAGTGGTATTGACCAAATGCATAACAGTGAGAGCCATTTGTTCTCCCCTAAAGTACCAGAGCCTCTGCTGAAGGCTGGATACCAGATTAGGTAGGACCAGTGACCTGGTCTGACCTTTCCTTGTCAACTGCAGCGTAGACCTATGTGCCAAAGTCAACTGGATCTCTACTAACACGCCGCCTTGTCTGTCTTTATCTCAATGCAAGCTTTTATCTCAGGATGTCACTCATGGGCTCATCCTAGCATTTGCTTAAGGCCATGAACCCTGTTTTTACATCCCTGTGAACACTGTGTCACTTATGCAATGTTACATATCATTCTCAGATGCCAAAAACATAACACAGTATGTCACAGACTGTGGGGTGGGGGCAGAAAAAACAGTTTGGGTAGAGAAAGAACTGGCCTGGACCTTTTCCTATCATTCAAACCCAACTTTCTGGCCATACAAACATCTTTGGCTAAAAATCTTCTCCTTCCCCCCATTATATTTTATTTCATTGCGCCTCAGCGCTTCCTGGTTCAGCAAGGGACAGAGGCAAAAACACCAAAATACATCTATAAAAACAGTTCTAATCTAATCTACCTATCTCCCATAGAGAACTATTTATCTAGTCTGTCTATTTCCCGTGGGTCCATCACCACAGTAGCTGGATGTGGGATTCACAGCCTGACAGAAAATAGGGGTGGGTGAAGGAGATACCTTAAACTATCCCTTATGGAATGTCCTATGGAATTTAATAGGGATGAAATCTACAGAGTTCTATATAAGGGGGCCCTAGAGAATTCTGATCAGGTGCTGACCGAGTTTAGACTGCCCCTGGTCACAGCTGTGAATTAGACAAACTCCTGGGCTGCTCTAATTTACACAGGTGTTGCACTGCCCTGGACCTAGACTAAAATCTTTCCCTACTCCACACCTCTGGCCTTCTGTATCATGTCACCAAGAAGCACAGCACAGAATAAAACCCAATACGTTTCTGTTATCCGCATATGATCCACCTTTGCAGGAGGTGCTCAGAGACCAGCCTGTTGGGTGCACGATAGGAAGACAGAAGGATTAGACATGGATAGTATCTACACATGCGGTAGACAATGTCCCAGACCCATCACCAGGAAAGCAATGGACAATAGCAAAGAGTAATGAGATAGCTTCCAAATTCTCTTCTGCACATGAGCTGAGCTATGCCTAGGCAGAGGAAGAGCTGGGCAGGCCGGTGCCCTTGAACGTTGGGGTGGTCGTGCCAGTGATTCATGCCCTGCTTCCCCTCCCTCGCCCCCCCCGTCCGCCCCCCCGGCCTTGTTACTATACACAGTTTAGCAGCTCTGCCTTCTAGGAAAAGGAAAGGGAAAGAAGAATCCAAACCAACTCTCTTCCTGTTGATTTATCCAGGGACTTGCTGCCACTGGAGTCCCAGGGTCAGAGCAGAGGGTGACCTGGACTTTGGCCATCTCTCTGCTCAACCTAGAGGGGAAGGGTGATGGGTCCTGTTTTTCTCTGGGTTTGTAACAGTCTCGCTGCTGGGCTGCAATAGATACACGAAGGCACAGTTCGCACACAAGAGCTAAGCCCCACTGGAGACATGGGAGTGGTTTATGGCTGCTTTCTGCATCTCTGATATCAGCAGATCAACCATTACTAAGGAGCCTTCCTTTCCAAGTGCAAATGAAATGGCCATCCGTTTAGCAGAACTAGCCTGATCTGCAGCCACTGAGTGTCTGGCCTGTAAAGCCTAACAAGGGTTAGCTGCCGCTAACGTGTTGCCCCTTCATTTGTGTCTCCCTCTCATCCAGGGTGGACTGAACTGAATTCAGTTGCACTGATTGCAATGTGTTTCACAAGATGCCGGGGCTTTGCAGGGCAGTGGCATGGACTATTGTTCTTCACAGTGGAACAAAAAAGGAGTTTACATCCCAAGGAGTACAACAAATAAAAGCCAAACCTTCGCCCCCTCACCCCATCTCATAATCCCAGTATTTAGCCACGATAAAGATAAACACCTTGCTGTGAAAACAGGAGATGAATGTATGGGAGGCTGTGACCAGGGTGGTGAACATCAGAGGCAACTGTAGGTGTTTCTAATGTGCATGCGCTCCAGGGCACCGCAAAGAACAGAGGCACCTCCATGGAAGGTATAGAGGACACGGGCTGATTCATTTACACAGGGCCAAATCCGGAGAGCTGATGAGCACTCATGACGCCCATATACTCCCCTTGGAGATACAGGCGCTCAGCACATACTCAGTGTTCTCAGGGCTGAACCCCTTGACTTTAATGATGCATTTCTTGCATTCCTGTTATGTTTCCCCAATCCAATGGTGTGAGAAGGAGTTGTGAGTCCCATGCTGACTCCCAGCCTGCAGAGCTAACTTCTGGGTCCCGCTGCCTGACACGAGTTGGCAGATATGAACCCTACCAGCCCAAGCTGTCACTGGACATTTTGTTGCCTTTAATGTTGCCCTGCCCTAGGCCATCTGGTCTGTCCTATGACAGAGCCAGCCATCAATGCATGCGCAAAAGGAGGATGGTGCAGTGTAACTTGAAGTAAAATTTTCAAAACACCTACGTGACTAAGGAGCCTAAGACCCTTTGGAAATCAATGGGACTTGGGTGCCTAACTCACTTAGGTGCTTCTGTAAGCCTGACTAGGTACCTATCTGCATCTTTAATCATGTAGATATCTTTGTGAATTTGGATCTAAGTAATTTAGGAGCACAAATACCATTGGTCTTAAACAGAAATTAGGCTCCTATATCACTTAGGTGAATCCCATCCTATGATAAAACTCACATTGATTTCAACAAGACAGGTGATAAATCAGTGCCGAGCACTTTTGAAAATTCCACTCAGAAGTTCTAGGGTGAACTCTCTGCCCCATTGAAGCCACTGGAAGTTTTGCTACTGACTCAACGGATCCGGGATTTCACCCCCAGAGGCAGCAGAACATGCATTAGTGTTTTAATGGCGGGCGTTTCCTGTTGAACATGATGGAAGACCGAAGCACTTGTCCACCGTCTCAGATATCTGTCAGAGAGGCTTTCCTAAGGCTCACCCTAAATTTTCCAGCAAAATTCTTCCCACCCTAAAGAATGCCTTTCTTGATGCTTAAACCCTTCACACACATGTAGTCTAGTGTGTCCCCCCTCCACTCCCAAGTTGTCACTTGTCAACCTATCAACATTTTGCTTCTATTCCTCCCTCATGAGTCACTCCCTTTCTTGCTGTTCTTCTCTGAACTCCCTCCAGCTTTCAGTGTCATGCTAGTTGTGGAGTGTGCTGAGTGGAAGGTACTATCCCTGATGCATCTGGGGACAGCATCAGCAAATCTCCGTCCACAGGTATAGAAATTGTTTTAGGGGAGCTGTCTTAGAGCTATGTGCTACAGCAGCCGGCTGGGATAAGCTCTACCACTCCTGCATGTTCTCGGCCACCTCAGCTAGCACTCTTTCCTTGGCCACATCACCCACCCTACCTGGGCATAGAAAATAACCAACCAGTTCTGAATTGCTCCCGCCGAGTTAGAGTTTTGAAAACAAACCTGCGAAACCAAATGTTTCCTGTAGCCTTTAAAGGAGCCCAGCATCCAAATTACCTAGCAGGTAGGATTCAGCTTCTATTCTTAAAGCCTCCTTACAGCCCTACTGTGGGTGATTCATGGAACGTGTATGGGACGAGTCAGATCTGGGGCCTCAATGGGGATGATCTGTCTGGGGATCCATGCAAATCCTTTGGTCCCTGAAGGTCAGCCTTTTCCCTGAACTCTCTCTCCCAGCAGCCTTTTTGTAGGTTGTCTTTGCCTGGCCGTGCTTGCCCTGCCCTGCCCTGCATTATATATACAGAGCAGCACAGATATGCAATACTTTTCCGTTGCTACATTACACAATGCCTTCTGTTACCAGTAGAAACATGGCTGATTTATTGCCAGCCACTGATCATTGCATGCCACCAACCATGTGGGTGGGGTCTTTTTCCCATGTGTGGGAAATAAGGCACAGAACTGAACCAAAAGGAAGAGGTATTGTTAGGAGTGCTGGGTGTACCATTCCAGGACCAGCTCGGCTTTGCTCGGAGCCAAGTCATTTCTTTGGTGGTCTGATGCACAAAAACGGCCAGAGATAGAGTGTGTGTCCGCAGGGGACAGAGGAAAGTACGACCAGACTGAGATCCCATCATGCTCTCTGCCTTGGTGTGGGAGATTTTCAAGACACAAATATTAAGTAGTAGTTAAGCACCCAACTCCCTGCCTTTGAGTGGGAATTAGGCACCTCTCTGCAACCTGTTTCTTTGAATCTCCCTCTTTATACAGGACAGTGGGTTGGTTTGTCCAATAGGACCAGAGAAAGGGGCCCTAGCTCTATCCATTCACGTAGGCGTAAATCAGGAGTATCTCCCCCAAAGTCAATGGAGTTACACTGTTGTAAAAATGGTATAACTGACCGCACAGAGTCAATGCTTTGTGCCAGCCCACACCGTTCAAAGGCTCTGAAAAGTTTGCCAGAGCTATAAACGTTCTGCCTAAGCTATTCTATCCGTCCGTTTGTCTGTCTCTATGTACAGGTGGTGGACATGTACCCAGTAAGAGACAATCCCCACCCTGAAGAGCTTGCAATCTAAATAGACAAGCCAGAGGGGGAAGAGCCTTGCCCATGGGCACACAGCAGGCCAGAGGCTGAGCAGGGGACAGAACCCAGCTCTCCTGAGCCCCCATGCAGTGCCCTGCCCACTAGCCCAACCCACCTCTCAGCCAAGCCCATAATATGTCAGTCCTCTGGGTGAGTGTCAAGCATCCTGAGGTTCCCCCTCCTTGTTGGGTGATGGGCTCACTAAGCTGGAGCTCAGTGGACACAGGGCCCCTCTGAGGGCTCCCTGCTCCTCCCTGGCATGTCTTTAGAGTCTGACCTCACACTGGCTCCTTGACCCGCTTAATGGTCCATTCAAGGGGAGGAGGGAGAGGAGGAGGAAATGCCACCGGGCCCTTGTTGTTCAATAATATCAATGGTTTGCTTGGCTTGGGGGGGTCACTGCTGATGTCATTCGGCTCAGCAGGATGTCTGCTTTTCCTGCACCAGCTCCCAGTAATCGGCTCACCAGCTGGGGCCAGGAAGAGCTGTCCCCCTACGGTATAGCCATGCACAATTAAGTACATGATAGCTGGGCTAATGCCTTCCTCTGAAGTATCCAGAATTGGCCACACTGGAGACAGGATATCAGATTAGATGGGCGATTGGTCTGACCCACCATGGCCATCAAAAGAATCAGCACCAGCCTACAGCTGGAATGGGGCTGTAAGTCATGCCCAAACACCTGAGAACCCCGAAGATAAAGATGTGCCATGGCTAGCACATGTTATGGCCGGGAATCTCATCCTCTGCATGAACAGCCCATAGAAAAGTGTTTCAATTAGCTGTTAAGTACTGATTTATCAGCATCATTATTACTCTTTAGTTCCCTTTTCCCTTATTCTCCATCTTGCCTGAAGTTTGGTCCCAGCCTGTGAATCTGTGACATCTGGCCTGAGAGGGACTTAGGGAACATTTATAACTCTGAAAAGAATGCATATGAAACGGCAACATCAAAGCTCCTCGGGTCGCTTATCTAAGCATGTCTGACCATCCGTAATCTTCTCAACAGTCTGTAGTGCCTATATAAATAGCTCATTAAAAGAAACAGCCAGCACTACCCCTTCCAGAGCATTCTCCTAGACAACCCCTACTCACATTCCCCAGCCCAAGGCTGCCCTTTTATAGGAACTTTTTCCCAGCATGCCTTGTTGAGGCTGGCCCTTTAAATTTGGCAACATAGGCACTGTGGTTCAGGTATGGGGAGTTTGTAACTGGTTTCTGTTTGTAGCAGCCTGCTCCATACCAGCTGGTAGGATAAGTTTTCCCTTTCTTCTTCTGGGGGTGGTAGGATGGTACAGTCTTATCAGAGGGTTAAAGTAAACCCCTTGAGAAGGTATGAGGAGGAGGAAGATAAGAGGGTTTGGTGTACAGTGACTGGGGCATTTCATAGTCTAGCTTATCTCAGATGGCAGATGAAGCATTAAAGACAGCCATGAATCTAGGGAATGGTTAGAGATGCTGAAGTATAGCAGCTCCCTTGCCTGCCTAGAGCAGCTCTTCTCCTTTTCCACAGGTGATTCTGCCAACTGGTTTGAGCTAGAAGCCAGAAGACCCCTTGTTCCCACTGCAAACTGAGCTACGGTAAGGGGAGTCACTGCTAATAGTCTGCTATGGCCTTGTGGCAAGAGCAGGGCATGGTTGGGAGCCTATGGTGGGTAAATAACTTGAATAGGTTTGGCTAGTTGGAGCAATACTGAACATCCATGGGTCTCTCTGATAGTGCTGGCTTTGCTAATGAGCTCTGACCGCCTTTCCTCATTTGCTCCTCAGATATAGTTGGCACACCTTACTTTACACCTGCAACAGTTTGATGTCCCATTCCCTGCTGGAAACTGTCACTGGCTGACTGGCCCTGTAAGCAAAATTAGGCTCAGCCTGGCCTGTGACGTAGCTGTTATCCCCCAGCTGAGCCTGATTTGGTGGCTTAATTACCACTAGTAAGCACAGCTGTGACAGGGTGAGGGAGGATTACCTAGCAAGGGGAGTCTGTTCCTTCTCCCCCTGTCCCTGCCCCAGGAAGGGCCTGGTGAAAACAGGGACTCCCTGAGATCAGGCATGGGAAGACGAGCAAGAAGATCCCTGAGAGAAGTTGCTGGGATCCCTGGTGAGGGGAGGCTAAGAGGCAGTAGCATAGAGGGACTCTACAGGGCCAGGGACGAGGGCAAAGCACTTCAGTGGGGCCCAGGCAGGCAGAAGAGTTACTGGTTTGAGTTTGTATTTGGGTCTTCAGTTGATCTCTTGTTACTTCTGAAGGGAAGCTGAGCTGGAAAAGTGACCCGGCTGGAGGGCAAGGCTATGGGAGACATAGCCAGAGATAGACCATTGCAGGGCGAAGGGGGTGCTGTGGTGGCGAGTGGAACCTGCCACAGAGACACAATCGCTCTGCAGCAAACTAATCATTAGGAGATAAGAGCAAGATGTTTGAGTCTTGTCATGCTGCAACCACCTCAACAGATGCTTGCAGCTGCTGCTCACAGGTGCTGGTGCTCCCAGGAGTCCTTTAGGCTGTTTCTTGCACCATTTGAAAGGTGTGCAAAGGATTGGTGCAATGGTTTATGGTCTCTGACTGGACTACAAGTCACTAAGCAAAGTCAGCTCAGGGCATGACCAGAGAAAGGGAATAGGCAGGGGAGGCATGAGGGAGGGTTAGAGAGTGGCACAGAAGGAGAAAGACGCTAATTGTAGATGGCAAACTTTAAAGTTCACCTAGCTGCGAACTCCAAGCCAAACAGCCCCAAGAAAGGCCCATCACATAGTAAACAAGCGCCATCTATTGGCTTAAATGAGTGTTTGTGGATGCTGTCTGAGCAAGGCCAAATGCTGTATGGGCATGGCCAAATCATGCCCTAAAGTAAGTGGTTGGGTTTTTCTCTGGGAACAGAATTGCTCATGTTCTGTTGTTTTGTTCTCTAAGATCTGGGAAACCTGTTTCAAGTGCTGTGTACGTGCAGGTGTCTGTATAAAGGCTCAGAAGTAGGAGAATGTACCATGCCCAAATGCCTGCTCTTCTGAATGTGTCTATGAATAGGAAATTTTGTTTTCACACCTTTCAATGAAGACTCTTAAAGCCGTTAATGAACAGTGCCTCACTAGAGTGCATCCCCTCCTCCCACCCTGCATTTGAGTAAGTGGTTCAGTTTCTTTAACTTCTCCATGTCGCAGTGCAAACTTGTAGTCCAGCCATCCAAAATAATGGCTCTTGGATGCCTCTGTTTTCAGGTTTCAGAGTAGCAGCCGTGTTAGTCTGTATCCACAAAAAGAAAAGGAGGACTTGTGGCACCTTAGAGACTAACAAATTTATTTGAGCATAAGCTTTCGTGAGCTGTAGGAAGGTGATTCTGGAGGTGCTCGGCCGGGGTAGGATACACAGGCAGAGGGGCCTGCAGAGTGGAACGGAGGGTGGTGGATTGGGAATGGAGCCAGAGGCAGGAACTGGACCTTCAAGGAGAAGCACTGAGGTCTTGCTCATTACAAGAGCCCACAGGGGCTGCGGAGCAAGCCTGGAAGAAAAGCTACACTAGGAAGGAGTCCACAGAGGCAGCAGCTGCGAGTCGGATGGAGTAGAGCTTGGCTGCTAGTTATAGGGTCCTTGGACTGGGAACGGAGTGACTTGGGTTCCCTTATCAGCTGCTGAAGAAGGTGGTGTGATGTCCCTGATGTATAAGGAAATTTGAAAGCCCTGGGACAAGAAGGTCTAAGGACCATGGGCCCAGACTGAGGGCAGACCCCCCAGATGTTAACAATTGGGACCATCACTTTTTAGACTTCTGGTTACCCCAAAAGGGGTGACACTGAGTGACCTGGTTGGAATTAGGTAGACAGACCACTGCGAGGCCAGAGCCGCTGGTCCCAGGGTGCACTAAAGGAGAAGAGCCTGGTGTGCCACACCCAGCCACGAGACAGTACACCTATGCTGAATGCATTCTCCTATAGGTCCCTCTTACACTACCAGAGTGGTGGCAAGGGGCCTTGGTGTAAATAAAGATCAAGTGTTAGCGTTCAAGGGACCATTATAATCATCACAGCCAACTCCATCACTTAACCCCATGTCTTTGCACAGAGTGTAGTACACAGACCTATTTAAGGATATTTGCTAAAAATAAAATGCAGTTAAATTCCAGGAACTAAAGAATTTTAAACCCCCCAAATATGTCTAATGCCTCTCCCGCCATGCCTGCTGTGGTGTGGCTGCTCTCTGTGGCTGTGTGCATTCCAGACAGCACACTTGGCCACTGCACAAGTACACGCTCAAGTCCTTGGAAAAGTCCCCAAGGAAAGGGGGAATTAAGCCCTTCAGTTGTGTTCTGTTCTGTTTTCTCTCTGCCTGGCCTCACGCGAACAGACTGGATCCCATACTTCAAGGATGGCAGCTTTTGTAGCTGGGGTGGGGGAGGTGTTCAGGAGCTTTGCCAGCTATGCGATAATGGGGGGAGAAAGCTTGTTCACTCCAGCTCTTGTGTGTTTGACGCAATGAGTCAAAATCTTAATTTTTCAGTGGTAGCATCAACATCTGTGTGCGTAGCTGTCCTGCAAAGACCAGGGAGGGCAGGCTAGCTCTGTTTGGTGGCTGCTGGTACACGGGTGTCCAAGGTCCAGGAAAGCATCCAAACACTGCTGCAGCCAGGTTCTTTGGTCTGGAACTCTTATGGGAAGAGATTTCTTAGGAGGTTTCTGCCCAGCCATGACAGGGTTGTTACTGTTCATAGGCTGAGGGTTCCCGCTAAGCCATAAAGTGTGGGTGTGAGAGACTTGAGAGATTCTGTGGTCCCTACCATGAAGCAATAGCGGTTTAACTTGGCTGGGGGCGGCACCAATTCTACAAGGGTGAGAGCAGACAGTTGTGGTTGGGCAGGTCATGTCCCTGCTCTGTGCCTCCATTTCCAATCTGTAAAATGGGGTTCGAGCTGCTGCTTCCCAGTCTTAGCAAAGGGCTTGGTGTTGCCAACCACAGATCAGGCATTCTCTGTTTAACATTCCGTGGTTTGGCAGGGTCCAACTGCATCTAGATCAGACCCTGAATTATTAGTTATCTCTAGGACGAGGACCCCAGTGTGCAAGGAGAGACCCTCTCCATGAGGGGAGACCTTGTGAATTTGTAATAGTTGTACTACCACAGTGAGCGAAGTCACAAACACGCCAACCCAACCAACTAGACTGAACACAAAATGACCAGCACTGTGTGCATATTCACATCATCCTTTGTAGGGACCAAACACCGGGAAGACAAACGATCCATGTCAGAAAGAGCCTAACAGCTTAAGCCATGGTTAATCCTTGTATAGGGTTATGTGGCCACCTTGAATATTCATGTTCAGTCCTCTCTATCCATATCTAAACTTCCACATCCTAATAGCATTGGGGTGCTCTTCTCCCATTATTTGCTATGCCGTTTACCTCAAGCTCATTAGCATGTAACTCCTTTGGTTACCATGGCACTCTTGTGGCAGAACATCAGCAGATGTTCCTATCGTAAAATATCCAAATCTAGCATCAAGTAGGATTTTGTAGCTCCCTGTCAGCACTTTGGCTACACTCGTTTGTGACAATATTCTGTCTGGAGACACCTTAGGAGTGAGGGCTGCTCCTTTAGGCTTAGGTCTCAATTAGTTTGGCTAAGCTATTGTCTTACAGGCTATGGGGACTGTAGGCTTTTTGTGTTACTGCTTTAACTGATACCTATACCTGGCCTAGCAAATAACTATGCCTATCGGCGATAGGGGAGACGTATGGGAGGAAAGCTCTATAGGAGAGCTGAGTTTCATGACCAAGGAGGTTTGAACGGGTAGATGACCCCATGGCACCTGGGAAGAGGGAGGTTATTCCAGGCACATAGGACAACATCATAGAAGGTATGAAGTCAAGAATAGGAGGTGGGACTCCATGTCCCTGAACTGGGACCTTCTGACAGTCCATAGCAAGGAGTATGATTGTGCCTTTTATTGGTTGTGGATGTTCTGTGGGCAAGTCAGTACTTCTGTACCCAATCCTGCTCAGTCTGCAGTCCTCCCCCAGTGCAGATGACCAGTTCATGCAGCAACACCTGCAGTAGGGGGACGGTGGAGCAGAGCAGCCCTGTCCCATACAGGACTGGGTAATCCACACAGGAGGTCGGTCATTGCCCTCTGTGCATAGATGTAGGAGGCAAAATTGGAGCTATTATGCTCTGGGCAAAACTTGGAGTGGAGTCTGTAGAGTCTTTTTGGGTTGTTTCAGCTCTGGCTGGGAATTCAGAGGGGACATGTCCTCAGGACACTAAAGGAGGAGAGGACTGGCTGGTGTGTAGGCAAAGGTGGAGCTGTATAAGAATACTGACCAAGCCTGCTGTGGGATATCATGTCCTTCCTCCACCTCCCTTGACTGAAACCAAGAAGAGCTAAGAAATGCAGATTTTCCTTTTAAATCAAGCTTATTGTTTCAGACGTGAAAAAGGAGCGTGTGTGTGTGTGCGCACACAGATTCCCTACCTCAGCAGTCATCTCTTCCCATGCGCCCCCTCCCCGGTTTTGTACTGTACTCTCCAGGCCATTACACTGATTCTGACTGCCAAGCACAGTCTGTATAAAACCCAGTTAAACTCTACTTTAGCTAAGTACTTTACTCTGATTATTACCTAGGCAGAGGGGCCATGAGAAGACTTTTCCAGGAGGTGACTTTTTAATGAATACCCTTCCATCTCCCTGCAAATTTGGAGCTGAGAGGTTGGTAGAACTAAACGTGTCCAGGTCTCTCTTCTCTCCGATCAGTAGGTGTCAGCACCGATTGTGCTGCATGGTCTTTCCTGCATGGAATGAGAAACAGCATGTGAGGAAGACTTTTTTGCTTTTGTGGATGGAAGCGTTTGTCTTTCATTGAAACCATGAGAACAAGAAAGCTTGTGAAATGCAGCTGTCTGTGTGGACTGAACTGTTTGAGACTAGAGTTATCCTCATTCAGATGGACTGATCAGTTGCTATATCCACTGTTGTTAACTTTCAGAGTAACAGCCATGTTAGTCTGTATTCGCAAAAAGAAAAGGAGGACTTGTGGCACCTTAGAGACTAACCAATTTATTTGAGCATAAGCTTTCGTATGCATCCGATGAAGTGAGCTGTAGCTCATGAAAGCTCATGCTCAAATAAATTGGTTAGTCTCTAAGGTGCCACAAGTACTCCTTTTCTTGTTGTTAACTTGCTTCTCCTGAAGTTTTAACTTGCTGCTTCACCCCAGCTGTGAGCATCATTCTGCATCTCCGGTGGGGCAGGTGACTTCACTCTTAGCACACCATGCCGGGCTGGGGCTCTGCATCAGCTGCCTGTTCACATCTGGAGGCAGCTGGAATTGTTGATGACAATACTGAAAATGTTGAATGACCTGGGACTCTGTCACCTGGTAGATGCCGCTCCCTCTCCCCTTCTGTTTTCACGGCATTTCAGATCTGCTGGAAGGTTCTTGCTGTCAGGTCCTGGGACTGAACTGAGGTCTCTAGCTGGAAGGTGTATTTATAGAGCTCCCAGAACTCCCTGCCCCTGGAGGATCACCAGAGCCCCAGATTAGCAAATTTCAGGATGCAGTACAAGAAGCATTTATATGCTTAATTTTCAAGCAGGTTTTCCCCACTCCCCTTACAACATGGGTGCTTCTGAAATGCTAAGATTTAGGAGCAAATTCCTAAATGGGCATGCTCAGGCACTTCTGAAATCCCCACCGCCATAGGTGTTAACATGTGCAGCACTGGGTTTGAGGGACACTCTCCAGAGAGCCTTTGAGGACTGGAGGAGAGGCTCAAGCGTCATGTGGAAAAGAAGGTACATCTTGAGAATCCTCTGGGGCAGGCTTTCTCAGGACATAGCTTACACAGCTAAATGAGAAGAGGATGCACCAGGCTTTTTTTACTGCTCTTCTTTCCTGGGCTACTTTCTAGGAAATCCCAAGGTTTTGAAGAAGTTGACTCCTTCCTCTTCAGTGATGAGCCATGTCATGTCACTGATCAGAGAGCATGCTGTTCCCTGGCACAGCCCTTCTGCACTTTCAGCATTCCTTGCTGTAAAATCTTGAGGTGCAATTTTGAGCCTTAAGACCTTTTTTTCTGTCTGGCTGTTCACAGCTCTTTGCGTTACTGAGCTGAGTACCAAGCCAACTCCCCATGTGCATGTGTCATCCTCTGTGCACACATCCATGCTCCAGGGAGAGACACCTGCTTTGACTGCTGCGAAGAGAATATTAATTACAGAGCATGTTCTGCTAGTTGTCTGGGATCCAGTTCCAAATGGTTAATTAGGCAAACTATAACCTTTTGAAAGTTACAATAACAGGCATTTGAACTTTGCTATGTTCCTGTGAGTGTTGCCATCTGAAGGAAGGGGAGGACTTCTGGAGAAAGCAGTTAAGTGGCAGTTTGCATTTACTGCTCAGCACCTGCTAGCTCCATGGCTGTGCATTAGCAAATCACAAGACTCTAATCACACCTTCTCTTGCAGGTGCCAGACGTGGTAAATAAACATGGCTCTCACAGTGCACACAATGGTAGGTTTTGTTAATTCCAGGATAAGAACAGCATAAATTATGTCAGATACAAAATACTAACTTTGCAATAAACTCTGCCTTTGTTCAGGAGCTCTCTCATGACAGAGGGGCCTGGGCACAAAACCTGGATCTGGATTTCCAACACTCCATAGCTTGGAAAAGTTCAGACCCAGGGGTTTGCTTCAGGTCCATCCCTAACTGTAAGGGACTCCTTGAAAGGTGAATCACATGGGAGACATGAAGGGTGGGAGACTCTGGGGAAGCTTTGGGGTGTCACAAACTTTTTAATGCTGAGTTTGGTGAAATATTTTCCAGGCCTTTGTCTCTCCCTCATTAGAACCCCTGATCTTTTTTTCAAGGGAAAACTAAATCTAAAAGGTTTCTAATTGCAAGTCAAAAGAGGATCCATCTCAGCCTTCTGCTACAGGAGCACATCTCTTATTTATTTTGGCTGTCAGGAGCATGCATCCAGAAGCATCCTAGCCCAGAGATGAATGCGACTACTTGCTCTGCTTCTAGGAGTAAACTCAGACCTACCACAGCCCCAAATTTACATGTGTCTGAGCCAAGCAGCACTTATACTTCCAAAGTTTCAAATTTTCTTTATCTAGAATCCATTTTTGGATGACAAATGAGTTCCCCCTTCCTTACCTGTTACCTGCTCCACCAGCCTGACTTCAGAGGCACAAGCACCCAGAACTCCTGCTGAAATAACTGGGAGATGTGAATGCTCAGAACCTGAACGCTGGAACAAGAGGGACCTAGCCCCTTCAGAAATCCTCCTTGCTTCCTTTCTCTAGTCATGCTTTGTGCTTCACGGGTCACTTACAAAGCAACAGAGCCTGATTGTGATCTTCCACTAGGCTCATGTTGGTGCAGCGTAATCTCCCACGTTATCACTACAAAAGGTTTTTTCTCTCCTCCTGGTAATAGCTCACCTTATCTAATCACTCTCATTATAGTGTGCATGGTAACACCCATTGTTTCATGTTCTCTGTGTATAAAATCCCCACTGTATTTTCTACTGCATGCATCCGATGAAGTGAACTGTAGCTCACGAAAGCTTATGCTCAAATACATTTGTTAGTCTCTGAGCTGCCACAAGTCCTCCTTTCCCCCCTGTACATGAGCCATTCTGGGTGGGTTCACTAAGGCAGCATGTGCAGTACTGGGATCACAATCGTATTGCTTTCCTTTAATGTTCACCTCTTTACTTTCTGGGCCTCGTTTGCATTGCCCACTTCAAGCTCCCTGTCCCACTGATTTTCTACAGCTATTGTGCTTGTCAGTCTGTCTTCAGTACCAACGTGGTGGTTTTGTCGCCTCTCATCCCTAACATGCTTATGTTTTCCTTCGCAGATTGAGAGATTCTTGTGCCATCTCTTGAAATATCAGATCACATTTTCTCTTCCTTTCCAGTTGCGCATGACAATATTTGCTTGCATCTTCCAGCAAATCATTTATTTTTCCCTGCTGGCTGGTTACGGGTGCGTTGTGTGTTTGTGTTGTAAGTTACTAATGCAATGGGCTATCTAACTCTAGAATGTTAATCATAGTAAATGGCCATCAGCAGAACTGAGTTTGTTCATGGCAGGGCCAGAACTTCAAATGCTTTAGCACAGGTTTTGGAACTTGTCACGCTTGCAGAGATTTTTCAGCTAGACTGTAAGCATTTTATGAATGGCGATCTTTGTTATATGGGTACGATGCCTTGCACAATGGGCTGTTGATGATTAGGGCTGCAAGCAATACACA
Organism: Lepidochelys kempii; assembly: GCF_965140285.1. NCBI lineage: Eukaryota > Metazoa > Chordata > Testudines > Cheloniidae > Lepidochelys > Lepidochelys kempii. The sequence continues at coordinate 2,297,273 of NC_136405.1, read as the reverse complement.
TAATAAACAGACCAAGGTCTCAAACTGCCTGCAGCAAGCAAAGCGGAAATAAATTGGATTTGTTAGAACTGCCGGCCTCTTACCTCTGAAAGTTCAGCCTTAGGTGTTTCTCAGCCAGTCTCCTCTTTCTGCATGCAATCACTTGCACACATCATTTTTGTGCCCTAAGGTTTGCATCTCTACTTGTGAGGTAACTCCCTTCTCTTCAAGTGTCAGTATATTTATGTCTGCATCTGTAATTTTCACTCCATGCATCTGAAGAAGTGGGGGTTTTACCCACGAAAGCTTATGCTCAAATAAATTGGTTCGTCTCTAAGGTGCCACAAGTACTCCTTTTCTATATACAGGAACGTAACCTGTTCCTCCCACAAGATCTTGTTTGCATGCCCAAGTGAAAGGAGGTGGGAAAGGTCATGCACAAGTGATCTGCATACCCAACACACAGAATCCATGCTTTGAAAAATCCTCCCTAACGTCTACACTTCTACAAAGAGCCCCTCTCTAGGCTTGGTATCCATGCTCGGTTGAGAAGACGGGAGATGTGTGTGTGGTTGGCTTTTTATATTTATAAGCAGTAAGATGTTTTTGAAAATTCTTTGTAAACAGCAACACTTTATACTGTGCAATTTACAGGTTTTGATGTGGCAGAAAAGGAGGGAGGTGAGGGTTTTGTCCCTGAGAAGCACAATCAAACAGATGGAAATGTTAATGAGCCAGCATTCCAGGGTGAGGAACCTTGATACAGGTGTCCTTGTAAGAGAGAGACTCTGCTTTGTAGCAGTGCACAGAGCAGAAGTGGGATTTGGAAAGTCTTCAAAGGACATGCCTGAAACCTCATTATAAAACACACAATCTGCTTGTTGGCATTAAGGCACAGCCAAGATCTGCCTGGGTCTTCTGTGAATTCTAATCAATGCTAGGGACCATCTTGGGAGGCCTGTTAATAAATAAAAGGGTGGTTCTTCTATTAAGGATCCATTGGTAAGAGTTGAAGGATGATGTGGTTGCTAGGTGTGTTAATAAATGGTTATTCCATTCATTTGGGTCCAACAGACGAATTATATTGCTTATAACAATCAACCCATGACTCACCTGTGACATGCTTATGAAATTAGACCCCTTTCTATCTATTTAACAAAGTAACGTTAATGTAAAGTGTCACCAATAAGAGACCAAAATTCCCAAACCTTGGCTGCCTGAACATAAGCTCCTCAGGACATAGACACTTGGGATGCGACTTCCAAAAGTTTGAGGGAATGATGTGCCTCCAAGTCCTTGAAAATCAAGGGATTTTGGCATTTGAGTCCTATTATTTCCTTCTGGAAATGCCACCCTCTAAATAAGAAGCCTCACTTCCAAAGTGCTGAGACCCACAAATTCCAGACTTCAGTGGGTTCACTGCTGAGTTCTCACTGCATGTGAAAATCAGACTGCTTTTATTCTGGGGCTGAAATATGTCCTTGAGAGCCTATTTTCAGAAATCTTGGCCTGGGCATCCATATCCTCTATGCAGCTCTGAAAATCTCACACATAGCACATTGTGGTGTTCACCTCCCTCTGCAGCTCTGGGGCCTCTGCAGGGCTTTTTCCTGCTGAACAAATCCTAATCTATATCCTGTTTCAGAGTAACAGCCATGTTAGTCTGTATTCGCAAAAAGAAAAGGAGTACTTGTGGCACCTTAGAGACTAACCAATTTATTAGAGCATAAGCTTTCGTGAGATGCATCTGATGAAGTGAGCTGTAGCTCACAAAAGCTTATGCTCTAATAAATTGGTTAGTCTCTAAGGTGCCACAAGTACTCCTAATCTATATCCTGTTTCTGTTTCTTTGCAGCCTCATCTTCTCTGCATCTGCTTAGCCTTCAAAGGATTCCCCATGCTGCCAAAGGTCCAGACACACTCTTAAGCTCATTTAAAGTCCCTAGAACAGAATTCACATTTTCTGAAGGGTCTGGCAATGTTAAATCCCACTAGTCAACAGGCTGGGCGAACTAAGTGGTGAAGCAACATTGCTCACATCTGACTGCTCTCAGATGGGGCAGCAAGCTGAGCAATCCTGGACTGCAATCTCAAAAGTAAAAGCACTCTGCATTCCGAGCTGGGGTGGGAAACTCATGCGGTTGTACTTCAAACCCTGCCTATCTGTCGAAGGGTTTTTTCCTCCCATTGCTGTAATAACTAAGCACCTTCTGTACATCAATAGCAATAACCAGCTCGTTAGTGGAACTCTCGGTCTCATCTCCCTCCTAAGGTAAAACCTCTAGAGGTATTTCCCTTTTTTCCCTCTTTGGCTCACTGCTTGTTTTTTTTTTTTAATGGGGTTTTTAACTCCTAAGGGGTCCTGTTTGGATAGGTAGGGGTCAGTGTTGAAACATCTCTCTTGTACTGGCGGAAGAGGGTTTTTGAAGAGGAAGGTTCTGCAATCTCTCCTACTGACAGCTGAATGCTGTGCCTGTCAGATATTTTTGTCTTCGAATATAAACATCGTTGTGGATGTTTGCCTGCTTGGATTCTGCTGCTGAGCTGGGGCTTTGTTTAAAAACCACTCCTATTGCTTTGCGAAAGTGAATCTGTGGCACCAGGCTGAGATGAGCAGAGTCACTCAAGCTGGAGTCTTAGTCGTATCAACAGGAGCTGCTGCCCGTTGGTGGGGGCACAACATGGGTTTGGGATTCACTGCTCCCTTTGGTCCAAAATCGCTTGACTCAGAAGTCATCCAGGCCTGTTGCAAAGCTTCTTCCTCCAGTCACTTAGCAATGAGTGGGGAGGGCTGACTAGCTCTAAGGGTGGGTGTTGGAGCTGGAGGGGGATCTGAATGCTGCACCACAGTGACAGGGTGTCTAGTCTGACACTTGAAAACACTTGAAATGCACGGCGTCTGTTCCAGACTAGTAACTCCTGGGAGCAGAGTGTGTTTTCCTCTCCAGTTTGTACAGTGCTGAGCAGACCTCCAGAACGTCTCTCAGAATGAGGCAATGGCTCCATCCCCTTGTGTGATTGTCAGCAGCTCGTGTTGAGCGCCGAGAGGTACCAAAAGCGATATGACACCCCGGCATGTTAGAACCTCAGCGAACTGTGAAACTCCCTTAATCTGAGTCCCACTTCTGAGATGATTCATAAATCTGGAGCTGGAGTGTACGTTAGCTCTCAGATGTCAGATTGCAGGGGTATGGGGCACACATAATTAGGAGTGGGTGGGAGGGTCAGGTTTAGAAGAGGCAGGTGACAAATTAATTTTCTTTGTGCGAGAGAGACACATTTCTTGCCTTTCCAGGCTCACTGAATTTCTCTTCTTGTATCACTCCAGTGCCCTCCCTCAAGCCCTGCTGTGTTAAAGATCCTCCATGGCATAATTACCAGCTCCTCATTTAAACATGAGGGTTGAATGAAGCCCAAGAGACCGAAGAAACAGAATTCCAATCCTGAGTGACTCTTCACTCCCCCTTAGCTTGTTGTTTAAGCCTAGGTACGGCTGCCTAATTGGATCTGTTTGTCTGGCGATTTGTCCACGGGCTGCAAGCATTGCTGAACACACATATAGCTAAATCCCCAGTGACTACAGGCATCTTCCACTGTCATTGACTTTACTGTCTGTGACGCCCTATCTGTCTGACTAGCAGGGAGGGGGACAGGATTTGTGTTAGCTGCTGAGAATTGGTAAATAACAAGTTCCCTTACTATTCCTCACCCAGGGGCCAGAGTGTAAAACCTAGAATTATAGACATGTAGGGCTGGAAGTGACCTCGAGGTCTTCTAGCCCATTCCCCTGTACTGATCCAGGATTAAGTATACCTAGCCCATCCCTGACCGATGCTTGTCTAACCAGATCTTGAAAACCTCCAGTGATGGGTATGACAGATATGGTAACTTCCTGCAATATCCTGGGCAAACCTTAAGTTAATAAGTGTATGTCTCACTCTTGACCAGGGATCGTATGTAATTCCATAGGGAAGGGGGACTACAGCCCTCCAGGGACTAAACCATGGGGGGTGATTGGGCAAATTGACTTGGGTTGTAACCCCTCCAGGGGGGTACTGCCACCTGAAGAGGCTCACATATGCTGCTTGAAACTGGATTCTCTAGAGACCAACAGACCAAGAAAGGACTTTCAGTAAATAGCCTGAGTTAGAACTGACTCAGGACCTGCTTTCTGATCCACCAAATGGATAGGGCATTCTGTCCAAGGGAGGCCCCAATCCTTCCTGGGAAAGGATAGAGGGACTTGACCTATTCATGGGAGGGGGGCTTGTTTTCAGCAAAAGCTGTTATGAACTTGTAACCACAGAAGTACCCTGTTGTGGGGTTTGAAGGACTCTTGACTTGCCAGACCCTTGCTGGAGGTTGGGTGACCTCCTGGTAAGATGTATGCATGTCGGCTCTTATCGTTTTAAGGTAAAGCATTACAGAGAAAACATGAAGAATAAATGTGCTTGCTTAGAAAGAGTTGCGTGATGACTTCACTGTAGGCCATTAGGCTGTTTATCGCTTTTGAGGGAAAACAGCAAAGCAAGCCTCCTTAAACAGTCTGGCTCACTGCGGAATTCACAATATAGGCAGGAAACTGTCCAGCCATGGAAAACCCCAGCCAGGGGAGAGATGCACATCTGCCCAGTTGAGGTGATGGTTGAGGAGACCAAGCCTGAGAGCAGGTGCCCTTGGTGGACCACAGAGGGGGAATATGGGTGCGATTGCTCTGAGCTGTGACAATGGGGATTCTACAACCTCCCTAGGTAACCAGTTCTAGTACTTAACTATCCTTCTAGTTAGAAAGGTTTTACCTAATGGCTAACCTCAATCTCCCTTGCTACAGATGAAGCCCATTGGTGCTGGTCCTACCTTCAGTGGACATGGAGAATTGATCTCCATCCTCTTATAAGAGCCCTTACCATGTTGGAAGACTACTACATTTTATTTCAAACCCAAAGGCAAAAAATAAGATGCCATAGGCTGCATCCCCAGCTGGTTTAAGTCACTCCATTGACGTTGACACTGTTTGACTCCATTTTACACCAGCTGGGAATCTGACCCATGGTCTAATATGCTTCGTGAGCCAACTGATCATATCCGCTGGAGGCAGGCTCACACTCAGCTACTCACTCTGAGCAGCCCGGGGCTTTGGGGCGGCTGAATTTTTCCACTTGAGCTGATCTATAAGTTTTTTACATGATGATTTTATTTAAAAAAATCTGTCCCTGTACTCAGGACAAAGGCGGCCAGCTCATCAAGCGCGTGACTGACTTGCTGCCACCTTTCAAATGGCAGCTGCTTGCCACAGAAGCATCTTCCTCCAAGCTCAAGCTCAGTTCCTGGGCAGCAACTTGAAGAATACCTCCAAGGAGTCTCTGTGCTCTTCAAGTGTTCCAATGAGGGGATATGCAGCGATGCTTGATAGCTGTTTCTGAGGCTATGCTCTTTCCCATTGCACTAGTGTCTGTAGGCAGTGTTCCCTTCCTAGCAAAATGCAGAAGGGCTGCAAATGCCTCTTAATAAAGCATTTGCATAAAATTGCAATTGCATCAGTGTTCGGAGCACTGGAGGCTGAAATGCTCCCCTCGAAGTAATAGTGTTTCTGGCCACTTTTTCCTCCAGGGACAATTTAAATACTAATCAGGCCATAGCAGGCTGGCTTGGCTCTTAAGGGACAATTATGCAATTCCAGAGGGAGGCACGCTTTGAGTACTTGGACATTTTTATGCACCGCTCTCAGACTTCCAAAAGGATAAAGACAATCTATCTAGAAACATTCCCCCTTGGTCTCGGGTGAAGGAATGACACTCACTGACCTTCCCAAAGTGTGACAACTCTAGCTAGGGCAATATAGACTTCCTGGGCCTGGTTTTGTGTTTTTTCCCATATAGCAAGTCTGGATGCTTGCACATGCTTTGGAGCACATGCTCACACAACATTCACGTGCAAATTATCTGCCCAATGCCTAAAGTGTGCAAGGTGCTGTACAGGGCAAATGGAAGGCCCCAAAGTGCTTATGATCCCTGTGTAGACAAAACCTGTTTAAGAGCAATGCTCAGTGGGAGAGAGGGAGAATAGGTCTCTTTCTGCCCCTTTTCCAGGAGTGGACCTTGGACTTTGTGGAGAGGCCTTTACAAGCCCCAGAAGAGGGAGTGCTATTGGGGACCCTCCATGTTTGGATGGGGAAGAGGAGTCAACACGCAGATATAGGGAGGCACAGTAATACAGTTCTCTTTACCCATGGCTGGGTCCAGACCATGCTGCGGTGTGTTCTTTCCTTGCTTGTGTGGATAGAAGTTTGTCATAAGTATGTGTGAGAACCATGCTATAACCCTGTTTGAGATCTGTGATATTGGTTCTGTGCCACTATTCTAATATGATTTGGCTAAAGGGCTAGATTTTCAAAGGTATTTAGGCACTAGAAATGCAGTAGGGGAAGGGGTGTTAGGTACCTGACCCGCTTAGGTTCCTAATGCGATTTCAAAAGCTCCTGTCTGCATCTTTCTTTCATGGAAATACCTTTTCCATTCCATAGTGACCAAATCTCAGTTTCACCAGGGCAGTCCTACTTTTCTATATGGTGACCCAGGCCTTTCTCTCAAACCATCTGACATGACCCAGATTTTAATGTCATCTGCCCACACATTTGGGGTAAAATTTTCTAAAATGCCAAAGTGAGTTACGCATCTTTCTGAAAGTGAGCCTAGGAGCTTATTTAGAGTTTATTGCTTGACTGGAATTTGCTCTGTATTTACCTGGGTGGATGGGAATGCAGTGGAACAAGTAAGTATGAGGAACAATGTTTAGGATGAAGCTGAAGGAGAGATCCTCTCAGAGCTGTTTTTTTTGCTCCAACTGATTAACTGGACTTGTTCAGTGTTACATGACAAACTCATTCCGACACACAGTTACTGGGAGGTAGAAGCTATTGTTTGTGCGTGTTCTCCATTGCTCTAAGGTGACAATCTCATTTACCAGGTCCTTGCCCCTCTGGTATGATAGCAGGTGCTATCTTTCTAGCTGTTTTCCTGCATGCTGATGACTGTTTTGGCCTAGCTCATAGTGTTCCCCGTGTGATCTGCCAGGGTCAGAAATGTATGTTGTTTCTCAGCTCCACAAAGACAGCCTGAACATACGGTCTAACCTCAGGTGGCTGTCATTACAGAAGCAGAGAATAAATTTGTAACTGCCTGCATTCTTGACACATTTCCAGATTATACAGGCACGGACCCAGTTTCAATGCAAGTTTTCTGTCCTGTGTCTCTCTAAAACAAAACAAACCCACAAGTGCAGAGAAGACAACAAGTGATCCAGCAATGCTTTATCCTTGGAAACCTGGAGTGCTGCACTGGGAGAGACTTGAGCATGTTCAATCAGCTGGGACCAAGCTGCTATTGGTAGAGATGGGTAGGTAAAACTATTCTTCCCCCTGGCCACGGCAAGTTCATGGTTAAGTGTCTGCCAACAATGCCCTGACTATCTAACCCACCAGTGCTTTCATGGGGTGTTCTCCCCATCAGCACCTCCTTGCTGCAGGGATGCTTCTTGGAAGGGTGGGTTTGAGGTGGGTCAGCGTGGGTCACGCTGTCATGATGAACGCTCCAGATGTCCTGCAGTGTTAACAACGTGATGTGTGCTCCATGAGGGCCCAAAGGCCCCGCTCAAGGATAAGGGCCCCTTGGTGTAGGAGCTGTACAAACATCTTTCCCTTCAGTTGAGGACTAGACTTTCAATCTAGCTCACGGCATTGGGCTATAGGTGTCACAATGGGAGCTGCTGGGGGCTGAGTCTGAACTGGAGTTCGATGCCACGGATGCTAACACACATGACTGCCACTGTCCTGTTCTCAGCCCTAGATCTCCATGAAGACACTACACCGATGTCCCCTTTTTGTTGTCCCCATTTCCAGAGGGATAGTCAGGCACAGAGAGGCTAAAGATGTTGCTACAGTTGGAAAAATTAATCTGAATTAACCAACAGGGGATTAGTTAAACTGTGTTAAACCGTGTTAAACCCCTGTGTGGATATTCTTTGTTCAGAATTAAAGTGGCCTTAATTTGGTTCAGTTTAATTCACTTTGAATTAAGGTGACTTTAATTCTGAATAAGAGGGTCCACACAGGCTTAAGAGGTGGAAATGAGGTTTAAATAATCTGCTTTTAAAAGTTAATTTAGATTAATTTTCCTGAGTGTCCTTGGCAGCTAAGAATGAAACCTTGCTCCGCTGCCTATCTGTCCCTTGCCCTATTCGTGGGCCCTGGCGCGCCCACTTTGACACATCTGACACGTTCCCAGCTTTCTGCTTGCATTGATACACTGTGCATTCTGCATCTGCCTTGCAGTGAAAACTCTTCCCTGCTTCCCCCCTCCCTCCGTGACCCCAGGTTTCTAGCAAGTGTGATGTCCTCTGCCTCCACTTTACCCCTGAGGACTGAGCAGTGAGGCGCTTCCACCTAGATCCCCCTCGTTCTCTCTTAGAGCACCTGGCCAATCATATTGTAATCTTTTGCTCTTTCTCATCTCTCCATCTAAGTATTTCTACAGCTCCTATCACTGTGGTATCTAAGCTCTGGAGTCCCACCCTCCCCCCCGTCCCCGATTGGCACTGCTGGGAATTATTTTAAATCACAGTAGGAAACACTGCTTTCATGTCTCCCACAGCCTCCTCTCTGGCCAAGTAATGACAAAAGTAGTAAACTGTTTAGGGTGATTCTCTGTTACACTGGGGTAGTGTAAAAGGGCCTTAAACTGGCTGCAAACCCTATGTCAGTCATATTGGACAGCTCCCTCTTCAAAGCCACAGTACCAGCTGTTCTCTACAGTGAACTGAGAACAGCAGCATCAGAAGGGAGGAAGAGGCAGTATGCCATAGCCATGCAGCCTAATCTGTTCTGTGACGCATCTAATTACCAGGGCTCTTCACTGAAAGCCCCTTCTTGGAGCGAGTCACTGGAAAGCATGAAGAGGAAAACTGCAAGTGCGAAAGGATTCCAGGCTGTTGCCACACCTCTCATATGCAGAAGCGAGGCTCCCTTTGGCAGTGACTGCATTTCAGTGGAAGGGGCAGGCTCCACAGATGCTCAGCGCCCTGCCATTGAACTCTTTACCAGGGACCAGAGCTTCACTGTGCTCTGGAAGTCATGGACCCAGGCACGTGCCCTCTTGACCATTAATTTAGTGGCTGAATGCAGGAATTTCCCTGGCAAAGGGTTGATTATTTTGGAATTTTGTTTAAGACATGCAGACACAGCCTGACCACTAGTGGCATATCACTGCTTCCAGGGGAATGGGCCTTGCCTGGCTACCCAAGGAAACTGCTCTCAGGAGCTGAAGAGAGTGATCAGAAGAAGCCCACGTTATTACAAATAGGGACCGTGCTTGGGAGGCATGCAGGATGCAGAACTCTAGGGAGACATACTCCTACTGGATCTGTAAATTTATTAGTCCAAAGTGGATATGATTGAATAATGCACAAATGCTTATTCCCCCCGGAGGCCTTTAAATGAGTTAATTTAATTGGGCATGGCTCATTCAGACCACGCTGTATGAATGTAGGCTTGTTCTTTAGATCTTATTGGCCAAATTCTGCTGTGGTGTAAGCAGTTCCAATCACTGATGTAAATAGAATCAAGTCCTCTTATACCAGTGGTGAATTGAGCTTTGCCATATATATATTCCACACTAGCTATATCCCCGACAGCAGCTTCCTCTGTCTGAGTTAGCAGTGTGATGGAGGCTGCCAAAGAATACATCACAGTTTCCAAGGCCATTCCACTGGATGTTTGTCTAAAAGATCTGCTCTAGGAATTATTTTGGGGAAGTTCAATGCCAGGGTTATGCCGGAGGTCATGATCACACTAGTCCCTTCTGGCCTTGGAATCTATGAACCTATTGTTTATGGTTCATTTTGGAAGCCTGAAACCTGCCTGTTTTTCTTACCCATGTTTTCCTCTGTCGATGCAGGGCTGCCAGGGGGCTGGTGGTTGCTGCAGGGTGGGTGATGCATTATTGTAGGGTTGCTGTGAAGAGTGTTTTGACTCGGGTACAAGAGGGCCAAGCTAAAGTCATCCCTGGGAAATGGGGTAGAACTCCACGTGCACTTGGGAGAGTCGCTAATCCCACATAAAGGCCGAGGACTTGCCACTGTGCTGTGAGGTTTATGGACAGAATATATTCACAAGTCTGGGGGCAGGCTCAGAGCTCCAGTGCAGGCCTTCTGGGCCTGCCCATGGCTTCAGTTTATGGGCTGAGAGGCACCTATTGCTTCTCACCATGCCCCGTGCAGAAACCCCACATCTTCACCCAAGGCCCCACCCTACTGTACCAGCCCGCTCCGAGCCAGACGAGAGCCAGGCCTTCCCAGGGCGTAGGAGATGTAGAAGCCTCCCAGGGCAGCAGCTCTGCCTCTGCACTCCCAGGGGGACCCCATTAAGTTGAGACACTAATGGGCTGGGACCATGGAGAGAGCTTTGCAGCATCGAGGCCAGCGAGTAAATTCCACAACACCAATGAGAAGTGCCTTGCTGCTCTCGCAGACAGTAGCTGCCAATGGAGGACACAGCATTCTCATTCCCTCGCATCCATGAGTTTACCATCTTGAACAAAAGCCCGGGGGCTGGTCAGAAATGACTGCTGCGTGATATACATTCACCACTGCGATGAGCACAGCACACCAAGCCATGCTGGGCAGAGAGGAGCAGGCCTAGAGCAAGGACATTGCCTCGAGGAGTTATTAGAATTGCAGCAGATTTACCCGCGGATGACAAGCCTGTAACCGTGTTCTCTCTCAAGGAGCTCGTTTTCACAGGCTTGCTCATCTACCAGACTGCCTGCTGCTCTGTTTGCACAAATGATGTACAACTGGAGGGTAATAAATACATAGGAAAGGATTCAGGGAACGCCCTCTTGGTTACCTAAATAACTCCCAAATCGGCGCAAGGGCCTTTCACGTCATTCTCGCTCTTTCTCCTTGACTTCCTCTTGCATACGTTTGCTCTGGGCTTTACTCTTGCTTCCCTCCATTACAGTTAAGCCCTGCTCACATCGCTTTTGCTAGCATGATCTTCCCCAAGGCCTCTGGCACCCCATTTTTCAAAGGAAAATTCCCCCTCCATACAAGGCAGGAGATCCTGCAGGATCTGGCTTGTAGTGTTTTGCTCTTGAAAAAAACAGAAAAAGCTCTGGCAGGAAGCTTGAGCAGCATGATGCTGAGGAGACTGCGAGGGCTCAAATCTCAGGGGAGTAGGCTCCGTAGCCACAGGGAGGGCTTCTCACCTGCATAAATATTTGCTAGCGCGGGACATGCCAGCTATGAAATGGAGTAATCGGGCATGGCTAACTGCACACAACACAGCTGTTGCTGGTACATTTGCACTGCAGGGCGCATGGGCAGAGTGCTGGCAGCAAAGCTGCTTGCTTTGTCTGGAACGAATGGCAGGACCGATCAATCCGTGGAGAAGCGGGTGCATCCCACGTGCTGGAAACCCTAGGGGAGCTTTCAGTGCTATTTTGCCAAGCCACCTGGAGTCTCTGCGTTCGCTCATCCAACGTGTTTGCTACCAAATGAATTTCTTAAGCACTTGGTGCTTGAGCTGGGGGACAGGAGAGTGCTGGCTGACGGTGCTGGCAGAGCCATATTCCCTGTTGGAGCAGCTTGTCAAGCAGCCCTGACTGTCCCCGCAATTAGCTCCTAGAACTGTGGATTTAACGTTTGTGGCTTGGCTGCACTAGAGTTTTACCTCCATTTTCTCCAAACCTTTCCCTAGGAGAAGCCACAAACATCTGGGCAATGGGCTCTGTCCACACTAGCCTTTACAAGCATGCTGCTAACTGCCTCGAGTGAAACGTCAGTCAGTCAGCTGGCTGGAGGTAAACATGCCCCTTGGGGGCTTGATTATCCACGCGCCAGCTAGGAACTTCTTTAATCCATCATAAAATGGAATAATTGGGTGTGATTAACTGCACCCAGCACAACTGTTCCTGGCACGTTTCCACAGCAAGGTCCACGGGCAATGCACAGTTTGTGCAGCTATTTGCACAGATGCATCCTGATTGCAGAGAGGGGGCAAAGCACTGCCAGGTCAGAAGGGCAGCACTTCACACCCACTGCATGCTTGCTTCGCACGAGGGCAAAGGGCTACAGGAGGAGGCAAAACAGTGGAAAATCTGGCTCATATGTCTTTTGTTGGCCAGAGCAACCAGGTCTGGTTCTCCGCTCTCGCACACCCAGGTGAATGAGGAGTAACTCCACTGAAGTCGAAGGAGCTGGCCCGGTGCAAGATCAGAATCCGGCCCCAAGTATTTAATATCTCATTCACCAACTTCACTAGTTAGTCACTGACTTGTGAATGAGACGCAAAGCAGGGTGTGGTCAGGATACGGGTCCTAGCGCGCCCACGTTGACACGTCCGACACGTTCCCAGCTTTCTGCCTGCATTGATTCACTGTGCATTCTGCATCTGCCTTGCAGTGAAAACTCTTCGCTGCTTCCCCCCCGCCCCACCCCAGTGACCCCAGGTTTGTAGCAAGTGTGATGTCCTCTGCCTGCGTTTTACCCCTGCAGGACTGAGCAGTGAGGCGCTTCTGCTCTTTGTCAGGGGCACGTTCAGCTGTGGCGTGTGTTCGGCTCGGCCTTCGAAAAAAGACCCCCATTCAAAGTGGATCACAGCCACACAATTCCCCTCCTAGGCCTAGCCTGCTGCTGCCAAGATTTCCTTTGTTTGCTTTCTGCAATTATCTGTTGCCCTAATTCAATGGCTGTTCGTAATTACAGGAGCTGGTGGCAGTGCTGGGATGCCAGGTGTCTCTGAGCTGTGTGGAGATGGAAATTCCAGCTGATTTTCTGATTTCTGCCCCACCCCCCCAATACCTGCATTTCAGTTACTCAGTGAGGATTCATGCTTCACTATGATGGGTAAGAAACCCCCATTTCAACAATATTCTGTCTTCACTGGAATGGAATCCGCAGGCACAGCATGAGAGGAAGGATGCTGTGTTAACACACCAGATGGGATTCGCAAGGCGCTCAGTTAGCCACCTGGCTCTGCCACAGACTAACTGTCTGACCTTGGGCAAGTCACTTTGCTTCATGTCTCTATGCCTCAGTTCCCCATCTTTATCATGGTGGGAGGTGGAACAGTGCTTCCTCTCTGCCTTGGCTATTTAGGCTGGGATTTTGAAAGGAGCTAGGCTCCTTTATGTTTCTTTGTAAATTCTTTGGCGCAGGGGCTGGAGTTTGCACTGGTTTGGCTACATCAGTAGCTAAAAAACCCATGGCAGAGCTGGAGTCCCAGGTTCAGCACCACTGCAAGTTCACCCCCACCAATGTACCTGCACCCTTACGGCTGGTCTGCACTGGGAACGCACATCACTGTAGTGACATGTCTCTCCGGGGCATGAAAAATCCAAGACCACCAATAAAGGGCTCCGCAGGATGGGGATGGGTTTGGCACAAAGGCGCTGGCTCACTAGTGGCTGCCCATGGGGGGGGGGTACTGCCACACTGGCTTCCGCAGACATCCCTCCCTATCCCAGTCATTAAGTTTTTAGGGCAGAGAATAGACCGTTTAAAATATTAACATTGGCACAAATGTCTCACTTCCTGCTGCCAACAAAAACATCTCTCTGCCTGATGCTTGTCAGGATGGGCTTGGGAGATCCCCCCACAGCTCTCCTTTCAGAAGCAACTTTGCCCTTCTCATTAGATCCTATCCGATCCCATCCTATCGGGAGGTCAGACTAGACGATCATAATGGACCTTCCGACCTTAAAGTCTATGATTCTGTCCTTAGAGTAGCGGCTCCTGGGGTCCCCTCCCCCTCTCTGATTGCTCTTTTAATGACTCATTGTCTTAAGAGCCTATTGTCATTATTACCACTCTGTCTTCCTTTGTTCTCAGCAAGGATTTGGGTTCAAAGTGCAATTTCACTTGTCAGAACATCTATCGCTCATTAAAATCAAGTCCCTTGGGCTCTGGACAACTCACTTGTTAGTTGTCAAAATATATGTATTTAAGACTGAGCCTAATTGTCAAAAGTTTTAGCCATACCATTGCCGACGCCCACACAAAATACATGCAGTTACACAGGTCGGGAATTTGCATGGCTCCATACCTGCGTCCTTCGTTATCGTTTATAGATAGGTAATACGTAGTCGCCTCAACCATGTTGGGGCCCCATTGTGCTAGGTGCTGTACAAACATAGGAAATGTCACTCCGTGCCCCGAAAAGCTAACAATCAAAGGTTCTGACCCTGCCAAGATGTACATGTGCAGAATTTTAACCTCCTCGATAGTCCAGTGAAGGTGGCTCCTGCACTGCTCCTCCATTAAAATCCAGGCAGATGGGACAAACAAGTGGATGGGGAGGCGGGAGGACAGGATAATGAAAATAAGCAAATGCTTAAACAGAGAATAGCTGTGTGAGCAGTATCTCGCCACTCGCCATGGGGCTGGCCAGATGTGCAGTCTCCCAAGGCAAATATCCAATTTGCGCATGCAGGCACTTTAATGGACTTCGTAATTTTTCCCTTGGTGAATGATTGATTTGGGTTTTGGTGGCTGCAAAGCTTCACTCTCATGCTCCTGCCTACACTCTGATTCTCAGGCATAGAGCACCGAGGCTGACCAGACAGCAAGTGTAAAAAATCGGGACGGGGGGTAATAGGAGCCTATATAAGAAAAAGCCCCACATAGCGGGACTGTCCCTATAAAATTGGGGCATCTGGTCACCCTAAGAGCACAGCTCTGGGGGTTGTGCTGGTGGAAACAGTCAAAGAGCCTAAGCAGAACAAATAAATTAGAACATCCATGCAAGGAGCTCAGGGTCTGCGCCTATTCCTACAAGAGTCAGTGGGCGTTTGCCTTAACTTCTGTGGAGCTGGAAGGGACTCTTAGTTATCTACGGTCTTTCAGCGGATACGGATGGCAATTAATTAATTGAGCAGTAACGGCATTAAAGTCAGTGCTAGAAAATCAATTTTAAAATTGCTGAACAAGCCTATGTCTTCAGGGAATCTATCCACTGCCATCTGAGACCCAGACTATCCACTCTGTGCTTGGAAATGACCTTAATTGGGTCTTTTAGTTACTAAGTGGCTTAGCTGGTCTGAAGCTGAGACTCCCCTTGCTGCAGAGCAGCGGCTGCTCTTTGTACTTGTACTTCTTGTGTTAATACCTCACTCAGGGTGGCTTCAGCAAAGATAAGAAGGGCGTGATACGGCTCCGTGGCAGAGGATGGTCAGCAGGGGGAGTTCAGATTTGTGCCATAGGAAATAACATTCAGAAGCATAGAATGGGCCAGAGTCATCCCTGGTTATAAATTAGGCCTAATATATGTTTAGCGTCTGATCCAGCTACCTGGGTGTTTGCTTGACAGGGACTGTGAGAAGGCTGCGAGTATGTTCCATGTTAAAGGTGCTTTTCTGCTGCTTTGATTTACTGCATGGCTGAGCTAATCAGTGACCCATATGTCATTATTAACACTGCTGGCTGGCTGAGCTAACAGGCTACCCTGCGTGAGTGGCTAATGCTGCTGAGTGGTCATCAGGATGTTACTCTGAGTTTTATTAATTGTTAGACGGCCTTAGACCAATGTCCTTTGGTGTGGACATTTTTATGTTTAAATCCAAATAAGTAAATAAACTGGGCTTGATGAAGAAATGCACTGGACTAGGTAATCAAGCCAGCTTAGAATGGCCGATCTGCCATGTAGACACTCACATACGATCTGTTGGCCTGCCTTTGTTACTGTGTATGGCACAGTGGTCTGATCACAGCTCTGAGAGCCAGAAACTCCTGAGTTTTGTGACTCGGAGAAGGGCAATTTCCTTCTGTGCCGCGGTTGCTGAAGGATTTGATTTGTCTGTGTTTATACAGTTCTTTGAAAATGCAGAGCACTATAGATGTGGTTATGTTGCTGTTTCTGACCTCTTAATCTTGAGCTGTAGCTCACGAAAGCTTATGCTCAAATAAATTGGTTAGTCTCTAAGGTGCCACAAGTCCTCCTGTTCTTTTTAATCTTTCATGCATTTTTTAAGTGCCATGGGTTGTTTTTTTCCATCACCCGACTGAAGGGAAGGTAGGAGCCTCGCAGAAGCTCACAGGCATGAGTAGCTGCAGTCTCTTTAATGAGATGAGTGCTTCTGCATGTGTTTGTATTTGTGAGCTGTCCACCAATGGGCAGGGAAATTATTGTCCATTATCTGAAGCAACCAAATATCTCTAGTCTCTTCCTTTCAACCAGCACCCATGGGCTATGGCCACATACCAGAGATAACAATGACGATAATACCTACTTCATATTTAGTGCTTTTCATCCATAGTTCTCCAACGGTGTATCTGCACAGCAAGCAGAAACCTGCGGCAGCGAATCCCAAAGATTGGGGTCCACAGACTCGGGCTCACGCAATGGCACTAAAAATAGTGTGTGTAGATTTTCAGGCTGGAGCTTGGGGGTCTGACGCTTACAGAGTGGGGCTGCTTTTAGCACCACAGAGCTAGCCCTGTTAGCCCGAGTTTGTAGACCTGGGCTCTGTGACTTGCTTCGGCAGGTTTTGGCTTGGCATATAAAGGTACCCAAAGTGCCCAAGAGAGGAAGTAAGCTGTCCAACTCTCCTTGCTCCAGGGGACTTAGACTCCAGAAAGGACTGCTAGCGGCTGCCTGTCTTAGAGAAGAAATAGGGCTTAGCTGTGATGGATATAAAGGGGGTTCTTTATGTAGTCTGCTGGGCACAGATCCTGGTTCAACACAGCCTAGTGCTACCGAGTGTCACCACACCGTGTCTTCCTGGCCTGGACTCGACGGCAGTCATGGAAAGGGCTGTTGATGCCGTGGCTCCAGTCACATCTGCCAGTGACCTCTCTCCAGGACATGTGTTTCTCTGGGCACAGAGGGTGCCTTGTAACACAGGAACAAGGGAGCATCCACTGACAGGAAAACACAGCAAAGTCAAAACTGACAAAAGGAAGTGCTTTTTTTACTCGATGCATAATTTGACTGTGGAACTCAATACCACAGGAAGCAGCTGAGGAAAAGAATTTAGCAAAACTTGAAGAGGGGACTGGATATTTATATGTATAACTAGAATCGCCAGAGTTAATGTTATAATTATCCTAGTTAATTTTTGGAGGAGCTATAAAGGCTCCTAATTCAGGGCTTCCACTAATCTCTAACTATTAGGGATTAGGTTGAGACCTGTATGGGGGCAGATTATACCACATCTGCCTGTGGCAGAGTTCTCCCACCTTCCTCTGAAGCTGCCCGCTGTCACTGACAGGGTCTGGACCTGGGGCCCGATCCAGTCTGGCAGGGCCTGTGTTCCACTGAAGTCTTTGCTCAGGCACCACAGTGCAAGGGAAGAGGAGCCAGTGGGTTGACATTGGGTCAAGAAGGGGGACTGAACAGGTGAAGTGGTGGGAGCCAGGGAAGGGGGGGAACCTTGAGCTCAGGCAGGAGTGAGGGACTGTCTGGGCTCGGAAGCAGGAGCGCTGGGAAGCACTGAGTTTGCAGTCCACACTGACCCCGGTTATTCCAAGGGAGTAACGTTTCCTTTTGACAATAAAGGCCACAGGGCTCCAGCCAACTTGTCCATCGCCCCACGTCACCCTCTCCGTAGTAGCTCATCATATGGCTGTGAGGGACGCTGAGATGATACGGGCCGCTTGCAAAGGCTTCTTTGCGTCGCAACCATCTGCCCAACTGAGTGCAGCCTGGAGAACATTTGGCTTGTTTGTTTCATTTCCAAGAGCTGAGGTTTTCCCCCTTCCCTGCCCCAAGAAACACACGAGAGTTTACCCTGCTCCTGAGATGTGGTTCTTAAAATAAAATAAATTGGCGTTTCGAAAACAGGCTGGCATGACTGGAATGCCAATGAATGGGCTGCACCACCTGATTGAAACGTACCAACAAAACAATTCTTTCGTGTGTCAGGAATGCAGCCCATTGTCAGAGGGAAATCTGAATTAACGAGTCATTGCAATAATCCCAGGAGGCCAGGCAGCAAGTGACATGTCCAACTCGTCTGAATTCAGGCAGCGCAGTTCCACCCTCCATTTCCAGGTGCATCCTTTGCAGCCTCCTGCCATGTCCGTGTTCAGCATGCATGTGAGCCTGGCACAAACACCAGCTCCTAACCCCAGGCACATCTGGAGTGGACCTGCAATGAGGCTCTCTGACACAGGTGGGATTGAGAACGTGGGACTGTGACTGTGTGTAGGAGCTGATGGACCCTGCCAAGGAAGGCTGGCCTTGTGATTAAAGCATTGGATTGGGACTCAGGTGATCTAGCTTCAGCTCCTGGCTCAGACACTGGCTTCCTGTGTGACTCTGGGAAAGTCTCTTCGGGTGCAATTTTCAAAAGCCTCTAAGCGACTTTGGAGCCCGAGTCCCCTTTTCATAAGTGACTTGGGCCCCTGGAGCCTGAGCCTAACTGAATGGCAAGGCCTCCTAAGTCACCTAGGCACCGGGAGAATGTTGTCCATTGTGTTTCTGCACCTCAGTTCTGCAAAGTAGGGATGATGATCCTTCCTTTGTCCTGCCTTGCTGTTTAGGTTGTCAGTGCTTCGTGTCAGGGGCTGTCTCCTACTACGTGTATGTACAGCACTAGCAGAGTGGGGCAGGGGCCTCTAGATGCTAGCGTACAGTAGCTCATTGACACACACGCACACCCCAGAGCCACCCTCAGAACCTGCCGCAGCCGGGAATGCGGACTGGGGTCTCAATGGCGTGCGCGGGCACGCTGCCTGGTGTACCTTGTAGAAGGAGCTGGGCCTGAATCCTTGGCATTTGGGCTGGCAGATTTCTCAACCTCCCTTTACACGTCCCTTGGTTTTTGAGCCGTTGATCACGATCCTGTCCCTGTGCATCAGGTACATGATTGAAGCCAGTAGAAGCTACCGGTGCTCAGCACCTGTGCATATCAGGCTCTAAGAGTTTCCGAGCAAGGATTTTTCACTAACAGTAGTGATACCTAGGCTAGGTCTACACTACCACTTATGTTGCTCAGGGGTGTGAATAAGCCACCCCCGTGAGAGACATAAGTTACACCGACCTAAGCGTCAGTGTGGACAGCGCTATGTTGGAACAAGAGCATCTCCTACCACCATAGCTACCACTGCTCCTTGGTGGGATAGTCAAGTTGCCCGGAGAGCTCCCTCCTGTTGGCTTAGCGTGGTTACACCGAGAGCACACAGCTGCATCAGTGCAGGTGTGCGGCTGTAAGCTCTCCAGAGTAGCTATAGGCCTTGCTCTTCCGAAGCGACTCCCACCCAGGAATCTCCCGGCTCGTTGTTCATTAAACCTCACAGTGCCCCAGGGAGCTGGAAAAGCATCATTGCACCCATTTCTCAGACAGGGAAACAGAGAAAGGGGCAGAGACTTGCCCAGTGCCTCCCTTGAACTCATCAGGCCCAAGGGAGTCATTAGAATTCATTATCTGTGTCACCCAGCATGGTACCAAGCACTGTTTCCTCTAAGGTGTGTGCGTGAGTGCACACACAGACCCTAAACCCTGCACACACGGCAAAACACCGCACGCACAACAATTTGCACAGAATACATTTTTTGCGCATACAGCCTGTCAAAAATTAGAGGGAACATTGGTACCAAGGCTCCTGTGTGAGGTATTGAGCTCTGCTGAAATGCACATAATAACAGTCCTAACGCCATCGTTTCTGTATTTCCCTTGACAAGCTACAGATCACGATCCGTTGTGACTGCTGCTCAGCCAGACCCAGCGAGCGCTCAAGCCGCATCATGATAGATACGTCGCATGCCTCCTGTCCTTCATGGATTGTCCCAGAGGAAGGCATGTGGTGCGGTGACAGCTGGCAAGATGTGCTGGCTATTCCTTCCTCTCCATCTGTACAGAGAACAACCCTACAGCCCAGCCACCCCCCTTGCTGAAGGAGCCCAGCTGTCCCAATGCACACTGCTACGTGCTTCTCGACTCCCCATTCTGCTTGTTCTGTCAGGCCCTCGACATGTGTACGCCTGCTTTCATCTTCTAAGTGGGGAAAGGTTTCAGAGTAACAGCCGTGTTAGTCTGTATTTGCAAAAAGAAAAGGAGTACTTGTGGCACCTTAGAGACGAACCAATTTATTTGAGCATGAGCTTTCGTGAGCTACAGCCCACTTCATCGGATGTGAAGTGGGGAAATGCAGTTTGCTTGCATCTGATATGGCGGTGATCAAAGTCATTCAATGGTGATTTATGTCTTTGAACGTTCAGACAGATGCACACTGCCAATAGGCAGAAGTCTGATTACTTGTGGGATGAAGAGGCAGCTACCACAGATGCCCTGGTGCTCGGGACGGGTTTGCTGGATTGGCATCGTATAAACATGCCACTAGAACTCTCCAACCCTGAGCTGCGTTAAGGTGTGAGTCTGCTGCCCTTATGTTCCCTGATACCCTCCTCTGCCAGCCTCCCCCCGACCCTCAAATCAATGGGACTCCAGTGAAATCCATGGGAGGGCTAGAATACCAGATCCTACTCTGTGGCAAGGCATCAGGAATAGACACGTAGGGCTGCATTATGCCATTTCAAAAAGGACGGGGGTGTCACATTTCTAAGTTGCTGGCTGCTCTCATTTGCAAGGCCTGGTGTGCTGGGACATCAAGCAGTGAGCAAACCAGTTCAAAATGACAGGCCCCACTCCTAGCCAGGTGCAGCCAAGGTTTCAGTCTGGGTCTGGCCAGAGCATATGCAAAATGCCAGTCACTAACCAGGAAATGGTATGTGCTAAAATCCTAGAATGGTGGAGTCAGGAACACAGGGCTGCTCGTACTCTCCCTTGCACCTACAGCTGCTAGTTTTCATTTGGAACAGGTTTTGGAGGAAAAATGGCTTTTTTTTTATCAAAAAGTAAATTTCTAGAGGAAATGCCCCTTTCCAGCTGAATTTCCCCGGTTCTGATCAGGACTGGTTTCAGTTAAGGGGGAGAGGGGTTGGGTTTTCAATGAATCCTGACATTTTTTGAAGAAAAACGTTGACAACATTTTTTTTTTCACATGAGCAAAAACTTCGAACACCACTGTCAATCCATCGGCGTCCGTGGGGTTACTCCTGATCTGCACCAGCCTGGGACCCGTTCTGTGCAATGTCAATCTGAAGCAAAGGCACTGCTGAAAGGGGACCCTTTCCCTCCCGCTGCGTCCCTCTGCCCCATCTCCCCTCCATCCATCGCCCTGAACTCATTGAGAGACTGGGACAAAACAAGGAACCGCTCAAACTACCTCCACTCGCACCTCTCTGCCTGGCATTGGTCGCGCTGATAAGCCCCCTTCCCCCAAGGGCAGCAGAATTCTGCACTGCCCTGAACAGCCAGAGGTTCATTAGTATGCTTGGCTTCCTACCTCAAAGTCCTGATAGCTGCTGACCCTGAGCCTTTCCCAGCGAATCACATCCCTTCAGATGCTATTTGCACCATGGCAATGGGTTTGGGAGTGACGCTCGAATGGCAGATTCCATTAAGGAAATAGCTGTCAAACACGTAAAGTGAAAGTGAGAGCCATCAAGTGCTGCTGGAAACCCATGGTCTGTCTACACTGCCTTGTAAACTTGGGCTCAAGCTCAGCTTTGAGTCCAACCCCTCCCCCCACTACCACATGTGTAAGAACGGCCCTACGGGATCAGACCAAAGATCCATCTAGCCCAGTGTCCTGTCTTCTGACAGTGGCCAACGCCAGATGCCCCAGAGGGAATGAACAGAGCAGGTCATCATCAAGTGATCCATCTGCTGTCACTCATTCCCAGATCTTCTGGCAAACAAATCTTCCTGACTTGGCCCTCAGGTCTTAGGGGTTGGGTTCAAGCCCAAGTCCCGCTGGGATTCAGGGCCAAGCCCTGTCACTTTGCAGTGTGGATGCAGCTCAGGCCTGGGTTTGTAGGCGACTTGAGTTGGGTCTGTGTGTAGTATTGTCACTCCAGCCTAGTCCAGCAATTGTAAACCTGGGTTTACAACGCAGGGAGGACGCACGAGTGCAGGCTTGGAAAGACCAAGTCTGCAGCTGTGGGTCCCACAGACCCTAGTTTATGGTGCAGTGTAGATGCACCCGGACCGGTCTCCAGAGAGTCCTCTGAATCAGCCAGTCCAGTAAACAGTCATGTTCTCATTCCCTGCTGCTCTGATTTGAGACAGAGCTGGGGTGGGGTGGGTAACTCTGTGTGGACCTCAACACGCCACAGGGCCAGCGGCTGTTCCAATACTGCACAGTCCATAAGGGGAGCCCTGCATTGACTAGGAAGGAGGCTGAGTGGACTTCCCATCTCAAATTTCTATGATACTCCGTTATAAATGAGATGTTCAATTAATTCTTTTCCTGAAGTTGTTTTAATGGTAACTCTTCCTTGCGTAGTCTGGTCATGAGTTCTAATCCTGCCTCTCTGTGCCATTCAGTATGTTACTTGGCCACTCTGTGCCTCAAGTTTCCCCAGAACCTCCCTAGGGCATTGTGCAGATTACTGAGTTAATGTCTATGTGTAGTGCTTTGAAAATGGAAATTTCTGTAAACATGTTCAGTGTTATTGGTCTTCATTGTTCTGCTATGTCAGGTGAGCTCTGAGGGAGGAGAACTCAGCACGTAGTACTTAACGGAGGAAGGATGGTCCTGTGGCTTACGTATAGAACAGAATTTAGGAGATCTGGGTTAAATTTCCTGCTCTGTCACTGACTTGCTGTGTGACCTCAGGCAAGTCACTTAGCCTCTCTGTGATTTCAGTTCTCCCTCTGTAAAATGGGCAGGATATATCTCTTCACCCACCCTCCTCTGTCTTGCTCATTCAGACCCATGAGCTCTTGGGGGCAGAGACGGTCTCTCACTATGCATTTGTACAGGCCCCAGCACAGAGAGGCCCCCCCAATCTCAGCTGGGACTCCCACATGCTAATATAATATTATTGCCCCTTGAACTCACACTGGATCAACAGACACTCCAGCCAGCTGATTCTGAGTTATACTAATAAACGTAGTTACACTCACTCTAAGGCCCCTTTCCCCTGCCAGAGCACTGCAAAGGGGCCCTTGTGTGAATGAGAATCAGCCCCAATCTGTCTCCAAACACATAAAGCACCAGCAGTAATTGGGGAGTCTCTGGGAATGAGGAGTTGGGTTTGGATCACCCATAGGGTTGTTCTCCAAATCCCGCTGACAAAGGGCAGCATTTCCATTCACTGGGAAGAAGGCGGAAGGAAACCTCCCAGGGAACAAACCCTTCTTGGCATATGAGAGCACTGGGTGTGTGTGTGTTGTCATATTAATTGAATAACTGTATAATGCAATGTGCTGGCAACAACGCAGAAAAACAACAGTTTTTGCCACTGTAGACAAAGTGATTTCAGAGGTGTTAATTAATGAGTTTCTAAAAGCCCCCTGCAGATGAGTCAATAAAGCAAGCAATATATCCAGCACTAATTGCCTGAGCGTGGAAGCCTTCATACAGGATTGATTTCTGATTTAAGTAGGAACCACCCTCTCTGCACAATTGAGTGTTTTGTTCCTTCTTCTGTCTGCCAAAAGACCTAGTTATACATGCAGGTGATGGATTCAATTGAGAACAGGGCCTTTGGCTTTTCTTCCAGGAGACTGGACAAATGAGGATTAAGCTTCAAGTTTAATTTACTGGACTGCAGATGAAAAACAAATTCACAACATCCTCCCTGAATCAGTAACCTGCCAGCCATGTTTGGTATGATGGAGCAGCCAGGGGAGGCCCTGTAACAGAAACAGATGGCCTCAAGGTTTGGACAGAATCAAGTGTATTCTGTGCAATTTCATTAGCAGCGATCGTGGAGACGGTTTTCCTGGGCTCCCTTTCCCTGATGCCTCTGGCTTGAGTGGGGAAAGCTAATCCAACCTGATGTTTTATGGTGTGATCATGTGGTTCAGGACACATTGGTTTCAAGGCCGCTCTTTGGTGTAGGATTCATTTTCTCCTGGAACTCAGGTTGGGGCAAAATGCAATGGTCCCTTTTGGTCTTTAACGCATATGGGCAGGAATTTCTGTTGGCATCCAGGATCTAGTTTTCTGCATTTAAATATTGAGATTCCCTGCTAGATTAATTAGGAAGGTTACAGCACTAGTTTGGAAGCTCATTTTAGACTGTTCTCTTTATATTCAGTTGTTTCTCCTTCCAATCCCCTTTGTTCTTCGGAGTCCTTCCTCCATTTCTCGTTGCCACAAATCCCAGAAATCCAGAGAAATGATACAGAACCCATTAAAACACTGTAATGAATTTCCCTCTGTATTGCAGGAGCAAGACACAGGCGTGAGGAAAAATAACTGATTCACAGTGTGATTATGAATAGACATGAGCTGATTTAGCATGGGCGTTGTAACTAACAGGAAATAGTTAGGCTATTGTTTGTACAATTTGCATGAGCTAATCTACATTCAGAGAATGGGTACAGATGGATCAAAGAGCACAACAGACTCCTGTTCTAGCAGACCTGTGTGGCTGACACCTGCTCAGGCTGTGTTGCCAGTGAAATCTCCAAGGGCCAACCACTGGAACAGGCACACTGTGTATTCCACATCACAAGCTCTGCTGAGGGACTCTGAAATGGCAATGCCCATGGGGGACATACAGTTCTGCATTGTCCCCAAGCAACCCCTGGCAGCTGGGGAGATGGTGAGGTGAGTTCTCCCCTCTGACACAGCAATGTGAATCTGGAGTAACTGCTATTACTCTAGATTTACACAAGTGTAAATGAACAGAATTTGGCTCACGGTCTTTGGTGATGTCTGTTATTCCATTGTTTCAGTAGTTCATTGTGTCCACGGGGGAATTTTTGCTGAGCAAAGTGCCAAGCGGTAACAAAGTCCTAGTCCGTACTAGACGAGTGCACTGGCTGAAATAAATCAATCAGAAAATTGATCCATTATACTGGGGAAAACCCCTAATCCAGGTGCACTAAACCAGTCTAACCCTTGCCTATTTCACTGGAACTTACTGACTCAGCTGAACCTGTTTAAATAAAGGTTAAACCACCTGACGTGTATCTGTGTTAAGGGTTTGCACTTGTTGAATTAGATTTTTTTTAAAAATCTATTTAGTTAAACCGGCGCATATTTCTAGTCTAGTCAGGGTCAAAGAGTAGGAATGGTGAAAAGCATCAGGAACCTGCCTGCTCCCATGCTTGAAGATAAGCATCTGCTTACGTGCTCTGCTGGATTGGGGCCTAGATTTATTTATTTATTTATTTATTTTAAATCCGTTCAGTTTTAAAGTGATCTTAGCACCAAAAGGGTGACGTGTTTATTGTGGCACTCTCCCTGGATACAGCTGCAATTTCTTGTGTAACACTGCGGAGCTCCTGGAATGGTTCAGCTTGTGTACTGAAGTACGGCCCTTGGAAGGTTGGAAGAGCATCCAGAGAGAGACATCAGCTTTGGGATTCTCTTCTGCACATATAACAGATGGGGCGGCTCCACCGCAGGAAGAGCTTGACAGACAGCACTTTGCTAAAACAAGAAGACAAATCCTCACAGATTTTTTTTTTTTTCAAATGCAAAACTGAATCCTGACCCTGTGAAATACATTTTTCCACCCCCAAAACACCACATGCTGATTGCAAGCCAAGGAAACTCTGCATGCAGTTGTAGTTTTAATACATGGACATTTTATATGACAGCTAGCCTCAACTAGACACTGAAAGCAATTGACAGATATCTGTGCATCAGTAGGAATATTGAACAGCAGCCCCATGTGATTCCTTGTGCATTTACAAAACAGAATATGAATAGCTAGGTACCCAGGCCTGAGGGGAAAATACTCATCACTGCACACGCATCACCGTGACAAATAAAAGTGACATTTGCAAATGGAAAGAGACCGCATTCTGATCTCGCCAGTCATTTCAATCATCCCATGCTTTGCAGACTTTGTTCAGAGGGGTGATTTTATCAATATCCTGCAAGTGAAGTCTCTGTTTCTGGGCCTGTCCATTCTGCATGAGGCAGGGGGATTTGGCATGCAGGTTCTTGAGGCAGATGGAGTCGGAAGATTCCCTGTCTGTGAAGATCTTGTTGCGAGTGCTGAAGCCACTGGTGCTGCCCGTCACCTTCTCCAAATAGGCCTTGTGGTGCCCTATGTCCTCCGAGCAAATCTGGAACTTGAAGGCTGTCTGGAAGCCCCGCTTGAAGTTCTCATTGAAGTAGCCATAGATGATGGGATTGACGCTGCTGTTGGAGAAGGCGAGCCAGTGCGCAAAGGGGAAGATGTAGCCTGTCAGCAGGTTGATCTGGTTGTCATCCAGCTTGGTATAGTCTGTGAACAGCATCAGGGTCCACAGGGGCAGCCAGGAAAGCGTGAAGAGCAGGGCCACCAGAATGAGCATCTTGATTACCTTGACCTTCCGCCTGGAGACAGCAGCACTGCAGCACTCCTGGTTCTCCACCCTATGCTTGCTCACCGGGCCCGATGACCTGTAGAGTTTGATGCCGATCCTACTGTACATGACCATGATGAGGGCCAATGGGGCCACGTAGATGTGGGCAAAAAGGACAGTGGTGTAGACCTTGCGCATCTCGCTGTTGGGCCAGGCCTCGTAGCAGGAATACAAGGGGTAAGCCAGGCTCTGGTTGTCATTGTACACCATGTAGTGATCCTCAATCTCCACCACTGTGAGCATGACAGCAGAAGGGCACATGATGGTGATGGCCAGGACCCAGATGACCGCAATGGTGTTCAGGGCCTTGAGCAGGCTGAGCTTGGATTTAAAGGGGTAAATGATGCATCGGAACCTGGTGCAAAACCAACACACAGGTAGGTGAGTTCTACTGAGAGAAACTTCCACAGAGCAAGACTCAAATGGAGCCTAAGCACAAAGCAGTATGGGGTTCTCCTGGGACATGGTGCATGATTACCTTGGGCCAAGGATACTGGTAGGTAACTCCCAGATCATGTCTTTTTGGGCCCACCCACAGAGGTGGAAAGGGGCAGGGGTCCCTACTATCTAATCCAAACACTTGCTGGGTTTTTCAAAAGCTCTTAGTATTGGCCTAATTCTGCTTCCATTGAAGTCATGGTAAAACTTCCATTGAAAGAGAGAAGGGGTGAAATCCTGGATCATTGCTAAAATGCCAGGATTGACTTCAACAGAGCCAGAATTTCACTGCTTGCGTCTTTACACTGTACCCCCATTCTGTAGTGGAGGTACTGGTTGTTGATTCCTTGTATTACCGTAGCACCAAGGAGCCCCAGTCCTGCTTTCTGCTTTCAACTACCTAAGAGGTGGTTCCAGAGAGGATGGTTCTAGACTATTCTCCGTGGTAGAAGAGGACAGGACAAGGAGTAATGGTCTCAAGTTGCAGTGGGGGAGGTTTAGGTTGGATATTAGGAAAATCTTTTTCACTAAGAGGGTGGTGAAACACTGGAATGCGTTACCTAGGGAGGTGGTGGAATCTCCTTCCTTAGAAGTTTTTAAGGTCAGGCTTGACAAAGCCCTGGCTGGGATGATTTAATTGGGGATTGGTCCTGCTTTGAGCAGGGGGTTGGACTAGATGACCTCCTGAGGTCCCTTCCAACCCTGATATTCTATGATTCTATGGACTAGGCCCCTGCTCTGCTAGGCGCAGTACAAACACAGAACAAAGGGATGGTTTCTGCTCCGAGGAGCTGATGATATAAGTGTAAGACAAGCACAGCAGGTGGGGACAGGCAGACGGGGGAGCACAAGGAAACACTGAGACAGTGCTGGTCAGGATGATAGGCCGTGGTCTCGGGACACCAGCAACATGACTGTTGTCAGGTTTATGTAGGCTTCACGGCAAAGGAGGTTTAAGGAGGAGAATGAGTAAGGTTTGTGGCTGTGGAGGGGATGCTCGTTCCAAGCGTGAGAGGCAGAAGGGGAGAGAGCTTTTAAATGAAAGCCCAACCCGTTTGACAAAAATGGAAATTTTTCATGAGTTTCTGTTTGATCAAAAAATCCATTTTCCACCATTTAAAAACAAAACAAAACCCACCACCCTGCCACCTTCCAGCACTACCCCTCTTTCAGAGAAAAACTTTCAACCAGCTCTAAAAATAACATTTTTCTTAGGACAGAGGGGTTGCCAGATTAGCTCAGACCAGGAGTCCCTCTTGCCCAGTATCTCACCTCTGACAGGGGCCAGTACCAGCTGCACTCAGAGGAAGGTTCAAAAAGACCTGCAACAGGCATTTACAGAATCACCTGCACAGAGGACAATTTTCTTCCTAACTCTGATCAGTAAGAAGCTGGCATGTGCCCGGAAGCAGGAAGGTAGAACCAGTGGCCTACCCTTCCATTCCAGTCTTATCTGGAGTTTGCAGGTTCACTCATAAAGTCAAACTCCCCCAATTATCCTGCAGCACAAGACTGCAAGCCAAGGAAACCTACATTTGATTGAGATAATTATCTGCCTTTGCCACATTGTGCTGATGTGAATGGCTGCGAGGAGGCACATGGCTCTTAATGATTAAAACGTACGGGAGTGGAAATAACCTTTTGATTCTGGCTGTTTCTTATTTGAAACCATTTTGGAGTTATTAATTCAGCAGCCCCATAACTGTTCTCCAAGTAATTGAGTTTTTAATTGAACATAGTTGTCTTGCAAAAATATCAGCCTTTGAAGCCGTTCACACTCAGCACAGCGTCACAAATTTCAGACGTGAAAACCCTGGCATTGGGACTGGATAGCTCAGGGATTGATCAAGGGAAGAAGAGGCACCCCCAGCAGCACACAGCTCTGTCCTGCCCCTTGTGCTAGCGGGTCCTAGCTGATGGCTGCTCAGGGCCCTTGTGTGGAAGGCGCTTGGTGCTTGTGTGTGGGCAGGCATCTGCTAGGCAAAAGTCACCAGCAGAACTGTCCTGGACTGGCAACATAGCAGCTACGGCCAGGCCTGCCCTTGGAAGGCTTGGCCAGTACCACTCTGCTGGGGTACTAGAGCAGCCAAGCACTCCCAGTGTGGACACCGCTTACACCAACGCTGCACTTTAGATGCTACCGTCTAGCTCATGCCTGCCTCCCCCTTTTGCCAGCACACCTCTGTTGGCCACAAATCTCACCCCTGACCAACAGAGCTATGCAAGCCGAAGTTCTGTGGTGTCGACCTGGCCTAAGGGCCAAATGGGCCTTGAGGCCTGAGTCACATTCGTGCACAGAGCAAGGTTCCCCCTCCGCACCTTGGCAGGGCAGTGTGGGGAAGCTGCTGCTGCTGCACCAGGTACTGCCAGGGCTGTGGATAAAGAGCCTGCTCCAGTCCCGGTGTAAATCTATGGGACTCTTTCCCCATTGATCTTCATGAGAGTCAGAAGGGGTTTCCGAGCCCTGTGCTTTGAACCTGGCAGTTGGCACCGGATTTGCTTTATTTAAAGTCAGGGGGTGGGGGAGCTTCCGTTTATGCTGCTGCACTGTCCCTTGTGCAGCCCCTTCTCACCTGTCCACCGCAATCGCCACCAGCGTGAAAACAGACGCGGACACAGACATACCCTGAACCAGCCCACTCATCTTGCAGATTCCATTGCTGAAGGGCCAGCCTAGAAGAAAACAATCAGACACGGGTCAGTGTGAGTCTGGGGGAAGCAGAAGCTCATCAAACCCAAGAGGTGCAGTTTCAACTCAGGTTTCAGCGTAGCAGCCGTGTTAGTCTGTATTCGCAAGAAGAACAGGAGGACTTGTGGCACCTTAGCGACTAACCAATTTATTTGAGCAAAGCTTTCGTGAGCTACAGCTCACTCCATCGGATGCATACTGTGGAAAAACTGAATGCATCTGATGAAGTGAGCTGTAGCTCACGAAAGCTCATGCTCAAATAAATTGGTTAGTCGCTAAGGTGCCACAAGTCCTCCTGTTCTAGTTTCAACTCAGTTGCTGCAGCATGAAATGCCAATGCAGTTTGCTTTCCCCAGGGGAGATCACATGATAGAGAGATTGGGAGAGGATGCTCTGGCCAAATACAGCACTAATTGCAGGCTGCAGCTGAAAAGCATCCCTGCAGCTTGCACATTAAGCCCCTACCCGTCAGAGAAGCTGTTGGGGGTGATTTCATCGTTAGCGGCTCTTCTCTACCAAAGCAGCAGTCATCTCACTACAGGAACTCAGACAAGTTAGCATCTTATACTTGTATATGAAATGTCCACCTGAGAACAACTGGCAGATCTGGGGAGTGATGGGGTGTGGGCCTGGGCAATCATGGGGTGCTGCAGGTCAGGATCGAAGGGGACTGGCAGAGCCATGTGAGGGGGGCTGCAGGACAGATATTAAAGAGCAGTGTGGAAGACCAGACTTGGAGCAGCAAGCCCTGTGGGCACTGTTTCCCCTAAGCTGTGCGCGTGTATGCTCACACACAGATCCTAAACCCCGCGCACACGGCAAAACACTGTGCGCACAAAAATTTGCACAGAAGAAATTTTTTGCACACACAGCCTGTCAAAAATTAGAGGGAACATTGCCTGTGGGTCAGGATTGATGTGCCTTAGCAGGGCTGTGTGGGAGCTCTGGACTTGCAGTAGCAGAGATTGTTCACTGGCAGAGCTGCCAGGGTCCCTGGGTTGGCAGGGGTCACAGCAGGTCTGGACTGGTGTCGCTTGGCAGAGATGTGTGTGGGAAGTTTATACAGCATCTCCTCTCCCTGCACCTGGGCGGCACTGTCAGCCCCTCACTCCAGCGAGCCGAGAATTCATTTAGCAGTTAGAGAAAATGAGAGACATTTCTGTGGCGAATTTAGCGAGCGTGTCTCAGAGCAACCCAGTGTCCTTAACAAGCCAAGGGCTTTGGGTGCCAGCAACCATAAAAGCTTCAATGTGTTAGACAGTCCTTGTTTTTTCCAGGCTCCAAGCCTGAGACCACACAGATGCCAGCTGCCTCCTGCCTGAGCCCTCTGGCTAGGGCATTATTCCAAGGTGCTCCTGGGCCAGAGCAGGAAGTGCTGAGCTATTCACCCCTAGCCAGGCCTAGGCAGCACAGCAGAACAACCCCTGGGTGCTCTAGTCGAGAGGGGAGGGAGCTGCTGGGCTCAGCAGACACGTAGTGAAGCCTGTGGGAACAGCATTGATCCCTGTGGAGAGTCCTGGCCTGGGGACAGGCCCAGCCATCACTGGGCCAGCTCGGGACTGGAAGAAGAGACTCTCCTGACCTGTTCTACCATATGAGAGGCACTTCCAGCAGCAGCCCCACACCTTTCCGTAGGGACCAAGGGCCTGATCCCGACAGGGGGCTCATTTTTCAAAGGTGCTGAGCAGCTGCTGATCCCATGGAAACCAGTGGGAACTACAGAGACTCAGCCTCCTTTGCAAACGAGGCAGCATTTATTTATGAGTCTGCCACGAGGCACCCAGGTTTGCAAATGTTGGCTAGTTTTGCACCACTCGCACAACCCTAAATGATCCCTGTCTCTCTCAGGTGTTCACACCTTTGGATGCTCCCCATGGAGCTGCATTGCCTGTGTTCCTAAGGCTGCTTTACCTCTTAGTGGTTTCCTTACACTTAGCATTTATAAGGCAATTTCCTTCTTCAAAGGAATGAATAAGTATTAGCTGACACCTCCCCTCTGAGGCAGGTGTGTATGTAAATGGCCCAGAGCAGTGAAGTTATGTGCCTTACAACCCAGAGGAAACTGGGATTGGGTCAGTCCTGTGCTCAGAGCACTCAGCAGTGTCTCTCTTCTCATTAACTCTTGTAGGTGGGAGTACTTGTGGCACCTTAGAGTACTCCTTAGAGTACTCCTTTTCTTTTTGCGAATACAGACTAACACGGCTGTTACTCTGAATCTTGTAGGTGGGACACTGCTGGGGGTCTGGCCAGCACAGAGAGCACTCAGTGTCACCCTCTCTCCTTACCTGTGATTAAATTGTCCACGAGTGTGGTGGGCACACAAAAAATCCCAACCAGCAGGTCGCTGATGGCTAGGTTGAGGATAAAGAGGTTGGTCACTGTTCTCATCCGGCTGTTCTTCAGCACAATGAAGCAAACGAGACTGTTCCCAACCATGCACAAGGCAAAGATAAACAAGTAGGAGATTATATAGATAGCGGCAACAGGCAGGGAGTGCTGGTAGTAGGGCGAATAGGTCAAGTTCCTTTTATGGCTCGTTAAAGAAGAGATCGTCTTGTTGATTCTGCCTTCTGACTCCATCCTGGGGTCATCCATGGCCTGGCAGGAATTTTGCTCAGCTGTGAAAGACAATAGGAGAATTATGGAAATTTCAGTGTTTTGACAACAGAGAAGTTTCAAGTTGGAAGAAGGTTTGTGACAAGACACTCAGAAACAATGGGTATCAGTGTGGTGCAGATATAGAAACTGAGATAGGCATGTGCATAGATGGATTGATGCAGAAACGGGTATAGGTGGATCAGTGAAAGATAGAGAAATGAGAGAAGGAATATTTGTACAAGACTATTTCCCTAGATATGTACAAACCAGCTTGGAATGTGTCAAATGAAGTAAACAACTTATTAACTCATAGGCAGAACATTAATGGGAGAGGCAAGGTGGAAGGGAAAATCCACCCAGCAGAAAAGTCATCTGCGTAATTGGCATTCAGTTATTGCCTTTGTGTAATTAGTGTAGGAACATAATGAGGGTGAGCACAAGGACACCATGGGAGCAGGCGGTGCGGCTCTGCTGTGTAATTATCATGCCTTTTAATGTGCAGATGCCACAACAAGGCAGATCCTCAGCTGGTGTGAATTGCCAGAGCTCCACTGAAGGCAATACAGCTCAGGCCGTCTACACCAGCTCAGGATCTGCCCTTCTGTTTTCAGACTAATTCCATCCCTTGCGCTCGCTTCGTGTGTTTCTCTTCCCTAAAGGAGATTTGCATGCAAATTGGCTCTCAGTGCCTGAGTTTTCTGCTGATGTCCTTGCTCAACAAGAAAGAGAGTCAGACTCTCACAACAGCACAATTATCTTCTGCACAGCAACCAGCAATGAGGCACCCGTCAGTGTTGTCTGACCTCATGAGGGGATGGAGCAGCAGGGCCGTTGAGCTCTGAAGTAGCAAAGCTGGCTTTGGGGTTGCTAATAAGGGCATGTCTCCACTGCAATAAAAGACAGGCAGCAGAGCTGAGGCTGGCCTGGGGCAGCTGACTTGGACTCGGGCTGCAGAGCTATAAAATTGCCATGTGGACGTTCAGGTTCAGGCTGCGGGTATGGCATGGCTCATCCTTTCTCCAGGGCTTGTCCCACTTTTATTGCCACTGCATGTTAAAGAGCAAAGGACTTTTAATAAGAGGCTTGTAGTGAAGAAAGGAATGCGAGCATCCTGCTCTAGTCCTTCATCAAAAGAGAGAGTGCCTCACTACTACAGTGAGAGATGATTTACAGAAGAGGTAAGTAGCTAGGTAGATATTTTTTGTATTGCACATATCAGCCTCAAACAGTAATCAGGGCTCCAATGCGCTAGGTACTGACAGCCCCTGACCCAAAGAGCTTGCAATCTAGATAGATAAATCTGTATGGTGAGGGAGGGAGGCTAGATAGATACTGGAACAAATTATTAATCTGTTCAAACATAGAGGATAACAGGGTTATAAGGAATAGTCAATAGGGATTTGTCAAGAGTAAATCATGTCAAACCAACCTAATTTCCCTCTTTCACAGGGTAGCCAGCCTAGTGGGTAGGGGAAGGAGTAGCTGTGTTTATCTTGATTTTGACCCAGTCCCACATGACATTCTCATAAGCAAATCAGGGAAATATGGTCTAGATTTAGTGTCTATAAGGTGGGTGCACACCTGGTTGAAAAACCCTACTCAGGAGTAGATATCAATGCTTGTCTGTCCCTAGGTGGGAGGACTTCTCAAGTGATGTCCCACAGGGGTCTGTCTGGGGTCAAGTGCTATTCAGTATTTTAATTAATGACTTAGATGACGGAGTAGAGAGTAGGCTTATAAAATTTGCAGATGACTCCAAGATGGGAGGGATTGCAAG
The DNA here is from genome assembly GCF_965140285.1 of Lepidochelys kempii. Classification (NCBI taxonomy): domain Eukaryota; kingdom Metazoa; phylum Chordata; order Testudines; family Cheloniidae; genus Lepidochelys; species Lepidochelys kempii. The sequence goes on along the minus strand of NC_136405.1, from coordinate 2,263,420 downwards.
CACATTGGAGGACAGGATTAGAATTCAAAAAGATTTTGATAAATTGAAGAATGGGTCTAAAATCAGTAAGATGAAATTCAATAACGACAAGTGCAAAGTACTGCACTTAGGAAGGAAAAATCAAATGCACAGCTCCACGAAGAGGAATAACAAGCTAGGCAGCAGTACTGCAGAAAACATTTTGGGAGTTAGAGTGACTCTCATGTAGAAGGAGTCAATTTGGGGCTGTATTAACAAGAGTGATGTCCCATTGTTCCTGTCTGTAAGACACGGGAGGTAATTATCCCAGTGTACTTGGCACTGGTGAGGCCCACGCTGGAGGACTCTGTCCAGTTCTGGGTACCACATTTTAGGAAAGATGTGAACAAATTGGACAGATTCCAGAGGATAGTAACACAAATGATAAAAGGTTTAGAAAACCTGATTGATGAGGGAAGGTTGAAAGAATTGGGAATGTTGAGTTTAGAGAAGAGAAGGCGGGGGGGGGGGGGATGGGGCTAAGTCTCCAAATATATGAGGTTGTTATAAAGAGGACAGAGATCAATTGTTCTCATGTCCACTGAAGGTAGGACAAGACATGATGGGCTTAATCTGCAGCTAGGGAGACTGAGTTAGATATTAGGAAAAGCTTTCTAACTCTCAGGGGAGTTAAGCTCTGGAACAGGCTTCCTTCCAAGGGAGGTTGTGGAATCCCCATCACTGGAGATTTTTAAGAACAGCCTGGACAAACACCTGTCAGGGATGGGCTCGGTTCATCTGGTCCTGCCAAGGACAGGGGGCTGGACTCGATGACCTTGCGAGGTCTCTTCCAGCCCAGTATCTCTGGGATGGATGGATGCCTGCATGCATTTGGATGAGATTTTCTGCATTTACATCCAGCGAAAATACAAACTGGAGGGGATGAACAATCCTCTCCTGCCCCTGCCCCCTTTACAGGAGCTGGTCTACATGGGACATAATAGGCCTTTTTAATCTCTAATGTCTCTTATTCGCCAGCTGAGTTGCCCCTGAGCAAAGCACTGTGTTACAGTGCGAATGCTATGAACATCTTACTAGAGGGCAGCTCTGGGTGAACGCCCTGAAAGCTTTGGCCAGACAAAGGGCAGGTTCTGGGCTGTCGCTGTCAGGTCTGAGTGTCGGTTTTTAGCTGTCAGGCTCAGTCCAGGGAGATTTCCAGACACTTACTCTAAGCCCTGTCCAAACTCCCTCCCCCAGCCATTCTAAAAGCTGAGGGCTGGGTCACACTTTCAGGCACAGCCCTGAGGAACGATCAGTGGGGAAGCACAAGGAGCCCGGTCCTCAGAAAGGTTCCTCCATGGCACAGATTCTCATCATTCCCCGCTGGGGCTCTGTCAGCGACAGCCCTTTCCAGAGTGCAGCGTACTCCACGTGCAGCCAGCCAGCTCCCATGGGTTCCACGGGGAACTAGGGCTTCGCCCCCTTGCCCACTCTCTATCCAGTTACTCCCAGGGAAGCATCCCTGCATGTCAGGGCCCCAATCCATGTGACCCTATTGCAGGCCAGGCACAGGGGGTGTGATAGTCCTTACCCCCATCCCCCACACACACACACCCTTGTGCAGAAGGCCCTGGCATGATCAAGCCACTGATCTTTAACTTTCCTGGCCATCCTGGTACTGCCCACGTGCTAAGAATTGTCTGCTCAGCACCTCATCCAGATGGCTGAATTCCTGGTGCGGACCATCCCAGGCTGACCCCCTACTGTCTGGCAGTGTGTAATTCTCCCCCACTCTCTGGAGCGACAATGCTTTACCCCGGGAAACACCACACACCCCACTCTGCAGGGCAAAGCCAACCAGGCAGGAGCCTCTTCCCCTTCATGTGACGGCTCCTCCTCATACCTTGTTCCAGGGCACTCAGGAGTTCATCTAGGCTGTCCAAGCTACACCCCTTGTTGAAGTATCTCCCGCATGCACAGATATCCCTCCCATTGGGAACAGAATCGCGGCACCAAAGAACGAGGTTACAGGTGGCCCGGAGATCAAGACATGCAGACAGTTATCTGTTCCTGCTCAGCCACCTGGAGGGAAAATGTTCTGCTGACGTAAGCCTAATCGATAAACACAGAGCGGTCATTGTCACATCCTTCAGGGCCCCGTTCAGCTGCACAAGAATACGAGCAGTTCCTGTCACACTCCTTCCACGTCTAAGGCTATCGCTATGCTCCCACAGCAAGCACCAACACTCATGCTTCAATTCTATGCACGGGCTGAATGATCCAGAGCCCTGCCATTAACTGGTTGCTCCAGTGAATTGATTTTGACCATTAAGGAAGCAGAAATAGATCATGTTAATCTAATAGAGCTTCCAAAGTTCCCTGCAACATTTAGGGCATGTTTTTGTCTGATCCAGGGAGGGGTTTGTTCTGGGTTTGAGAAGTTATTAGTGCAAATTCTTTCCCTGAGTCTCTTTCTGCTTTGTTGATCAATGACCCATCACTTACTGGGAAACATAAAATACCTACAATATCTATTTCTTCATCATTCTTGATATTGGGGGGGGAGACAGATTTTGCATCCATTTCAGCTGCCAGGAGAATAGCACCACTTCTCTCTAGGGCAGCTCTGCACAATATCAGGAATTATTTAGTTTCTTACCTGCGTCCTCTAGGAGTTGAGGGAATCTTCCTTTCAGGCTGGCAGAAGAAGCTATCAACTTCCCATTTAAAATCTTATATTTCCAGCACAAGAAGAATGGCCAGTAAAAAAAGAAAAAGAAAGGTAGGTCTGATCTCTAAATTATCTAAGCTTAACCCCTCAATCCATGGTGGAAATAAAATGCCAGCCTGTTCTGTGGTGATAGATGGGAGGTGCTGTTGTTTCTAATATGCTTATCTGCCTGAGCTCAGACTGAATGCAGACTCCTAGGTCCCCTCTATTATAAAGACAAGAACAGTGATGTCACTGAAAAGGCTTCAAAATGCAAAGAGACCAGTTGGAAGAACCTCTTGGTGTGAGTCTCTCTGTCACTCTCTCGCTCCTCCCTCCTCGTCCTTAAAGACCCCATTCCTTCTCACTCTGCAGTTGTTCAAATCATTTGGTCTAATAACATTTTTTTTAAACATTCCTCTTAGAGAGGCAAGATGGTTTAAATCGAAGCATTGAATCACAGTGGGTTAGAAAGCCCAATCCTGACTCAATCATGCTGATACGTTTATTTTGGCATGCATGGAAAGCGTGGGGATGTACAACCCCTTGCCTGCCTCTTCGTCCCAGCCTCTCAAAGCACTTTACAAACACTCATCGAGCTCTGCAGCCCCTCGGGGAGGTAAGTGTTATCCCCTAATGTACAGAGGGGGAACTGGGGCACAGAACAGTGCCTTGCCCAGTAGAAAGCAAAACCCTTCCCTCCCAGCCCCTTGCGCTGAATGAATGAGCTCATCAAGCTTATGATTGATGATGGGCCAAACAGCTCCATGCAGCCTGTGCAAGGTACAAGTCCAGTATTTTCACCCCCTGATAAATGCAAGCGCCCCTGTTTCTTCCTCCCCCACAGCCTCACCCAGGAGTGTTTCAACAGCATTAGCTTTTGATTGAAATCTGCTGTACGTTAAATGTTGTTTGTTTAAATGTTGCCTAGCTTCACAGCATCCTTGAGCTTGTCTAGCACACAGAGTCACAGCACGTTGTTCACTGTGATTTCCGATGCTAACTGAGCCTGGGAAGATGCAACCGTATCAGTCACAAATTGGGACATGCAGCTCGGAAAGTTCCTTCCACCAGGAACATGCTGAAGAGGAATGCAGGCTCAGTGGAGGCAGCTGGGATGGGGAAAAGGCACATTTAAAATGTACACATTCCAAGCCCTCTAGAATATGTACCGAGAAAACAAACACACTTAAAGGTTTCCTCTGAGTCTCTGCATAGTTTTGCACTCAGCCTTCTGTCCCTTGCAGTGGAGTCATTTATGGACTTAGATGGAAGGGAAGCACTTAGGACAATCGTACCAATGGGTGTTATTTAATTAGGTTCTGCTAGCCTGGGCAAGGCACGCTAATGCTTTGGCTGGTCATATGGGCATTTCCCAGGGGAAGTTACAGCCAGACCTGTCCTCTTAACCTGAGTATATACTGGGATGAAATTTAGCAGATAAATCTGAGGCAGGTTAGGCACAAGACTAATTTCTCTCCTGGCTGTTTTAACAACAGAAGCCTGTGTAGTGAAGTGAAATATCTAGGCGAGAGAGATGCTATTTGTCTCTAAACAAATGCAAGAAGTATGATGAATAAACATGAAGAACTGGAAGTATTAGTACAATAAGATAAATTATTACTTAACTATAAAAGCAGCAAAGAGTCCTGTGGCACCTTATAGACTAACAGACATATTGGAGCATAAGCTTTCATAGGTGAATACCCCTTCGGTGGATGCATGTAGTGGAAATGTTCATCTGATAGAGCTTCCAAAGTTCCCTGCAACATTTAGGACATGTTTTTGTCTGATCCAGGGAGGGGTCTGTTCTGGGTTTGAGAAGTTATTAGTGCAAATTCTTTCCCTGAGTCTCTTTCCGCTTTGTTGATCAATGACCCACCACTTACTGGGAAACATAAAAAACCTACAATATCTATTTCTTCATCATTCTTGATATCGGGGGTGGGGGGGAGACAGATTTTGCATCCATTTCAGCTGCCAGGAGAATAGCACCACTTCTCCCTAGGGCAGCTCTGCATAATATCAGGTATAAATATGCAAGCAAGAATCAGGCTCGGGATAACGAGGTTAGTTCAATCAGGGAGGATGAGGCCCTCTTCTAACAGTTGAGTGTGAACCCCAAGGGAGAAGACACGGCTTTTGTCGTTGGCGAGCCAGTCATAGTCCTTGTTTAATCCTGAGCTGATGGTGTCGAATTGGCAAATGAACTGAAGCTCAGCAGTTTCTCTTTGAAGTCTGGTCCTGACGTTTATTTGCTGCAGGATGGCTACCTTGAAATCTGCTATTGTGTGTCCAGGGCGGTTGAAGTGTTCTTCTGCAGGTTTTGTATATTGCCATTCCTAATATCTGATGTGTGTCCATTTATCCTTTTATGTAGGGACTGTCCAGTTTGGCCGATGTACATAGCAGAGGGGCATTGCTGGCACATGATGGCGTAGATTATATAGCTGGATGTGCAGGTGAATGAACCGGTGATGGTGTGGCTAATCTGGTTCACACCTCAACTGCTCGAAGAGGGCCTCATCCTCTCTGATTGAACTAACCTCGTTATCCCTAGCCTGATTCTTGCTTGTATATTTATACCTGCCTCTGGAAATTTCCACTACATGCATCCGACGAAATGGGTAGTCACCCACGACACCTTATGCTCCAATACGTCTGTTAGTCTATAACGTGCCACAGGACTCTTTGCCGCTTTTACAGATCCAGACTAACACAGCTACCCCTCTGATATATGACTTAACTGGCATCCCAGAGGCTTGGTGGGATAAATCTCATGACTATAATATAGATATAGAGGGCTATGGCTTATTCAAGAAGGACAGGCAGAGAAAAGAGGGAGGTGGTATTGCATTACAGGTCAAGAATATATACACTTGTTCTGAGGTCCAGAAGGGGGTGAGAGGCAGACCAGTTGAAAGTCTCTGGGCAAAGCTAAAATGGGGAAGTGCAAGGGTGACATCCTGGTAGGGGTCTACTATAGGCCACCAAATCAAGAAGAGGAGGTAGATGAGGCATTTGTAAAACAAATAGTAGAAATAAACAAAACGCAAGACCTGGTCGCAATGGGGGGTCTTTTCCAACAGATGTCTGGGTAGTTATATAGCACAATACAAAATCATAGAATCATAGAATATCAGGGTTGGAAGGGACCTCAGGAGGTCATCTAGTCCAACCCCTGCTCAAAGCACGACCAATCCCCAACTAAATCATCCCAGCCAGGGCTTTGTCAAGCCTGACCTTAAAAACTTCTAAGGAAGGAGATTCCACCACCTCCCTAGGTAACGCATTCCAGTGTTTCACCACCCTCCCAGTGAAAAAGTTTTTCCTAATATCCAACCTAAACCTCCCCCACTGCAACTTGAGACCATTACTCCTCATTCTGTCATCTGCTACCGCTGAGAACAGTCTAGAGCCATCCTCTTTGGAACCCCCTTTCAGGTAGTTGAAAGCAGCTATCAAATCCCCCCTCATTCTTCTCTTCCGCAGACTAAACAATCCCAGTTCCCTCAGCCTCTCCTCATAAGTCATGTGTTCCAGTCCCCTAATCATTTTTGTTGCCCTCCACTGGACTCTTTCCAGTTTTTCCACATCCTTCTTGTAGTGTGGGGCCCAAAACTGGACACAGTACTCCAGATGAGGCCTCACCAATGTCAAATCACATCCCTCGATCTGCTGGCAATGCCCCTACTTATACATCCCAAAATGCCTTCTTGGCAACAAGGGCACACTGTTGACTCACATCCAGCTTCTCGTCCACTGTAACCCCTAGGTCCTTTTCTGCAGAACTGCTGCCGAGCCATTCGGTCCCTAGTCTGTAGCGGTGCATGGGATTCTTCTGTCCTAAGTGCAGGACTCTGCACTTGTCCTTGTTGAACCTCATCAGATTTCTTTTGGCCCAATCCTCTAATTTGTCTAGGGCCCTCTGTATCCTATCCCTACCCTCCAGCGTATCTACCTCTCCTCCCAGTTTAGTGTCGTCTGCAAATTTCTGAGGGTGCAATCCACACCATCCTCCAGATCATTTATGAAGATATTGAACAAAACCGGCCCCAGGACCGACCCTTGGGGCACTCCACTTGATACCGGCTGCCAACTAGACATGGAGCCATTGATCACTACCCGTTGAGCCCGACAATTAGGCCAACTTTCTATCCACCTTATAGTCCATTCATCCAGCCCATACTTCTTTAACTTGCTGGCAAGAATACTGTGGGAGACCATGTCAAAAGCTTTGCTAAAGTCAAGGAACAACACATCCACCACTTTCCCTTCATCCACAGAGCTAGTTCTCTCATCATAGAAGGCAATTAGATTAGTCAGGCATGACTTGCCCTTGGTGAATCCATGCTGACTGTTCCTGATCACTTTCCTCTCCTCTAAGTGCTTCAGAATGGATTCCTTGAGGACCTGCTCCATGATTTTTCCAGGGACTGAGGTGAGGCTGACTGGCCTGTATTCCCAGGATCCTCCTTCTTCCCTTTTTTAAAGATGGGCACTACATTAGCCTTTTTCCAGTCGTCCGGGACTTCCCCCGATCGCCATGAGTTTTCAAAGATAATGGACAATGGCTCTGCAATCACATCTGCCAATTCCTTTAGCACTCTCAGATGCAGCGCATCCGGCCCCATGGACTTGTGCTCATCCAGCTTTTCTAAATAGTCCCGAACCACTTCTTTCTCCACAGAGGGCTGGTCACCTCCTCCCCATGCTGTGCTGCCCAGTGCAGTAGTCTGGGAGCTGACCCATAAATTCTTGGCATTTACTGGGGACAACTTCTTATATCAGAAAGTGAAGGAAATAAGCAGGGGGCAGCCCTTTTAGACCTGATTCTGACCAAAAGGAAGGAATTGGTAGCGAATCTGAAAATGGAAGGCAGTTTGTCTGAAAGTGACTGTGAAATGAGAGATTTCATGTTTCCAAGGAAAGGACGGAGTGAGAGCAGCGGAATAAGGACAATAGACTCTGACTTTAACAGACTACTGGCATGCAAGATCCAATGGGAAGAAACTCTAAGGCATAAGGAGTTCAGGAGAACCGGCAGTTTCTCAAGGAGACAATATTAAAGGCACAACTGCAAAGGAAAGACAGGAAGAAAGTCACAGGCCAATATGGCTCCATCCGGAGCTTTTTAATGACCTGAAAATCAAAAACGAATCCTACCAAAAGTATAAATATGCATGAATTGCTAAGGAGGAGCACAAAAAAAAGAGCACAAGCTTGTATGGACACAACCAACCTCTAAGGCAGAAAATGAGTCATGCATAGGAAGGGACATAAAAGGCAGGAAGAAGAGGCTCTTTATACGAACCGAGAACATGACAAGAAGTCCTCTACTTAGCTGGGAAGGAGAGCTAATGACTGATGATATGAAGAAGGCTGAGATGGTCAGTGCCTATTTTGCTTCAGTCTTCACTAAAAAGGTTAATGGTGATCAGATACTCAACACAATTAATATTCAAAACAAGGGGGAAGGAACTCGAGCCAAATTAGGGGAAAGAACAGGTTCAAGAATATTTAGATAAGTTAGATGTATTCAAGTTGGCAGGGCCTGATGAAAGTCAGCTGAGGTACTTATGGACTCAGAACCTTTAGAATCTTTGAGAACTGCTGGAGGACAGCTGAGGTCCCAGGGGACTGTGGGAAGGGAAAACACAGTACATCTTTTTAAAAAGGGGAACAAAGAGGACCTGGGGAATTGTAGACCAGTCAGCCTAACTTCAGTACCAGGAAAGATACTGAAACAAATTATTAAACAATCAATTTATAAGCACCTAGTGGAAAATAGGGTTATAAGGAATAGCCAGCATGGGTTTGTCAAGAGCAAATCATGTCAAACCAACCTTATTTCCTTCTTTGACAGAGTTATTGGCCTAGTGGGTGGGGGGAAGCCGTAGATATGAGAGACCTTGATTTTAGTAAAGCTTTTGACACAGTGCCACGTGATACTCTCATAAGCAAACTAGGGAAAAGTGGTCTAGATTAAATTACTTGGCTAATGGAGGGGAGAGTAGGCTTATAAACTTTGCAGATGACACCAAAATGAGAGGGGCTGCAAGCACTTTGGAGGACAGGATTAGAATTCAAAATGACGTTGGCAAATTAGAGAATTGGTCTGAATGCAGTGTGAAGGAGGGAAGGAAGGGAAAATCAAATGCAAAACTGCAAAGTGGGAGATAACTGGCTATGCGGTAGTACTGCTGAAAAGGATTTGAGGATTACAGTGGGTGACAAATGGAAGATAAGTCAATAATGTGATGCAATTGCGAAAAAGGTTGCTATTCTAGGGTTTATTACCAGGAGTCTCATATATAAGACACAAGAGGTAATTGGTGCTGGTGAGGCCTCCGCTGGAATACTGTGTCCAGGTCTGGGCACCACACTTTAGGAAAGATGTGGATAAATTGGAGAGAGCCCAAAGAAGAGTAACAACAATGATATACGATTTAGAAAACCTGATCTATGATATAAGATTTAGAAAACTAGGCATGTTTAGTCTTGAGAAAAGAAAACAGAGGGGACCTGATAACAGTCTTCAAATATGTTAATGGTTGTTGTTATACAGAGGACGATGATCAATTGTTCTCATGTCCACTGAAGGTAGAACAAGAAGTAATGGGCTTAATCTTCAGCAAGGGAGATTGAAGTTTGATATTAGGAAAATCTTTCTAACTCTTTGTTAGACTTTCTAAACTTTCTAACTCCAGTTAATCTCTGGAACAGGCTTCCAAGGGAGGTTGTGGAATTTTTGTCATTGGTGATGTTTAAGAACAGGTTGGAAAAAGAGCTGTCAGGGATGGTCTGGGTTTACTTGGTCCTGCCTCAACACAGGGGGGGTGGACTTGATAATTTCTCGAGGTCCCTTTCAGCCCTACAGTTCCATGATTCTGTGCTATTCTTATTTATCTGTTTCCACACCTTTCTTGAATCTTGCCAAACCAATTGTCTTAGTAATATTAATCCATAACCCTCTCAGTGCTGACTCTGGTATACTTCATTCTGAAAATATACTGACCATCAACATGGTAAAAATAATGGTCCTGACTTTCAGAATTGCTCAGCATCCAGCAGCCCCCCCTGAGAACAATAGAGAGCTCCCCTAACAGACATGCCCCCCCCGCCCTACTGGGAACAATGGGAGCTGCTGGCTGCTCAGCATTTTTTAAAATCTTGCAATATGTATAATTCCCCATCATGATAATACATGCCACAAACCTGAACTAACCTAGTAACCTTCCTATGCCCTTGTAAACTGGGCATTTTACAGATGGGGAAACTGAGGCAATAAATGGTTAAGTGGGTTGCCCAGAGTCACAAAGCGTCATTCAGAATCAGGATTAGAACTCAGGAGTTCCTACAGCCTAGTCCTGTGAGTGGAGCACTTAGCTGCCATTCACACACAGAATACACACATGCAGGTAGGCTGGATTCTGCCCCCTTTACACATGCCCCCCACTCCATATGAAATACTGTTGAACACACACCCACCCCTCACCATGTCTAGTCTGGGGTCTGAGCCATGGGTAGCTAGTGACCAATGCTTTTATAAAGTAAGTGCATAATTGCCATTTTTCAAAGCAGGAAGAGCTTGTGCTAAAGAATCCAGAAACCAAAGGAAGCCCAAAATAATGAAAGAGCTCATCTGCATACTGCATTGCAAATGCAAATCACCCTGGCGTCCTGGGATTTTTCGCTTAGACCATTGGCAACACCGTCCATTTGTCAGATTCATAATTAAAGTTCAGCTGAGATCTGCGTGCCAGGGATGGGCTACCAAGTCACAGAGCAAATCGACACAGCCTTCAGTGTAGGCAGGTCTGAGGCCAGCCAGATGCTCGGACTCTGGCAGCAGTTACTCTCAGCCTAATGCCTGTGGATTGCTAGAATCAGTCGCTTTAACTGCTTCTTGCCCAAGGGCCCTCTTCCTGCAAGGCAGAATACACTAGCCTTCTGTATAACCACACGTCACACACACACACAGAGCTATCATAGCTCAGTGGAGCAATGAGCACTGCAGTCTTTCGTGCTTCTCCAAACCAAACCGCAAGCACTGAACCTTCGTGGTTCCCCCATCACGGGTTGCTAATGGCTGCTTGAAACCGTGGTTATCAAGGGGCTTTACAATAAACAATTTGTTCCTAGAACCAAAGTGTCCTCTGATGGCTGGGAAAGGCCTATCACGTAAAAGGTGCTACTACAAATAACGAATGTAAAAATCTGGGGGGAGGGAATCCCCCAACTCTGCAGCACATGGCCCTCAGTCAGCATGGCTGCACCAAACCACGCTGCCCCTGCTTGCTTTACTATGTGCTGCCCAGGGACTGAGGTTTGCGCTCAGGTGTGTGTGTGAGATGAATGCAAAGCTGATTCCGAAGAGACGTGTGGTGCCTGGATGCTGCGGGAGATCGGGCAGGGAGGCCTGAGGCTGGCAGGTGCCATTTGGGGCTAATTGGCATTAGTGGAGTGGGTGTCTAAATGTGACTGGCTGGAGCCGGGCTCAGTTGTATTTTCCAGCAGACTCAGAATGCCCCTGGTGGTGGGCAGGACATGGTATGCCTTTAATCACCAAGGATGAAATACAGCCTGGTACAAAAGTCTGCTTGAGGCCCATGAGCCCTGTGTAAGCCTTCAGACTCCAAATCTGTTCCAGGCCCTGCACATTCTGTCACTGACTCCCACAGTACCAAGGTTTGGCCTTCATTGCTGGGCTCAGCTGGTTCCCAGAATCTTGGACAGGTTCTTGGGCAGGGGTCGCTAAACCCCATCTGCATAGCCTGGGTCCCACTGAGTGTAATGTTCTTGTGGAGAGCAGGAAACTGGAAAGGAATAAAAATGGCTATTTCTCCTTTACAAAACCTGATTCTGTGTGTGAGGAGCAAACATGTCCCGGATGCAAGGGATTTAACCATGTCTCTTGGGGGTCACAGCTGTGGCTTCAGTTTGGGATTAGCTGGGAAAGAACAGACACAAATTCTTCAGGCACATGAAGCAAACCCCTGCCTGCAGGTTGCTACTTCCCCACCAGTGTGAGATTTGCATTAAGTGTGGGCACGATTCCTCCCAGCCTTGGGCCTGTATAAATGGGTGTAAAATGCTCCCCTTCTGGTTTGTGCACATTATGCACAGGTGTAAACGCCTACCTCAGGGGCAAGCCCCAGGTGCAAGGCAGGCTAGGTGCAAAGCCACCTCCTTGTCCTCCTTTAACTCCCTCCTTAGAGTCCTTCTCCAGCATGGGCCCTACAAAAAGCTGGGCAATGGACAGGCAGCTGGTGCTTGCCATGCTGACTGGTACCAGCTCATTGGCACTTTGTGCCCCCTTTCATTTGTTTGTATGCTCCCAATGTCCACGGTCTCACACTTCGATGGCAAGCTCTTTGTGGGAGAGAACATCCCTTTGCTCTATGTTTGTGCAGCGCCTGGCACAATGGGCCTCTGATGCATGACAGGGGCCCTGGGTGCTACCACAATACGGGGAGAATCCGACCCGATGTATGCGCTTGATGTTCGCCCTGGTGCATTTTCACTCTCCTATCTGAGGGAAACAAGACTGCAAATGCTTCTAAGGGCCACGATTGCATGACAGTGCATTAGCTTATTTAACTGTATCCACTAACAAAGGGAAGTTAGTGTTATGTTTTGCTAGCCAGCCTGTTGCTCAGGTGGCTAACTACAGTTATTTCATTCCCCACCCTGTGCTAGTGGGGGAGAGCTCACTCCATCCTTTAAGTCATTTGGATTTGAGTCATTGTTTTCTTGACGTTTTTCTTTCTGTAATCTGAAAGGTGCAGCCAGCTCCTCTAGTGCTGAAGCTCCCTCATAAAAAGATTGCAGTAAATAATAATTAATCCAATCCTATTTCAATGCTGCCTAAATCCTACAGGATTTCAAAACTGGTTATAAACATAGGTGCGAAATACTAAACACCCTCCTACAAAGGTGTTCCGGTAGGATAGCTGGAATGCCAATCCATTTTACAAGTGTTGTTATTTATCAGCATTTCCAAGGTACCCACCATCAGCAGAGGACAAAGTACCTCACACACAGCTCCCTTAGCCCCAGCCAGGTACCATCACCTCCACGCTGTCGTTGGGGTAACTGATGCCCTGAGCAAGGCAATGACTTGCCCAGGGTAACAGAGAAAGGTTAGGGCAGCACACTGAGCAGAATCTAGATTGCCTGATTCACTGGCCTCCACCTTAAACACCAGGCCCTGCTGTTTCCCCAGGAAGGTCTGATTCATTTTGAGAGTCATCACTGATATTTTTAGGACCTGATTGTCCATATCCCTGCACCTTGTGTCATCATTGAGACCAGTGAAGGTGAGTGTAAATTCTACCATAGCATTTTGCACAGACTGTGCACTGGTGTAAATGACTGCACAAGGCACAGGGCAATGGAGACTCAGGCCCACAGTGTTCAGAAAATGCTGCAGCTGCAAGAGAAGATTAACCAGACTGTATTATCCTGGTAGCCTAGGGCCCTGCTAGAAAATACAGTAGAACCTCAGAGTTACAAACAGTAACCTCCTCGGGTCTGGAGGTTGTCCATAACTCTGAAATGTTCCTAACTCTGAACAAAACCTTATGGTGGTTCTTTCAAAAGTTTACAACTGAACATTGACTTCATACAGCTTTGAAACTTTCCTATGCAGAGGACAAATGCTGCTTTTAACTATGTTAATTTAAATTAAACAAACACAGAAACAGTTTCCTTACTTTGTCAAACTTTTTTTTAGACTTTCCCTTTATTTTTAGTAGTTTACATTTAACACAGTACTGTGCAGTACAGTATAGTATTTGCTAATTTATATCCTACCTGTCTAGTGTGTTAAGCTCAGTTTGCAGTTTTGTTTATTTACTTAGGTACTCTGCTTCGATCTGTTTGCTGTCACTTATAATCACTTTAAATCTATCCATTTGTAGTTAGTAAATTTGCTTTTGTTTTGTATAAAAGCAGTGTGTGGAAATTATAACTCAGGGCAGAAAGCTGTTGCATCTCTCTCGCCACATTGAGGGAGGGAGCGAATTTTATGAGCTTACACTGTATTGTTCCCTATGCAGTGCAAGACGGTATAATTCTGGGTTTACACTCCAGAGGGGGGTGCGTGCCTTAGCAACTGGGAGGTGCCTTAGCTGAGCCTTCCCATGCAGAGCTGATCTCAACATCTTTGTGAAGCTGCAGCTGGGTGTGTCCCTAACTGTGTGTATGCTGGTGAAAAAGCAAGCTTGGAGAGCTTGGCATCTTATCACAGCACCACAGTGTGAAAGGGAGAGGAGGCTGGTGGGTCAGGTGGGCTCAGTGGCAAGTGGCACCCTGGGTGGAACCTGTTACAGTGGACCCCAGCCCAAAATACCTCTAATGATTATGTGCAGGCCGACAAGGAGTGAGTGAGATATAGATGCATGGAGGCAGAGGAAGGGAGTTGGCTGCCCTGGGGGAGTGTGTGGAGTATAGACAATGAGGCTACATTTATGCAGCAGCTGGGAGGGTGCTTCCCAGCTCAGGTAGACGTACACGCGCTAGGTCCACTCGAGCTAGTGCCTAAAAATAGCAGCGTGGCCACACCACCGTGGCCCGCCTGACCCTCTGGGTACGTGCATGGTGGGGGCTAGCCCCAGATGCAGACTGTGCTATTTTTAGGCGCTGGCTCAAGCAGAGCTAGCAGGTGTGCATCAACCCACCCTGGGAATTACACCTCTCAGCTGCAGGTCAGATGTGCCCAGGCAGAGCTGCCAGCCCTGGGAGAATGTGCAGAGTACGGATGTATCGAGGGACCGCCTGGGTTCCAATCCCAGCTCTGAGAGACAGCATTGGAGCACGGTACTGGGAGTCAAGACGCCTGCTTTTGATTGCTGGCTTTGCCACTGGCAGCATGACGTGGGCAAGTCAGATAAAAGCTCTGTTTACGTCTTTGTCAGCTGAGGATAATGACACATACCTATCTCCAAGGGCAGCTGTGAGGCTCTGTTAATCAATGTCTCCAATGAGGTACTTGGGCGAAAGGCCCAATAAGCATACAAATGAAATTACTATTCTTTTATTAGCTTCAAAGGCACCCTAGCCTGTGCACAAACCTAGGCTTGTGAGTGAGAATAACTTCTACAGCTCACACTGACTCGAGTGGACCCCACAGTATTTCAGACCCTGGGCTAAATCATTCTCTTGTCCATTGCCCCGTAAGGCCATGTGAATCCTGTGGTGGAGAAATGACAAGAAACTTCTGTTTGCTCCAAGAAAAAGCAGTAGTTACCGAGCTGTGTTTCAGTGCAGAGCCAGCCCCAACCCACAGTAACTCAGGAACCACACAGAACGATCCACTCCAAGATAGCGCAACTGGGGACAAGCGCTTACCTGAAAGAGCTGAGTTCAACTGGATTGCTCTGAGTAATGAGACAAATGAATTGGAAGTGCAAGCTGGTCTCGTAGGGCAAAGCTCTGACGGATGGAAAAGGCAGCTCCATCTGATGCTTTAATGCTCTTGTGTGTCGTGAAGGGGGACTGTGAAAAGTAACTAAATCAAGCCAGGTGGAAAATTCCCAGCACAACAGCAGTGCTGGCAGTTATCTGCTGATGGGGGTTTGCTGTAACTCCACTATCCATCCGCCTCTCTGTCTGAACCCCTTGGTCCAGGCAGCACCAGAGTTTCCCTCTCTGCACTACCCGGACAACTGTAGGACAGCACTATTGCATGAAACAGAATAATTAATGTTAAAAAAAGAATAATCAATGTGTGACTCAGGGACTTTTCGAGAGAGCAGAATCAATTATTGAATCTCTTACATCAGACACACACATATCCCCCACAGCAGTGACTCCATCTTGCTATGCTCTCTCAACTTGCTGCTGGAGTATTCCCCTTTGCGTTACCCTAAAGCGCAGGCCCTCCTCAACTGGGCACATTCCAGTGGGACCATAAACAACAACGAAAGCAGGTAATAGTTACTTTCAGATGTGGACCATTATATCTGAGGACCATTTTCCTTGCGTCAGTAAGACACAATACCAGCTGAACAGAGACTTCAAAACTCTTTCCTTCCATCACACTTTCTAGCAGTGATTCTTCTGCAGAAAAGGACCTGGGGATTACAGTGGATGAGAAGATGGATATGAGTCAAAAATGTGCTCTTGTTGCCAAGAAGGCTCCTGCATTAGTAGGAGCATTGCCAACAGATTGAGGGAAGTGATTATTCCCCTCTATTTGGCACTGATGAGGCCACACCTGGAGCATTGCCAGTTTTGGAGTACCTCCATTTTTGGGCCCCTGTCACGGTTCCTCCCCCACTCTGAACTCTAGGGTACAGATGTGGGGACCTGCATGAAAAACCTCCTAAGCTTATCTTTACCAGCTTAGGTCCAAACTTCCCCAAGGTACAAAATATTACACCTTGGACTGGCCGCTACCACCACCAAACTAATACTGGTTACTGGGGAAGAGCTGTTTGGACGCGTCCTTCCCCCCAAAATACTTCCCAAAACCTTGCACCCCACTTCCTGGACAAGGTTTGGTAAAAAGCCTCACCAATTTGCCTAGGTGACTACAGACCCAGACCCTTGGATCTTAAGAACAATGAACAATCCTCCCAACACTTGCACCCCCCCTTTCCTGGGAAATGTTGGATAAAAAGCCTCACCAATTTGCATAGGTGACCACAGACCCAAACCCTTGGATCTGAGAACAATGAAAAAGCATTCAGTGTTTTACAAGAAGACTTTTAATAAAAAATAGAAGTAAATAGAAATAAAGAAATCCCCCCTGTAAAATCAGGATGGTAGATATCTTACAGGGTAATTAGATTCAAAAACATAGAGAACCCCTCTAGGTAAAACCTTAAGTTACAAAAAAGATACACAGACAGAAATAGTTATTCTATTCAGCACAATTCTTTTCTCAGCCATTTAAAGAAATCATAATCTAACACATACCTAGCTAGATTACTTACTAAAAGTTCTAAGACTCCATTCCTGTTCTGTCCCTGGCCAAGACGACTACAGACAGACACAGACCCTTTTTTTCTCTCCCTCCTCCCAGCTTTTGAAAGTATCTTGTCTCCTCATTGGTCATTTTGGTCAGGTGCCAGCGAGGTTACCTTTAGCTTCTTAACCCTTTACAGGTGAGAGGAGCTTTCCCCTGGCCAGGAGGGATTTCAAAGGGGTTTACCCTTCCCTTTATATTTATGACAGCCCCCCACTACAGAAAGGATGTGGACAAATTGGAGAGAGTCCGGCGGAGGGCAACGAAAATGATCAGGGAGCTGCGGCACATGACTTACGAGGAGAGGCTGAGGGAAGTGGGCTTGTTTAGTCTGTAGAAGAGAAGAGTGAGGGGGGATTTGATAGCAGCCTTCAACTACCTGAAGGGGGGTTCCAAAGAGGGTGGAGCTTGGCTGTTCTCAGTGATGGCAGATGACAGAACGAGGAGCAGTGGTCTCAAGTTGCAGGGGGGGAGGTCTAGGTTGGATATTAGGAAAAACTATTTCATGAGGAGGGTGGTGAAACACTGGAATGGGTTCCCTAGGGAGGTGGTGGAATCTTCATCCCTAGAGGTTTTCAAGGCCCAGCTTGACAAAGCCCTGGCTGGGATGATTTAGTTGGGGATTGGTCCTGCTTTGAGCAGGGGGTGGGACTAGATGACCTCCTGAGGTCCCTTCCACCCCTGATCTTCTGTGATTCTCAGTGGATACAGGATCTTGTTTTCTGGCTACACTGAGAGCCCTGAAATCGACTGAAGCACATGTATCACCCCCAGTGGGGGAGAGAGTTGGGGGGTTCTTCAGAGACACCCTGGGAAATGAAGTTGTAAGTTTTGATCTTCCAGCTTCCATGAGCTTAGTGTTAGAGAAAGTCAGGAGGGAGCTGAGACAGGGCACCAGGAGCTGAAGAGACAGACAAGAGTTCAGATTTCCACAGGGATGAATGCTAAGAATGGACTGTGACAAACAGGAAGGCTACAGCACACTGGGGAGATTTTGCCCAGTGCAAGGTGGAAAATTGGGTCCCCCGAGTTTGCCAACAGACTGTGCATCTCACTGTATCCACTTTCATTGCACAGTCTTTGCAGCATGGATCAAGGTGGATCCTCATTGAGGCTGTTCCAGAATCCACCGCCCTGGTCCATTGAGAGAGTGCATTAAATACTACTTAGACATATCAAGCCTGAAAAATCTCACCAAGCCAATTAAAACTGCTCCCTGATTGCTGAATGTAAGGGTTTCACTTGGAATTTGCATAATTGCCAACCTTCTCTCATCAAACTAATTCTCTTCAGCTAATGCATCTTTCCCATGTCTGCTGCTGTCTGACAGGAATAAATACATGTTTGGGTGACATTTCCAGCACATAGAAACGGATTACAGAGGGAATTTACACTTAGAACATGAGAAGTTATTTCCAATCTGTAGGGCAGTTGCTTCGGATTTGCTCCTTTGGGACACATAGGGCAGAACTCACTCACTTGGTCTCAGCTTGGCACCTTTTTTCTTTGCTTTAAGGACCTCCTAGTGATCATAAAAAAGAAAAGAGCTTTTCCATATTTTTTTTTCATGTCAGGACTTGTGCAAAGAATTGCAAGGGTAAATCTTTGTGTTGCAATCTGTATATATGTATTTAGTAGAAAATCTCTCCGGTGAGAGTCCTAGGTTTTTGGGAATGAGACTGTTGATTTTATTATGCCTTGCTGTATTTCAGCTTGTTTCAGAAGTTACATGACACTGCGTTTGGGTCTGAGCACATGAGCTGCTTTTGAAAAGGTTGCCAGGTCCATAGAGTTCAGATTGTCATATGTGTAAGAGTGGGGAGAAGAGGCATGTGGCCTAATGCGCAGGACTGTGGATCAGGAGAACTGGGTACTGTTCTAAGCGCTGACTCACTTGGACAAGGCACTTAACTTTTCTTCTTCCTTATCTGTAAAATGGGGACAAATTTGGCCTACTTCACAGGCGTGCCAGGAATCTAAAATTAATTTATTTGTTCTTGTATTCCTGTGTTCCTGCTAAGCACTGTCCAAACATATATAAACATATAGTGCCTGTTCCAAAAGAGCTTATAATCGATGGCCCTGATCCTGCAACCACGCCCTTGTCCTTGTGCAGAGAACTAATGAATCTGACTGTAGGGTGGGGGCCAGGGTTTGTAATGGGCTTTGAGATCCTCAGATGGAAGGCTTTGTACACTGCAAGGTAGGGCTGCTATCTTTATCATTCGTACACATCTGTATTGTAGGATGAACTCTTTTTGCATTTTGCAAAACCAGGTAAAGAGCATGAAAAACAATTTCTCCTGGGTCTTGCGCATAGACATTGAGAGAGAAAGTCACAGAAAAATCTCAAATTTATTGTAGGTGCCCTCAGGCACTTCACTCTTCTCTTACCACTCTTGGTATTTTCCTCTGGCACACATCTCCGTTTTAGCACACACAGTGCAGTGGGGGAAGTGGACTCAGGAAGCAGCAAATCCTGTAGCTGGTCTCAGTTCCAGTTTATCTCCTAATTTCAGGGCAGCGACACTAATCCAATGCTATTACTAATGCATCTGCAATGTTAATAAACTCGGGGGTGTACCCACACTTTTCCTAGTAAAGGCTAGAACTAAAAACCCGTGCCAAGGTTGAGTGTGGTATTTTACATTCTAGGTACACAACAGTAGCAAGGGATTGAGGATGTTCCCGAAGCAGAGCAGATGCCCAGCTGCACCAGGGGACACAGGAACTCCACATCACAGGATCACCAGCACAGCCGGTCTGCACCTGCTCTTTGAACTGAGCAATGTTCTCAGTGGAGGGTAGACGATCAATGAATCTTTGCAGCTCAGCCATGAAGTAGGTCACTCGAATTATCTCCATGTTATAGAGGGGGAACAGGAGACAGAGGGGTTACGTGACTTGCTCAAGGTTATAGCAGAGCAGTCTATGTCGGAGCCAGGATTGGGACTCAGGAGTTCTGACATCCGGGCGTGTGCTCCGACTGCTAGTCCAAAAAATCAGTGGAAGTTACATCCTGCAGAGTGAAACACCAGGTTCCAGGTCTGTCTCTTCCCACCATTTCCAAACTACGGGAATCACAAACTTCCACTTGCACAGCCAATGGGGATCTTGGGCCTGACACGCAGTCACACTACAGCCCCTGTCCACCGCTCTGGCAGGGTAGGAGTGTAGGATTTATTTTAATGTCTCATCCTTGGGCCAGCCTCGCTGACTGTGCGCCCTCCCTTCCAACAAGCACAGCATTGCATATTGTCCTGGGGTAGGTATGCGTGTCCCAGGGGGTAGCCCGGAGCTCACAACCCAGCTTTCAGGGAAAGGCTGCTACTTGCTGAACATTGATACCCGCCATCAGCCAGCACAATCCCAGCAGCCGAATAATGTGGAGTGTGGGGAGAGCTGGTGGAGACGTGGGGAGAAGGCAGCAAGCATGGGGAGACAATGAAAGCTGGGGCTCCTTGCATAGAGAGGGAAGGTCAACCATCTGGCCTTCTCCTGATTGCCAGCTCTTAGAGGATTTCTTCAGGCTCAGATTTGAATAGGACCACCCGAGCTATAATTAAAGGGGCTAAACACTGTTCCTCAGCTTTATAGCCTCTCCAAATATATCTCTACACACACACACACACTTTAAATTGCTCTCAGCTGTTCAGGCGGGTGCTGTGCCCGGTGGGCTGGTGCTGCTCAGCAGGAAGAGCACTGCGCAGCATTTCAGAGGCATCTCTCCCTTGTCTACGTGCTCTATCCTGCTTTGTGTTGCACAAGTGTCATTTGTTTAGCAAAGAGGTGCTGTGTTGGTATGCCAGAGCATAGGGGAGATGCAGTCCCTCAAGCACAGATGGGGGTTTGCCCCACCTAACTCAGGACATAGGGGAGGTGCCCTGCTGGGATCAGACTTGGAGGAAGGGGTATGCAGGGACTGGAGAACCCTTACAGTCTGGAGCTTTGTGACCTCAGCATTAACCTCTTATGTCTACGCTGCCGGTGGGACCGTGCGACAGCACACGTAGAACGATACATGCCAGCTCTGCTCGGGCTAGCGTGCTAAAAATAGAAGTGTAGTGGGCTAAGCAGCCTGGGCAGTGGCTGGAGCGACAAGCCCACCCGAACCCCTGAGTACCTATGGAGGTGGCCACAGCCACATTGCTATTTTTAGCATGCTTGCTTGAGCAGAGCTAGCCTGTGTCTGTCTGCCCGTGCTGAGAAGCACCCTCCCAGCTGCAGTGTAGACATACCCCAAGTTAGTTACAGCTCAGGCTCCTTACGCCACTGAGAGTCCAGGGGATGAAGAGTTGTTTGAACCTTTAAAAGAGAATGGAAGGTGAGACTTTCCCTAAAGTGTCTCTTTCAGATCAGCTACAGGACACCAGCTCCATTGCAGGTGAGAGGGAGCGGAATTGTCTCCTATTCCGATTACTGTGTGCCCGTTTGGCATCTGCACGCACGAGCTGGGCTAGATACCCATTGCACGGGTAAATGGCCAACTGGATCATGCACATGCAAAGCAGGTGAGCAGCTGCACACATATAAATGCACATGGCTCACCGGCCTCGATTCCCAACCCAGTAAGTTATCTCCTTCCTGAGCCTGGTTAGAGTTTGGACAGCAAACAGCTCTGCCAAATCAATCCGTGGCGGTCACAGGGAAACGAGTTAGGGCCGATGCACCATCCTGGCAGCATGGCAGGGGAGGCATTCCAGAGAGCTCTTGACAGTGGTTTATCATGCCTCACCTTACAGCATGGGCTTTGAAATCAGCAAGAGAGAGATGGTGGAGTCATCGTGAGACTATTTCAATCATAAAGCGTCCACGTCCCTAAAGCGCTTATGAGAGGCCCGGGGGGGAGGGGTGGTATAGTGGATAGGGTGCTACACTGGGACTCAGGAGACCTGGGTTCTAATTCTTCCCACTGACCTGCAATGTGAGCTTGGGCAAGTCATTTTCCTTCCTACCCTTTGTGCCTTGTCTGTTTAGGGGTAAGCCCTTTGAGGTAGCAGCTGTTTCTCAGCGTGAGTCTATGCAGCACCCAGCACAACTGAGCCCTGAGATCAGCTGGGGCTTCTAGGCACTACTGTCAGATAATACCACTGGCCCCTGGTCTGATATGACAGGGTAGTTACAAAATTGTCATGCAAATGTATGAGGCCCAAACCTCTTCACGCCCCCCGACCTCCGGCCCTGACAGCGACAAGAACAGAAATGACAGGTTTCAGAGTAGCAGCCGTGTTAGTCTGTATCCGCAAAAAGAACAGGAGGACTAGTGGCACCTTAGAGACTAACCAATTTATTTGAGCATGAGCTTTCGTGAGCTACAGCTCACTTCATCGGATGCATTCAGTGGAAAATGCATCCGATGAAGTGAGCTGTAGCCCATGAAAGCTTATGCTCAAATAAATTGGTTAGTCTCTAAGGTGCCACTAGTACTCCTAAGAACAGAAATGCAACCCTTAATCTCCCTGCCAAACCGCTGAGATGCGCCCAGGCAGGGGGGTGAGAGGAGGGCTGCCGGGCTGAGCTAGGGAGCAAGACCTTCAGAGTCACTTCAGCATGGGCTGCGCGTCTGTAAAAATCTTAAAGGCTGGTGTGAGAGTGCTGCATACGACTGCCCTGCCCTCCCAGGGGCACTGCCAGGAACAAGCAGAGGCAGTGGTGACAGGGGCTTCCCAAACATTCCCAAGGAGAATCCCCAGAAGAGGAAATCCCATCCTGGGGCTGGATTCCTTTCCCTGTGTGCCTTTCTCTGCCAGTTCAAACGTACGATCCACATAGTCCACAGACCTCCCTGGCACAGCAATATCCATCTAAGCCTGAAGACTAATACAATTTCCTTCCAGCAATCTGTTGCTAATTCCAGTCCCATGCTCCTGACTGTTCTGCATAGCACACAAATGATGAGAGTCTGCTCCAATGAGCAGTTCTGTTTCCAGGCATGGCAAAATCCCTCCTTGTGAGCTTTTCTCCTCCTCTCTCCTCTCCCTCTTGCTATTTTCTCAGCCTGCTCAGGAATACAGAGCGTTGATCTGTAATTTCCTTGCTGACTACATCTCTCACCTTAATTGTGAGTCGCCTCTGCTACAGTTTCCATTTAGCATTTGTCATTCCTTTCATCAGGCCTAACGTCTTGCCTCATCTAAATTGCTGCAATACCCCCAGCGTTCTCAGCCTGTCATTTCAAGGGGCTAATTTTCCTAGTAATCAAGCATCCCGGTGAGTTTCTTGTCTAAGTGAAAGGTACGGTTATATTCTAGGAGAATGGGTGGCAGAGGAAAGGAACGGATGCAATGCAAAGCCAGAACAAGCCAGGAAGTACTCCATTGCATGGCACATTGCACCAGCCTTTTATGGAGGCTTAAGCAATCTGCCACATAGCCAGCCTCATCTTAAAGAGCTCCAGTTAAATGAGACCCATACAGTCAGTCATTCTAAGACCACCTTCAAGAATGATGAGATTGAGTGTTCATAAGTGTCTTCCCCTGCCTCAGCTAACATACGTTAATAGTTTGGTCTGCCTGAGTAAGGAGCCAGATTTTCTGCTAAATCCTTGCTTATAAAATAGTGCTGGTCCCGGCCAGTCTCGGCTTCCTCAAGGGTCTGTGGGTATGCACGAGAGGGGGCAAACAAATTCATTGCAAAATCCAAAACTGGTCACAATTCAGCGCGTTTGCATTACGTTACAGATGCAGAGTGAGGCCTGGTGCCGCCAGTGGGTCCAGTCCACTGCTCCCTGCAGCGGTTAGCAGGACTCCTTCAGCTGCAATTCTACGTGGGGGTGTTAGGGCAGGTGGGAAGGTGCCAGCCTGACAGCCACGGAGACTGAAGGCCTCTCCATAGTCACAGGCCAGACAGCACAGTGCAAAGCTTCCCTTGCTGCCTCTCAGTGAGAACAAAGGGCAGGGGGATGCCTTTGACAGGCTAACGCTGCTCACGCTGGCTCTAGAAGAGCTCATGGGAATGGCTGTCCAGAGCTCACGCAGCACTTCAGAGACAAGGGCCCAGAAGCGGGTGACAATGACCCAGCCTGTCCCCGGTCAGTGCAGCAGGCCATGTGCTCTTGAGCACCATGTCTCATAGGCCTATCTCCCCCCGAGGCCACCGTTTGCCTAGGAAGGGCAGCTCCCTGCAAGACACCTGTGTGCTCATGTGATCTCCCAATAACGTGCATCTCTCCCATGTAGCCCCCTTCAATCTAAAGCTGCTTAATTCAGAATCCTCTTTGACAGGACCACATAGTGTGAGCTTTGGAGAGTGCAAAGGAGACGCCTTGCTGCACTGACAGAAGGATTTACTACCGCAGCCAGGCAGAATATGAATGGGCTTCTCGGAACAATCAAACCAAGAGAGAAGTAGCTTGCTGGGACATAACACTAGGCCTGTTTGTGCCTATGCCACAGCCTGTGAGGTGTAATTTGCTGACATGACCCCTTTCCGTCCACAGAACCTTGTGAGTTCTGTTCCCTCGTCTCAGTGCTCATGTCCTTAATGGACGTTCCCTGGCAGAGCATGCTGAGGTCCTGATTCTTCAGAAGCGGCCCAACTTAGCTTCCAGTCTGATGCCTGCTTTTCTGAGTGCAAAGAATTGCAGCATGTTATAAACTATGCTCAGCTCCCAGACAGGGAGTTATAAAGTGTTCCTGAAATTATTTGAAGGCACAAACTTGAGTTCTTATAGCAGAGACCTCTTACTTAAATCAGGCCCTAGACACACATTGCATTAGGTCATGAAAGGGCTTCTGAACCCACCAGGCCCTGAGTATTTATCCCACATTTTCTAACAATTAATAAGATTTTACATTTCCCTAGGGCCGTGCACCCAGAATAACTCCAGTGTGCTTTACAGCTGGATGCAAACATCACTTCTCTTATTCATGAAGTGCAGCCCCACCTGCGGTGGAATACCGTAACTAGTGAACAGTGTACAGCAACTCTGCACAATGGGTTGGGGCAAGATGTAAAGAAGAATCTCATCTCCAATTGACAGTGCAGGGAGCATGTGCTGGCCTGCAATTAACTGAGCTGAATTTGGCCAGAATCATAGATTTTAGGCTAGAAGGGACCACTGAGATTATCCAGCCTGACCTGCATAACACAGGCCATAGAACTTCCCTAAAATATTTCCCGTTTGAATTACGGCAGATCTTTTAGAAAAACATCCCATCTTGATTTTAAAAAGTCCAGTGATGGAGAATTCACCACAGCCCTTGGTAAGCTGTCCAAATGGTTAATTACCCTCACTGTTAAAAATAATGTACACCTTATTTCCAGCCTGGTAGCTTCAATTTCCAACCATTGGAACATGTTATACATTTGTCTGCCACACTGAAGAGCCCTCTATTATCAAATTTCTGTTCCCCATGCAGGCACTGACAAGTTGTGATCAAGTCACCCCTTAACCTTCTCCTTTGTAAGCTCTTTGGATCTATCTCTATAAGACATGTTTTCCAATCCTCCTTCAATCATTCTCTTGGCTTTCTCTGGACCGTTTCCAATTTATCAACATCCTTCCTGAATTGTTGACACCAGAACTGGACGCAGCACTCCAGTAGCCATCAGATCTGTGCCAAATACAGAGGTATATAACTCCCCTACTCCTACTTGAGATTCCTCTGTTTACGAGTCTAAGGATCATATTAGCCCTTTTGGCCACAGCGTTGCTCTGACGAAGTGGGTATTCACCCACGAAAGCTTATGCTCCAATACGTCTGTTAGTCTATAAGGTGCCACAGGACTCTTTGCAGCATTGCTCTGGGAGCTCGTGTTCAGCTGATTACCCACCAGGATCTCCAAGTCTTTTTCAGAGTCTTACTTCCCCGGGTAGAGTCCCCCATCCTGTAAGTATGGCCCACAGTCTTTGTTCCTGGATATATAACATTACATTTAGCCATTTTAAAATACATATTGTTTGCTTGTGCCCTGCTTACTAAGTGATCTAGGTTAACACCTTTCTCTATGAAAAGGGCCATTGCATCTTTAATGACCTTGGTTTCATATCCCCTTCAAAAGATGCCTCCCGCAGCTCCATTCTCTTCTGTTCCTGTTCTAATGTTGCACTCTTCATCACCACATCTGAGCATCTATCAGGCTGGCATGGGGAAAGTGACTCCCTACTGAGACCAGCTCCGCCAGGGGAAGGTAACTTCCCACTGAACCCAGCTCAGCATGGCTCTTCTTGGCTCACCAGAAGGCAACTTCTTTACTGCTTGTTGCTTTCAGTCCACTAGGGTTCCAGACCAAGTGTTTGCTTGCATTACGTAATTCACTACTAGACGTCTCTGTGCTATATGGAGTTTCAAACAGCATGTGGTCCCTGATAAGCAAGAGACACAAAGCTGGAGCTGCATATGGGTCTGTACTTTGTGGTTGTCTTTAATAAATTTGCCCTGCTTAAAATGGACAGTGATGACACGTATCATGACATTACATACAGCCTTTGCCTCCCCTGGATCGCACCAAGCTTCACCCCCCTGAAGCCTGATTACTTGGGCTTTATGTAGGTGAAGTACTTTGCACCTCTGACCCATATATAAAGGTTCCTTAGCTGCATACACATTTTGATTGTCTATCTGGATTATTCGGGACTGTAAGAGTCAGTTAGAAGGCAGAACTTGCGGCTTTCACTTCCCCATTTATTATTTTGCAGGTTTAGTTGCCAGAGTCAGGCTAAATGTATATTTGTTAATTCCTGGCTAATTTTCATTTGCACCCATGTTTTCCTCCCATATCAAAGCTTTGGAAATGAAGCCTGGCACCCAAGTATTTCTTGTTCCTTGTACTCATTAATCTTAGAAGACACATGGAATCAGTAGAATGTTAATGCTCCCAAGGAAATATGCTTGTTTGGCTATGGGGAGGGGGAACCTTTTATAACATTGGGATTTTGGGGCAGTCTGAATAAGTAGAGTCAATTTATATAAACTGGCATAATTTCCTAATGAGAAATGTGATCTAATTAAAAGCAGAAAGCTAAGTAAACAGCAATTTGTTAGAGCCTTGCCTCGCTTTCTTTCGTATGGAAGTAGATGGCTGATTAACCCACCCACATAGATAATTTCCTGTGATTACAGCCTACTACAAAGGAGTATTGTTGGGTGCTGATACAGTATTTGTGTAAAACAAAACCCAGGGACAGGCTGCAAAATTGATGAGGAGAGGAGTGTTTGTGGGAAAGGAAAACAGAATGAAAAACTTGGATTCTTGAGTCTGGAAATTAAAAGAATAAAAGGGAATAAAAATGTCTGAGTTAATGAACGGGCTAGAGAAAGCCAGTTGGCTGCTTCTGTTCCCTTCACCGCATGGGACTTTGCGGTAATGAAACAGGACTGAGACTCCTGGATTCTTAACCTGGCCTCCCTGACCAAATCTCTGTGTCACCTTGAACAAGGCAATTCACCTCTCTGGCTAAAGTTTTCCCCATCTGTACAAAGAGGATGATACTTACCTACTTCGCAAGAGGAGTGGTTGTCAAGGATTAATTCCACTGTAAATTGCAACACACCTTAATAGCCCCAGACAAAAAGTACTAGACAAGGGCAAAGTGTGATTCTTGATGCTAGTGCCAGAGGGCGCAAGATGAAATTAAGATGCAACAAGTTTAGATCACTAAGCGGAAAAGCTTCTTTAGGCATGGTACATAGTGAACCCGTGGAACTCACTGACACAGGATATTACTAAATAGCTTAATAAGATTCAAAAAGGATTAGACACATACATGGTTAAGAATGGCACCTAAAGCTCCAGTGACTGCTACAAGGGTTGAGCAATCTTCATGTTTCACAGAACAGGCTGGCCACCATGAGGATCAGGAAGGAATTCCCCTTATTGTTCTGTTGTTCAAGTGCACTGGGGTTTTGCTTCTAGTGAAGCATCTGGTAACAGTTACCATATTAGATGGATCATTGATCTGTTCAAGGACAGCAGTTCCTATCTTCCCATTATACAAACAAAGCCAATGTTACCTGAGCATATGACTTAAAATGACTTAAAAAAGGAGGAAGGATTGATTTGTGGCTAAGGCGCTGGTCTGTGACTCAGGAGATGTGGGTTCTGTTCCCAGCTCAGCCCCAAGTTGCCTTTGTGACCTCAGGCAAGTCACTTACTGCCTCTGTGCTCCATCTGTAAAATGGGGAAAACAATTCCTCCTTCCTCTCACCCTTTGTCTGTTTAGCCTGCAAGCTCTGGGGCAAGGACTGTCTCTCACTACAGCACCTTACACAACAGGGTCCTGGTGTTGGCTGGAGCATTAATGTGCTCCTGGAACACAGATATAACCATAAGTTTCAGAGTAGCAGCCGTGTTAGTCGGTATCCACAAAAAGAAAAGGAGGACTTGTGGCACCTTAGAGACTAACCAATTTATTTGAGCATAAGCTTTTGTGAGCTACAGCTCACTTCATCGGATAAATGTTTGGCCTGTAAGGCCTGTCTCCAGCAGTTCTGTCTAAAAATTGGCAGGTGACATGTGGCTATGCCATGCTGGATGGAGTCAGGAATCCCCTCTCTGGGCAGTGAGCTTTATTTACAAAGAGCTATTGATGTGTTCCTGCCTAGGGTCTTGTTTTTCTTGCTGTCTGACTGTCGAGCCCAAAGTGCCATCTGTGAGATTTGTTCTCTACTTAGCCATGACTCGACACGTACAGTTGAGGGCAGGCAGAAGCTCTGTACTGTACACTTTATCTTCTGCAGCCTTCTCTCTTTCAGAAGGACTGGTTCTTAACGGCTTATGCGTTTTCTGCCACATGGCAGCACAGGACTAGTTTACAAACCGCACGACAGGTTTAATGAAAACAGGAGTTTGGTACGTTTGATCTAATGCGAACAGAGAACACTGCAATAAACAGGGGATAGTTTCCCAATGCCCCATGTGGAATTTCCCTGTTTCAGATGCAGCGCACAGGCCCACAGCTGATGCAATAGGCTTGTTTTATGTAAAGACTCTTAGTACTGCATTGGTAATCGGAATGAAAATTGCTGTTATGCTTCAAAGCGTAGAAACCTAAAAGACATTCCAAGATTCTTTTTAAACCTATTCCATCTAAAGGATCAATTCCATATAAAAATAACAAGAAGACAGGAATTGCCAGATGGGATCAGACCAGGTCTGTCTAGCTAGTACCCTGTCTCCCACAGCGGGAAGCCCCAGATACCTCGGAGGAAGGTGCCAGACCCCTGCAGTAGCAGCGATGGGATAACCCACCCTTGGGAAAGTCGCTTTCTGACTCACTGGACTTAGGCTCTTCCATCCATGAATCTGTTTAGTTTGAAGCAGACTCGGGGTGGGGGAAGTTTTATCACCTTGCTTTGATTTTTCAGACTTTGGGCCTGATTCGTCACTCTTACATCACCATTTGCCTCTGTGCAGTGTGAGAGTAAAAGGCTCCCCCCAGTGGGAGTGGAGACATCTGACTTCATAGCATTTTACATTCACACTGGACTGCTGCAAATGACCGCACAGGGTGCAAGGCAATGGCGAATCATGGCCCCAGAATTCAGTGGATTTTGAACTTCTGTGTACTGAATCGATGGGCCCAACTCGCACCAGTATCAGCGCTGCAGATTCCCACCTCTTCCAGGGTATTCCATGGAACAGAGTCCACCCCACATTCCCTACTGGCCTGTGTTGCCCTTTAAGCACCCTCTGTACACTCCCAAATTCCTCCAGGCCACCGAGACCAAAGAGGGGACATGTGACAGGCTGAGAAGTTCATGTACCAGAATATCATCCATGCCAGCCTCCAGAGGCCTGGATTTAACCAACTACTTCCTGCACTGAGAATTGCACAGAGAGATTCCCCCTGTTGGAGCCAAGAGAAGGTTACTGAGCAGACTGAATACTTGACAGAGAATTCCCTGGCAAAGACAGTGAGCACCTGCATGTGTGAGCACATCCTGGGACAGAGCCCTGCAGCACATCTGAACGACACTGGCTACCACGAGCACATCACACCTGTCCTCCACACCCTACACTGGCTTCCCATAGAACGTGGAGACAAGTTTGAGGTCATTATCTTCAAGGCTCTCCGTGGCATGAACTCCTCCAGGAACTCAGGACCATCCCAGCTCTCCCTACCTTCCACGTCAAGTGCAAGGCATGTCTTTAAGCTGCCATCTCTAACACATACCTAGCAACCTGTGCATGTAGATATAAAAGAAAGAAATCTAGAACTAGACACTCCCCTGCACACACTTCTCCCCCTGGTGAGAGCAGAAGAGGAACAGTCCTGTCGCTTACTGCACGTCAGGAAGGCATTCCGATCCCATGGTGATGAGCACAGAACAAGTACCCATATAGAACAGAACAGACCAATCTGCTCTGTTCCCTGCCTTTCCCAGCATCCCTGCTCATTGAGTTTCAGGAGGCACAACTGCTGCTTTGAGGCTGGGCTCAGAATCCACAGGGAGCATTTAAAAAATCGAAGAGAACACCAGCTTGAAGGCTCATCCTCTCGCTGGCACCTGCGAACTCCCTGCTAGTCTATGCTGTGTAAACACCAGACTAAGTCTTCCTGGACACCTGCTAACTGAGGCAGTTCTCCTCTAGCGTGGTTCAGGTAAGGGGGGTGTGATCTGTAGGTTCTGAGGGGCTCCCCCCCCCCATTAGCATTCAGAACTCGCTGAGCATTGCGTCCAGGGTTGGTCAGTTCAACGGCAGGCACTTCTGCTTTTTACTTATTCATCTCTAGGTAGGACCAGAGAGGATCTAGCGCTGCAAATGCTGACCAAGGAATGGCTTTAAAAGGACTCACTTTTTATTGCTCGGAACAAAAATATATACATACAGGACCTGATCGTCAGTGGCAGTGAGCTCTCCCAACCCCCAGTGACCTTGGAAAGGGGAGGCCACGGACCAGCGTGTCTGTAAAATCAGCCCCCGTGATACAGACAGGGCTGGATTTTCAAAAGACCTCTAGCTCCCGGTGTTTGCAGGCCGCTGAGCACTTTCTTGACCACCCGGCACTCATTTGGATGCCTAAATGGGAGCTGTGAGCTCTGAGCAATTCTGAAAATCTGTCCCAGAAACGATCCACTACAGGTATGAATGGGACGTAAACCATGGGTAACCGGCTGAGGTTTCCGGCCATAGGCAGGGCTGCAGAAGGGCTGGGCTGCACTGGGAGACACCAGGAGGAATTCTGACCGGCTCAGCCAAAATTCCCTCCTACAGGCTCCCAGGGAACACAACTCAGAGCAGCAGCATGGAGCAATATGCAGTGAGCTCCTTGGGAGACGAGAGCTGCAGGTGCAGGCAGGAGCCATGTGGGCTGTTGTGCACCTGAATTATGAGCGGCCTTTGGGCAGGGAGAGAAGGTGGGAAGTGTGTTCTCAGGAAGGGGAAGCGGCCACTTGGAGCAGAGCATGAGCTGCTGCCTGAGAGGGGAAGGACAGGCTTGTGGAGAAGGCAATGGCCTGGGACTCAGGAGACCTGCATTCAGTCCTTAACTGTGCCACAGACTTTCTGTGACCTTAGGCAAGTCACTTGAACTCCCTGTGCCTTGGTTTCGCATCTGTAATATGGGGATAATGATACTTCCTTTTTCCACTTCGTCTGTCTGGTCTGTTTCTTACCATGTGCATAGCATAATGAGCCACTGATCACACATGGGGCCTGCCTGTTCTGTTGTAAAACAAATTGTAATCAAACATGCCACCTTCCGACGAGTTCATTTCCAGATATTCCTGCATGCTACACCCTCCCATTGAGACAGAGGGCCAGATCCCCAGCTCGTGCACATGAGCGGAGTTCCATTGACTTCTGGGTAGTTATGCTGATTTCTGCCAGCTGGGGTTCTGGCCCAGCGAATCCCGGCTGGAGGGAGAGACTGGATTAGAATATGCTCCTGCCGACTCTCCAGCACCATCTCTTGTCCATTCCGCAGTGTGGAACAGTTTCAGAGCACAGAATGACACTCAGCTGACCTGTGGGAGCGGGGTGAAAAAAGGAAAGCCTCTTTTTTCTCCAGGAATAATGCAGTGTCCTCCCACCCTCCCACATCCTACTTCCTGGAGCAGCACTGGTGACAGCAGGCAGACTCTGTGTCTCTTCACCAAGCCCAGCTACTCAGGTGTGAAGGGGAGGACTGGGGCTTTCTGAAGCTGCCTGGTCTGGGTCATGGCATTTCACAGGCACTGAGGTGGTGTTAGCTATTTGCATCTGCAGAGGAAGAGGTTTGTGTGTTTAGTATTTGTTCTTTTCCTTTGTGGTGCAGAAGATGAGTGTGCAGAAGACATGCGGCTGCGTGGCCAGTTGGGGGCACTCTTGCACCACACAAAGGGAACTGGGCCATGATGAGCCATTGCAGATGCAAAGTAAAGAGGATCCCCATGTTCCAATGGGAGCCCCATTGCAATCAATAAAACAATCACTCTGTGCAAGGCCTATGGAACACTGAAACCCCCCCAAAGTCCTCCAAGGAGGGCTGAAGTGGTGCCTGGACTGTGCACTGGCCCTCTGCACATGGGTGAATGTCAGCTGAAGGGCCTGGTTCACCCCTGCAGCCATTGCCACCAGTTCAGAGTGGGGTAAAATGCTGCCATTCTCCTTAGGTAGCAGTTACCACCACTTTCCATTGGTTTAGATGATTCAACAAGCTGCAGGGCAAGAGTGAATCAGCCCAAAATGAGCAGGGGGTTGCAGGATTGAGCCCTTAGACTGTAAGCTCTTTGACGCAGGGACCTGCCTTCTTGCTTGTCTATAAAGCCCCTGGCACACTGTGGCTGCACTATAAAAAACAATCATAAAAATGCTATGGCAATCTCCCGTTTCTTTGCAATAATGAGTTTACCAGGACCACTGTACAACAGGGTACCGGATACCTCTGGGTACAACTGCCCTCCGACCCAATGCTTATAGCCAACCACAGGCACAGAAGGTAACCAAGCTGAGAAGGGATTGCCAGGGGGATCTTGCCCTTCCATCACTTGTGAGAGCACAAGTCCAGACGCTAACAAGGCTACGCTGTAGACCGTTAATTTTAGTGCTGCACCATAATGGGTTCAGGCTCTACCTGGCTATGGTGTGGGAGACTTTGCAGGTTCAGATTATTTCTTTTATACTTTTTATTTCCTTTTTAAAAAGTATTTTTAAGAAAAAACACATATGCCTTAGATAAACACTGCTGTCCAACCAGTGTTAGACCGGCCCACATTCCTGCATGTTGTGTATCACAGCCAAATCACACAAACGTGCTGCCTGGCAAAGACACTTCTCAGGTGATCTCTGTGTATGCAAGAATAAGATGCAGACCCTGAGGTATAGTCAGCCCCCTAGCCCTGTTCCCTTTGAGGCCTGGTCTACACTTGAAAGTTTCCCTAGTAGAGTTTGTTGATTAGGGGGTGCTTTTTACCAAAATAGTTTACCATATAAAGCCACAACAGTGAACACAGTGATAGTGATAAAAAAGTGGCTTGTACCAGTATAGTTATTCCACTACTTGTACAGAATTACCTCTACAAGTATAAATATACCAACAGAACTGTGTGCACGGGAGAGGATTGTACTGCTTTAGCTACAGTGGTCTAAATAAAGCTGCACAACTTTGTAGTGTAGACAAAACCAAAGAAAGAAAGAAAGAAAGAAAGAAAGAAAGAAAGAAAGAAAGAAAGAAAGAAAGAAAGAAAGAAAGAAAGAAAGAAAGAAAGAACTTTTCTTTCCAGATGTATTCTGTAGGTCAGTTTGCCTATTACAGCTTTTTGGTAAATGCTTTAGGACAGCGTCTACTAATATTTATGTACATTCCCTTTAAAACAATCTCAGTCAGGACGTAAATGCAAAGCCATTTCCAAGGGTGACAGACAGTAGCTGACACCTTTCCCCTGTCCTAGGTCAGCCTATCATTTGGGCATCTTCATCTCCATACTTCCTAATGGCATTTGTACCCCACAGCTGCCTTCCACAAAGCCAGCAGGGAGAGTTGTAATAGGGTGCCAGGCCAGCTGTGTCCCATAGATTTAACAAATTACCTCCTTTGCATTAATGCAAACATGTGGCCAACCTTTCATCAGCCTGCTAAAGTGCCAGCAGCCCAACAGGGGGCATGCAGATGGAAATGCTGCGGGGTGAGAATGGACCGCACTGGAACTGGAGTGGCAGGGTGGTCTTGCAGACTGCGTGCTGCCAAATGACTCATCACAAAGATGGGGGACTTTGCTCCAAGGGACAAACGCTGCTCATCTTAGCCACCTGGGTGGTTCCAAGAAAGCTTTAATCCATAGAAATACCCAGCCACCAAGTAAAACTAGACTTACACATGGCTATTCACAGCATCTAGCTGGGGCTTAGGTGTGTGCATCTGTATACAGTAATGGACAAAACTCTTCATAATAATGCAGTTCCACCCAAAATACACATATGAGTTCACTCACTCACACGCATGCTAAAACACCTATGTACACAGAGTAACATGCCTGCATGCTAGCACACATGCATATCCACACACTCTAACATGCCTGCATGCTAACACACATGCATACACACATATATCAACCACAACAAGCAAACTATAAAATGAGATGAGTCCAATAGAGCAGCTGCCAACTGCACCCAGGAGAGAAACCACATTTCAAAGGTTAAATTTGCTTACCATAGCTCGCTCTCCTTTTTTACCTTTTTATTCATTGCCTGTCAAACTAAAGCTGAATATAAAAGAGGGGGGAGAAATGATCCATCCCTTTATTCCTAAATAAACAGGTGACAATTCTCTTTTTAATGGAGTAATATTAGAGGAGGCAGTGTGGCCTAGTGGTTAGCGCACTGGATTGGAAGTCAGGAGAGCTGGATTCTATTCCTGGCTCTGCTAGTGGTCTGCTTGGTGACAGTCATCAAGTCTCTTCACTTCTCTGTGCCTCAGCTTCCCCATCTGTAAAATGGGAATAATGATACTGACCTGCTCTGTAAAGCACTTGGAGATCTACTGCTGAAAAGCACTAACAGCTAGGCATTCTTCTTTATATGGAATTTAGCATTTTATAGGATTCCCCACCTGCGTATGACACAATTAATTATTTTACACAGCTCCTCCTCCCCAGCAGATAAAGCACATACCCACAGCACCAGTTCCCATCCTTCAGCTGCAGAGACCATAGAGGCACTGGCTGTCGCAATCTAGTAAACACTCAAGAGGGGTGTGCGCTACCATCCAGGCCATGAGACACACAGTTCCTGACACAGCAAAGGAACAATGAGGGCAGGAAAAATTGTAATAGTTTTTGTGGAAAATTAACATTTTTTTCTTTTTTGTCAATATATTTTCAAATTTTTCCATTAAACATTTTCAGTTGTCCCTTCTGTCCGCTCCCCCCACCACCACCATCTTTTCCGGTACCACAGTGGAAGTGCCAGAGAACACAGGCACAGAGAACCCCCTCAGGTTAAATCAATGTAGGTATTTATAGACTGTAATAAAGCCATCCCTGAACCTTCTCTTTGTTAAAACTAAATCGATGGAGCTCCTTGAGTCTATCACTATAAGGCATGCTTTCTAATCCTTTAGTCTTCCCGTGGCTCTTCTCTGAGCCCTCTCCAATTTATCAACGTCTGTCTTGAACTGTGGGCACCAGAACTGGACCCAGTATCCCCGTAGCTGTCACACCAGTGCCAAATACAGAGGTAAAATAACCTCTCTACTCTTCCTTGATGCAAGCCTATCTCTAGAATCAAAGATGGTTAGAATGACTTTGAAGCTGAGCAATCATACACCATGGTGGTGAGTGCAGTATAAAAAGCCTAGGTAGACAGAGAGACAGAGAGAGAGAGAGAGTAGATCTCTTGTATGCTATCCGGTTGCTGTCTTCTGTTCATTGGGGCATTTGCTTGGCTCCATATGATCCTGATATTGAACCAGGGACCCCAGAAAGGGCCATTTGTGATGCTTTGTTTCAGCCTCTCTCTCTCCCCTGTCACCTCTACAGGTGAGCATTCAGCATGAATGCAGGTTCACACGTTTGTGACCCTCATTACCAGCCAGGCACCCAGAGGAGGAGCAGGCTGTGAAATCTGTCACTGCACAAGTTTCGCGAGTGGTGCTGAAGGCCACCCAGGAGGGCCACCCTTGCACTGGCTGCCTTCTCAGGAGGCAAGTGGGGCATGAAGAGCTTAGCTGCATGGAGAAACTGGGTAGCAAGAGCCTGAACTTGGCACGGGGGCACAACTGCCTCCCGTTCCTTATGGCTAGATGGGAAGCATGTCCCAAACCATGTTTTGTTTGTTGCATGGGAGCACAGTATGGGACAGGTGGAGAACCTGTGCCCCAGAAATACTTCATTAACCCTCCTGCCACCAAACCAGCCTATGGCCATGGGAATGACGGGGATGCTGAGGGTAGCTCCCTAAGCGTATCGTTCGAAGGTACTTCCTTCCTTCCCCCACTGTCTGCCTTGTCAGTCTGGATTACAAAACTCCTTGAGGTGGGGACTCGGTGTACAGTGTAGGAGAGTTGTAGGATGTTATATGTCTCTGTTGCACGTGGTGAGGGAGCAGTGGGGTGAGTGAATAGGGAGGGGCGATCCAGGGGGTGAGGTGGGTGCATGGAGGGGGTTGGTGGAAGCGGTGGGATGTGGGATGGGAGGGGTCAGTGCATGGGATGGGAGCTGGGGGGCAGTGGGACTGGGATGGGGAGGGATCAGACCTTGGGGAAGGGGCTGAGGGTGGCAGTGGGAGGGGTTGGGGTATGGGGAGGAGGCAGGGAGCACTGGGATGGGGAGGGGCTGGGGGTGGCAGTGGGAGGGGTCAGGGTATGGGGAGGGGGCCAGGAGCAGTGGGATGGGGAGGGACTGGGGGGGCAGTGGGATGGGGAGGGGCTGGGGGCAGTGGGAGGGGTCGGGCTGTGGGAGGGGCTGGGGGCAGTGGAGGGGTCGAGGTATGGGGAGGGGTGGGGGGGCAGTGGGAGGGGTTGGGCTGTGGGAAGGGAGGGGGCAGTGGGATGGGGAGGGGCTGGGGCAGTGGAGGGGTCGAGGTATGGGGATGGGCGGGGGGGCAGTGGGATGGGGAGGGGCTGGGGGCAGTGGGAGGGGTCGGGCTGTGGGAGGGGAGGGGGGCAGTGGAGGGGTCGAGGTATGGGGAGGGGTGGGGGGGCAGTGGGATGGGGAGGGGCTGGGGGGCAGTGGGAGGGGTTGGGCTGTGGGAGGGGAGGGGGGCAGTGGGATGGGGAGGGGCTGGGGCAGTGGAGGGGTCGAGGTATGGGGAGGGGCGGGGGGGCAGTGGGATGGGGAGGGGCTGGGGGCAGTGGGAGGGGTCGGGCTGTGGGAGGGGAGGGGGGCAGTGGAGGGGTCGAGGTATGGGGAGGGGTGGGGGGGCAGTGGGATGGGGAGGGGCTGGGGGGCAGTGGGAGGGGTTGGGGTATGGGGAGGGGCGGGGGGGCAGTGGGATGGGGAGGGGCTGGGGCAGTGGGAGGGGTCGGGGTATGGGGAGGGGCGGGGTGAGCAGTGGGATGGGGAGCGGATGGGGAGGGGGGCAGTGGGATGGGGAGGGACTGGGGGGCAGTGGGAGGGGTCGGGGTATGGGGAGGGGCGGGGGGGCAGTGGGATGGGGAGGGGCTGGGGCAGTGGGAGGGGTCGGGGTATGGGGAGGGGCGGGGTGAGCAGTGGGATGGGGAGCGGATGGGGAGGGGGGCAGTGGGATGGGGAGGGACTGGGGGGCAGTGGGAGGGGTCGGGCTGTGGAAGGGGAGGGGGGCAGTGGGATGGGGAGGGGCTGGGGGCAGTGGGAGGGGTCGGGCTGTGGGAGGGGAGGGGGGCAGTGGGATGGGGAGGGACTGGGGGGGCAGTGGGAGGGGTCGGGGTATGGGGAGGGGCGGGGGGGCAGTGGGATGGGGAGGGGCTGGGGCAGTGGGAGGGGTCGGGGTATGGGGAGGGGAGGGGGGCAGTGGGATGGGGAGGGACTGGGGGGGCAGTGGGAGGGGTCGGGGTATGGGGAGGGGAGGGGGGCAGTGGGATGGGGAGGGGTTGGGGGCAGTGGGAGGGGTCGGGCTGTGGGAGGGGAGGGGGGCAGTGGGATGGGGAGGGACTGGGGGGGCAGTGGGAGGGGTCGGGGTATGGGGAGGGGCGGGGGGGCAGTGGGATGGGGAGGGGCTGGGGCAGTGGAGGGGTCGGGGTATGGGGAGGGGCGGGGGGGCAGTGGGATGGGGAGGGGCTGGGGCAGTGGAGGGGTCGGGGTATGGGGAGGGGCGGGGGGGCAGTGGGATGGGGAGGGGCTGGGGCAGTGGGAGGGGTCGGGGTGAGGGGAGGGGAGGGGCGGGGTGGGCAGTGGGATGGGGGGGCGGGGCAGGGGGCGGGGTCAGCGGTCGGCCACGCCTACGCCCTGCCGCCGCCGCCGCCGCCGCTGCTGTCCCCCCCCCGGGGCCGCGCGGGGGGGGGGCGGAAGGGGCGTGTCCCGCCGGCTGGTTCCGGGTCGGGGGGCCGGCGGGCGCGCGGGCAGCGCCAGTCGCCATGTCCGGGAGCTGCCGCCGGGGCCAGACGGCGAGCCGGGCCATCCCCGCCAAGCGCCTCAGCCTGCCCGGCGGGGCCGCGCTGCCGCCCGGCGACTACAGCACCACGCCGGGGGGCACGGTGTTCGGGACCACGCCGGGCGGTGAGCGGGGCCGGGGCCGGGCGGGGAGCGGGGCCGGGGCCGGGGCCGGGGGCCGCCCGCTCGGGATCGAGCCGGGCTGCCAAATGCACAACACAAGTGAAGGGCGGCGGCGGCGGCGGCGGGGGGGGGGATTTTTTTTTACTTAATCTTACGCGCTAGCGACCTGGGGAGGAGCCGGTTAGGGTAGTGGGCTTAAAAAAAAAAAAAATTCAGACAGAAGCCTGTCGGTTCAGTCGGCGTCTCTTTAAAAAAACAAACAGCCGCAGCAGCAGTTGGGCTGGTCTAAGAGAGTCTGGACACAGAAACCGAAGGTCTCGGCGTCTTTTGGGCGAGGCACCCGTGTTGCTCTCGGGGAGCACAGTCAGCAGGGCCTTAGGTGCCTCTTCCAGGAGTGGGGCCACGGGTAGAGGAGAGTTGCGACGGGAAGAGTGTCGTAAAGGCAAAAAAACCTGAACGCATTCTTAAATGAAAACCCTGTTTTGGCTAGAAGAAGAAGTTAAATACTCAGAAGGCTGAAAGATAATCAGTATAGAACAGGACAGATGATTAAAAAATAGCAAAAAGGGATGGGGAAATTTTTCAGAATATCTAGTCACTAGTAGTAGCCTTTATTTTCAAGAATTCTATTTAATTTCTCAGTGATCTGGGTAATCCAGAGAATTAATATTTTAATGCATGCCTGTTTATGGATTGAAAAGTATAGGGTGAGTTAAAAAGCTCCATGTAGTAATGCAGTTTGGTTCTGCTTGTTATCTGTTAACTTGCATTTTATTGCTGCTGGGTAGTTACCATATGTTTATGTTCTCATGCCTGCTCCCCTGTAATTATTAACAGTGGAGTTTTCATCTCTCTTTCCAAAACTACTATCAATAGTCTAAAATAAAGTTCCTTTAAACCTCACTTTAAATGTACTGATCTGTAGACCCACTTGAATTAAGAAATTACTAATATTTCTTAATATAGTATAGTCTCCCTGATCGTCCTCGTGCTGATCCATAAACCCAGTAGTTATTATGAAAAGACCATTGGACTGTTCAGTAGCAGAGACAGTTCTCAAGTGCAGTCCTGGTTTACATAAATACTTGTTCCTTTGGAAGGTTTAATTAAAAAGCTTTAACAAAATGTCATCATCCCTTTACAGGTGTACTGTAAAGTATTGTAAACAATCCATCAAGTTGCACTATTCAGAATAAAGGAGCAAATTTAATTAGCCATGGAACACCCATGACTAATTTTACAGAGCCAAATGTTCTCCACTTTAATCTCCCAAGTAGTTCCATTGAGGCAAACAGGATTTAGTGCCAAAATCAGAAATCCCCAGTAACCGTCCTGGCCGTTGATGCAAATTATCACAGTTTGGTTCTGTTGGTCTTAGAGGCCTGGTCTACACCTAAAACTTAGGTTGATCTAGCAGTGTCACTGATGGCTTGTCTACACTACCGCACGGGGTCGATCTAAGATACGCAACTTCAGCTACGTAAATTGCATAGCTGAAGTCGACGTACTTAGATCTACTTACCATGCTAAGTCGACAGCTAATGCTCTCCCATCGACTCCACTTGCACTCCTCTTTCTGGTGGAGTATCAGAGTCGACGGAAGAGTGCTCAGTGGTCAATTTATCGCGTCTATACTAGACCACGATAAATTGACCGCTGCTGGATCAATCGCTGCCCACCAATCCGGCGGATAGTGTAGACAAGCCCTCAGACTGAGGGACATAGTTAAGCCAACCTAAGCACTGGTGTAGACACTGCTAGGTTGGAGGAAGAATTCTTCCATCAACCTAGCTACCCCTTTTGAGAGGGTGGATTTACGACAGGGACAGAAAAAACCCTTCTGTCTCTTTAGTAAGTGTCTGCCTTGCAGCAACATAGCTGCAGCTCTGCTGCTGTGCTATAGCCCTTGTAGGAGAGACAGACAGACCCGTAGTTGGTTCTGAGGAAGTTTGGAAGGGCAAATACGTTCTCTGTGGCTTTTGGAGATTATTACCCTGAGATTTAAAATTGGTTTGACTGTTTATGATCTCCCTGTTTCTGATATGTTCCAAGCAAACTCAGTACGTGTTTTCTTCCTTTACCTTGGGTGAAAATGAATGAATTGGAAAAATCCAGATATGAACCCCAGGGAGTCATGTTATGTCATTATGGGATGATACTGGAATATGATTTCTCAGAGAAAACCACAGGAGAGCTTGACTATTTTGTGTTCCTGAAATAGTCACTTTAGTCTCATGTCAATATTATTACAGAATGAGTGGGCTTTTAGTTTTTGAATAATTTATTTAAGGCCACTGATTAGGAAACGCTTCACAGCTACCAACTTTTGCAGGCTCTGTGGCAATAGGCTAAACTCCATTCTGCAGAAAGAAAGGGAAATAATTTGCTTTTTGAGTCATTGGACGTGTGCGAGTTAGCTCTCCTTTACTTCTTGACCCCTAGCTCTGGCTTTAGGATGTCTCCACTGTATAGAGTCTAACAAAGATGAGCTTTTCCTTGACTAACGTGTCCTGAGGTGACCCTGGGAGAGCTGTAACCCTGAGATGTACTGCCGGCATCCCTCATGTACACTGTTGGAAGTGGAGTTCCCTTTATCTAACTTGCTGTTTTCAGTGGCATCAGGAAAACACCCTCCAGTCATCCAAAGGAGTTAGTGAGTCCCCAGAATGTACTTTAGTGAATGGAAATGTTCCCCCTGGGAGAACATCTGGGCACTTCTTTGGGCCCTCTGGAAAGCCAGGATTCTCCATTCGCAGGAACATGTGGGCAGAGATGTTCACATTGGGCCGGAGTAATTCCTGGGTCTGTAAAATTCAGCTGCTGAAGTAGATTTAAAACCTTTGAATTGTGGTTTACTGTGGGTCCAAGCTTAGCCTTGGTGCCACCAAAATGAGCTAAGGATTCAGATACGCCATCTCGGAATTGTTACCTGATCCTTCTGTGCTCCAAGAGCCCCATCAGAACGGGATCAGAGAACAGGGGAAAGGACCCACTACCCTGTGGCAGCACAGGAGGTGAAAAGTGGTTTTCATTTGCAGCAGTCGGGAACAAAAAAATAAATACAATTAAATCAGACCTCAGCACCAAGAAGTGAGAGTGGGAGGGTTGTGAGGAAGAAACAGTCATAACCTTTAAACCTACGGAGACTGTTCTCTTTAAAAAGAAAAGGAGTACTTGTGGCACCTTAGAGACTAACCAATTTATTTGAGCATAAGCTTTTGTGAGCTACAGCTCACTTCATCGGATACATCCGATGAAGTGAGCTGTAGCTCACGAAAGCTTATGCTCAAATAAATTGGTTAGTCTCTAAGGTGCCAAGCTTATGCTCAAATAAATTGGTTAGTCTCTAAGGTGCCACAAGTACTCCTTTTCTTTTTGCGAATACAGACTAACACGGCTGTTACTCTGAAACCTGTTCTCTTTAATATTCCACTAAGGGCTTGTCCTGGATCCTTGCCAGGGCACATGGATATTGTCCTCTCAGTAAATTCCACATCAGCTAATTGCTTGGGAGCTGTGGCCAGCTCTGCTTCAGGCACTCAGTTCCTTGATGTAAACACACATCATGTAGAATGTTCTTGTCCATGGGTTGAAATGAGCAGTGGAGAGTGGGTGATTTTGAGTGTAGCACTCTGATCGCTGGCAGAGGGATTTGCCAGTGAGAAGAATGTTTCTACAGTTTTTTATGGGGAGTGTGTCGTGCTCTGGGTTGGGAAGGCTTCTCTGTGCTGTGTATGCTTTCAGCTCAGTATACCCACACCACACCATACAGTTTTTGTGGCTGGGGGGAGGCTGGTTACCTTGTCCATCTTGACCAGAAGGCAGCTGAGAGAATAAAGTATGCTTGGCCATGCTGTGAGAATGCTGAATGACCCCTAAAATGAACCAAAGGCAGAAGCTGAAATCACGCATGGCTTTTTAATGAGTTCAGCAGCTGGGGAACTGCAGCAGGTTGTCACTGTCAGGGCCTGAGCCTGCATTCCTTGTCACCCTACACTTCCCCCGAGAGTCAGTGGGAGCCTGGGGCACACAAGGAATGTGAGGTTTGGCCCAGGGACCATACAGTTAACAGGTTAGAACCATTAAACTTTTGAAGACAATAACTGCTGAGCCAGAAACGTGAGCACTTTCTAGGATTTAGTAACTTGTGCATCACTTCCAAGAGGTATATCATTGTCCTTAAGAAGGAAACTGGTAGGTCAGGATGTCAAATTCTGGAAAAAACCTCTCTTAATTAGGAGTCTGTAGTGCACTAGTCTAAGTTTGCTAGGGTTTCAAGGAGCTTTCTTTGTTGTTAGGAATGCATCCGATGAAGTGAGCTGTAGCTCACGAAAGCTTATGCTCAGATAAATTTGTTAATCTCTAAGGTGCCACAAGTACTCCTTTTCTTCCTGCTATTCAGAACCCCCTGTGCATATCTGGGGCTCTATTGGAAATGAGGGGCAAACCCATGAATCAGCTGTCGTGGGACAGGGAGTAAAGCTTGCTTTGCAGAAGCTGATGCAGGTCATTTCACCAAATGGTTCTTATAATAGCGTGAATTGAAACTGAGATTTTTTTGTTAACAGATTTGCGTGCTTCTCTGATGGAAGGGGCCCTACCATCCCCTTGTGTTGACAACTGTTGTAACAAATCAAAGCAGGGTATACAGGGTATTTAGTTCCATAAGTAATAGCTCAAGGCATGTGACTCTGCGTGAATGAATGTAAACCAGGAATTGCAGTTCTTCAGCCTGTTATGAAATGTACTCCTAGTACCTAGTATACTAACTGCAGTTCTAGGAACCCGTCCTTATTTTGTAAGTCTTCCAGCTACCAAAGTCTATAACTGCAGGCTAGGGTTGTTTCTTTACCCGAATCCTGATTAATTGCACTTGTACTGGAGCATAGATCTGAACTGGCGACATTGCTGGTATAATTCTACCTCCTTGATCTGTAGAAACTAGTCACAATTATCTTCAATTTTGAAAAGGTTCCAATGTCTTGGAAAATCATTAGCATAATTTCCTCGAAATTTAATATCTAGTTACATGACTTTACAGCCATGAAATGGAATATAGGAGTGTGCCTAGCATTCCAGGAGAGACGTTATCTCTGATTTCTTCTTGTCCACATGCATACCACCAGCTGAGATCATGGGGGGCTGGAGGGAGGGAAGGGATTCCTTTGTCCTATTTGGTTGGATGGGGGTAACATATTAAATGTCCAATCCTGAAATGAGAGGTTGCAGCCCTCGCCTCGGAATGCTGTTTTGAATTATTTCTGTATTATGGATGTTTTTACTCTGGTTTGATATTTTTCCAACATCAGATGCCTTGGTAGGGGAATGGGCGGCTCAGCCTACACAATGTTCCTTCTAAATCCTTGCAGGGTCTCTTGGTCTGAACTCTGCCGTCACCTCAAGGGTTGCTTTCTGCCCACTAATAAAGATGTAATTTTATTCTGCTCTAACAAACCAGCAACAATAGGGTGGGGTCCCATTCACCACTAAAATAAACAGCAAATAAAATGGGAGTGATGTCTTGGTTTTAGTTCTGTAATCCTGACAAATGTAAACAACGTTTTCTGAGCTGGACAGCCAGCCCAGACCGCACAAAGGCAATACCGCCATGCAGAAAACTCTTCTCCAAT
Organism: Lepidochelys kempii; assembly: GCF_965140285.1. Lineage (NCBI taxonomy): Eukaryota > Metazoa > Chordata > Testudines > Cheloniidae > Lepidochelys > Lepidochelys kempii. The sequence continues at coordinate 2,219,593 of NC_136405.1, read as the reverse complement.
AATATTAAACATCTGACTTAACAAAGAGAGGCAATTTCCACTACAAATTTCCTGATCTATCTGCTTAAACATGTGGGCTTTCAGAATTGTAGGTAGTCTCAGAAAAGCATGTGAAATTTATGTACCTCAGCCAGAAGGGAGATGGGATGAGACTAACAGAAGCAGTTTAAATCTTAATTTGACTGATTTTTTCCTGGTTTTGCAGGAGCATAAATATTCTTTTCATGTAGACTTTGTAACTAGGTGTTCACTGGGAGGCAGTGTGTCCTAGTGCATTGAGCACTGGACCGGGTCCTGCATTCTGTTCCCAGCTCTGCTACTGGCCTCTCTGTGGCTCAGTTTTATGTAAGTTAGGGCTAATGATACTTGCTTTCCTTGTAAAGCACTTTGAGATATGCTAAAAGCTGACAGTATTTCACATTTTTTCCCCTGTAGGTACAAGAATTATTTATGACCGGAAGTTTTTGATGGAATGCCGCAATTCCCCAGTTGCCAAAGCCTCACCTTGTGACCTTCCAGACATTCCAGGTGTTACCAGTCCAAATGTGGAGGAGTTGAAGATTGAAAACAACCATGTCCACAATTACGAGGAGAAGGTGGGCGTAGGTGAGTGGGCACCCCCTGGCAAAGCCTGAAAATAACTTGCAAGTTGCACCTTTTCTCCTTGGAAAATACACAACAGCACACCCGGACTGGAGCCAGAGTATTGTTATAACAGCTCGGGAGGAATTGAGGCTTGTGTGTGGATTGTGGATACAGGCTAAATCAAGATATCTCTGGGTCTGACATTGTTCTTATACCGACCGCATCACTGTAGTATGAGCACCTTCCAGTAATGCATTAACATCTATCACGCGTGGTTCCTTCTTTCTCTCCCTCTGTCTCATTCATATTAATTTAGCAGCAGTGAAACGTACTGCTGGATTAACAGCCCAGGAGACTGAATTCTCTATCTGTAGAACAGGTGCAGCCCAGCTTTGCCTGTTACGTCCTTTGCTAATGTGCTTCTTCCCTACACCAGAAAGGTATGGGGATGAAATGGGAATTGAGTTTGTGGCCCATACAGTTCTTGATCTCTCTGCAGATATGTCTAGTCTCAAGGACCAATTACTGTAAATTGCACTGTCAGTGTTGTGATGTGGGCATGTGTCCACTGAAAACTAAGAAGGTTGAGTTTCCTATCTTAGCTCACATCAACTACTGAGCAAGATTTGGCTGGTAACTTTTGGTCACTGTCTCACTCCCCTGGCTTCAAATATCAAAACTGATCAGCCTACAAGTCAAAGTAAGATTTGTTCCTCTTCTGAAAAGTTTCTTCTGCATCACTGGCAATAAGGAGCGTAGCAGAGCTGACCATCTATGTCGTTTGCAGTGTTGTAGCCGTGTCGGTCCCAGGATGTTAGAGACAGGGTGGGTGAGGTAGAATCATAGAATATCAGGGTTGGAAGGGACCCCTGAAGGTCATCTAGTCCAACCCCCTGCTTGAAGCAGGACCAATTCCCAGTTAAATCATCCCAGCCAGGGCTTTGTCAAGCCTGACCTTAAAAACCTCTAAGGAAGGAGATTCTACCACCTCCCTAGGTAACGCATTCCAGTGTTTCACCACCCTCTTAGTGAAAAAGTTTTTCCTAATATCCAATCTAAACCTCCCCCACTGCAACTTGAGACCATTACTCCTCGTTCTGTCATCTGCTACCATTGAGAACAGTCTAGAGCCATCCTCTTTGGAACCCCCTTTCAGGTAGTTGAAAGCAGCTATCAAATCCCCCCTCATTCTTCTCTTCTGCAGGCTAAACAATCCCAGCTCCCTCAGCCTCTCCTCATAAGTCATGTGTTCTAGACCCCAATCATTTTTGTTGCCCTTCGCTGGACTCTCTCCAATTTATCCACATTCTTCTTGTAGTGTGGGGCCCAAAACTGGACACAGTACTCCAGATGAGGCCTCACCAATGTCGAATAGAGGGGAACGATCACGTCCCTCGATCTGCTCGCTATGCCCCTACTTATACATCCCAAAATGCCGCTGGCCTTCTTGGCAACAAGGGCACACTGCTGACTCATATCCAGCTTCTCGTCCACTGTCACCCCTAGGTCCTTTTCCGCAGAACTGTTGCCGAGCCATTCGGTCCCTAGTCTGTAGCGGTGCATTGGATTCTTCCATCCTAAGTGCAGGACCCTGCACTTATCCTTATTGAACCTCATCAGATTTCTTTTGGCCCAATCCTCCAATTTGTCTAGGTCCTTCTGTATCCTATCCCTACCCTCCAACGTATCTACCACTCCTCCCAGTTTAGTATCATCCGCAAATTTGCTGAGAGTGCAATCCACACCATCCTCCAGATCATTTATGAAGATATTGAACAAAACCGGCCCCAGGACCAACCCTTGGGGCACTCCACTTGATACCGGCTGCCAACTAGACATGGAGCCATTGATCACTACCCGTTGAGCCCGACAATCTAGCCAGCTTTCTACCCACCTTATAGTGCATTCATCCAGCCCATACTTCCTTAACTTGCTGACAAGAATACTGTGGGAGACCGTGTCAAAAGCTTTGCTAAAGTCAAGAAACAATACATCCACTGCTTTCCCTTCATCCACAGGACCAGTAATCTCATCATAAAAGGTGATTAGATTAGTCAGGCATGACCTTCCCTTGGTGAATCCATGCTGGCTGTTCCTGATCACTTTCCTCTCATGCAAGTGCTTCAGGATTGATTCTTTGAGGACCTGCTCCATGATTTTTCCAGGGACTGAGGTGAGGCTGACTGGCCTGTAGTTCCCAGGATCCTCCTTCTTCCCTTTTTTAAAGATTGGCACTACATTAGCCTTTTTCCAGTCATCCGGGACTTCCCCGGTTCGCCACGAGTTTTCAAAGATAATGGCCAATGGCTCTGCAATCACAGCCGCCAATTCCTTCAGCACTCTCGGATGCAACTCGTCCGGCCCCATGGACTTGTGCACGTCCAGCTTTTCTAAATAGTCCCTAACCACCTCTATCTCCACAGAGGGCTGGCCATCTCTTCCCCATTTTGTGATGCCCAGCGCAGCAGTCTGGGAGCTGACCTTGTTAGTGAAAACAGAGGCAAAAAAAGTATTGAGTACATTAGCTTTTTCCACATCCTCTGTCACTAGGTTGCCTCCCTCATTCAGTAAGGGGCCCACACTTTCCTTGGCTTTCTTCTTGTTGCCAACATACCTGAAAAAACCCTTCTTGTTACTCTTGACATCTCTCGCTAGCTGCAGCTCCAGGTGCGATTTGGCCCTCCTGATTTCATTCCTACATGCCCGAGCAATATTTTTATACTCTTGCCTGGTCATATGTCCAACCTTCCACTTCTTGTAAGCTTCTTTTTTATGTTTAAGATCCGCTAGGATTTCACCATTAAGCCAAGCTGGTCGCCTGCCAAATTTACTATTCTTTCGACTCATCGGGATGGTTTGTCCCTGTAACCTCAACAGGGATTCCTTGAAATACAGCCAGCTCTCCTGGACTCCTTTCCCCTTCAAGTTAGTCCCCCAGGGGATCCTGGCCATCCGTTCCCTGAGGGAGTCGAAGTCTGCTTTCCTGAAGTCCAGGGTCCGTATCCTGCTGCTTACCTTTCTTCCCTGCGTCAGGATCCTGAACTCAACCAACTCATGGTCACTGCCTCCCAGATTCCCATCCACTTTTGTTTCCCCCACTAATTCTACCCGGTTTGTGAGCAGCAGGTCAAGAAAAGCGCCCCCCCGGTGATATCTTTTATAGGGCAGTGGAGTAGTAGCATCCTTGCTTATGCTGGCATCCTATCAATAGCAATCATACATGCAACAGTAATTGCATCACGCTGTGCTGACTAAAAATTATATTTGCCTCTTGTTGCGAACAGAAACCCACATTCATGGTCAAATGTGTCATAGAGAAAAGGTAGAAAATACTTCTGTTGTGGATTTTTTTTTTGAGAAGGGCTCCAAATGAAGAGCGGAATTCTCCTCTCAGATTTGCTCAGATGCATCATGTTTCTGAGGCTCTGTGTGCTCTGCGCTGGCAGAGTAGATGTTCTTTGTGTAGAAGAAGAGCAGAACATCAGACCACCTAAGAGGAATGGTTTTCCCCCTAAGACAGAGCAAGCCTCCATCTCTCACAACAGTTCTCCAGCAAGACTCAATCCCTGTACCCAGCAGGCTGAGAGTTTCCCCAATCTTCACTGCCACATCCAAACTTCTGTGCTCTTGTGAGGCTGCTGATCTCTGAGTATCACATCCGTGTAGTGTTTGATATTTAACATAGGACTTCATCAAGTACTCACCTGCATTTTTGTCGTTTCTTTTCAACAGGCGAGGAAGCTCAATTTGACATGGACATCTAAAGTATGTGCCCTGAGAGTGTTTGTCTGGTGAAGAATGGGACCTCAGTGTGAGGGCTCCCACCAGCTAGGCTTTTAGAATAGCCAGGCTTTTCTGAGTGACTTGCTCTTTTCTGCAAAGGGCAGTCCATTCCCTTTGACTGAGAGCAGAACACATCCTATTACGTGAGGACTGAAAGTATCAGCTGATTCATATGGGTATAAATCCATGAGTATGGCTCCTGCTGGTGATGGACAACAGTGAGAGGAAGAAAGCTCTCTATGATTTTTTATTTCATGTTTCTATGCCTTTGTTAATTGGTGTATATCAGTACTGTAAAGGTGACCGAAATGTAATATCAGGGGAGAAATAAAATCATTTGGGGTCTCCAGGTTTGGCTGTTAATGCCGTACTGTGGGTATTTGGTCTTTGCTGAGTATAGCAAGCAAACTGCTGCCTATTACTGAGCTGGAAAGATATACTAGGGCAATCCCACAAACTGGATTGAGGCCAAAGTCTTTCATACAAGGGCCGGGGCCTAAGTGCTCCAAAAAGAGACACTGGGCAGCACCCACTGATGTACCTTAGAGTGTAGGTGATGGAGTTCCCCCTTGGTGTGCCAGAGGATGGATCTGGCTGATTGTAGTCCAGGTGGTCTCTGATTCTGGTGGCCCCAGAGGGGATCCTGCAGCACTTGACCAGTGAATGGGGCTGCCTACCCTGTGTGTCCCTTGTCGTGTGCTTCGGGAGGTGAGGGCAGCCTGGTCTCCTGCTTCTCTTACTTTCCTTGAGCTAGTCCTGTGGGTGGGTGCTCCCACCCCTCCCCTTCCACAATGTGTCATTGGGCCTCTACCCCCACGCCACCTCAGCCAACTGAAAGACATCCAGCATCCCTTTCCTTGCCCTTATGCCCCACACAGGGTGGCAGGACCTGTTGGTGCATGGGGAGGGTGAGGAACTCCAGTGGGCCAGAGTATACTCTGGGCCCACCACGGATCTTGGTGGCTCCTCCGTGGAACCATGAGCACAGGTGTGTATGTGGCATGGTTCACAAATTCCCTGACACTTGTCCCTTCTGCAGTGAGAGGGAGACCCTGGCATACATTCATGTAGCACATCAGGTTGCAGCCCCTCTGCCAGCTCCTCCCAAACCTCTTCCTGAGGTTCTGGCTGCACTTTTCCCCACACCTGCTGATTTATGGACACCCTATCCAGGACCCCACACTTACAGGACAACCTTGTCAGCCTCCTCCTGGCACAGGCCAGGACTGCTATCAATCACTCCAGGAGGGGTGGGGGCTCTGCAACTTGGGGATTATTTCCAGTCCCTTGTCCAGTCATGTCTCCGGCCAGTGTCCATTGACTTCTTAGACACCTCTGAGGTGCGGTAGGCCTTCCTGAGGGTTCTCTGCACAGTGTCCTCCTCTAGAGCCCTCATTTTTAACCTGTGACCTCACTCCTATTCCTGTTTTCTCCTTCCTTGTCCCATGGATGCCATTGTGCCCCGGGCTTAATGGTTCCTCCCTGTTAATTGGCAGGGCGGGGGAGGAGCAGGCATTTAGGTTTTGGGGAAGGACCTAGACCTGCCAGGCCTAGTCTTGCAAATAGCACACACTAATAATCCCCATTACAAAACATCTAGAATGCCCCAAAGGCCGGATAGCCTTTTAAGACTGAGGTCACCTTTAATGCTTCCAAGGACTACTAGAAATCCACAACACCCCAATGTCTGGTCACTTGCAAGAGATTGAAACGTCTTCCCAGCATGCTTCCAGAATGAGTTCTCAAGCCCTGTGTCATTAGAGGCTCTGTAGCCATCTTCTCTGGTGGTTCATCCTTTCACAAGCACCCCAAAACACCCCTCTTGCATACAATCACCTCCCCTCCTTTCTCAAAAGAGGATTTAATAGCTTCCTTCTGTAGCAGGGTGAGCCTCAGCAAGCCCACAGGTGGAAGCTCTCTCTAGCCCATCTAGTCTTAAAAGGAGACACCTGCAGCTATGTCTGCTTAAGAGGAGCAATTCAGCAGCTCCTCTGCTCCTAGAGTGGAGTCTGCAGCAAGTCTCCTACCCGCAGTAGAAAGGACCCCAACGCCTGTCCCCCATTCTACCTAGCATCATCTTCGAGGTAGGTAAGTCTGAGCCTCCAGTTCAAGTGTATTGATTAGGGACTCCCTGCAATCCCTCTTCAACCAAATCACTAAACCCTTTCATCATATAAATGATGACTGCTTATCCTAGTTCTCTCTCGAGTGTCTCTTCTTTCTGACATATTAAAATTCTTGCTTAGAGCTTGTCTTTCACCAGATCACTTTGGTACAGGGCACCAGGCCCAATCCAGCATTTCTGTACTGACAAAGCTAATTGAAATCAATAATTTTGCTGGAGTCAGGACAACTGGATCAGAGCAATGCATGGTAGCAGGTTGCAGACAGCACTCTAGTGTCTTGCTAGCTAGATACTGTCTTTAAATTCTGAGTTTCCTTTATAATTCTCTGCTTTTATTGGGCAGGGATTATTTATAGCTTGACAATAAATACCAGCTTTGACCTAATGTTTAGTTTTCAATGCTGTTGAAGGCACAATGGGCTGCTGGTTTTGTCTGACTGGGTGCTCGAGGGCGGGAGTGAACACAGTGTAAAGCATTGGGATGTGGATTGGAAGTTGGGCTTTCCACAAGACTATCTGGGGGAGAAGGCAGATCATGTGTCTTCATCTGCTTTTTACTGTTGAAAAGTCTGCTAATGAATTACAAAGGACACATCACATTAAACTACTCTGAAACCTGTCATTAAATTACTCTATTACTCTGAGAATTACAAAGGAAACAAAGACAAAAGAAATGACACCGATCAAACTGCATTGAAGATAAAGTTTGAAATGAAACACTTGCAATCTGACAGGAACAGGTATTCAGTTTTCAGAGTAACAGCCATGTTAGTCTGTATTCGCAAAAAGAAAAGGAGTACTTGTGGCACCTTAGAGACTAACCAATTTATTTGAGCATGAGCTTTCGTATTCAGTTGTCATTCCATCCCTATCTTGACACTAGTGCTGAGCACTTGTGTAGGGTTTTAATGTGATCTGTATCCAGGGAACTTTTCCTACCATTAGCAGAATGTGTACAATAGAGCAAGTTACTACTGGAACTTACTGCCTCTCTTAGTTAATTGGTAAATCCATATGCACCTCACTTGGCTGAGTTTTCTTTCTTTCATTAAAGGGCTGGTAGCTATGCACAAGAGTTGATCGTATTCATGTTTTCCAAAAGGAATCCAATCTTCCGGTCACTGATCTAACCAGCAGAGAACTGGGAGTAACAGCTTAGGTGCTTTGTGTCTGTGCTGAGATGGCTTTTCTGGAGCAGTATCCAGACTGGGCGTTAAAGATACCAGCACAAATATCAGAACCACCAGAGCAGAACTTAACATTTCAACTATCCTATCCAAATTACGGATGTTGTAGAGAGAAACTAGAGGGATTAGCACATGACATTGACTATTTGCTCTAAATAAACACCCATAAACAGTGTCTTTCAGGCCTGCTCCGTGCAATTTCTCAACCAATGTAACTATTTTGTGAGGGGGTGGGGGGGGGGTTGGTTTATTTGTTTTTAAATTGAAATAGTTACACTGGTACAACCCGGAGGGGGACAGTTCTCTCAGTACAAAGGTGTCTTAGAGCATTACAGCATTTTCACTTTCCCAAAACTATACTGGTCTAAAACTGCGTCTATACAAGGGGATGCTGTACTGTTTTACCTATACTGGTATAGTTAAAGCAATATAACTTCTGTGTGTAGACAAGCCCAGGCTGTGCACTCATTATCTTGAGCGGCCAGTCAAGTTTGGCTCTGCGGAGAACTGGATAACATGAGTTTCCATACACCAGGATGCTCAGGTCGCATTTTAAAAACAGGGTTTTTTCAAACCAGCTGAGGGACACTGGCAGACAAATGACAAGGTGAGCCATTTACAAAACAACTGTTACATGTTTGACACTTCAGGGTTTTGCATAGACTGCAGGATAAGCCCATTCTAAGCAGATTTTTCTCTATTAGAGAGCATGCTGTGATGTTTATCCAGCATCAGGTTACAATAAGGAGCACAGTTATTAAGGATTTAATGCAACCTAAGTGTATCTAACCTGAACTATCAAAAGCAGCTCTGTTGTAGGAATACTGGTTACAGGAGTCATACGTGATGTTCCTTCCCCTTTCCAAGGGGTGACAATAGATCTGCTACAGGAAATGTTGCACAGTTTATAGGACAGCCTGCAATAAGCTGCCTCAAAAATAAAAAGGCATGTCCAGCTGATTTGTCTCTGGAAAGATGGTCTCATTTTTTGTGAGAGTTTCTCAGCCCATGGGATTCTTTAACAAAGCTCAGCTAGGAAGGGATGTTTGATACTGTAGGTGTTTGTTTTGGTGCAAAAGTGGCTGGACATTTATTCCCATTAAAATCTTTATGTGCTCCCAGTTGGACTTTTCAGATGAGCACTGCCTCTTGCTAGAAGTAATCACGGTAAACTAACTTTCACTGATTCTGTTTCCCACATCATCTACAATAGCCACATTGAACATAAAGCAAATACTTCCAAATATCGTTAATCCTTTCTGCAATTACGCATAGGCAGATATGTCATTTATGAGTATAGGTCAAAGATTTTCAAAAGTGCCCAGTGACTTTGGGTGTCTAATTTGAGACATCTTAACAGGCCCTACATTTTAGAAAGTGCTGAGCTCCCCTGCGATCCAAACTTTTTAAGGTTCTCATGTTGGGCACCCAAAATCACTGTTCACTTTTAAAAATCTTGGTCATAAGAGCTCACATATCAAACGAAGGAAGTATTATGGCCTGTTATACAGGAGATCATAGTAGATGATCACAGTGGTCCTTCCAGGATTTATAATCTATGAATCAGACAGTTGGCCCCAGAGCCACAAAGGTATTTAGGCTCCTAACTTCCACTGAAATAAACAAATGAAAGTTAGGAGCCTAAATACCTTTGTGGATCTGGGCCTTGGCCCTTGCCTCATCAAAGCCAGTGTAGCCTCCACAGGTGATTCATACTTGATGGTTCAAAGAAAGGCAAAGTATCACCGTGAAGCACCTAGTCAAGTATGAAATGCTCTAGTGGAAGGCAGAATTCCTTCCTGACTCCTGGAGCGATCAGCCCTGAGGCCTGAGATTTGATTACCTATATATTTTCCTTATCCTAAATTGCTTAGAAATTGTGTTTTGCAAGCTGTAAAGAGCTTGGTCATATCCAAAGCATGTACAGAAAATTACAATTGATCAAATAAATCACTGAATAATTTTTTGGTAGATTCCACGATATCTTTTAAATAAGCTATTTGATGTTTATTATTATCTCCCATCCAGTTATAAAGCTGAACCAAAGAAGAGACGCAGCTTCTCTCAAATCAAGAAAAATCCGGCACACTGTACTGTAGACATCTGTCGCCATTATTATGTACCCTATCACTGAATGATGGAGTTTTGCGATGTTCAGTTTTATTAACCCCCCCAATTAGTTCATAAAATAGGAGTCCTACTGTATATTCATGAATAGTTTATTGGAACTACATGCTATTTTAAAAATGCATGTTGATTTGTTGTGTATTCACCTGGCTGGTCCCCTGACAACGATTCTCCTTTGCATTCATTAATCCTTACACCAGTCCTCTGAGTTTGTAAGCAGTAGGAGTCTCAGTTGCCTCCAATGAAGTGAGTTGTCGCTCACGAAAGCTTATGCTCAAATAAATTGGTTAGTCTCTAAGGTGCCACAAGTCCTCCTGTTCTTTTTGCGGATACAGACTAACACGGCTGCTACTCTGAAATTTACAGATGGAGCAATATTGGCCCAGATCTTGCCCCCCAAAGATTACACAGGGAGATTCTAAAAGTCTGGAAGAGCTCTGGAGAGTGGTGCTGCCTTACAGCCCTCTGCTCTGACCACTCTGTAGCCCTTCTTCCCAGGGCAAGGTATAAGAGTGGGAGTTTGCCTCCCACTCCTTTGTTCTAACTACTAGGTAACACTGCATCCCCGAGCCCTGAGGAACCTTAATTTTCCCCTCTTTTTGCATAAGATGTGCAAAGAGCAGCTAAGTCCTTCCAATACAGATCTCTGTGTTTTCTGGGGTTCAATACTTGTCTGTAAACCATGTGCTAAAATACAGGCTTAGCTGCCAGCCTAATGCAAGTGTTGCCCCTATCATTAGTACCCACAGACCTGCCACATGTTTAATGGCAGGTGATTAATGGAATTGTTGATTGGGTTGAAATGGCACAGCTGGGATTTTTTAACATAATGGTCTAGGTGTCAGTATTTGCATTAGATTTCCTGTCTCTTGTCACTTTGCTGCATCTTTATGTGGAAGCCCAGTCCCCAGGTATTTGGCATGGTTTAAAAATCCCTATTATTCCTTGCTGACTGTCTTCCGGCTCACTCCTTTCTAAGCTTGGAAATCAAACCCCTTTCCTTACCCAGATTGTGTTTGTTGCATGTGTGCATTGATTCCTTGGACAAACAGTTTTATAATGTGAGCACCCACTGACTTCTTGTTACGGAACCCCTCATAAACGCTGGGCTGTGTGTGTTGGTTTGTTGTTGTAGGGTCACTCTTTTGAACTGGGCTGCATACACTGATTTGCTCCTCAGTGCTGGGCTTTGCCTGCTGGTTTGTTGTTACAGGATGGCATGTGAGTGCTGGGCTGCGTATGTTGCTTTATTATTGAAAGGTGTTTCATTGGCTAGTTTGTTTTGTAGCATGGCTCAGGAGTGCTGGGTGGGTGCTGCAGTTTTTATTTTTTGTTTGGTGAAAAAATTGAAACCTATTGCTTGATAAAGCACAGGCCACAGTGGAACAAACTTCCTAACAGCCGAGAGCCTGCAGGGGCCATTTCTGGGGCTGGGAAGATAACCCTTGATCTCTTTGCTCAGACTGCTAATGCAGGGCCAAACAGTAAATGACTGAAACCTCGCTAAGGAGGAAATGGAGACTCCTTTAAACAACAGCATGACACAATGTGTTTTCCTATTGTCCTGATTTAGTCGGGTGGAAATACACGATGGCTTGACAATGCATATAGGTTTCCTAACTGGTACAGATAAAACTAACTCTCCTGTGTTCAAGGGAGACCCAGCTCAGCTCTGTCCCAAAGCAAGCAAACCTAGAGTTTACACAGCAAATCTAACTGCTTTCCTCTGGATAGGCTCAGACTCACTGAGAGGGGTCCCTCCCCAAGAGGTGCATTCCCCAGTGGGACAAAGAGGGCTGTGTGTACCAGCTCCTGGGGACCAGAAACGGTGCTGCTAAGCTGTGGATTGTGGGGGAAGTACACTGCAGAAAAGGCACCTGTGTGTCTCCAAACTTTCCAGACATTAGCTCTTCTCCTGGGGGGTTAACAGGTAGGAATGCATGTGACAGCAGCTGATTGCTTCTTCCTCACGTGGTTAGTAGCCTTCTCCTTAGCACACCTTTAATCCCAGTGAGAGTAACCATCCTGCAGGCATTGGAATGCAAAGCTGTCTGAAAATGATCGGTGCAAATCTGTCACTAGCTGCTAAATGCACTCTGCAGCTTTGGAAGTCTAGCTGCTGCATTTGTGCTGGGGTGACATGTCAAGCACAGGGCAAACCTCCTCCCAATTCACTTCCCATTGCTCAGCACAAGGCGGTGATAAACATGGCTAGCAGAGCCTGCCTCTTGGGTTTTGCATGCCCACCAACCCGCCGCAGACCCCTGTGTGGGCACTTTTATTTCTAGGTAATCGTGGCTTAATCTGGTTCAGCTTCAACCTGACTGACTGACGCTAACCTGAAATAAGCCTGATTTAAACCAAAATCAGACTCTCCACACGGGTTTGCAGCTGTGGTTTAACTAAATGGGTTTAAAATTGTGCCTTTAGTTAACCCAGTGCCTTGAAAACCAGACAAGCTCATGCTCAAATAAATTGGTTAGTCTCTAAGGTGCCACAAGTACTCCTTTTCTTTTTGCGAATACAGACTAACACGGCTGTTACTCTGAAACCAGACAAGAAAGAGAGGTTGGTGTTACATGCAGGTGTGTGATCGTGAGTGAGAGCCTTTATTCTCTGGTTGCTGGCTGGGTTGCAAACCAGTGACTGCCTGTCATTACCGCTTGTGGGCTTTCTAAGGGCCTGGGTCTATTTCCTACCACACAGGCATCTGCATCACCACAATCAGCACTAAGGATCACTCTCCATGGCCATCTCCGAGCTGCCTGGCCCCTCAAGGATTCAGGTTTTGTTCTCATTATATGCAACACAGGAACTGTCTGAGCTAGAAGAATCCTTCAGCACAGGGGACTTGGGGCCCTTAGGAAGTCAGGGATCAGTGGAACCCCATCAGAAACAACCCCCCACACCCTGCCCTCATCTACCCCTTCAGGGTGCGATGGTCTCATCTGCTTGTGTTTGTACAGAACCTAGCACAGTGTGGCCCTGCTCCCTCACTGGTGTCCCTAGGGGCTGCTGCAATACAAATAATAACCATAATAGGGGAAGGCTGTCCGTGGAGCGGAGCGCCCCAGGAACTGAGGAGGCAGGAGGCCCATGGCACAAGGCCAGACTTGCTCTCCGTTACACCAGTATGAGACTCCACTGAACTAACTGTTCTTTCTCCCGCCCCCTGTGAAACAGAGCAGAATGTGCCGTCTCGTATACTATCCCCCCGAGCCTGCAACCCAACTTCCGTAGGGAGACACTTACACCTCGGCCAAGTCTCCTTCAATCAGTAGTGGTCTTTCTGCACAGGTTCTAGCGGGTCCCGTACCCCCCGCATACATCCCTCCACCCTGATCCATTTAAAGGATCGAGCCCAGTTAATAATTTTTATGCATTGTATTTTATTTCTGGCACTAGTGCTTTCAGTGCTGGGAAGTGCAGAGACTGCAGGACCTTATGGCAAAACCCTGTGGAACTGAACAGGGAGGGGACTCTTTCAAGACTGACCGGATTTCCCTCTCTCTTCAGTTCCTTCTGTTCGGTTTTGCATCCAATCCATTGCGGCTGAATCCTCTGTTCAATTCTTCAGGGTAGTTGCTCAAACCTCTAACACTGTTGCCGTTCAGTTCTATGGGGATTTTCCATCGGGGGATAAAACTGAGCAGTAAAGGGGTGAGAGACGCAGGCTACGAAGGCTTTGTCACCGTCTACACGTAAACTGCTCCAGCAGCATGGCTGCAGTTGTGCCGTGGTAGCACTTCAGTGTAGACGCCCAGGACACCGCTGGGAGGGTTCTCCTGCTGCTGTATTTGTCCACCTCCCAGAGCTGCAGTAGCTAGGTCAATGGAAGAATTCGTCCCTCAACCTAGCGCTGTCTACACTGGGGGGTAGGTCGGTCTAACTATGCTGCTCAGGGGTATGGATTTCTTCAAACCACTGAGTGACAGTGCTGGGTGGATGAGTTAACCTTTCCTGGAGTATGAAAATCTCCACTTAACTTCAGGGTCAGCCTGAGGGCTGGTCTACACTGGAAACTTACACTGGCATAGCTGTCTCCCTCCTGGGTGTGAAAAATCCACACCCCTGTGAGACATCGTCAGCTGACCTGACCCCCAGTGCAGGCAGCGCTAGGTCGATGGAAGAATTCCTGCGTCAACCTAGCGACCACTTCTTGGGGAGGCGGATTCCCTGTTATGACAGGACAACCCCTCCTCTCGCTGTGGTGAGGGTCTGTGCTGAAGTGCTACAGAAGTGCAGCTGTGCCCTGGGAGCGATGTAAGTGTAGACATAGCCTGAATTTGGCATGAAGGTTCAGGGAGGATTTTACTTTATCTCACTATCTTAGGTATTTGTGAGATGCTCAGATGCTGTCCCTTAATGTCTCTCTCCTCACAACCCCTGTGGGGGAGGGCAGGGCTGCTAGCCCCATTTCACAGATGGGGAATGGAGGATAAAAATGTCAGAAGCTACTAGATGAGTAAGGAGACCAAGTCCCATTTCTAAAGCTAACTTAGGCACAGAGTCGCCTACGTTCCAAGGACTTCCACTGAGACTGCGGCTCATACAAAGAACAGGAGGACTTGTGGCACCTTAGAGACTAACACGTTTATTTGAGCATAAGCTTTCGTGGGCTACAGCCCACTTCATCGGCTGCATCGAATGGAACATATAGTAAGAAGATATAAATATACATACAGAGAATATGAAAAGGTGGAGTAAGAGGCTAATTAATTAAGATGAGCTATTATCAGCAGGAGAAAAAAAGCTTTTCTAGTGATAATCAAGATGGCCCATTTAGTGACTTGGGTGCAGACCCTGAACAGGTATTTAGGCGCCTAATTTCCATTCGTGTCTAGAGTCTAAATGGGACCTAGGCTCCCTACTCACTAGGGGTAACACTTTGTAAAGCCCAAGTGACTTCCTCCGGTCCCCTCTGCAGTCTGTGGTAGAGCAGGGAACTGACCTGAGTCCCAGCTAGTCAGTGCCCTGGCCATTGGGCCATCCTTCCTCTGAGCCAGTGCCTTATCCACACTGTTCAAAGGGGCCGTCTCCAGCTGAGCCAGTGAGTGAAAGGATCAGGGAGGGGAGGTGGAACCAGTGCTCCCCTCTGGCCCAGGTGCTGCCCAGGCAGGGCCGTAATCAACAGTTTGCTTTAGCATTACTCCTGTGCCTCTGATAAGCAATTTCCCCATAAACAGCCCTTCAGACTGTTTACTCCCACTCGCTCCTTTTCATATGGATCCAGAGCAAACTCCCCTTATCTTCCCCTCCTAGAACTTGGGCTTGGCCTTCCTGAGGGTGGATATTGTTAAGCAAACAGGCAGGTGGGAAGTCCCACAGGTTTCCATTGCTGACAGAGACCCTTGCAGGCCCTGAACTGCAGAATAATCAGGCTAATGCTGTCTGCAAATTTACACTGCTGTCAGGTCAAGTACAGCAGACTGGAGCAATGACTCAGACAGTCTCTCAGGAATCTGGCCTCATGCACTGAGAGAGGAAGCTAAAACGATTCTAAGGTTCGGTGTTTATAGATTCCCAGGATGGCAGGGACCACTGTGATGATCTAGTCTGACCTCCTGCATGACACCGGCCCTAGGGCTCCCCTGTAATAATTCCTGGTCCAGTAGCGCATAGCTTAAAAGAATCCAGTCTTGATTTAACAATTGCCAGTGATGGAGAATCCACCACCTCCCTTGGTAAATTGTTCCGCTGCTTAATTACACTCCCTGTTAAAAATGGGCACCTTGTGTCCAGCCTGAATTTGTCTAGCTTCAACTTCCAGCCATTGTTCTATCTTTGTCTGCCACATAGAAGAGTCAGTCCATTATCGAATGTTTGCTCCCCAGGTAGCTACTCTCAGGCTGTGATCAAGTCACCCCGAACCTTCTCTTTGGTAAGCTAAATCGATTGAGCTCCTTGAGTCTATCACTATAAGGCAGGTGTTTTTGTCCTTTAAACATCTTCATGGCTCTTCTCTGAACTGTCTCCAATTTATCAACTTGACTAGCAACCAAAGCACTGGCTACGTCTCTACTTTGCAAATACAGTGAGGATATGTTTTCCCATGAGATTTGCTTCCTGATTCCAGCCAGGTTGGAGGTTGGAATCTCCTTCCTTAGAAGTTTTTAAGGTCAGGCTTGACAAAGCCCTGGCTGGGATGTTTTAATTGGGGATTGGTCCTGCTTTTGAGCAGGGGGTTAGACTAGATGACCTCCTAAGGTCCCTTCCAACCCTGATATTCTATGATTCTATGATGCAAGAACTGCATCTCTGTTGATTATGTGGGATTTGCTCTTCCAAGTCCCCTTGCTTTGGTGCTGGAGTCTCCTGTTCTAACCTGCCACCCAGCTGGGGGAAGGTTGGGATGATTCCTTTCTCCCTGGAGACCAATAATTCATCCCTGCCCAGGCCAACTTGTAAAGATGTTTCTGAAGGGCAAATTCCCTGCCTGCAGAAGGGACCAAACTGCTCCAAATGGCAGGATGCTCACCCCACTCCTAAAAGGCCTTCACCCCAATCACCTTGTCAGTGAGTTAGACGCTATGCTGCAGTGTCTGCATGCTCAGTCAATGGCAAACCCCCCACTGACTTCAGTAGGGCCAGGATTTCACCCAGCACGTTGATGAGGAGTCTACACAGACACACATGCCATGTCCCGGAGGGAAATTAGAACTGTACGCCAGACCTGGCTTAGGTGCAAAGCTGTGTGTCCCTCGGACTGTGTGACTTAGAGCAGAATCTTTCATGAGGACAAACGGTGCACGCCCCAGGTCAGCAGCCTGAGCCTCTGCAGAGCTTGTGTTATGGTCAGGATGGAGAACTGCAGGCTAGGAGCTGAGGCTGAGAATACTGCAGCTTGGCTCAAACTTCAACTTCAGCCTGACTCGGAGCTGCACCCACAGCCAGTGGGGGATAGAGCCAAGCAGGGGCGCTCTCCTCCTCAGGAATCCAACACCGTGGAAGCTGTGCTATGCACCATCCCCCTGTTCTAACCCCAGTCAAAAGCAGCCAAGTGGTTTCCAGCACAGGTTTGTTCCTCTTTCAGTTGAAGACCCACTGGCCATTCTGCGGATCCCTGGATGGGCGCTCAAGGCAGATTTCACTGGGCTGGTGAAGAGACCCTAAAGGAGTCGTTCCCCCTCCCCCCAAGTTCAGCACATTTTGGTTGATTGATTTATTCGTTTCAGGCCCCAGTTCTACCTTCAGATACTTACAGTAGCACCATGAGGTGCCGAGGTGCCATGGTGCCAGGTGCAGTACGTACACAGCATGAGAAACAATCCCTGCTCTGATGAACTTACTGTCTAAACAGATTTCAGAGTGACAGCCGTGTTGGTCTGTATCAGCAAAAAGAACAGGAGGACTTGTGGCACCTTAGAGACTAACCAATTTATTTGAGCCTAATAAATAGAGAAGACAGGAAGGAGGGGAACCTGAGGCACAGAGCAGGGAAGTGACTTGCCCAAGGTTACACAGCAGGTCCCTGGCAGAACAAGGAACAGAACACAAGCCTCCTGGCTTCTAGCCCAGGGCCCTACCCACTTGCCTGCCCTGCCTCTTATGGGTGATGGGCCTGCGCTTTGCATTGACTTCAGCGAGAGCCCTGGGCAGGCACCCAGAGGCAGGACTTTCCCTTCACAAGTGGCACTGACCTCAGAACACAGAGAGGTGGCTACTGCATGAAAGGCAGGGAACACAGTAACTGGCACTGCCCGTGGAAACTGCCTGAGCACTTAGGGTCTAGAGGCCAGAGCGTGCCTGGTCTCACTGCACTGCTGTTCTTCCCAACAAAAGCCTTCTCCTTAACACAGCAAATGTATATTGGGCTGTCAGAAGGGCTGATGCTCACAGGGGCTGCAAAGCTTTTTGCTAACAAAGATTAGGTCCCCATTCATAGTGCAAGCCCCAGAGCTCTATGCCCTTAAGTAGGCACCATGCATAGCAAGATCAATGAGATTTTTATCCTGAGTCTCCTGGTGTTTGATGTTCTTCTTAAAGCCCTGGCTCCCGGAGTTGTAGGAGAGTCTTAGCTTTCGAAGTACCCACTCAAAACCTTGGAAATGCAACCCATAAAGACTCAACACCGAGAAGGCAAAAAGAGCCGCCTGGTTTGTTTTTTAAACCAGCCTTATAATTTTGGGGGCGTCTGACTCATGCTTGGCATTAGCACAGTGCAAGGCTTTCCCCCTTTTCGGAGCAGTTTAATGGCTCCTGCAAATGACCCTCAAGTGGCTTGTTAATTACTGGCGGGTCTCAGCAGGACATACCAGCTGAATATGTAAGCAGCGCTGGTGATCAATGCCGGGAGGAGGGCCTCTGCTGTGAGAACCAGACGCGCTTTGTTTATCCCTGGGCTTGGATGTGGATTGGAGTTAATCAGGCCAAAGCCCATGCTGGCAGCTGGGGGGATGTGGAATCCTCCTGCTGTTGGGGCTCTGCAGCAGGGAGGGGACTCGGGAAGGGCTTCTTGACCTCTGTCCCAACACGAGCCATGCTCAGCCTCTTCTGGGAGTCATCCCAGAATCCTTTGGGCTTGCTCTTTGGGGGCACCATGAGCACTGGCTCTGCGGTGTGGGGGACAGGGGTGCTCTGAGCATGACAAGCAGCAAGGGGACAGGAACCCGTATGGGCTCATCACCATTCCGATGTGGGTGGCATGATTTGCACCCCCAGAGAAGGTGTCTAGCTCTCGGAGGGAATGCATGACAGGGCTGGGCCAGGCCAGACCAGGCCAGTCTCTCGGGGTGTGGTAGAGGGGTCCGTGGGTCCTGTACAGATGGTGAGGGATGCACAAGTCCCATGGGTAGGAAACTTCCCCAGAGTCAGACAGCCATTTAGTAACAGACAGGACACCCTGAGCAAGGAGAAACAGGGCTGGACAGCAGGGATTGCTGGGGATGAGCCAGGTTAGGCTGTGGGGAAGGCCCCGTTGCTCCGGATACTTTCAGCTAGACTGGACAAGGCACTAGCAAGTGGGGAATGCCTTGCCTTGCCTTGCCCTGGGGACCTGTCCTGCTAGGAAATGCAGTCAGGCTTCGCAAGTGTGCGCTGGCTGATCCTGTTGGAAACATGACCGTCTCCTGGTCGTGATGTGGCTTCTGTTATCTCTTACTTCCCTGATCCTTAAAATGGGGGGAGTCCCTGGCTCTGGAGCAATGTCACAGGGGCAGGGGGCTGCTGGAGACTTATTGGCAAGGGATAGATGGGCTTGAGGAATGCTGTGCTGTAAAGCTGGCTGCCACCAACAGATGTCTGAGGAAAGAAAAATCATTAGGCAAAGAAAGTAAAGACCCACCCCCACCTCCAGACTCAGGTCAGGACCGGGCTGTGCAGGGAGACAGAAACCTCTCCCTTCCACTCTCTGCAATCAGAATGCTGTGCCCTTCTCTAGCAAACAACTCACAGAAGGTATCATTCTCCATACCTTACCCCGAGAGAAAGGCAGGCTCGGTGCAAGGCAGTGACTCGCCTGAGGACCTGCAACATGCAGTTCAGCCCCTTGTATTATGCATGATGATACAGTCTTTAATTACATCATTGCATGCTATGCTTTCCCTTGGTCCCCAGCCTCAGTCGGTGCACAGGATGGACCTGCTCAGGGAGGGATGTGTCCGGGTTGTGTAGTGAAGTAGTGGTGCCATAGCTGAGAGTCTGGCTGCAGCTCCAGCCCTCCTGGGGAGGGGGGTGGGCTGGGGCTTTCTCTTGTTTCACAAACATCCACCTCCTCATAAACCAAAAGGTCCCAGATGTGAGAGCAAAGGACATGGCTAAAATGTGTAACTGGGGGGAATCTCTTCCTTGTTTTTAAGATGCGGGAGAAAAGAGAGAGAAAAAATCCATTTAGCTCTTTCCATCCCTTCCCTTCCCTTCCCTTCCCAGGATGAAGGTGTTTCACAAGCTTTGTCCTCCAATGAAAGACAATCTATGAATCGGCCAGTGAACGTTCTCTGGACTCATTCTCATACCACTGTGTGCATGTTCCCATTCATTGGGCAGCTTGGTTGTCTTTCACAAAACCCACTTAACTACATCATGCCTCCTGTATCAGTGTCCTGCTCAAATGCACACACATGCCCACATTATTTGTTTAATCAAAGGGGCCCAAATGCCACCTCACTATCTTCTGGGACTTGAGAAGTAGGAAGGAAGCCAGTGAAAACCCCCCACCATCACCACCATTCACTCCCTCTGGAGTCTCAAGCAAACCAATCGCACCCCTCAGCAGGGCTTTTGGGAGCTTGTTGGGAAGTTGATATTTTTCCCATGGAAATTGTATGATGAAAACAAAACATTTTTCTTTATGTCAAAAATTGTCTTTGAAAAATGGAAACTCTTTTTCTGGAGTATTTGACAACGGAAATTTTGGGTCCTGTGGGTTGTTTTGGTTTGGTTTTTCCCCCTGACATGGCAACCAAAATCATTTTTTCTACAAAAATTTCCATTTTGTTGCAAAAGCTGTTTTCTGTTCCAAAAAAAAGTGTGTTGATGGAAAAATTTTGCCCAGCTCTATGGTATTGCAGGCTGCTGATGGATCGAATGATCTCAGCCTGGACACAATGGCCCTACCCTCAGCTGGCTTGCCTTCCTTGATCCTTTTCTTTCCCTGGGCTAAGCTGGTTCCCTGTCATAAGTTAGAGCAGTCTGGGGACTGTTCTAGTTCCCAGTGGCTGCCAGTGGCCCGACGGCCAGCAGCTGGGGAGCTAGCAGGGTGGGTGGAACCCTGGTTTGCCTGTTCCCAAGGCAGGATTTCAGAGGAGCTGTCTCTGTGTGGACAATACCTGGCTGCACTCGCTGCTTAGCTTTGGAGTTCATTAGTTTGGGCATGTTTGAGAGCATGAGTGGCTTGCAGAGCCAACCTGCCTCTGTGGTGAGCGCTCAGCCCTGCCACACAAGAGACAATCCACCCTCCCCAGGATCCCACTTGGGGGAAATGAGATCTCCTCATATTCTGCTGTGGGGAGTCAGCCCCTGGCACTTTGTGGCTTGCACAATTGCCAACTTTCACAGGGTAAATAAGCACCCCGACTTTCACAATAAGACAAAAAACAAGCTAATCCTATTTCAAAACAAGCCAATCCCTAAAAACCCCAGCACTCTATGTGACTAGATCCCCCTGGCATGCAGTCTGGGACTATGGTGGGCCTGCTGTGCATCCCGGACTCTCTCCCCCCGCTTGCCCCTGCTTGCTACAAGCCAAAAACTAGCCAACAAGCAACTCACAAGCCAATTAAACCAAAAATTAGCTCAATTTCTGTCTGTTTGGTTTTTTTCCATGGGTTTGGCATGTCTGCCATGTTTGATCCTGCATGGTGCTGAGGGCCCCCCACTGCTGCTAAGGAATGCTCAGTGTCTTTGCAGCAGCCAGTGTTTGCTCCCTCACCACAAGGGACAGGATCGGGGCCCTGTGCTCGGTGTTGCTGAGCTGTAAGGGATTCCCTCTGCCACAGTAGCTCCCTCCCCAGGGGGCCTCAATGCACAAAGGAAGTATGTGGGGTGGGGTGGGGGTCCCATGGAGATTAAAGCCAAAGAAGTAATTGCAACGGTGAAAACAAAGCATGATTCTGGAATATGCCAGGCACCATTTTATTTAAATATGTCTGTCTGTTTATTGGTCAATAATACAAGAAAAGACCTTGTATTGTGGATCTAGTTATTTAATCATAGTGTAGTTATCATGGCTTTAACACTGTGAGTTAGATTTTAGAGGTAAAGGGGTACTGAAGAAGCTAGAAGCATGAGCTGAGCTGAGATTTTCAGTCCAGAGGAGTCCGGTACATTTCAGTCCAGACCTCTGCACCTCCATGATACTCACAAGTTTGCTTGCCAGTAGCAACCGTCTTGTTGTTTCTGGTTACGAGTGAGCCCTGCAGGGTTTGAGAGGAAGGATAGTCTTGTGCTTAAGCTGTTGGCTAGGGCTAAGGAGGCCTGGGTTTAAATCCTGAGACTGTTACAGAATCCCCATGTGACCTTGGACAAGCCAGTGAATTGCTCTGTGCCTCAGTTCCCCATCTGTTCAATGAGGATAACAATAGTTCCTTTCTGCCACTCTTGTCTGTTTAGACTGTAAACTCTTCAGGGCAGGGACTGTCTGTGTATGTACAGCACCTCGCACGATGGGGTTCCAATCTGTGTACCCAGTTACCCAGTGTAATACTAATCCTAAAAAGAATGCCATGTGTTCATTGTAATAGAAAATATCTAAATTCCCGAGACTGTCTTAATATTTAATCACACTAATGGTTGAGATTTTCAAAGCAAACACCTGTGCCTCTCCTCTCAGCCAGACTGTAACAGGCCAGAACATTTATCACACGTGGAAGAAAAACAAATAGCATTTGCCATGTTTAACAATAGTGAACAATAACAAAGGAGACCAAGCTAGTTGCATTCTCAATGGCTCTGTCCATTCCAAGGTCAAATGCTGCTCTCTGCCTCCTGGGTGCCTCGGCTGGGAGCAGAATTTGGCTCCTAACCTTTTTGCAAGAGATGCTTCACATCAAATATCCTGCAGACGAGAACATTTTCCCAGTGCAGTGTCTAGAAATACAGACTCCGAAAGGAAACCGTGCCGGCACAGCCCCAGAGGACAACGGCAGAGCAGTTAATGCCTATTGGTTTGGTTTAGACAAATAACACCGCGTGTAGATAAGGGGAAGCCCACAGAAAGGAAAGTAACTAGCACGCTCCGTTTTTTATTTATTTATTTATTTATTTATTTATTTATTTTGCTGGAAAACTGTTTTTGGGGGGTAGCGATAAAAATCTCTTGGCCTATATGCACGAAATATAGATCTATCTATTTACAACATTCACAGAACATTATGAAGAGCTATTTACACCTGAGTGAGTACCTTTTGCTGGCCAGCATTGGCCCAGTTCAGGCAAAGCTGCAGCAGGGGTTGCTGGGGGAAGGCAACAGCCATGAAATTCCCCTTGCAGAGCTTGCCTTCCCAGATTCTCCCATTGGGGGTGGGGTCTAATGTCAAGGGGGGTGTTGTGCATTTTCCACAGCCCTGCCTTTATCCTCCTCAGTCTTCTTCCCAGCCTTCTCTAGTGAGGGCTGCCTGGAGAGGCCAGGTCGGAATCCCAAGAGGACAGCTCCACCAGGGCAGCTTGATCCCTGTCATGCATTAATCTGTGGGTGGGTGATGACCTGAGCCTTTGTCTTTATAAGCACTTAGACTTCAGATCCTTGTGGATTGGTTCCTGGCTGCACAGGGCTTATTCCCTGCCACCCCCAGGGCAGGACGAGCCTCGAGTCTCATGTTGGTAGCCTGCCTGTGCTCATCACTGAGCCGCAGGATCTCTGTCACCCAGAGGAGAACAGCTTGCTTTAGTTGCAGCCACATTCCTCAATGATCATGTCTTCATGGTGGCGGAGGACGACTTCCCCTTTCTCATAGTACAGCATGGAGAGGGGGCTCATCTTGACCGGAGCACAGGCTGGACAGGGGACCCGGTTGGGCTGGTACAGCTTAAGCAAACTCTGTTGGGAAAGGGGAAGGCGTTAGTCATCTGGCTTGTACCAATGCAGCCTGTGGGCAAGGTTGGCCAACAAGTCTAGTGACTGTGGGTGCCCCACTTGAGACGCCTTACAGAGGCCTGATTCTTAGAAAGTGCTGAGCACCCACCCTCTGGGAACCTGGCCCTGGCAAGTCCGCTCCAGCTGTGCACCCAAAATCACTAGTCCCTTTGGAAAATCACCAGCCAGGATTTGGGCCAGATCTTGCTCCCACAAAAAGTGCTGTTGTTATCTGTATCCTGGTAGCACACACTAGCCCCAGCCATGACCCAGGACCCCATTGTGCAAGGCACTGTACAAACAGAACAAGAGCTGCCCCTTGCCCCCAAGTAGTCCTTGCTCTGTGAGTAGCCCTGCTGAAATCGGTGAGGTTGCTCCTAGAGCACAGTACCCACTCAACAGCAGTATAGGTTCCCCTTATATAGCCTGGATGTAATAATGTTCCCAGGATAGGACCTGCTGCAGGTAAAGGAGCCAACCCTTGCACAGAACCCCACTGGCTCCAGCTGGCTGCAGGGCCTGACTGAGATTCCTGTGGCATGGAGGAGCTGCTTTCAGGGTGACGTTTCAGCTAGCGGATAGCAGCTGCTTGAGAACCTCCCCGCCACCCCAGTCTTAATTCACCCCAGTGTGTTTGGGTGGCAGAAGCCCTGTGCTCTGAGACATTTTAAAACTAGACTAGACTATACACTAAAAAGCACAGTGGCCAATCCTGCAATGGCTTTAGGATGGGAAAGGGGACATGGACTGTAGACTTAATGGGTCCTTCCCGTTTCGAATATCTCTGGTTCTAGGATGCTGTAGTTGGCTTAGCATTTTACATGAGATGAAACTTGGGAAACTGCCCACTATTCTTTGTGTTTCACTATAATCTCCATGCTCAGCAGACCACACCCTGCACAGAGCCAGGGGACCACTCATCCCATAGTGCTGGGGGGCAGTTTAGGGAACCTCTGCTCTAGCAGAGAGGAAGAGGCCTCACTTACCTGGATATATGCATGGTTAGTTGGTTTGAAGGTCTCATCCACGGGCGCTGGGCACTCTCCCGCACACCGATAGGCATTGTACTTCTTGGGGTAGACAATCCAGCTTCCCCAGCCAGTCTGCTCAAAGTTCACGATCATATCCACCCTCTTGCACAGAGACCTGCCTTCCTCCCCCAGGCCCGGGGTGGAGAGGTCGGCCATTTTAATCCTTCGCTTCTCCTGCTTGTTCCGGCGGTGCCGGCGGTTTCCCAGCTCTTTGGAGGCGTTGTCAATCATGACATGCTTGGAGGTCTCCGCAGTTCTGATGAGGGTGGATGTCCAGGAGGGCTCTGCTGAAGGTTTATCTTTGGAGAAGACGACCAGCAGGACCTTGTCCGTCACACCATGGGACACGGCTGGCTCCGCCTGGCTGGAGCCACTGGAATTCTGCACACCTGTCAAGTCAGTGACATTGCTGTCTGACCCAATCCGCTCCTGCCCCTGGGAGCCCTGAGCATCTGCATGCTTCCCGTTGCTGGAGGCCACCCCTTGGTGGAGCCAGGCCTGGAGCAAGCTGGTGACGTTGAACACTCTCCAGGAGGAGTGGCTGACCGCAGGACTGCTGGTGAAGGTGCCCAGGAAGAGCCTGTCCACGCAGGTCTGGTTGCCCTGGCGCTTGTGCTCGTGGCTGTGGTAGATGTCCACCGTCACGTTGTGGGCCTGGGGGAAGGACGGCAGGCGGACCCGCAGTTCAGCTAGCCTCACCTCATGGCTGCTGGAGATGGAGGTCAGGTCGAAAGAGAGAGTCCAGTGATCCCCAGCCTGGAGAGAACCTGCGAGAGACCAACACAGTGCCAGAGATGAGGGACCTGTCCAGCACAAAGCATTCACCCCACAGCCCCTTCTGGGGACTGTAAAGAATCCAGGGGTTGCCCACGGGGCACTGGTACCGCAGTGAGGGGTGGGCAGAGCTGCAATGCCCCCAGGAGAGCACTGGGGGGGTGGCACAATGCCTCTTGGAGCTTCTGGGGGTGCAGCTGCTGTGTGCCTGCTAACACCCTCACCCCCCCCCCATGACCATGAAGGCCAGGCCTGCTGGTTGGTGCATGGTGGAGCAGGGCAATGGGCCAGGCCTGGGGGAGCAGTCCTCTCGCTTTCACAATGGTCCCTTTCCCCTGGGTGTGGGATGCTCTGCCCCGTTCCAAGGGATCTCCCCCGGCCTGGACCCAGATTACCCCCCTACTCCCCACATGGGGAGTCGTATCTTGTTTATTGATTTAATTCGCTGGGTTCTGCCTAGGGTGGCACCGCAGGTAGGGGCCAAGGGGGCAAGGCGCCTTCTCTACCTTCTTTACATGGGTCCCATAAGGGCCAGGGAGAACTGCCGCTCTGTGCACTGCTCCCTACACCCGGCCCCAGCTCCATCCTTCGCCCCGGGGCATCAGCCGCCTTGCCCGGCCTTCACGCAGGAGAGCATGTTGCCCCTCACCAGGGGAGGTAGGAATAGACCCACAGCATCTGCACCCCCCTGGGGCTCCTGGAACATCTGCCTCCCCCCAAGTATTCTGCCTCCCAGTGCTGGCCCTGGGGCACTGCAGTACCACCCTGTCCTGGCCTCACTGGGCCTTGGTGGCCCTGGCCAGGCCTTTTCTATAGTATGTATTTAGGTGTCCTGTTCTCTAAAGGCACAAAGCCATCCCTCCGTGGGCCGAATGAGCTATGTAGTGATGCAGCAGCTTCCCCAGAGCCAGGAAGTATGGCAGGAGTGAACCTCAAACTTCACCCTGCTTTCCCCCACCAACACCAGCCCCGCCGGAGCAGCTGAGTCTTTAATGCACCCCAGTACTGCAGTCTAGTACTAAATGGTGGTCACACCCCCAACAAGAGGGGCAGATCTAATCCTATGCCCTCTGCTCTACAGGTCAAACGGCGACTCCTCCCCATATCCACCAGCTGCTTCTCCCAGTATCTCTTCCACCTTACCCGGACTGAGCTGCAGCCAGCTTGCCCTGACCATGCCCCAGTCTTACCAAGCACTGATTAACACAGTCCTGCCGTTAATGAGGGCTGGGGGGGGTTCAAGGAACCTCTAAGGGAATGCGTGATCAAAATCTCATTAAAATTCAATGGGATTGTGGCTTCTAATTCACTTAGACGCCTTTGAAAATCCCAGCCGAAGTAGTTTCCTTTTGTTGGGTTGTTTGAACATGTAAAGCACCATGGCATCCACCAGTCAGCCAGACTAGGCTTTGATATCCCATTCATTCCCATAGGATCAGAGTCCTGCATAAATACCTACTTCTCACCTAGTGCTTTTCATCAGTTGTTCTCAAAGCCCTTTGCAAAGGGGATGGGGAAACCGAGGCACAGAGTGGTAAAGTGACTTGCCCAAGGTCACTCAGCAGCAGTAGCAGAGCTGAGTCCTTACCCAGGGGTCTAGCTCCTAACCCACACTGCCTCCTGATAGAATTGTTCATTAATGCTGTTCATGCTGTTGGGTAAAATTGGCAAATTTTACCCAAGTGACTTAGGGTAGGTGCTTTTGAAAATGCTCCCTGTTGTCAGTTATTTACAGCATTAATTAAATAAAGTCCTGCGACTTAGAGTGGAGAAAACAGGAATTATGCTGATGGGAAGAAGCCCCACCCTTATTCCAAAGCACTAGAATAAGATTTACCAGGGTGTCTGTTTCCTTCCTTCTAGGGACTTTGCTAGGCGGTTGGTTATTTCAAACTTTCCTGTATCTGGCCGTGCTTGCTTCTGCAGCTATTTTAATGTTTGCTTGCCATTATACAGTCGTTTTTCAGAATCGGAGGCCACTGCTGCAGTCGGCAGGCCGAGGGCTCCCATGAATGGAGTTAGAAATGCAATGCCCTAAGGCTTTGAAAACTGCCTGGTGAATTAGACAGTCTGCTCCCTTCGCCATCCCAAGGGGCTGTTCTCCTTGCTGTATCCATGTTCTCCTTTGCATTCAACAAGCAGTTCATTAAAATCGCTGCACTGTGCCCCTAAATACTGCAATAGCACCCAGATTCTACAGCCTGAGACAGGACACCGGCGTGTTTAAGGGCACTAGCCAATCTCCCTGATCCCATGCTGGCCTGTGGCAGGCTGAGGAAGGGACCTACTCCTCTGTACAAAGATTTGCCTTTCCAAATAACCTGCCAGCCAAAGCTTGGATCCCAAGGGTAACACCTTAGCTTTTTTCAACCACTGGCAGGGGAAGCTAGGGCAAGCGTCCTCCCACTGCAGAGTTCAGGATCCAGGCTCAGGCTGACCCCTTCAGAGCAAGACATCCCCGCCCCCACTTCCCCCCTCCACATTTCTCTCCCCACATGCCACCCGTTAACAAAACAGCAACTGGCTATTGCCCAAGCTTGTTCCTGCCAGATGTCAAAACAGTACAGATGTGGATTGGGTCCCCATGGGGTCCCTTCTTCACAGACGTCTGGGGTCCCAATCCACAAAAGCAATGGCAAGAGAAGCACTGGAATAGCCAAGGCCCAACAGGGGAGAGTCTGATAAGCAGCAATCAGTCAATGAGGTCCTGACAAACCTGAGGGCTCAACCCCCATCACAGCATTGCTGCTGCTGAGCCAGGTCCTAGGGCAAGCTAGAAATACAGGGAAGGAAGGAAGGAAGGAAGAAAGAAAGAAAAAGAATAAATGAACATCACCTACTTCTAGCTACGAGGCTTAAGACTGAGTCAGATTCCTGCAGTGCTGATGCCTCCATGGTGGGCTGTCCCAGGTGATTCCCAATGACGAGGGATCTATACAGCTGCATCATGTACAAGGGGTACCGGAGAGCAGGGTGTGGGTGCCGGAAGCCACGGACTGTAGACAAACTCTTTAGCCCTGGGCTAGATCCTGCTGTATGTAACTGCTGCTCATCCTTCTGCTGTGAGAGACCGGTCGACTCTGACATGCCCAGCTGCATGAGGATGAGAGCCCAACACACCAGCTCCAAGCCGCACGTGTTCCTGGGTGGCATAGCTGCTGCTGCTGCTTCTCTCCAAACTAAGCTTCTTACGCTTCCCTCTGGCTCCTTTCAACACCCGGAGCTGTCTGGCTCTCTGAGTCTTTCCTCTTCACTGCTGCCTATTGACACTATATACCTGAGGCTCCCTGAGCAGGCTCTAGCCTGCAATCCTTTGATGTCAACACTCCCTCCATCCTGAGTCCAGAGCTGTCAAACCTTCTACAGTCTCCACATGGTCCCTATTCTTATGCAACCCCTCCCTCTAATGAGGAAGTGATGGGAAGACACACAGAGCAGGTGATTAATTACCTCTCAAAACTCTTCTCCATTATGCATTGGCCCAAACTGGAATGTGGCCTGAGTGATCATTTCCCAAGGGCCTGAGAATGGTCAGATCCTGAAATTCCCCTTCATCCTGGTGTATTTGCTGGTGGCTTCTGCTTTTACACTTTGCCCAGAGTGGGGGAATCTGGATTTGGGTGGCAATGTCTCTGGTTGTTAGATACTCATGATTTCAGTCTGGGTGATTGCCCTGTGACACTTGTGAAAAGGGGGCTGTGGAGGTGAAGGGTGAATTGTTTTATCTGGGACACTTTGCAGTGCAATAAGTGCAAAATCGAGTTATTCGGAGCATGGAAACAGGCTGACTGATTTTAACAGCAGCAAATTGGAAGTGAAGTGTCATGAGAGACAATATTAAGCTCAATCTTTGTATGATCAGGAAAGCACTGAGATTGCAGTACCAGAAGAACAAAGAGGAGAGATTTCAGAGTAGCAGCCATGTTAGTCTCAATGCTCAAATAAATTTGTTAGTCTCTAAGGTGCCACAAGTACTCCTTTTCTTTTTTCAAAGAGGAGAGAGAAGACTATGGAATTTCACTCCCTGTTTTTGCTTGTTTCTTTAGTTTTGTAAAGAACCTACCAGCTCCTTTTTACTGCAAGTCCCATTAGAAAATCAAATTCTCTCTGTATGCCCATTCTGGAGTGAAATTAGATAATAACTGAATTTTACTAACCAATAACAGGAAGCAAAATGCTTTTTTTGAAAACATCCCATTTCAAAGCAGAATTTCATCTCTTCTTCAACCGATCAGAGAAACTCACATCAGTAAGATGCCCTGAGATCAAAGGTTGGTCGTGTGTTCAGTCTGGTTTACGTTGTGCCGTACCATTTTATAAATCAGCAGAGTCCTCCTGGGTAACGCTCTTGCATCCGATGAAGTGAGCTGTAGCTCATGCATCCGATGAAGTGAGCTGTAGCTCACGAAAGCTCATGCTCAAATAAATTGGTTAGTCTCTAAGGTGCCACAAGTACTCCTTTTCTTTTTGCGAATACAGACTAACACGGCTGTTACTCTGAAACCTTTCATTTTTATGGCATCTTTCATAAAGAGTAAGGGCGCTGATCGAGTCCTGGCCAAATTCCAATTAGGATAATTATATTCTGGCTCCCTAAATTCCACCCCCAGCATTTTCAGTCAGATAGAATATTCTCCTCCTAACAATAGGGTTATTTTCGGGTAAGATGCTACTCTGCATGAGAAGGGGGATCAGAACCTGGCTTGGGGAGAGTCAGGACATACCAGGTGTTTGTGGGAAAAGTCAGGAATTGAACAGCGATCTCCCAAGTTCTAGTTTACTGCCTTATATCCAAAACTAAATCAGGCTCCTACATCTTTATATCCTGTCTATCTACTGCGCAATTTTTATTTATTATACGTGCCATCTGAAGCAGGTATATTAGAGGACAATAATGAGTGTAATTTAGTCCCCAACCTTGATGGAATAATAGATGTGTAAGGTCTGTAGGGAACTGTCTGGCTCCATGTGATTCAATGGACCTTTCAGCTAACATGGAGTTCCAAAGGTAAGCTCTGGCGTACAGAGATCTCTTGTGGATTTGCCACTCCCTGAAGGATTTTGGGCCCATAAGCCAGCGATCCTGTACCCATTTAAGGACCCAGTGGTTTCCTGTGTGGAAACTTATGTAGGAAATTTGAGTGCAGGATCTGGTCTTGTGTCATTTTTTCCCCCATCTGTGATGGGAATAAACTGGATAATAATCTATGGAATAAAAACATTTGTTTGCTTAATCCAGTTGTACATTGACACAAGCCGCTGCTGTAGGTGAGGCATGTTCTTTGCCTTGCAGCTCTCCAGCTGGAGAGGCCATGAGGGAAAGTTTCGATTCCTGCTCCACCACAGACTCCCTGTGTGACCTTGGGAAGTCACTGAGTCTGTCTTGCCCCAGCTCTATCCATACGATGGGGACAAGACCACTTCCTTCCTGACAGAGGTGTGGTGAGGATAAATGCACTACTCGGTGAGGCGGGTCACACCCAACATACATAACTGGAGACCGCCCATCCTTAATAGGAGAAGAAGCGTATGTCCTGGGTCACCACCAAGCTTGCCCCCGAAACCAACGTCTGCCACTGCTCTAACCAAATCTATGCCCTTGGAAACCCGCCTCTCCCCGAAGAAACAGACCAGTGTCCTGGCCTCCTTCTCCTCATTTAATAACCCTCAAGGTCTCTCCAGCCAGCTACCATAATGAGATCTGCAGCAGCAAGACCAGCCACCAAACTCTAACCCCTCCCAACAGAGGGGAGGAAGCTGGGACTCTAGGAAGAAGGGCACCAGCCTCTCTGGTGCCGTGGAGAACACCTCTGAGCACTCTCTGTTCTCCCAGCCAGCAGCCCTGCCAATACACGAAAGAATCCATCCTTGTTCTGATGCTTCGGATTTCACTTGAAGGTCCAATCAACTTCAAAGCAAATCCTTTCATCTTCTTGATTTGAAGGGACGTTCCAGCATTGATCCACAATCTACTCGGGTTTGTTTCCTTTCATAGTTCCTCGGGCCTTGGCAATGTGACGCCACGTGTCTGGAACCTGCATCTGACCTTGTGTCTTCCACGGGCAGCGGAGGAGTCGCAGTTGCCGCTACAAGAGGCAATGATGCCCCACCCATTGGATTGCAAGGTAAGGCAAGATGGCTAGAAGCTCATTGGAGGCTAACCCAAACAACGGGCCAGATTCATCCCTGGCACAATCCCCTTTACTCCCATGGAGTTACACCAGAGGTCAACTTCATCCATTATGCTAAGCTCTGAATGCAGCTTCAGTGGACCACCAAGGAGAGTGGGTTACAAAGGCAGAGGGTCTCCTAATGAGACCTCCCTGCCAGTGGCCCTGGAGAGTTCAGCCCCTGGTACTGGGACCAAGAGCCTCCCAGCTGACCTTACCTGTTGGAATGGGATATAAAGTGAGAGGCATCTGTGGGTTACTGGGTCCCAGACAGCTTAGTGCAGATTGTCACCAACAGCTTCATGGCACCCACAAATGAACAGGAAGCCAGTACCAAGACCTGAACACGGGTGCAATAAGACCATAGTGACCTGCCTGCTTAGATCATCTGGGTATATCTAATTTAACCAATTCCCTGCCATTGTAGGCATCACCCCAGTCCCTCCTACTCTCTGCCTGTGGCTTACAACAGTTTAGTCTCCTGAGGGCTGTAATATTTTGGTCTAATTCAGGTGGTTGTGCTTGGTGTGCTGTGGCTGGGTGGGGCTTAGTGGCCTGTGGTACACAGGCGGCCAGACGATATGGTCCGGTAAGGCCAAAAGGGACCAAACTTTATGGCTCGGTCAGAAGGCAGATTGCTTCATTGCATTGCATGGCAAAGGCATGGATGTCCACTGTGAGGCCACCATCTCTTGGCCAGCCACAGATGGGGAAAGGTCCTTGTGCCCACGAGCTGTGACGGATCCAACTGGAGTCCACCTTGCTGAAAGGCCGGCAAACGTTCCCAGTACTTCCTTTTGCTGCCACTACCATGGCAACCTCCTTTTGCTTTTGCAGCAGCTGGCTTGCTGGCACCCAGGTCTGTCAGCCACACATTTTGGATGCTACAGTCTCCTTCAGCTTTGATGATGACACCTCCTTTTTAGTGTATACGTGCAGTCCAGGCTGTTTCACCATCTCTCCGGTGTCTTCACACACTGCACTCATTGAATAGAAGGGGAGAGGAAACCTATCCCTTTATGAGAGCGCAATTTCCCTGGGCTGCCCTCTGGGGTTTCTCACAGAGGAAGATGTTGGAATCACTTTCAGAGTAGCAGCCATGTTAGTCTGTATCCGCAAAAAGAAAAGGAGGACTTTTGGCACCTTAGAGACTATACTCAAATAAACTGGTTAAGCTTTCGTGAGCTACAGCTCACTTCATCGGATGTGTACGCTCTTTGGGCCAGACACTGTGTCTGCATACAGGAAAGAATGTATGTTTGAGGCAGGAATGGCGATAGTTAAACTGACTCGAATGGAATAGAAGTAAATCCATTTTTTTTTAATGTGCCTTAGGTGTTGTAGAGAAGAATTAGTAATAATTAAAAGGGAAGCTGCTATCTTGATGATCAGATAATGCAGAATAGGCTGGAAAACCTCGGCTCTGAGAAAGTGCTGGAAATCAGTGAGTGCCTGGAAAGCAAGTTCTGTCACTTATGTTTTGCTTTTAGTTTGTTTTATGCAGCGCACAGCTGTCCAACCAACTGTAAGATCAGCCAGGCATAAAGTTTGAAAGAAATGGTAGAACTTGTCTAACACAGATCAGTAGCTCTATTGAAACAAACTTTTTAAAAAAAAAAGTTCTATCCCTCTTGCTTATCCCTGCGTGCATATACCCAAACATCTAGCTCTGACGAAAGCAGGTACAACTTTGCGGGTTTCAAGGCTGTTCAAGGAGTAGCCTCAAATTCAGCCAGGTCTGAACATTTTCAAAAGCACTTAAGTCCTATTTTCAAAAGTGACATGGGCACTTACGCCCCAATGAAAATCAATAGGAGTTAGGAGCCTAAATACCCTTGTGGCTCTGGGCCTTAGGAGCTTACTTTAAATTCAATGGGGGTTAGGCTCCTAAGTCACTTTACATGCTTTTGAAAATGTTACTTTGGGTCTAAAATTGCAAAAGTAAAGTATTTCTGGGGTCCACTGACACTAAGGAGCCATAAAAAGATGTCTGTCTGCTACAGACATTTTAAGCTTGGACATTTTGTGGCAGTATTGTTTGCATGTTTCCCTTTACTCAAGCAGAGTAGTTGTTATTCATGGATTCATTTTTCCCTAATGCAAATACAGGAATGTTGTCTCTGGGAACGTATTGTACTACATTGCTTTCTAGCATTCATCTTTCTCTTTCCAGGCAAGTCCCCATGAGCTGGTCTCTGACGTGGGTTCCTACTGCCACCCAGCGGCCAGAGAAGTAAATCTTCTCTTTTCCTTACTAGTTTCAGAGTAGCACCTGTGTTAGTCTGTATTCGCTAAAAGAAAAGGAGGACTTGTGGCACCTTAGAGACTAACCAATTTACTTGAGCATAAGCTTTCCTGAGCTACATCTCACTTCGTTGGATGCAAACGATGAAGTGAGCTGTAGCTCACGAAAGCTCATGCTCAAATAAATTGGTTAGTCTCTAAGGTGCCACAAGTCCTCCTTTTCTTTTTTCCTTACTGTCTTTTTGGTCTATTTTCCATTTCTCCCCAGCACGCAGTTAACATACAAGATTCCAGCGCTCTCCACTGCTATTAACTTTTCCCCAGCATGCAATATCTGGAATGAAGTGGGGCTATATTTCCCCCATCTTGTGAAACACACTGTCCATATTCTCACCACAGTTATTCTGGCCTACCGAGAGGAACCAGGTAACTATAGCTTAGTTAACTTGACATTGATCTTGGGGAAAAATCATGGAAAGGCTGATACAGGACTCAGTCAGTAAAGAATTAAAAGGTGGTAGCATAATTAATGCCAATCAGCACAGCTGTCTGGTCAGCTAAACTCAATATCATTTTTATGAGATTACAAGTTTAATTGATAAAGGTCATTGTGTTGACATGGAAAAACTTGAATAAAGCATTTGATTTAGACCTGCCCAGTAAGAGCACTATATAAAATCAGTATAGCTCATATTACGTAGATTAAAATCCAGTGAACTGGTCGATTTTTTACAAGGCAATTGTAAGTGAGGAATCCTCCTCCAAAGGAGGGGTTTGCAGTACAACCCCACAGGGATCTGTTCTTGGCACAATGCTATTCAATATCTTTATCTATGATCTGGAAGGAAATATAAAATCATTGCTGGTAAAGTTTTCAGATGACACACGAATTGGTAGAGTGGCAACTAATGATGAGGATAGGTCAGCTATACAGACCGGCTTGGATTGCTTGGTACGCTGGGCTCACGTGAACAGCAGGTGTTTTAATACAGGCAAATGCAAAGCCCTACATCGAGGAACCAAGAATGTAGGTCTCAATTAAAGGATGGGGTGGGGAAGTACCCTGGAAAGCAGTGACTTTGAAAAGGATTTGGGGGGTCACAGGACGTGATCTCCCAGCGTCATGCTGTTGCTAACAGTGCTAATGCAACATAAGCTGGGGAATATCAGATAGGAGTAGGGAAGGAGTATTCGCTTTGTATCCAGCATTGGTGAGACCGTTACTGGAATGGTTGGATTCTTTATCACATAAAAGTCTCTAAGTCAAGACTGGATGTCTTTCAAATATATGCTGTAGTTCAACTACAAGTTATGGGCTTGATACTGGAATCACTGAAATTCGATGGCCTTTTCTGATGCAGGCTTAAAATATATTCATCTATGTATAAAGCTCAGAAGAACATAAGAATGGCCACACTGGGCCAGACCAAAGGTCCATCCAGCCCAGTATCCTGTCGTCTGACAGTGGCCAATGCCAGGTGCCCCAGAGGGAATGAACAGATCAGGTAACCATCAAGTGATCCATCCTCTGTTGCTCCTTCCCAGCTTCTGGCAAACAGAGGCTAGGGACTCCATCCCTGCCCACCCTGGCTAATAGCCATTGATGGACCTGTCCTCCATGAACTTATCTAGTTCTTTTTTGGACCCTGTTATAGTCTTGGCCTTCACAACCTCCTCTGGCAAGGAGTCCCACTAACTGCATTGTGTGAATAAATACTTCCTTTTGTTTGTTTTAAAACTGCTGCCTATTAAAATAGTAGTTGTTTAAACTAGAAGTTAGTATTAAAATAGAAGAAGTTTGATCTATGTTAATGATGGTATATGGCTCATAGCACTGCATTTAGATGTACTGTAAGTTGCACATGAGTAAGTTGGTGTGAATATGAATTTAATTTGAGGGTAAACTGTTGTAACTTACCCAGCAAAGGGGCAAAAGGGTAGGGTTGTAGCAGGAAAAGCAACAAACAGGAGAGCATAGGGAGCTGTAAGATACAGTAAAGGGGGAGACTGATACCTTTTAAACGCTCCTGTTCGTCTTGCTAGCAGGAGTTTGTTAGAAATCAGTTACTTCAAACAGATGATCCATATTGCCATTTTAGGATGAAAATGCAACGGATTTCTTGACACATGATTTTGATTGGTATCTGATCCAGCACAGATTGAAATGGCTCTGGATGGAGATGGAAGCATAGCAGAGTACCAAATACACATTCTCCCCCTCCCCACTCAACTCTGCACATGCTCAGAACGTCAAGGATCTGCTCTGTCTCTAGCTCAGGATCAAAGAGTCCAGTTATGGTCCCACAGCCACTTAGGAAAATGAAAAAAACATTGTTGTTTCTTCCTTCTGAAGTGTTCAAAATATTGATGGCTTTTAAAGGCATTTAAAGCCAAGAGAATTTTGACTTCAAACAGACTGATCTTGAAAGTCTGCTTTCGCTCTGAGGGAAACAGACTCATTAAACTCAACTGGGGCAAAATGCTACACTCTGATGCAGGCAACGTACCTCGATTCCCAGTGCATGCATAGAACTCAGTCGGAGAGGGGATCATAGGAATGGTCCTTTCAGTCTCACATCTTGTCTCCAACAGCCACCGGTACCAAGTACTTCAAAGGAAGGTGCAAGAAACCCCATTTTGGACAATAATGGAATAACCCACCCAGATGGAGAGTTTCTGGTGTGAGCAGAGGTGTGGGTGAGAAGAATTGTGTATACTCCTGCAGTGCTCGAGCCAGAAGGACTTGGAGAGACTCAAGCCCACAAGATTGCCACATCTGAAACCCACAACTTCAACTTCCCAGCCTCTTATGGGCCAGAATTGATTCCCTGCAGGTAAGGCAGAAGGATTTCCCTGTCTGAGTTCCACACCTCTGCTGTCGGGCTCAGCGCTTGGCAATGTGGGATGTCCCCTCCCCAGGCTTGAGAGTCACCACTCCAGCCCGAGCCATAACATCTACACAAGCTCTGCTACCACTGACCTAGGCCTGGAGGTCTCCCCAGGTGCAGTGTTGATAGGCCCTGAGCGACCGAGGGAGACGACTGGACTAGCAGTGAGCACGCAGTGTGGTGATGCAGGAGATGGATGGGAAGGGGGTAGGGGGCTGAGAGAAGATCAGGAAGCTGGGCAGGAGGAGGATGGGGTTGGTCAGTGTCTGGGGGCGAGAGAGATGGAAGGATGCCATTAGTGGTAAATTAAGGGAGAGACTTTCAGCACCAACAGGCTGGACAGCAGCTCCCCTGGATGAGAACTCCAGGGCAAGAAGGCAGCTCCAGGGCATTGTTACAATCCCTTTTATTTCCTCCCTGGCCAAGGTGGGCCTTTGCTTTGCCTTCTGTCATTAGTTACTATTTACGTAGACTGCAGTGACTTCCCAAATTCACAATCATCTAGGCCACCAACATAACCCCAGCCATAGTATTTCACCCAGTGATTCCTACTGAGCCCAGCATTTAGTACTGGAACTAGTGCACTCCATTGAAAGAGACATCCACTCTACCCTTCAGAGGGAAGGGTACACCAGCATCCCAGCAGGGACTGCTCTCCACAACTCTGCCCTCATTTTATGGCTTCTTACAGCTCTCATCATTGAAATA
Source organism: Lepidochelys kempii (assembly GCF_965140285.1). Taxonomy (NCBI): domain Eukaryota; kingdom Metazoa; phylum Chordata; order Testudines; family Cheloniidae; genus Lepidochelys; species Lepidochelys kempii. Next base: position 2,182,461 of record NC_136405.1, on the reverse strand, counting down.
TGTAGGTGTCACTGGACAATGATAGGTTTCAGAGTAGCAGCCGTGTTAGTTTGTATTTGCAAAAAGAAAAGGAGTACTTGTGGCACCTTAGAGTAGTTAGAGAAGGAGGCTAAGATTTGCAATAACGGGTGCTCAAAGTAAAGCTCCTGAGTCCATATCTAGGCACCCACAGAAATAACCTGATTATACAGGTCAACTCCCACTAATTGAGTTTGGTACCTAAGTCTGGATTTAGGAGTCTAACTGGAGTAACGCATTTTTAAAAATCTTTCCCTAAATTTGGGTAAGATCCCTCTAGATGATCCTTTCCTCCTCTTTTAATAAATGAGCATATTTGCCTCAACCTTTATCCAGATTGTGCCATTCCTATTTGTCAGTTACTATATGTGACAATCTTATCTTCGCTATCAGTGTTCAGATACCAAGGTGATAAGTGATACTGTAAAATTGAGAAAGAGACCAAGCAAAGTAATAGAAGAGCTGATCTGAGACTCTAAATAACAAAAGCATATGGGATGATAAGACAGCATTTGCTTCTGTACAGGCCTATTTCTTCCTGCTTTTTGTCTGTCTGAGCCCCAAACCGCTATATAATAGAGGGGAGCAGATGGGTCCTAATACCAAGGAGACCTTGTTTTCTTTGGTAAATTGGGCATTCATCTTTAGTAAATTGGACATTTGTAGCACTCCAAGGCCCCCATCATGACTATCATGCTAAGCTATTACCAGCAGGACAGTGGGGTGGGAGGAGGTATTGTTTCATATTCTCTGTGTATATATAAGGTCTGCTGCAGTTTCCACGGTATGCATCCGATGAAGTGAGCTGTAGCTCACGAAAGCTCATGCTCAAATAAATTGGTTAGTCTCTAAGGTGCCACAAGTACTCCTTTTCTTTTTGCGAATACAGACTAACACGGCTGTTACTCTGAAACAATAGAAGTAGTAATTATGCTGCAAGAGACTGGCTAGTGAACCACTTCCCTCTATTAGATTATGATCTGAGATAAACCTTACCTGTATTGAAGTAGTTCCTATAAGCTAGTGGTTGTCAACCAGGAGTCTGGGGGCCCCCTGGGAGGGCGACAAGCAGGTTTCACGGGGGCTGCCAACCAGGGCTAGCATTAGACCTGTTGAGGTCCAGGGCAGAAAGCTGAAGCCCCACCACATGGGGTTCAGGGCCCTGAGCTTCGGCCCCGAGCTTCAGCCCCATCCCCTGGGGCTGAAGCCGAAGCCTGAACAAGTTAGTTTTGCAGGGTCCCCTGTGGTGTGGGTCTCTGGGCAATTGCCCTATTTGCTAACCCCTAACACCAGCCCTGGCTTTTATATGCAGAAAACCAGTTGTGGCACAGCTGGACCATGGAGTTTTATAGCATGTTGTGGGAGCTCGGAAAGAGAACCCCGATATAGGCCTCCAATGGAGGATCAAAGCCCCATTGTGGTAGGTCTGGATAGACAGACATCTCCCTTCTTCAGAGTTTAAAAGCTTTATTTTGAGGAAAGGCGCAACTGGGGCGGGTGGAGGGGAAGTAAACTAAGGCAGGACAAAGTAATAGTGATACTGATGCATTTTAATGGAGACAAACCAATGAGTTGCAGCAATCTCAGGTCAGCAGCTGGCCTTTTGGCAGAACGGCTTATCTTCAGCGGTAGATAGATTCCTGCCTTTCCTAGATTCCTGGGAGCCTGCTGAAGTCACAGCCTAGCAGTATGACTTCAGCATCATGGGCCATGATACTCCGACGCAGGCGGGGGAGTCACTGCACGGCGGTGGGGGGGCACGCAGCACGGCACAGCACAGTGATGTCACTGTGCTGCAGTGGGTGACGTCATGGTGTGGCAAGGTGATGTCGCTGCACGGCCTGGTGATGTCACGGCACAGCACATCACGGTGATGTCACTGTGCCGCGGTGGGGTGATGTCATGGTGTGGCAAGGTGAGGTCACGGTAAGGCCCGCTGACGTCACTGCCCCTCCATGGTGGGACGCTGCGCTGCCATCGCCCCTTTCGGGACGGGGAGGGAAATCTCGCGAGAGCCCAGGTGTGAGTTTGGCGCGACTGCGCGGGAGGAAGATGGCGGCGGCGGGAGCGACCGCGGCGGCGCCGGAGGAGGGGGAGGCGGCGGAGGCGGCCGCGGCCCCGGCCGGGGACCCACCGGGACCCCCCGAGCAGGGCGCCGGGGACTCCGAGACCGGGTGAGGCCGGAGCGGGGGCCCCTCGGTTCCCCCGGGGGAGGGGGAGGGGGCGGGGCGCTGCCCCCCCCCGGAGCGGGGGCCCCTCGGTTCCCCCGGGAGAGGGGGAGGGGGCGGGGCGCTGCCCCCCCCGGAGCGGGGGCCCCTCGGTTCCCCCGGGGGAGGGGGAGGGGGCGGGGCGCTGCCCCCCCCCGGAGCGGGGGCCCCTCGGTTCCCCCGGGGGAGGGGGAGGGGGCGGGGCGCTGCCCCCCCCCGAGCGGGGGCCCCTCGGTTCCCCCGGGGGAGGGGGCGGGGCGCTGCCCCCCCCCGGAGCGGGGGCCCCTCGGTTCCCCCGGGGGAGGGGGAGGGGGCGGGGCGCTGCCCCCCCCCGGAGCGGGGGCCCCTCGGTTCCCCCGGGGGAGGGGGAGGGGGAGGGGGCGGGGCGCTGCCCCCCCCCGGAGCGGGGGCCCCTCGGTTCCCCCGGGGGAGGGGGAGGGGGCGGGGCGCTGCCCCCCCCCGGAGCGGGGGCCCCTCGGTTCCCCCGGGGGAGGGGGCGGGGCGCTGCCCCCCCCCGGAGCGGGGGCCCCTCGGTTCCCCCGGGGGAGGGGGAGGGGGCGGGGCGCTGCCCCCCCCCGGAGCGGGGGCCCCTCGGTTCCCCCGGGGGAGGGGGAGGGGGCGGGGCGCTGCCCCCCCCCGGAGCGGGGGCCCCTCGGTTCCCCCGGGGGAGGGGGAGGGGGCGGGGCGCTGCCCCCCCCCGGAGCGGGGGCCCCTCGGTTCCCCCGGGAGAGGGGGAGGGGGCGGGGCGCTGCCCCCCCCCGGAGCGGGGGCCCCTCGGTTCCCCCGGGAGAGGGGGAGGGGGCGGGGCGCTGCCCCCCCCGGAGCGGGGGCCCCTCGGTTCCCCCGGGAGGGGGGAGGGCCCCCACTCCACGGTTACCCCTGGGGCTTCTCACCCTCTCTCTCCTGCCGGTGCAGGGGGGACACCACCCTGGTCGATGTCACCGCCGGCCTGGAGACCGAGTCCTCTAATGGGAAGGATCCCCTAGTACGTGAGTGCTGCTGACCTGGGTCTCTGCGGGGCCTGGGAGGGCAGCGCCGTGGGGTGCCAGCACCAGGTCCCCAGCGGGTTGGGGGAATCCCTTTGGGGCAGGGGCCATTCTTTCCTCTGTTTGTGCAACAGCTGGCATGAGGACAGTCTGATCCCTGATGGAGCCTTTAGACACTGGCACGTTACAAAGCAGGTGTAGCAGTGTGGTGCCCGTGGCACATTGCTCGTGTGTGTGCCCTGCAGTCTGGATCCGGCTCACTACTGCCTTCCAGCTGCCCTGCCTCTGTGCCCGAAAGCCTGGGTGTGTAACCTGTCAGACCATGCAGATGGGTCACCTATGCGCTGACGCCGATGCGCTACATTAGACTTATCCCTGAGGTGTTTTCATTAACCGCAGTGGGGTTGCCCCACAAATGAACTGAATCAATTGTATGTAAAGTACAAAATATTTCCGTGGGCTGGACATAGGCCTGGCAGGTTGTGGAGTCATTAACACCTATGCTAAGCGGGAGTAAAGTTATACAACTGGTGTAAGACCTGGCCTACCAAAGGAAATCTGTATGTATTTTTCTGTGTGGTTGCTCAGAATAAGAATAGAGAACTTAGTAGGTGCCTGTGCCTTGCCTATAGATAGGGCCCCTACCAAATTCACAGTTCATTATGGTCAATTTCACGGTCATAGAATTTTAAGAATAATACATTTCATTATTTCAGCTATTTAAATCTGAAATTTTCATGGTGTTGTAATTGTAGGGGTCCTGATCCAAAAAGGAGTTCAGGGAGGGAGGTGTCACAAGGTTATTGTACGAGCGGGTTGCGGGACTGCCACCCTTCCTTCTGCGCTGCTGCTGGCAGGGTGCTGCCTTCAGAGCTGGGTGCCCGGCTAACAGCCGCTGCTGTCTGGACACCCTGCTCTGAAGGCAGCGCAGAAGTAAGGGTGGCAATACTGCAACTCTTTTCCCCACCCCCCAAAAAAAATAACCCTGCGACCGTCCTGCAACTACCTTTTGGGTCAGGACCCCAATTTGAGAAACGCAGATCTTCCTCAGCAAATCTGTATAGTATAGTATAGGGTAAAAGCACACAAAAGATCAGATTTCACAGTCCGTGATGTGTTTGTCATGGCTGTGAATTTGGTAGGGCCCTATCTGTAGAGTCCAGTGTTGACTGAGCCAGTGCAAAAAAATATAAAAAATGCCTGCAATCGTTTGCAGGCATAAATTTCCTGTGTGTGTGGTGCATTCTTATTTGGTAGCATCTTACAGCCTCTGCCCAGATGTAAATAGATACACAAAGTGTCTGGTGGCAGAGAATCCTGCCCAATGTATTTTCTCTGGTGGTCAAACCTAAAACTTGTTTTTTTTAAATGTTCTTTTGATACTTAATAACAACAAAAAAAGCTTAGTACACCTGGCCTGATTCACCTATTGCTTTGGGAGGAAACTGTCATAAAGATGCTTGAAGAAAACTTTTTTTGTCTTTACTAGTATAATGGGCCTTTATTCGCTGATGATTAGCACAAGAGAAGGGGAAATATAATTTAAAATAGAAAATATTTTCCCTGAGGCACCAGTAAAATGTTACTAGTTAGCTCTCAGTGGCCTGGCAAAGTATGAAATGTCAGAGGTCTTGAAAGACTAAAGTTACATATTGGCTCAGGGACAGCTGCATTCAGACTAGTGATAGAATGAAAATGCTGGAACTGTGAACAATGTGAAGAAATTCAGACTGAAATTTCAAAAAGTTACATTTTAGCAGCCATTGCTGTATATGAAAAATTAAACATGTACTCCTTGAGTCCAGTGAGAGAGATTTTCTCATTTTGGCTTTTATTCACCTCTAAATCTCCCCTCCCTTAACTTACCATGCTATATTGCTCACCTATGCAAAAGCCAATCCTTGATTCAGCAGCTAAAATTGTCACCTGTTTCCATGGAGAAGCTTGTGTGGTTGTCTCTGTTGTCTGATGCCATTCAATAGTTCAGACCCATTCACAGCAGAGTTGTACTTCAACTATTGGCCTTTTGAAGAAATAAGGAGGAATCTTTTGATCCTTTAAACTTTAGCAATCTCTACAGGGGACTGTAATGGACGAAACGTGACTTGATTGACATGGGATTGTTCTTGGCGCTCTGTTTAATCAAGTCCAGACCTGTTAACGCTGTTATGATTGCAGGAAGGTGCTGGGGACAGTTCTGAAGTCTTGGACACTCAGCCGGGTTCAGTGGATGAAGAGAATGGGCGACAGCTTGGAGAGATAGAGCTGCAGTGCGGGATTTGTACAAAGTGGTTCACAGCGGACACCTTTGGCATTGATACTACGTATGTTATAACTCTGTTTAGTACTCTGCCTATAAGATGTTCTTCTCTGCCCGCCCCCCCCCCCCCCAGCACCATGGTATTTTTGTATCTTCCAGAATTTACTCTAAATTCTATTGAACTTCTCTGTAAAATAGCGGTTTGTTTTTTAAGAACAAACTCCAACCCAGGAATGGTATACTTACTTGTGAAATGCTTCTGATTCCAGCTGAGGGAGGCCTCCAAAAAGCACAGTTAACTTAGAGCTAGGGTTGTTCAGGACTAATTTTTGTATCAGTGCAATCACTAAAAATCAAGGAAATTCCCAGTTAAGGCAAACGTAACAACCATATGCACTCACAGACTCCAAAAAGTTAAAAAGCTCAGTGAAGCAGAGCTAAGGAAAATAACATATACAGTAGAACCTCAGAGTTATGAACATCAGAGTTACACACTGACCAGTCAACCACACGCCTCATTTGGAACCAGACGTACACAATCTGGCTACAGAGACCAGAAAGAAAAAAAGCAAATACTGTATAATACTGTGTTAAACATAAACTACTAAAAAAGGGAAAGTTTAAAAAAAAAAAAAAAAAAGACTTGACAAGGTAAGGAAACTGTTTCTGTACTTTTAAATTCAAGATGGTTAAAAGCAGCATTTTTCTTTTGCAGGAAAGTTTCAAAGTTGTATGAAGTCAATGTTCAATTGTAAACTTCTGAAAGAACAAGCTTCATGTTTTGTTGAGAGTTGTGAACATTTCAGATTTATGAACAATCACTGTTCTCGAGGTGTTCATAATTCTGGGGTTCTACTGTACGGCATTACATGAGATTCTGAACATTTTTGTTACATCGCAAAGGTGATGGAGTGAAGAATTTTCTTTATTAAAAGATTCAGATCCTAAACTCAGTCAAATCAATACATTTTGAAAAGATGCTGCCAGGTAGACGAAGTGCTAAATCTAAGTTTTGTTTTGTTTTTGTTTAAACAAAAATGGAAATATTTAGAATGTAAATTCCCTGGGGAAAAGACCTTGTCTTCCTATTTTGTTTGTGTACAGTCTAGCACACTGAGAGCTATGTAAACAATAATAAACAACAGTTTTACATAACACAGATTATTTATCTTTTTCTTACAGTTCTATGAAAAGTCTTTGTTTGCATTTAGACATTCTCTTGAAGTATTTGCAGCCTTGAGCTACTGCATGAGAGATGTGAAACTGACTTAAAAAAGGGGTCAGGGGAGGGAGGAGAGAGTCGGCTAGTTTATATTTGCTGACTGAAGAGCAAAAAGATAGAGACACTGTAAATGGAAAGTAAATTCAATTTGATATTTGAGGTGTCTAAGGAATCTTCTTTTTAAAGGTAACTTTAATGTGTGTTAAATAAAAATTAGTTTTAAAATGGGCTTGGTTAGTGTTTTATGGGGAAGTTTGCTATAGCTATAGACGTACCTTGACTAATCCATGGTTCATTGTTAAAGGCCCCTGAGTTGCTTTCAGCTTACCTTGGTGGCCGAATTTCAGGACTGCTTCTTAAAACAGAAAAATGACATTTAGTCCACATTCACGTTTTCCAGAATTTAATAGTTTTCATTGTTGCTGACACTGAGTTACCAAATCTGATGAAAACATCTGTGAATGTGCGTGGGTGACTTTTTTAATGCAGAAAGAGAGTAATCATTTTCTTTTTCTGATGTAATGGAAAAGCTGTGGATAGTGTCAAATGATTTTGCTGTTTCACAGATCATGTCTGCCTTTCATGACCAACTACAGTTTCCATTGCAATGTCTGCCATCACAGTGGGAACACATACTTTCTAAGAAAACAAGCAAGTAAGTAAAAACAAACACTTACTGTAAAAGCTTGATTTTCTTCCCCTCTTTGAATCTTTGTTGGGGATGGAATGGTCCTGCATGACCTTTGTCCTGTAGCTGATTAAAGTCTATCTGTGGGTCTGGTGAGGATTTGCGGTGCTGATTGCAATACAATGTGCTGGAGAGCTGACTTCTCTAGACCTGGAGGATGCCATTGTGCAAATGAATTTCTTAGGCTGGTAGAATTCTTGCCTTCAGCCCAGGTTCCTTTTGTTTATGAGCACATAACTCGCTCTAGCACCCACATTTCCAAAACTCAGGATATTGTAGATGTGAGGCCAACTAATGGAAGTTCATCTAAGATTAGATCTGCTGTGTTCTTAGTATTTACCAACCTTATGGTTATATATAAATATACTTGACCTTCATCAAGAATGTAACTGTGGTTCTGGTATATTTTTGTTTTGTTTTTAAGATCTGAAGGAAATGTGCCTTAGTGCTCTGGCCAACTTGACGTGGCAGTCAAGGACACAAGATGAGCACCCAAAAACTATGTTCTCAAAAGACAAGGTACAGATATAATTAGACAGTTACACCTGAACGTGAGTTATGACTTGATAAAAAGGGAATTGCCTAGATCCACAAGTTCAGACAAAAATTGACAGTATGAGCTGTCAGTTTGACCAGCTCTGATAGGTCAGTTATAATGTGTATGATCTGGCGTTGAAAGATAGGTTGGCTTAATAAAGTAATTTTAATTCTTATCATATAACTGTTTTAGGGCCTCATTTTATTACCTTTTTTTTTTTTAAATAGGATATTATACCATTTATTGACAAGTACTGGGAGTGTATGACAACGAGACAGAGACCTGGAAAAATGACTTGGCCAAATAACATTGTAAAAACAATGGTAAGTAACTAAAAGTTTAAATTTGCAGAGGATCTTTGTTAATGATTGAGCTGCTTTCTGATAGTATTATTTAATAATAATTAGAATTGAACAAGACAAATAGTCCAGACATTAATACTGTCCCTGTGACTTCTTACTTTGTGGTGTGTATCTACTGTAAATTTTACACAGTTATTCTTGGGCATGACTTGGTCTTCTGAAGGTGTTTTTAACTCCCATATTTCAGTGTAAAGAAAGGGATGTGTTCTTGGTGAAAGAGCATCCAGACCCAGGTAGTAAAGATCCAGAGGACGATTATCCAAAGTTTGGGCTACTAGATCAGGTACGTGATTGAGGCAGGGAGAAAGTTCTCCTTTCTGCACCATGGTTCTCGTGTAACTAATATTAAGAGCATTTGAGCATTAGGACTTTGTATTGCATTGCCAAAGATTGTGGTACATAAAGGTGTGTTTATAAATGTAAAAAGGCACATTTAAGTACACACGTTTGGAATGTATACATGTTGCCTGCTGTTTGACAATGTATTCACAATAAGAAACTGGAGTCCCACCAGGAATTTAATCCCAGGGACCTAGTTAACTTTTCTGATACAAATTCCAATTGTTTGTCCTCTTTAGCACATTCTGTGCAGTTGTGCTGTGCTGCTGTTCCAACTCTGCTGGAGGAACATTCAAGTGGAAAGAATATGGGAATGTTGGGAGTTCCACCCACTAGCTGCCTGGCCAGCCTCAATTACATGATTTGGCAATAATTCTGGAAGGGATGCGTGATAGTCTACTATTGTTGGGTGCTAATGCTTTATTTTCTAGTGTGTGCAAGGGCTTTTAAAAGGTATCTCTGTTTTTATGGCCCTTGTTGAACTCTCTGATGGCATCAAAAATACCCTTTCTTCATGCTGTTCTGGTAACGTTATGATGTAATCTCCTGCCTTTGGCAATGGAGACTATCCTGTTGTTTTCCTCATTCTTTTTGTTGTGATTCACTCAAAATGCAGGCAGGAATCTTGCCTCTGTTTTTAAAAAGCTTGTCCCTCAGCCAGCATGTGTCTAGAATATAGGAAGGCTTAAAATCTCTACTAACTTATGCCTAGCTGTTTATATGAAATATATGGTACACAATCCCAGAGACTGGTAACTTCCTGATGCTATGTGACAGTTTCTTAGCACAAATAAAAATGGCAAGAGCTTGACCCACAGGGGGCTGTGGCTGTGTAGTTTGGGTCCTTTTTATAAAATTAGAAAAAACATAATCATCCCAAGGTATAAGATGCAAGACTTCTGCTCTGAACTTGTTTTATGCCATGCTGCTAAAGTTTCAGTAGCACTTCAGTTCTCGGAAATCCTGAAGAGCAAAAGCTTCTTGCTCAGAATTTGAACCAGACACATGCTCTCAGAATGAGTGGTAAGTACCAACCTGCCCATAAATCTGTAATATTGTTAAACTGAGTTTTTCTTTTTCAGGACCTTGCTAATATTGGTCCAGCGTACGATAACCAGAAGCAGAGCAATGCTGTATCTGCTAGTGGAAGCTTAAATGGCAAGTTCTTTAATTTTACTAAAAGAAAATGTGCTGAATATTTGGGAATATTTCACATTTCTTAAAGTCCTACAGCTGAACACACCCTTGATTATATTAACTTTAACGTTTACAGCTTAATAAATATTAAACACCGACTGGCCTGTATGTAAATAGTCTTGTAACTGCTATTTCCAGGATTTATTGAGCCAACTTAAATCTGTCTTGTTTTTCTGTCGTGATATCAATTAGTCTTTACCCGATCACAGATGCGTAAGATGATCACACTTTTAGACAGCTGGTCATACCATAGTAGTACACGTGCTTGTAAGATAGCTGTTTTAAAACCTGATATCATCACTGAAAACAAAGTGCCTTCCTCTTTCCCTGTCCAACCCCAAAATGTTGATGTTTAATTGTGGCAGAACATTATCCCACAAACTTCCCATTTTCCTCATTCTGAGATTTCAGGAGCACTTGGGAAGCTTTATTCCATTATACATTTCCAAGTAACGATCACTTGCAGCTTAGTGTTCTCTCTCTTAGTGGAATGACCACGCCGATGGAGTAATCTCTTCGGCTCTGTCCATACTAAGAGCTAGAGGAGTGATCGCCTGCTTGCCAACATGTACTCGTGCTGTGGCAGCATGGCTCAGGTGGGTCTGTATTTCCACTGCTGCATCCCTTGTTGCCACGGCTACACAACTATTTATACCCACGCTAGCTCTCCTCCAGCTAGCCTGAGAACTTCTGTGCAAGTTGGGAGTCACTCCCGTAGCTCAAAGTGTAGACATAGCGTTTGTGTGTGAGGCAGACTTTTTACTGTTGCCTAATATAAACTAGCCACCAAAAACCTGCTGGTTGTGCACGGTGTTAAACCCTTTCTCAGTAACCCTACGTGCGTTATCTAGTGCCCAGCCTGAGGTGGTTCTCTTTTTAAACCAAAAAAAAAGAAATTGTGCACCTGTCCATCACTGCAGATCTCTAAAGTGTATATTGTCTCCATTTCATGCACTGGTGATGTTTTACTTTAGTTATTAAAATTTGAGAAATACATGGTGCCACTTCTGTCCCTACAGGTGGAGCCTCTTTGGGAGGTGAATATTTACCTTTCAGCTTCTAAAACTTAAGTATTGTTGTGGTTTGGAAAAGCTTTTTGCTCAATTGTCTTAGAAGCTAAAGTGAAGTAAAAATCTAAAGCGTGTCCTAAAAATGATTGCAGTAATATTTAATATGAAACTGTAATTCCAGTTTTTAATGTTTAGCAGTTAGAAGCTTTTAAATTGTCATATTCTGCCTCACATGACTGATATAAAGTGTCTTTCACTTTAATTTGTTCTCTTGTGTAGGATTCAATTTTGATTTGATACCAAACTCAAGTTCAGAATGTAAGAACTGGCTTCTGAAGAATTGGTGTATTAAACACAAGCACAAAATTTACACTGTGCTATTGGTCAGGTAAAATTCAGACATGCTAGGGTAGCTTTAGTTTTGCGATTTATAAACCTACTATGACAAACGAAGGCGTTAGTAATCTGCAGTATAGCTACGGACAAGTGCAGTTTAGATCAGTTCATGTTTGTGCAGAATATGATATCCCCTCAAAGATCTCAATCCCTTACACTGCAACAGGTATGCTGATAATTTAAAAGCTTGCTACTTCTTACAGTACACTACGCAGTTGTTAAACGTGTTTCACTGCAGTAGAGCAAAATTGTGTATTCTTTCATTTTTAGGTCAGTAATGTAAGTAAGCTATATTTTTCCTCCGAGGATGTGATTTATTTTATCACTTAAATAATAAATATATTCAATACAGGTTCAAAGTAATTTGGTTTAGCAAATACATTAAAGGAGTTAGACACTATTTGGCATAATTCTGGTGTTAGATGTTCAATGTTTTGTCTTACCCTGCAGTTTGATGAAACTAGTGTTGAAGACATTAATATTAACATGAAATGCCTTGCTCTTAATATTTACATTGCAAACAATAACAATTTTGGAAACACTGCAGAGAAACACCTTTTATTGCTTTTTTTTTTCCCCATTTTGGTGTATTTCATTTTCTATATTGAACTTAACGTTAAGTGCTTACTGCTGAAGCAGATATTGTGTGTCAAAGTGTATTGCAGGCATATTGTAAATCATTGAGACAACTGACAGTCTGCTTAAAATGGGAAAAAAGTCAACTTTGGGAGCGCGGTTACTTCTGCAAAAACAAATTAAATCCGTTGTCCTTGTGTGTTTGGAACTTCCATGAAAGTGTGTCAACATTTGTTCTCAAACTAAATATACAAATGATACCATTTGAAAAGAAAACTATGGGCAAGTAAAGATTTGTAATTCACGTAATAAAATTGTTGAGTTTCCTCTTGTTAAATGCGTTTTGATAAACTGACTTTATTATCCACACGTTTCTCTTAAAACTGATTAGAGACTGAAGATAAATTTTCTTTTGCTAGATTAGTTTTCTCTGAATGGTGTCAGTGTCAAACTTCTATATAGAAGTTGAATGTTTTTTGTTTAATGAAGCCATTTGATAGTGACACACATGGAGTTTCTGCACTCATAGATTCCTTCTATAACCAACCATTGCATATAAAGCACTAGCTGATGTGGATTTGTGGTAATTTCTCTCCAAAGGGGGCATTCCAGCAGGAGGTAGTGGGAAAGGAAGAGGAGCAAAACGCAAACAGCAAGATGGAGGGACCACAGGAACAGCCAAGAAAACCAGAAGGTAAATAGAAAGACACAGGCTAAGTGAAATAACTTAACAGTGGCAGGCGGACAAAGTACAGGAAAATATAGGGAACACTCTTGTATCGGCCAGGGTTGTGAGGATGGTCTGTCTTAATGACAGAATAAGTGCCTCCCATCTTTGACGCAGTTCTGCACGTGCTATTTGGAAATTAAGAGGGTGCAACCTTGTTATAAACTTTAATCTCCCACCATTCAAACTAACATTTTGATATAATCTGTCCTCACGCTAAGATATAGACCATCATATAATATAAACTTCCTGTATGTGAATATATGCCCACCTGGTTTAGAAACTGTCACTTTGAGCACCACTTAAGATCATCACCAGTGGGAAGGTGTAGTCATCTGCATGTCTGTAAAAGGCAGTGAAGGGGAAAGTATTTGAAGGGTGGCTTTGCTTAAGTTAGAATGTTGTTCGTGTGGGTGTGTGGTTCCTGCCAATTATGCTGAAGTCAATGCTAACATTTTTCCTTGTGCTTCTTCCAGTGACCCCTTGTTTTCTGCTCAGCGCCTGCCACCTCACGGTTACCCTCTGGAGCACCCCTTTAATAAAGATGGATATCGTTACATTCTGGCTGAGCCTGACCCCCATGCGCCTGATCCAGAGAAACTGGAGCTAGACTGCTGGGCAGGAAAACCTATTCCTGGAGATCTCTACAGAGCATGCCTATATGAACGAGTCCTCCTAGCATTGCATGACCGAGGTAAGCTGGATAGCCAGCTCCCCACATGAGGGATCTTCTCTGTAACCTCACTGTCTTGGTTACTAAAGCTTCAAGACATAATTGTGCTGGGAAACAGACATGGATGTTAAACTGAGCTTCGCAATCTTTGATCGGTTTGCTCACCCGCTTGTTAATCACAAATCGCATCTGTCTTTCTAACTACTGTAGCACCTCAGCTAAAGATCTCCGATGACAGACTGACCGTTATTGGAGAGAAAGGATACTCTATGGTACGAGCCTCGCATGGGGTGCGGAAGGGAGACTGGTACTTTGAGATATCTGTGGATGAGATGCCTCCAGACACAGCTGCCAGACTTGGCTGGTCGCAGCCGCTAGGTAAAGTAATTGCTGAAGACCCCTTAACAAAGCAAAGCTTCCTGCTTCTGTTTTCATTTCCTGCATTTTGAGTAGCTCAGACCCCTGAACAATAAGCCCAAGTACTAACGAGAGGGGAAGTCGATGTTGATTGGTTACGGAAGTGCTAGAACCCTTAAGTGTATTTTTCTGAGAATGTGATTGGAGCAGGACTGGTGCAAACCCTTTGCAATATTGTGTAGTGAGTCATAGTGCCCGAGCACCTAGTTTTCTGCTTGAGTACAGATTAGTCCTGCAGATTCTTGGCTTCACTGTTGCTTGCTGGGCCTTGCTAATCATTTAGGGTTTATTAACTCCTCCTAGCCCAGTTCAACAGTCCGTGCCATAGTTTTAAGAGCCAACAGCAGGTGTGTCGTGAATATTTATGAAGTAAATATTTTCAGTATTAAGTGGAAAACTTTGCACTGAAACCCATAGAAATATGTAGCCTGGATGGAAAAAATGTCTCGTACGATTAGATGTTAGTGCCTGGTAACCCGAGCTGCTTGTAGAAACAGTTACTTTCATGCAAGGTCCTGAAGAAAAGGGTCTGGTGCTTCCAGGGCTGACCTCTGGTTTTCTACAGGGAACCTTCAGGCTCCCCTAGGCTATGACAAGTTCAGTTACTCCTGGCGCAGCAAGAAGGGAACAAAGTTTCATCAGTCCATAGGCAAACACTATTCAGCTGGCTATGGGCAAGGAGATGTACTGGGTTTTTATATCAGTCTTCCTGAAGACACAGAGACTGCAAAGTCACTGCCTGATACCTATAAAGATAAGGTAAGCTGGATTCCTCTAGGCTGTGCCTAGCTGGTCTCAATTTGTTTAACTATACCAGACCTTGGCTATGCTAAACGGGGCCCGACACTTGAATATGCAGTAACCCACAGTGGAAAATGGGCTTGTCCAAACCTCAGTCTTGCAGTTGCCCAGGCTCTATGATGAACCAGCATCCCTCTAACTGAATGGGAGGCAAATAATGATGTGTTAACTCTTACCACTGACTAAGGAAGTAGCATGGTGTGAAGGTCTGGAGGACTAGTTTTAAAAGCCCCAAATGCCTTACAACAGTCCTTACCTCAATTCCAGATGCTACAAGCGAGGGTCAGATGAGCTTGACTACCTCCCAGTTATTCAGTAAGGCACATCAGTGTCTTGGTTCCATGAATGTGCCAATCTACAGAAATGCTGCCAAGGGGACTAGTTCAGAATTCTTATTCCATACTTAATGGAGCCTCATTTGTCATTGGTGATCTGACGTTTGTTATATCTGGGTCTCCAGTTGCCAGGGGCTTGTGTACTAACCAGTCCTATCGCATCTGTCTACCATTAATTAGAATATTACTAAAAGTAATGGTGTGAATGTCTTGCAGACCTGGATCTGTTGCTTACCTTTTTTAGGCTTTGATCAAGTTCAAAAGTTACTTGTATTTTGAAGAGAAGGACTTTGTGGATAAAGCAGAGAAAAGCCTAAAGCAAACTCCTGGAAGCCAAGTAAGTTGGATGTCTGGAGTGGGGTGGAAACTTGAGCCCAGACACTTTAGAAATCCATAGAGCACCACCAATCTCTTGAACAGGTTCACTGTACAGTCCTTGGCAGATTTTCACTTAAGATTCTTGGTGTTCATTTATTTGAATCTTATCACACAGTTTTACAAAGATGTCAAGTTGGATGGTCTCTGTTAGGCTTACATAGACTTGAATAAGCAAGCAATAGACTTGAATAAGCAAGCAATGCAGCTTGGGTTACACCTTCTTTGACCTGTAATAACACTGCAGCTAGTTATGTTTTGTGGAATGCAAGACTTTAGACTAACTTATTTTTCAGTCACAAATGGACAAAGCATCTTGCAAAATGAAGCAAAGAGAGAGTTGCTAACAGAGCATAAAGCCTAAATGCATAAGACAACAAATTGGGGGAGGGCGGCTACAAATAATGTAGGGCTAGTCAGTAAAGCATGAACACCTCTTGATTCCGTTACTGTTTCCGTTTTGCAGATAATCTTCTATAAAAATGGTGTCAGCCAAGGAGTTGCCTTTAAAG
Organism: Lepidochelys kempii; assembly: GCF_965140285.1. Classification (NCBI taxonomy): domain Eukaryota; kingdom Metazoa; phylum Chordata; order Testudines; family Cheloniidae; genus Lepidochelys; species Lepidochelys kempii. Next base: position 2,166,822 of record NC_136405.1, on the reverse strand, counting down.
AGATTTTTGAAGGTGTTTATTTCCCGGCCATTTCTTTGTATAAGGGCTGCACGGTAGGTACAGGTTGTGGTGCTCGGGGGGCAGAAAGTGAATTATTTGTGTTGCAGTAGTGTGTAGGAAGTCCAGTCATGGAGCAGAACCGCATTGAACTAGGCAATGTGCAAACACAACAAAAAGGGTCCCCACCTATACCAGTGTACATTCTGAACGTGCATTCGGGGAGGAGTCAAACAGAACTAAGATTATTCCAGTGATGTGGGCCTAGTGTTTTCAGAGCACTCTTGCAGTAGCTCATCTGCCTACTGTGGGCTGCAAGTAGATGTATAAAGAGACTCCACTTGAAGCTGCTCTTAACTTTAGTTCTGTTACATCACTAATCTCCATAAAGCTGAAGCAAAGCATTTACCTGTGGTGAGTGAGATCCTAGCTTTCCATGTCACCTAAAACCACCCAGCCTGTTAAATGCTGAGTGAGCAATTTCCCTTGCTATCTGTTTTTTAGTTTCAGAGTAACAGCTGTGTTAGTCTGTATTCGCAAAAAGAAAAGGAGGACTTGTGGCACCTTAGAGACCAATTTATTTGAGCATAAGCTTTCGTGAGCATCCGATGAAGTGAGCTGTAGCTCACGAAAGCTCATGCTCAAATAAATTGGTTAGTCTCTAAGGTGCCACAAGTCCTCCTTTTCTTTCTGTTTTTTAGTATTACTTTGCTTCCTGTTGTGCACATCCATCTGATGCTAAATAGATCTATCTCCCTGTCACAGGTTTCAGTAAACTTTGGACCGTACTTCAAATACCCTCCAAGAGATATCACTTACCGTCCCGTAAGTACTAATTCATAACTACATCTGCTTTTTCTTGTGCTGTTAACATGGTATAGGGTTTAAATTCAACTTTTGTACCTCCATTCTGTCAGCAAGAGAGCTTAAGATTATGAGTGGACCACTCAGTTGTCACCTGGCTCTCTTTTGGAGGGTGGCAAGGAGGCATTAATAGTAACTTTCTGCTAACTTCATTAGGACAGCTACATTACCAAGGTGTGTATTTGAGCAACATTTTGTTGAGGGGAAATATACACTGGGTTTTAAAAGTCCAAAAGCACCATGTTAGTTTGAGGTACTTGATGGATCCTGCTAATTATTTCCCTGTAGTTTACATGTGCAACCTTAGACTATGTGCTCGAAGTGCAGTTCCTAAAACAAGGCACTCTTCACCTCAAATATTTACTGGAAGTAAAAATTAGGGGGAAAAAATCTAAAATTTTTCCCATTACCCTGTATTGCAGACTCCTACTTCTGACTCTATTGAGAGCAAGTTAGAAAAATCCAAAGAGGGATTGGACATTTACTTGGTTAACATGAATTACTTCTTTTTTGAACTAGAGTATATCTTTCAAAAAACATGGTCACATTATCCCACATCTGCCTCCAGTCCCTTATATTGAAGCATCTAGACTAAACTGCCCTAGGAATTGCCAGACTGGATCAGACCAATGTCTTCAAATGTTAAGGTTGCATCTAAAAATATTGGGGAAGGTAGAAAGCGGCATTTTGCCTCTAAGGCGATGCTTCAGAGAGCATGTCAACTCCAGTGTTCCATCGGTGAAAGTATGACCCCGGTCACAAATGGAAGGTATTGCATCAGGTATTCCTTGAACTTTCCTTTGTCCACCAGCTCTCTACTTTGAAAAGAGCGTACGCTTGCCAACCTTATTGTGTGGTGGGGGATTTAAGTGCTTTTTCCAATAAATCTTAAGGAATTGGTCTAAAGAACTCTTAACAGGTATTAAAACAGATGGATGAGCTAGATTAGAGTGGGTGAAAGCCCTGGATGTGGATTTCATTGCTTAGTGTAAGACACTGGTAGTTTAAGGATTATTGCCTTTTCCATAGGGTATATTTAGCAGAAAATGTTCCTTGAAGGCAGTTGTGCCCATTGCTATATACACAAAGAGTTGTGTGACAGAAGTTAGGAGTCTTTATACTGAAGTTAACCCATTTCCCATCAGAGAAGTGATAGAAAACAGCACAGTGCTAAGCTGTGCCCTGCACCCCAAGTAATTAAAGCAGGGCTGCTGTAATCTCGTCTCTTCCCCTTCCCGACAGCTAAGTGACATGGGCTGGGGTGCTGTTGTAGAGCACACATTGGCAGATGTCCTGTATCATGTGGAGACCGAAGTTGATGGAAGACGAAGCCCACCGTGGGAGCCCTAGAGGAGATGCTGTATATACAGATTTCTTAAACACTGGACAGACATGGTTTATTTCTAGAGAATTGGAACATCACTACTTTGTAACGGATGAACCAGGCTCAGCTGCTACCTAACTGGCAGGTATTTATAGAGGGCTTGGGTTATTGGTAGTGGTAGGTGTACGCTATATTTTGAAAACCCAACCTGTATTGTGCTACTCAGTGGTGTCTTCTGGAGTTTTCAGCTAACTGTATTTTTAACAAGTTACTGGAGTGAGTATTTGATTGTATCACAACTGCATTTAATATCCAGATTAGTCACTGCACCAGGAGTGGGCAATAGCCATACAGCCCTGCTTCATCATACATTTCAATTGAGCAGTTGTAGCCAAATACCTTCAACACAGATGCTTATACTAAACTGTGTTAAGGATTTTTAAAACTGTAAACAGCTTCCATACAAAGGGATCTTGTTGTACCAAAACTAAAGTTATGGGGGAGAGATTGTGATTTTTATATTAACTGGCAACCAGTTTAAAATAAACGTTCCCCAAGCTTGTTACATCTTTTGTCTGTTTTATGGCTAAAGACTTAACAAACCTCCTTAGCCAGAGTAGCATATGTGATGTGCTCTTAGCTTGACCCCCCTTTCTCCAGGCATTGTAGGAAACAGTGCACCAGCCTTATCCTGTATAGGAGTGAGTCAGAGTGCACTTTCACTTAGTCCTAAGAACTGGGCAGCTGAGTTTAAATGTATACTGCAGGGGCTATTCACTAGAACTGTGCTTACCTGATGTAAGTTAAGGTTTGACTTGCAGAGACCAACAGCAGCTGTAAGCTACTTTTCAGGCCTTATGGCACTAACAAACCATCTAAAGGTTTATTTTGTTGTGGGTAGAGAGAGAGAGCAAGCTAAGTTAAGATGAAATTCCAGGGCCCAGGCTTTCAAGCATATTTAGATAAGTTAGTTATCCAGTGCCTGTAAAACACTACCTTGTCCTGGAGGAGTGTGTCTCTAATCACAGTGGTTTGTCTTGGTGCCTAGCAGCACATATAAGACAAGTCTCTTTTTCCCACTCACACTACTAATAATGGAGAGTAAGGCTTTGTATGAAGTTGTTACATTTGCACTCTGTGGTCTGGATAAAGAGAGCCAGGCAAGAATTTTAATCTTTTTCAGCTATATATTTTAAAAGTATCTATACATCTTACATCAAAGTGGATTATTTAAACTGAGTCAGTACATTAGGCTACTACAGAATTACACTGAAATATTTGCAGAGTTCTGCATAGCAACAGTCTTATCTCAGCAGGGTACAGGAACTGGTTGGTTCTAGGGAAGTCAAGCATTGCTTAAGATTTCCCTACTGGATAAGGAACCCCCACCCCCTAAAATAAACTTGCTTAGAGCTCCATGGTCAGAGAATAAATATTAAATAGTCCATTATGCATGAAAAATAAATACCTGCAAACTGGCTTTATAAATTAACTTCCTACAGCTGAATTCCACTGAGTGCAAAATGAATGCTGGTGTATTGGGTTCTTAGGTAAAAGTGTAAGCTTACAAAGATGCACTGTCCTACGATGTTAACTGTATAAAATGTCTTATGAGAAATCAAATCAGACACTATCCAGCCTATTCAAAACTAAGACAAGTTATTCCTGCCCACTTTCAGAGGGGGCTGTGTAAGTACATGCTAAATTTGTACCCAACAGACCAGGGCTGCTTAGAGTTCGCTGACAGAAAAGAGCAGCAAAGTAACTTACATTGGCACATTTAAATTAAACAAAGCTAGCTTGGTATAAATTGGCAAATCTCCCTTTGCACTAACAATTCAATAATAGGATCTGCACAGGGATTGATTTTTTGGATATTGCAAGATGCCTTGAGTTATGTATTAACCCTATAACTCACTTCTGATCTTAAAGCTAAAAAGTGTGTTCCTGTACAGCAAGGGTTAACCTGGAGCTCTCGACATCCAGCCCCTGTTTGATCAGAAGTAGTTTCGCTGTGAAACTATCACAAGCTGTTGCAGAGCACAGAGCAGTAGCCTTTTCAGTCAAACACACCTTCTGGGGGATTTTGAAGTGGCTGCCTACACCACCAAGTCTGATATGTTCAGCTAAGAAGGGAGCCCAGCAAACTCAATGCAGCATTAGAAACCTTAACCCATTCATTTACCCCAGAAAAGCCCCAAAGCATGTCTCAGGTAACACTACACAGGATAATCACCTCTGAGGCGAAATCTAAGCATCAGATAGGCTTCTGGCTGTTGCTGAAGGTTAATAGTTCTTGAGGGTTCAGCAGCTGACAGCAGTTGGAGTAGCCAAGCGCTTGCGCAGGTGGTTGGCAAAGTCCACCTGGGTCTGGGAAAGGACTTGGTTGATTATCGTCTTAGGCAGCCAGCCCTGAAAAAGAAGAGAGCAGGCATGTGTTAAAGCAGAGGTATTTACTGAGCCTAAGGAGTAGGGGGTTGGAGGGAGCCAACCTTGCATCTTAAGTTGCAATGAGATTGACAAGTGGATTGGGATGAAACATGAACCACTTTTCTGGTTGGAAAGAGCTGGAACTATGAAATAGTTTTCACCTGACCCACACGGGGAATGACTTCAATCAGGAGAATTTCATTTCAAGAAGTTAAGCAGCTGCTCCTAATTTCCTGACCTTAGACAACCACCCCCTTGAGAGGACTCATTTATACTGTTTGAATGAGGTTCCGTATGAGCACTTACCTTTAGGTCAATGCTGAGTAGCCAGGTTAACTTGGTCTGTGAAGGATTTTCAGGCAGTGGATGGAGAACCATACAGGTGGGACCGTTCTCAGCTCTGGAGAAGGGCAGGAAAACATTGCATTAGGAAACTAGGGACAAATGATTTACCATCCAAATGTGTGAGAGTCAGTTTTAAAGGCAGGAGGGTGGCAATACCTCACCTCTCAGGCTGGAGTTTGCTACAGAGCCCTAGAAGATGCTTCAGCGTGCTCCCAGCAGCCAGAAATTTCCCATGGCACAAGGCCAGGTAGCAGGACTTGGCCACGAGTCTTTCTGCTGATTTAAGTCTCTCTAGCCCTTGACTGCCAATTTTTTTTAAAATTCAGGTTAAATAAAGAACTTTGAAGACTATATCTGCTTAATGGAGGTGTGTAATGAGTACTTGTGCCAAGCCTGGCTGCTACCCCCATGCTCCTTCCTGGAGTTAAATTTAAAAGTTGCCTACAGCCTAGAATGAGTGTTGAGAAAGAAGGGTGCATTTACTAGAGGAGAGAGAGACAGTACCAGTCAAAAAGGGGCAGGGGCTGGGGGACCTTAGAGTCCTGCCTATTTTACACATTTGAATCTTTGTTGGTAATGGGGATGAGATATCAGATCAGTTCTCTGCCACTGAAGAGTGAAATGCTGTAGGGGCTTTGAGCTTAGTAAAGGGACATTAGGTGAAATTTAATAGCGTGTACTATGCAGGAGGTCAGACTAGATGATTTAATAGTCTCTTCTGGCTGTGAAGAGCCTCCTGTTTCGTGGCACGTAAGGCCAGGAGGCCCCAGGAGGTGGGTTGAGGTACATAGGAGGGCAGGCTAGAGCATCACCTAGATACCTGTACAGTAGAACCCGGGTTAGCTGGCCTAAGTGGGATAAACCAGAGAATGGGAAAAGCAGTGTGGCCTAGTAGCCACAGGAGAGATTGCCAGAGTCTAGCCCTTTAGTCCTGGTTGTTTGGTGAATGCCAAGAGCCAGTTAAGGGAGGACTGGGGAAACGGCATGCTACAGACTACAGGATTTCAGTCCTTGGGGAGAACATGAGGTTTGACCACTGCCTGAGGCCCCAGTGATAGCAGGGACTTGCTAATGGGACAAGATAACAGCTCAAGCAAGCTTGAAATGTATAAAATAGGCAGGACTCCAAACTAACATACTCGCCTCTTTTACAGCCCTCCTCCCACCCCAGGCTGGTAGCAGGAGCCTCTGTACTTTGGTACATCAGCAGCTCCCAGACTGGCAGACGTCCATGGGCTAGCTCTGCTCAAGCTGTTACTTCCAAACAGCAACCAGGCCATGGCCTCTTGGGTTAGCCACCCCCCGGCACCGTACTCGGGCAGCTGCGGCCACACTGCTATGTGCACCCGAGCTGGGAATGGCGCCTCCCCCACGCTGTGCAGATGTGCCCTTTCCTGGCTGTCCAACTACTGTAGCTTTGGCTCCAGGTTTGTAAAGCAAGACAACAGCTGGAGGCTTCCCTACCTTATAAATCCCTTCTGTTCTGGCATCGCTCCATAGTTTGTGGCCATCCCTGCCAGGACACACGTTGAGCCACGTCTTCTAGAACACCGCACGCTGACGAAGTCCCGTGGTCCCACCACATTGCCAGGCGTGGCCGCAGCAGTCTCATGGGTTATCACGGTATCTTTCCCAATCTTCTGGAGAATCTGGAGGGTGACAGTTACACAACGTTAGGCAGAGCCAGCGTAACGGGGCTGTTTACACATTCAATAGCCCGTGGGTCGTGGTGTGTGTCTGTGCCACACTTCTCTCTCGGGCTCCCTGTACTAGGAATCGTGCAATGCATTTAATAAAGTTCTGTGCCTCCCCCAACCACAGCCTGCTAGGTCTACCTCATTGGCTCTGCAGTCCTGCAACACTGAGGGGGGAAATGGATTTCGGTATTCAGCGCTCTAGGAGCAAGCTGTGCTGTGTGAGATGTGGCAGTCAGTCAGGCAGCAGGCCACCACTGTTACCACTTCAGTAGATAAAGGACACCCACCCCCTTGCAATAAGATTCCATAACCTCCACCTGGAAACATGTTGCTGAGATAAAGAACTGGACTTCTCCCCTTTGCTGACACCTTGTGGCTATTGCCTATCAGCTGCACAGCGGAGCCAAGATAACGGCTTAAGCTTGGAGCTGGCATTCAAAGGCTGGAACACCCTTCGGGCCAGCTGTATTTACCCCTTTGGGCACATTAGAGGTTTCTCTCTTTAAAATATATAGTAGAAAACCCCTTTATTTTACTGCTTAATCATAAAGGCCCCTCTTCAGCAAAGCATGTGCTTAAGTCCTTGGCTGCATCGGGGCCAAAGCAAGCATTCCTCCCTCTTCGGAGAACGCATGCAGTTGAGTCTCTCACCTTGATTTCCTTGATGCTTGGATTCCAGTCTCCCATCTGCTCCATTCTTTCCACCAACTCATCATACACAGAGTTCAAGGGCTGGTCCACAACCACCTCTAGCCGAAATACCTTCCCAACGTCTGGGAGCATCTTGCTCAGCACTTTGTCCCCATTCCCCTACAGGAAGTCAAAGCCCCAAAGAGTTAGTATTCCCAGTAGGTGCAGTTGAAAAAGGACAAGTCAGAAATCACCACAAGTCAGAAATTGTACCGCTATGGTCTCAGTTTTCCAGCCATCCTGTTCCCCGAGGATGCTGAGCGATTTCTGAAGGGCTTCCTCTCCCTGTTTAATGTAGGACATCTCCACTTCACTGAACGGCTTCTCCTCCAACCTGGAGCCTGAAAGGGGTTGGAGTAGAGGGTTTTACTTGGGCATTTATACAGTGCTGGTTGCAGCTCTGTCCTCTCACCAAATCACCACTGCAGTACACAGGACCGAATACTTAGCTGAACTAAGTAACCTTTCCAGTTCAGCACCGGTGCTGGGGGGCTTAGGAGTGATGCTAGTTTCCTGCTATCTTTCTGTATTTAGATTTTGCAGCATAGGCTGTGCATTTCTATATGCATCAGCAGGTCTGAGTCTATACCACAGCTGCAGCCTCTTAAAGGACTTGGGCCTCAATCCTGCTCCCACTGGAGCCAGGTGCAAGTCTATCAGGCTTGGATCACCCCCTTTGCTTGTCACTGTACATTTGACTATGGTAAGACTATGGTACTTACTAAGTAAGGAGCTCCTCCTGCGAACTTGGTTGATCCATTTACTGGGACCAGGGCCAGCAAAGGCGAGTTTATTCAGTTCCTGGCTGATGGCAACAGCAGCCTGCCTCCTCAAGCCTTGAAATGAGAGGGTAAGATAGAAGTGAAAAGAGCTACGAACTTCACAGTTTACTTTTCATGCTTCACTGTTTGTGACCCTGCCTGAAGATAAAGCTGTTCCTGGCCAATTTCCTCCCATCAGGCCCATGCTGATCCTTCTTTTAGTTTTATTTACTTTCCATCATCACCGGCTGGGTCAGTACATCTACAGAAAGAAGGTTTATCATCATCCACACCCAGTTGAAGCAGCAGCATGTGTATACAGCAGCTACATTTGGTTTGCTTTGGATTTCTGCAAGCGTGGTGGTCTTTTAAAAGAAAATCAATGTAGGCCCTTTCCCAACAGAGTCACAATTGTAGTTGGGGACCATATGTGGAGCCTAGGACGTGCAAAACATGGGGAAGGGGGACTAATCACATCCTTGGGGGGGGGCGCTCTAGAATCCAGCAGTTCACCATAGCGGAAAATTCACTTTACACTGAGACTAGAAGCTGTTTTAGAAACTCTGCCTATACAGCATGCTGGGATTGGAGAGCAGTGTGTGCACCACCACACCAAGCAGAAGGGAGGCAGACTTCTGCCAAGCCTGCAGAATGACTTTTGCCAAAGAAATGTGTAATCTAGACCTCAAACTGATCCCTAGGTCCAGCAGAAACCGAGACATCCAGAAGCCAAGAAGAGTCTGTTGGAAGTTTTTCTCTCTCTCTCCAGCAGTTTGGAAAAGAGAGCCAATGGTTAGCATTGGAGTGGATAATCTTAAGTCCTTTCCATGTGAGCTCTTCAAGGCAGGGAGAATGTTTTATCTATACATAGGTACATTTATGGCACTATAAATAACAGCCTCCATGGAAACAGAGGACTGTTCTGCATTCAGAAACAGGCATACCCTTCCCCCGTTGAGCTGGAAAGAGTCTCCTGGCAGCAAAAATGGGAGAGGTGAATAGATTTTAAGGCCAGCTGGAACCACTGGGGACATGGGACAGACCTTTAACTCCAAGGGAACTACGACAATTTACACCAGCTGAGGGTCTGAGCTGCGTAACACACAGCAGAGAATTCCCCCAGTGATCCCTGCTGGCTTCCTGGGTGGTGAGCAGGGCACAGAGCAGGGGTGCCTCTTGCTGCCCAGTGCTTGGGGCAATCAGGTGTCGCAGACAGAGTAACCGTAATAGAAATAAACATCACTACTAAGGAGCAAGAAATGAGGCACTTTGAATCCACAGCAATGGGGCCTTCAAGCCAGCCGCCCCCAGCCCAGCTCCTAAGGCAGCTGCTGCCCCAGTGACAGCTGCACACCCCCCTCACCGGTCATGTTGCGCAGATGCCTATAGGAGATCCCGGCACACAGTTTGAAAGTTGCTGGCAGCATTTTTCTTTTCTGGTTGCAGCTCAGGCTTCCAGCGTCAGTGTCTCCAGGGCTGCCTCTGCTGGACTAGCGCTTCTCTGCTGCAGCTCTCCTCACTCACAGCCTTAAATACTCCCGCTGAAGGATGCTGGTTAGTCAGCAGAGAGATAAGAAAAGACATCACTTACCCAGGCCTGCGGGGGGCCAAGGCCAAACCCTTCTCATGCATCTGTCATGTGGGCAGCGTTACAAGAGGCAAAGCTGATTAAGGGAACAGACATATCCTCCCTTGGCTACGTTAACTCTCTGCAGCCAACCAGACGTTCTCTCTCCAGAGCGACGGCTGAGCATAGTTAGCTGGACCTAGTCCCAAAGCAAAGGCCGCCAGCAGGCCAGTGCTTGGAGACCCTGCTGAACTATGAGTACCGATAGCCTGGCGCCACCCAAATGCAGGTGTCCAGCACACTGTGAGAGCGGCCGTCTCCCAGGGAGGGACCAAACAGTGCAGTGATAGTTAGACATGGTCACCACGACTTAGACACTGCAGTTCGCCCCAAGCAGGGTTGTTTTTCTCCCCCATGATTGGCCAGCTAGGACCCAGAGACTGTCATACATGGCATGAGCTGCTCCGTAGCCCTGGATCAGTGGGTGTGGGGGGGTCACAGGGAAGGGCACTGGATGGCTCCGGGGGTTGGCAATGGAACCTGCCTTCACCTAGCACAGGTGAAGAGTAGCTCACCGTTTGGCGAGTAGCTCACAGGCACTGTCTGGCTATTGTAGAGGGGCCCGGGAGTGCCAGGCCAGGGTAACTGAATGGAGCACCGGTGCCCTAAGGAACGAGTTGCATGGATTTGCAAACACAGATCTAGTTGTAACAGGCAGGGCTGGTGGAAGCGTCCTTTAACTTTGAAAACATGATTTTTAAAGAAGGTGCTGGGGGGGAGAAGCAGCCTCAGAAAGCCAGTGGAGTCACTAGCCTTGGGCAGAGCATTAGCAAAACAGAGACCCTGTGTGCTGCTCGTACCCGAGCCAGCCGTGTGCACAAGGGGCATATCCCATGATGAGGGCTGGTCTGTCAGTTTAGCTCCCTGAGGATTCAGTTTGGACGCTGGGCGTGAGAGGATCCAGCCCCTGGAGAGTTAGCAGAGCCTCCCAGCGACGGGAGCAGACCTGGCTGAGGAAAGACGCCGCTGCGGGGGGAGGGGGTGGCAGCAGTCCCACCCTGTTTGAGCGAGGATGGGGAAAAGTAGGCTGGAATCATGGCGTGGTGCTACACTGGCATCTCTGAGCACGGGGCCGACCCATTATGTATATACCTGCACCCTCAGAAGCCCCACACCCCCCAGTGCCTTGAGTGGGCTTCTGAACTCAGCTGCCCCCAGAGTCTCCTGGGAATGAACAGAACCATTGGCTTTGGGCGTTCTCCCGTTTGGTCATCTGCCCCTCGAGACGGAGAAGGCTGACTGGCTCATCCTCTCCCTAGGGCATGGTGCAGGATTCGAACCCTGCAGGACATCGAATCATAGAATATCAGGGGTGGAAGGGACCTCAGGAGGTCATCTAATCCAACCTCCTGCTCAAAGCAGGACCGCATGTACTAACCGAAGCAACCTTAATGAACAGCAGTAGCACTTGGCTTTTATATGCCCCTCCATCCATAGAGCTCGAAGAGGTCAGTACCATCATCCCATTTTACAGTGGGGGAAACTGAGGCATACAGGGGGACGTGCTCAACAATCCAATGGCTGGGAGATGAATCACTGAGGGTGATTAACCACGGGAACAATTTGCCGAGGGGCGTGGTGGATTCTCCATCACTGGCCACAGAGATCTGCTCTAAGGATGATTTTCGGGAGGGTCTCCAGCCTCTGTTACACTGGAGGCCTGACTAGCTGATCACAGCAGTCATAGAATCCTAGAATATCAGGGTTGGAAGGGACCTCAGGAGGTCATCTAGTCCAACCCCCTGCTCAAAGCAGGGCCAATCCCCAGTTTTTGCCCCAGATCCCTAAATGGCCCCCCCCTCAAGGATTGAACTCTCAGCCCTGGGTTTAGCAGGCCAATGCTCAAACCACTGAGCTATCCCTCCCCCCCAGATTCCCTTCTGGCCTGGGAATCTCTGAATATAGCAGGGGACAAAGCCCAGGTCTCCCCATAGGCACTGCTCTGCAGTGCCATACAGATGCAGTCATCCAAGGGAAGGGGAAGTCCCCCTACACTGAGGTTTTCAAAAAGCCTGTATTGGCAGGGCCAATATCTCCTTCAGAGGCTGGATTATCTCCCAGCAGGGTGGGCAAACTGACAGTGGAACGATAACACTCAAGGATGGTATGACATTTCCCAGATGAGTTACAGCCAGAGAGACAAAGGACCAGAAGAGCTAGTGAATCACCAGCTGCTTCCTTTGACGTCAGCGTTCGTACCCTTGTGCGGGGAGCCTGACCTTCGCACTTGATGTTGCAAGAATGGATGAGGCCAGCCCCCTCTGCGCCATTAACCCCACAGTCCGGTCTCAAAGCCAGCATATGGGGCTGGGGGGGCCCATGGCCAGGGCACCAGGCTGGGACTCAGGAATGCTGGGCTTTGTTCCCCAGACCTACTGGGCAACCCCAGCCAAGTGACTTCCCCCATTTTCCCTCCGACCCTTTGTCTTGCGAGCTCTTTGAGGCAGGGACTGTCTCCAGTTATGATCCTGTGCAGCACCCAGCATGGGGTTCCAGCCTCTACGTGCTACCATAATACAAACAACTGCTGCTACCGAGAGCAAGAACATGCACCTCCCCTGCCAGCAGCCTCCAGTTCCAAAGCACGGCACAGCTCGAGCTGCCAGGCCATAACAGGTTCCACCCAGGGCAGCATCACAGCTTGGAAGCCTGCAGCTGGCCCAGGCATGAGCGTAGGCCTCAGGCAAGGGTAAACTCAGTGCCAGTTCCACACGAGGGAAACGTTTCTCTCTGGCAGATCAATTTAAAAACCAAGGAGCTGCTGGGGGATGCTGCTCGGGCTGTGGAAGAGGCTCAGGGAAGATGGACAAGCAGGCAGGTGAATTTCTGACACAACCATGGGGCTATCCTATCACCAATTCACCCGCCACCCCTCCCAACAGGATATATAACAAGCTAGTTTACCACCACCCCCATCCTCCCCCTGGCTAGCATGCGCTTCCCCCTCTAAATCATGCAGTGATTGTATGCCTGAAGGACACTGCATAGAAACAAACAAACAGCCTCTTCGGTCATGCTAGATAAGAGATATCTAGCATTTAAGTGAGTAATAAAATCAATTCGCTAGAGCTGCCTGGTAGGGTTCGGATGAAGTGTTTTAACACAGACCGATAAACTATCAGTCCTGGCTGAAAATTACACAACAAGCAACTGAAGCAGGCCTGGAGCCGGCTTTCCTCACAAGGTGGGTCAATTCCAGCCCCCTGCCACGCTCCTCTCCAGTCGAACATCTCTGAGCAAAAAGGTCTGGGGGGGGGAGGGGAGGAGAGCGGCTTTTCAAACAATAGGGATATTTCGGTCCGTTTTCCACTCCCCCTCCCCTGCATACAGAGAAAAGGGTCTTTTTCCCTTTCAAAGTATTTGCACAGAAAGGACTCACCATTTTGCGATGCAGCCACCGAGCAGAAAGAAGATGTGGGGCCTGAGAGGGATGCAGGTCTACATGTACAGGGGCCAGATAAAGTCAGCAACAGTCCCTAGAAGGAAAAACCAGTATGTCAGAAGGTCACATTTCACTCACGAAGATTTTTTCCCCTCCTATCCCAAATATCGAAGACTCACCTCAGACGTATTGCTTGGCTGGTTCTTTTTGTTTTGTTTAGAGCAGGTAGAAACATGCAGGGGGAAAAGTGCCATTTTTTGGTGAAAATTAAGAATTTTTTTTAAATAAAAAAGAAGAAAAGTTCCCAGCCAGCTCTTTGCTGGAATTCGCAGCTCAGCTGACAACACAAGCATGGGAGCAAAAGCTGGAATGATGGGATGGATCCCTCGATAAATTGCCCTGTCCTGTTCAGTCCCTGTGATACATCTGGCACCTGCCACTGTCAGAATAAATGATCCTGGGCTAGATGGACCTTTCGTCTGACGCAGTGTGGCCGTTCTTATGAACCCTGCCATTCGCAGGAGTTTGAAAGATTTTCCAAGAGAACCAGAATTATAAGGCCCAGGCCAGGCATCTATCTGGCTGACTTTATGGCTCCCATCACCATGCCCGACACCTCCCAAACAGCCTTGAGTTCAGCCTGGCACCCCCTGGCACACTCTACCCCTAAGCTGCCCTAGAGATGGGCACTCGGCTCAGCCCAGCTTTCCCTACGGGGGCGCACAGCTCAGAACGTTCCAGTTGGGGATCCCAGTTCAAGGCCCATCCCTGGTGGTGGCCACAGCAGAGGCTAGTCCAGCCTGAGAGAGAAGCTGAGCCAGACCTCTGAGTGCAGGTCTGCATGCTGACCAGCACTGGCTAGCAGCGCCCCCTCTCCACAGTTAGCTTGCAGGTGGCCAGTGCTGCTACTGACCCTGCCTCACCTCCTCCCAGAGCAGACAGATCATATTCAGTTACTTTAACTCTTGCAAAAACCATCCAACACCCAGCTCCAGCTGTACTGGGGAAAGCCAGTGTGTGAGAGCATGCCTCCAGACATGGGGCTGCCCACCACTGCCCCGGGAAATAGATGCAAGTAGAGCACACACACCCCTCACCCCAAGACTGTGGCTCTCTTAGCATGGCTGGTCTGTGGCTTACTTGGTTGGTAACAGGGCTTGTTTTGCAGCTTCTGTTTCAGTGGGACAGCCAGCTGGACACCCGCATTGCAGCTGGTGGCTAAAGAGTCTACATGCAATTGTTTGCATTGCGTCTTTCACAGGAACCACATCCCCAGGACGCAGAGCTGCAGATAAACAGCAGCAGAGGGACAGAGATTCTAGGCATGGCTGGGGAACAGCAGTGTTTGCAGGGGAGAGAGTCTCCATGTGCATAGGCACAGGAAGCAGACCGCTGTGACAGTGGGTAACAAGGAAACCATCCCAGACAGGGGCACCCTGAACCCCTCAGGTTTCATCTTCCCCAGAGGTGCTGGTCAGACGAGGGAGCCCAGAGCCCCTGTGGTTGTGCAGGCTGCACTTATCCACACAAAGCAGTCGCTCCCGAAGGCAAGGCCTCTGTCCAAGGACGTGGTTTTGTTTTGAAAAGTTTCAGAGTAGCAGCTGTGTTAGTCTGTATCCGCAAAAGGAACAGGAGGACTTGTGGCACCTTAGAGACTAACCCATTTATTGGAGCATGAGCTTTCGTGAGCTACAGCCCACTTCATCGGATGCATCGGATGCTGTAGCCCACGAAAGCTCATGCTCCAATAAATGGGTTAGTCTCTAAGGTGCTCCAAGTCCTCCTGTTCCTTTTGTTTAGAAAAGTATCCAAAACCAAAACCACCCCCAAGAGCTCAGGACAGAGCCACCTCTGCAGTTCCTGGTCCCAGACGCTAGTGTGAGTTGTAAGACCAGAAGGGATGGTGGGCTGGCCCCCTGTGACACATGCACGGGGGCCGGCAGCAGAGGGATTGCTAAGACAGGAGCGCTGTCTGAATGTGGACAGGCCAGCTCACTGCGCGCAGCACGAACCACCACCGATTTCAAATCAATGTTCTCGCCTCCCAAAGCAGCGTGAGTCTGGGTCTCGGAGCGGCAGGGTTCGGATTCCCGGAGCCCTCAGCTCCAGCAAGACCTTCTGAGTCGAGCAGTCGAGTCCCGGGAAGCGAGCAGGTGGGCGTTCAGCGCTCAGAACATAGCGACAGGGTCCATTTTACAAAAAGCAGCCGCAGCGCAAACCATCCCACCATGGGGCCCCGGTGGCCTTTGCTGCAGCAGGACCTGCTCAGCAAGGTCCGTTGTTTCACCCAAGACTCTCCCGGGACGAGGGCAGTTGCAACTGGCGGGGCTGTGCGTGCTGGCTGGCTCCTCACGCAAAGGCAGATTGGCTCTAGGTGCCCGGGTGAAGTGGCACAGCCCAGCTGGCAGGCGCAGGGAGAAATGCCACCCGAGAGACCAGTTCAGAGCCAGGATGGAACAGGCTGCCCACAGCACGAGCGTCAAGCTGCCAGGTTTGTCTGGAGCCAGGACGTCAGGCTCTGAATCGGGGGAGCCCGGGGCCCCTGATGTTCGAGGCCTACACGCTCCTGGGCAGGGAAAGAGGAGTGACCCAAGACAGGTTATTCACTCACTGTCGTAACAATGCCTGGCTCTGACACCGTTTTCTCCTCACCCCCCTGGGAGGGACGGCAGTGCTATGATCCCTTGTGTACAGCTGGGAGCTGGGGCACAGAGAGCTCAATGACTCGCCCAGGGTCACACAGGAAACCTGTGGCGGAGAAGGGCCAATAGACCAGGGTTACTGTAGGGGGCAGCAATCACCTACCCCTTCTATTAGCCACTGGGGCCAAGAGGGGAGAGCAGGTTCCCCTAAAACTGAGCTGAGCCGCTAAGGTACTGAAGTAAACGGGTTTCAATCAGCTCGTGACAGCAGACACACTGTAAAGCCTGGAGCTGGGGTGTGAAGTGGCAAAGTGCTGAGGATCCAGCACCGGCCCCATGGAGCAGAGCAGGGGCTCACATGCTCGGCTCACCGCTGCAGGGGGATGCCGCGAGCCCAGCCCGAGCCCACCCTCACACAGAGCCGAGGGCTCTTTGGCTCGTTCAGTTTCCAGAGCAACAGGAACAGAGGCGATTTCCCCTGCTCTCCTCACCATTTGCAGGGAGCCTCCAAGCAGCCGGACGGTGGGGAGACAGGCGTGGGAGGCAGGGCTGCCTGGACAGAAGGTACTCGTGGCTGGAAGCACCAGATGCCCAACTGCTGCACCAGAGAGGGAGAGGTAGGTGCCGATGCCTAGAGCATTAGAGCTAACGCTCTCCCGGCTAGGGGATGCAGCCGGTTTCCTCGGGACTCGCTCGGGGACGGGCAGTCGGACACCCAGGCTGGCTGGTTATGCAGGGTAGGGGAGGCTGTCATTTTCGTTACCGGGATCATCTAGTGGAGGCTGGCATGGAAGGTGGGATGTGCTAGTCGGGCCCCAGGCTCCCAGCATGAAAGGCCCAGAAAGGACTGTCTGGAACAGACCGTTTCCCATCTCCCATCCGGCTGTAGCCTTCAGCACAACTTTGCTTGCAGGCTCTGAGCATTTTGGGGCCAGGCCAGTCTTTACCCCATATCTGCCCCCGGCCAGCATGATGGCGCCCAGCCTGGTCACCTCTACGTGCTACTGCATAGAGAGATAAAACTGCAGCAGCAACATCCCGGAGGGTCCTCGCCTTCTCTCCTGCAGCTGGGAGCAGGGAGCTCAACCGGCTGCTGGGGTTGAGAAAAGGCCCATTTCCTACGAGAGACATTGACAAGTCTCTCGTTAGCCTGGCTGATGTCACCTTTCCCAGACACCCCCAGAGCAGGGGCACGCGCAGGAATAAAAACAGGCGGCTTTTGGAGGAGCCCGTTCTGGGCCCCCGCCGGGGCCCCCAGAGCTGGTCACTAGCACCCTGGCCGTTTCAAAAGGCAGCCTCCCCCCCCAGCATTTTACAATGCAGCTCACCCTCCGTCCTCGACACAGTGATGGACAATAGGGCCCCGGCAGGGCAGTGGGATCAAGCTGGAACATTGCACGCTGGGCCCTGTAGTCTCCAAAGGGCAAAGTCTTGCGTGTGCTCTGTACACAGTACGTAGGAGCCTTGTGCGAAGCGCTGCTCAAAACAGAACAAAGACAGTCCCTGCCCCGAAGCGCTCACAGTTCGGGCTGCTCCAAACAGGGTGGAAATGGCGACATGCAGAAGTTAGGGGGTTTGTTCCAATCGGAAGGACACTTGCCTTTCACGGGACACTTCAAATCTTGGGTTTGGACAATTTTGCCTTGGAAATTTTTCAAAATGAAATTTCCTACTTTTTCTGTCCAAAACAAACAAAAGAAACGTTTCAAAACGTTTGTTTTCGTGGGAGATTTTATCCACGTCGATACCGTTTTGCAAAAACTGCATTTTCTGGCCGAAAACTGTTTGGATGCAACGTTTTCAACCAGCTGCATTTAGACTCTTGCCTTGTGGACACAGGCCTCAAGCTCCTGGCAAACGGATGGAAATCGTGTGTTCTGTGGCCTCAGCCATGTACTAAACACAGATCATAAACAGCACCCCATGCTGCCCAGACATGACACCACCAGCAAAGCATTAGGCCCTTCTCCTAAAGAAAGACATGCTGTGGAGCTGCCCATGGGGGTCTGCAGCCCATGGGCAGCCCTGATTTAAGGGCTCTGTACTTCGGCTCCCAAGTGAGCCCGGTGTCACTGCAATCTACACCCACGGCACACAATCCTCATTGCACTTCGGGCTTCTGTGACTCACCTCGCTAGTCTCACGGCTCAGCCGCCAGCAATGGGCCCACAGGGAAAGAGGTCTGGCACCCAAACAAGAGCCTGTCAGCCAAGGTAGCCCACGGCAGAGCTCTGCCACAACCCGTATGGCTCCTGGGGCTCAGTTGGCAAGCAGCCATCTCAGGGAGATACAGGGCACCCTTCCCCAGGAACGGAGGGCCCAGCAGGGGCAGAGGGGGTTGATTCTAGCCCCCAGCTGGAGGAATCCAGCCAGGTGGGGCTGCAAACAGGCTCCCCAATGCAGGGTGCAGGAAGGAATTTGGAAACAATGGGCCCGATTCCCACCTCACCCTGGCAAGGGGAGGGGGGAAGATAAGCTGCTCCCATATTAAAACTCCTTCTCCCTGCCAGAGCGGTGTGCAGGGGCTGTAGTGAGCCTGCGAACCAGGCCTGACCCCTCTGAGCTTCCCAGGGAAGGAAGGCAACTCAGGCCTGACAGCCCTGTAATCCCCGCATCCCAGGCTGGGATGGTGATGGAAGGATCCCAGCCCCGTCTCCCTCCAAGGCGGATACATCAAGCAGCCGGGGCCTTTTGCCATGCGCGCAGCCCTCGAATCCCAAGGTCCTGCCTGCTCCACAGACACCAAGGATCGCAGGTCACTTCCCGAGTCAGGGCTCCCCAGGATCCTTGGCCAAGCTGTCCTCTCCCCAGCCCACTGTGCAGCGTACGCTCTGGACATCTGGCGGCCAGCCCCGCACTGGCTGCATGTCTAGAGGGCTCTCGCAGGACATACATTGAGAGAACGGGATCCCCAGCTGGGCTGACTCCTCTCAGCTCAGCCTGGCATGGTGCAACCAGCCCATTCTCTCTGACTCGGAGGGTGGGGCGGGGCGGGCTAATTACGGGGAGCCCAGAGCTGCTGCATTCTCTCTTTGCAGGTACCTGGAAATCCCTTCCCATGAGACCATGCTACCAACCAGACAGTGCTGAGAAGATGCCAGAATGTGTGTTCCCTTAGGAAAGGCCCGGGTTACCATGAACCGCACAGAGGGGCTGGGGAACGGTCCCCAGCTCAGTGAGAACACAACATGGTCTCCGTTGGCCCCGGAGCCGTCCCCGTGGGAGTCCCACACCATCGTTGCGGTGACTATCTTCTGCTGCGTGTGCTTGCTGCATTTATCTGCCTTCCTGTACACCATCTGCTTCCAGATCCAGGGCCACTCCAGGCCAGCCCCCCGCCTTGCCAGCCCCGGTGTCTACGAGGAGAACGAGATTGCCACCTTGCAGCCGTCCCCCTCCGCCACCGATACGCCAGCCAGGGCCAACCCCTCCCGAGAGCAGCAAGAGGGTGAAGCCAAGACACCGCTGATGCCAGCTCTGCGGCTGATGTAAGTCAGGGAAGCTGCTGATTTCCGTGGAGCAAAGCTGATTTGCATCCACTAGGGATCCGGCCCAAGTGGAGGACATGGTTTAAGGGCCCAGCCACTGTTTGCACCAGTGTGACACAGAGGGGGCTAAATCGTGGCTTCTAGCAGCCTACTGTGTCTTTGCTAGGGACTGCAGCACAGTCCTGGACACCCATGGCTGGCGACACCCATGGCTGGCAGCCCCAGGCAGGCCAGCCCTGAGGGAGCTCTCCCCAGGCCCAGCAGGGTCTCAGCGTGGGACAAAGGGCCAAGCTCATGCACCTAGTGGGGGAGACTGTTCTGCCTGCCCCCCTCCCTGCACCTGGTACTGCTGGGGGCCCCTCGCCATAGGCGGGTGTCACCCCCCAGACAGCACGGGTGGAGCAGGCAGTCTGAAATCCAAGGGGAAAGCCTCCCTGCAACCTTGGGGGAGCGAGTGCTGCTTAGCCCGTGGGCATGGTGCAGGACCTGGCTCGTGGGGCTGGCGTCAGGCCTTTTCCCGGGAGAGCCCCGATGTACAACGCTCCCCTCCATGGACACAGCACACGTGGTGAGCAGGGCAGGCTTGTGCATGGAGCACTGGGCGGGGACGCGGGAGACACAGGGTCAAGTCCCAGCTCTGCCACACGCTGCCTCGGTTACTCTGGGCCAACGCAGCAGTCGATGGGGATAAGGACCTCCCTTGGTCTGGCTTGGCTAGTCCGGCTGTGAGCTCTCTTGGGCAGGGACGCACCAAGGGGCCTTGAGTGCCGCTGAAACAGCCTCCAGGCTCCAAACCCTGCACACCCGCTCCCTGCGGTAGCCTCCGTCCCAGCCCCAGCTGCAGGTACTGGAAGCTTTTTAAGTTGCAGTCACTACAGTGGTTTACCTTGTTCTCCAGGAGCTGGGCATTGAGTCTTCTCCCGGGCTCCAGACAGGGGCTTTTAGCCAGAGGGCAAAGGCAGACAGCCTGCAGGAAAAATCCCCCTTGCAAGTAGGCCTGGGAGCTTCCCCTTCCCACAGGAACAAGCAGAAGAGCTCAGCCCTCTCTGCACCAGGGGCCCATTGGTGGCACCTGTGGGAGAGGGCTGGTGCTAATTGATCGTTAGGGGGAAGGCAGCAGCTTGCAGGTGTGTGAGGGGCTTTAGCAGACAGGACTTTGGCTTCAGTCTGAAACCTGTGCCAGGCTCTGATGCAGGCTGATCCATGGACTAGCTCTCCGCAGGCCTGCCCCACCCACTCACCAAGGGTGGGCAGGGGCTTGGGCACTGCCATTTGGTTTTCCTCCCCACACAGCGCTGCATGGGAGCCATGTGGAAACAGTGCAGAGGGCAAGAGCGCCGGGAGGGAGCACAGATCGCTCCCAAGGGCGGGGCAGCAAGGACCTGCCACCAGCCTACGCTGCGGCACGAAGCGGGGAGCTGCCAATGGCCCTGCAGCTAGGGAGGGGTGTGGAGATGCTAGAATCCAGCTTCCCCACCCCTCCAGGCAGCTGGGCCCCTTTGTCAGCTCCCCCTCCCCTACCACAGAGCCTGCCACTCCAGCCAGCACCCCGTCGGCCTGCTCCCACGGCAGGGGTGGAAACGCTCCCTCAGGGCGCTACCCTCAACACCGCAGGTTGCAGGACTGGCCCCAGGGGGGTGTAGGCGAGGGGTCTGCACTACGGGGCGCTTTCCTTTCCCTGCCTGGGCAAGCGGCGAGAAGCGTAACCCCCTGCCTGCGCTGGCCAACAATGGGGGAAATGGCACCGGACTCCAGGAGCGCCCCAACCGCCCCACTGCGGGCTGCAATGGGCCCTGCTACCCCCTTGTGAGATGCAGCAGGGGGACGCTTGCCCTGCTGCTGCTCCTGTCCAGCAGAGAGGGGACGTGTCTTCAGCGTGGTCACTTCGGGGGCCCAGAGAGCTGGGGGCAGTAGCTCCCGGAGGGGCGGCTCATGGAGTTCTGCAGAGGGCAGCAGGCCCTCAGGCATCTGCAGCGCAAGAGGGGGTAAAAGGGCCAGAGCAGAAGCTGGGCCTGGTGTCCCGTTTCCTGCAGACACAGTTGGGCTACAGCAGCAGCCTGTGTGCATCGCAGACACCTGTGTCCCCTAGCAAGGGCCAAGTCCACCAGAGCCCGTCTCCCTGCCAGGGTCCCCGCTTGCACTGGCATTCCCCTCTGCCCAGCCTCTCCTTGCCCGCTTGCACTGGCATTCACCCTCTGCTCAGCCTCTCCTGGCCTGCTTGCAGGGCCTCGGGCCAGACTCTGAGGAGAGCCCAGCTCATGGGGCGCAGCCCCCACGTTGGGTGCGGAGCTGAAATCTGACAGCCCTGCACTGCTTCCCGCTGGGGCCACCCAGTGGCCAAGAGAGCTCCCTGCAGCTCAGGGGTCTGTGACAATTCATTGAAAAAAGGACATGTAAAGCCGGGTGGGTTGTTTCAAAGACCGTTTTACCCCTCTAATGGGCTACAGGGGAAGCACTCAGGAACCGCACGGAGGATGAAGGGGCTCAGGGCTTATGGGACTCATCTTATTTGGTGGGGAGACCAGCAGAGTCCTAGCTATGCAGTCGCCATGTACCCCTAGCACCAGTGACGGGTTGCTAGGGCACATGGGGGCCTGGCAGAGAACCAACAGCCTCCGTTTCTAGAGCGGCAGCATGGGCCAGTGCTGAGAGCACAGCAGCGGATGCGGTCACCATGTCCCTAAGACACCTTAAGGAACATTCCCGCTCTGTGCCTCAGTTTCCCCATATCTGTGAGATAGATAATGGCACCTACCTCTGTTAAATGCTTTGGGAGTCATGGCTGAGGAGCTAAGGAGTGTTATCGCTGCAGGAAAACGTCCCTCGGAAGGAGCTCTCTCCCCTCATTATTCAGAAGATTCTTGTGTGTTGAAGTTAACTCGGCTAGGCCGGAAGCCTGCAGATTACACTCCATGGAGCAGCACTGACAGCCAGCCGGACTGCTGCTGCAGGTTATGGCCTCAATCCTGCGATTGCACCTGCCTGGGCTGGCCCCAACACCCACATGAAGCCCAAAGAGTCCAGCTGCACGGATCTGGTTGCAGGACCCAGCCTTTTCTTTGCACTCCCTACTGAATGGCTTTGACAAACTTGCGTGGCTGATCAGTGAAATGGAAAGTATCACATACACACAGCACTCATGTTTCTAGGGGAAGGTGTGTATATTGTTACTGGTCGGGGGCAGGAAAACCAAAACTACCTGTATATCCGAAAGTTACAAGGGCACAATCCAAAAAATAAAAATGACCACGCATGTAATTTCAGTGCTTTACAAAATGGAAGCGGAAAAAAAGAAAACCAACCTAAAATATAGTCCTGTAATTAAATTACAAATTAGAAAGTTGTAAAAGCTTACTACAAAAATACAGCGGAGTAAGAGGGCTTCTCCTCGACTGGGGTGAAGCGACATCCCCTTTTTCCTCTGAGAGGTTGGGTTTGTTTTGTTTTAAATTCCCTATAAAAATATCCCTGAAACATGGAAGTGTACAAGTCATCACATGGCTTGGTTTGCTGCTTTTAGCTTTAAAATGTACATCCAGGCACTCACCATATAAGTATTTACAAATGTTTACAAATGTACAAAAACCAAACTGAATACACCAGAACCAGGAATTTACAGTGTAAAAAACCAATCCAAAGCCCATGGATGTTGAGAGAAAGGAAAATACAAAAATACAGGTGTCCTTTTGCAAGGGGGAAATTCAGTCTTGTTTGGAATCCCCAGGGCTGCCCGCTGGAGAAACTGGCATGAGACCACCAACCTGTCCTTGCATAGAAACAGACACTGTCCATGTGGCACACAGTCTCTCTCTGGACAAGGTCCGTGGGTCACGGAGCATCTTTTCAGCAAAAGGCAGTTCTCAGTCTGTTAAACAAACACACCCATTTTCTCTCTCACACACCTTGTTTTCAATGGTATCAGAACACACTTTCCTCTCCGATGAGATGGAGCAGGATACAATCATATTCAAGAAACTTTCTCTGCCCAGCCCCCAAACAGAATTCAAAAAACCAAGCACGGATTATTTCAGGATGTCTGCTGAGGCTCCAGGGATAAGAGACATGGCATCTGAAACAATCTTTCCCAGTTCATTTACACCAAAGCCATCAGTCTGTATTTTTCAGAGGGACAGTCATGTCATCTAGGCCCAAGAGTTACTTTTTCCTAAATGAAGTGTTTCACAGAATTTAACAATTGTTTGGAGCAGCCTGAAAGTGTCAATGAACTACACCTAGTCTGGTTTTACACCTCCTCCTGCAGCATTTGCAACCCACACTCTGCAATCTTGGGCTGGTTCTGGAGAACTAGGAAGTGAAACCCACCTAATTTCTGCCTCCAAGCTGAGCGAAATGCATGAAGGAAACAAGAATACAACTTTTTGCAACCATTTTCTGTTTCGGTTCCTGTTGGTAACTTGAATGCAGAGGGATCAGTGTTTTTTTAATTTGGGTTGAGGCTGTTCAACAGTCTAGAGGATTTAGACACATCTTCCATTGATGCATCTAAATCTCCTGCAACATTGCACTGTTGTCCCCCGATCTGTTTGCACTTCTAGCCAAGCAGGTTGCCAAGACCAGGGCAAAGCGAGATCCACGCCAGTCCAGCCAAGCCAATGCCTGGGACACAGACACTTCCAGAGACCAAACGCAGACCCCAACTGCTTAGCTCCAGCAATGCTCCCTGGGAGCAGCCTTACCCCTGTGCCATCACCCTACATTTCACCAGCAATGACAGCTCTATCCGCACTGGCAAAGATGGGACCCACAAGTCACCAGCACCACAGCCCCACTGGCGAGAGCTGTCGTGCGGGCCGGGCTCAAAGCTGGGTGAGAGACGGGCCCCAGCCCGCCTACATGGCAGCTGCCACCAGCAGGGACTCAGCTCCCAGTTCCACCAGTGCAAACCAAACTGGAGAGGTGAAGATTCCTCCCGCACAACCACCAAGTAATCAGGAGTCCAGCCAGGCCTGGAACCCCATCACCCTGAGGTGCTCCCAGAGATTCCCCCTCCCCAGAGGAGACATGCTCACGCGGAAGTAATTCGAATGTGGGACCTGCTGAGGTCACCACAGGCATGGCTCACGCTCCAGCTGAGAAAGGGGAGGAGCATAAGGCTGTAATACCCTTTCTTCCCACAGGGGGCAGGTGTCAGTCAGACAGAAATGGCTAATCTTTGGGGCACGGCTCTCAAGGTGGGCTCTGGTCAGGCCTAGAGGACCATGGCAGGGGTCAGCTGGGTGGCCAGCTTTACCCGCTGCTCTAGGCATGATGAGAGGGAGAGCTCGAGTGGGACTGCACAGCACAGCCTGCCTTTAACCTTGGTCCCCACATCAGAGAGCCCCTCCCTTGGGACACGAGTCCCATGGGGCAGATTGTCCACATGGAGCATCTTGTTTGGATTCCGATGAGCCAAGCAGCCGAGCAGAACGTGCAGCTCCCTCAACAGCCAGCAGCTGGGGCTGGAAGAGCTGGGTTACATGCCCCTCTGGACCTTGTGGCCCACTCCCGCCATCGAGTTCCCCAAGGAGCGGTGAGGCCGGAGAACAAAAGGGGGATTGTGCATTGGACTTGGAATCAGGGCAAAGCCACAAAGTGCAACGAGTCTGCCACTCTCGGCCTGGCAGATCTGGCACGGCTCAGGAGTCTGTTATTGCCAGCCCCGGCTCTTGGGACAACAAAGCCTCACGGGCCAATCTCGAGAGAGGAGCCTTTGCAAAGGAGCTCTTTTGGCAACTACTGACCTGGGGGGTGGAGACGAAGGAACTGTTTCACATAAAGAGGAATTGAAAAGCGTTTCCCTTGTCACAGCTCATGATGTCGCTAGCACCAGGCAGAACTGGGGGCTTCTTTCCCTACCCAGCCCTAGGGGGTGGGGACACCAGCCAGTGGGACAAGAGAGGGGGTCTTTACTCTGACCTCAGCAGGGGAGCAAAGAGGCATCCAGGGCTGTATGAAGACATCTGAGTCACGCTGAAGTCTGAGCGAATGCTGGGTGCGCATTCAGCAGTTCATGCTAGGGGGTGGGTTCCATGGAAAACTCTTCACTCCCCTGCTTACAGCCCGAGTTTCTTCCGCTGAGAGCAGCTCTTGCTTTAGCACCAAATATGTTAAGAGTGACAGATTCCCAGGCACAAGGCCAGAACAGACCCTAAAGATAAAAACACAGCCCATGTCTGGCCCAGTGCCAGGCTCCCTGCACGCTGCCAGGCCCCTAACAGCACACAAATGCTCGCCATGAGACAACAAGCAGCTCTGGGGCTCAGGTGCTATGAAAACAGATTGCCCCCCCTCCATCCCCACTCAGCAACAGTGCTCAGGTCCCACCTGAGCCCACAGCACCTCCCAGCCGCCTGCGTTCCAGCCCGAAGCCAAGACGACTTCCCTGCCATGGCTTGCTCCTAGGCAAGTGGCAGCCCAGGGGCCCGTGGCCAGTCCCATGGCAAGACTCTCCCATGCAGGGTCAGGGGGTCTTAGTCTCACCCTTTGGGCCAGGCTATGAACTATCGTCGTAGGCTGCTAGACCCTGGGTAGGTGGCAGCTGAGAGAATCAGGAGCGACCTCCCGCTGGGCCGAGGGCAGGGGCAGGAGTCGGAGGGGGACTGACTGACTGACTCTTTGGGACACTTGCTTAGAGAACAGAAGCGGTGCGGGAAGCCGGAGGTGCTGGGTTTGCGGGGAGGGTGAGAGGAGAAGGGGTTTGGTCATTGCTCCCTTCACCAATTCTCTCCAGCAAGGGAGCGTGGGTGCAACTGACTGATGGCCTTCGTGACCCCAAATTCAAGGGCCCCTGGGTCCTACTCCACTCAAACAGCCTCCTTGCTGCCCCGGCCTGGGCTTCCCCAACCCTGCTGGTGCCCCTCAATCCCAACCTGCAGCCGGGACTGAGAGGAGCCGAGCAGTGACAATACACCCTGCACACCTGCCCCGGGTCTCTGCAGCCAGCTGGCTATGGCCAGCCCCTATTCAGCCTGAGCAGCTAGGGGCTCCCACCTGGGCTGTGAGCCCCGCCCCTCCTCTCACCCAGACCCCACAGGCAGGGGTGTAACACCGGGGGAGCCCCCCTCTCCCCGACAGATGCAGGGTGGGCACAATGCCGACAGTACCTCCCAGGGCAGGGTTTGCCGCAGGAACCGCGTTGGGGGGACAAAGCGGGAGCAGCTGGGAGAGGCCACCCCAGTGATCACGGCAAGGAAGCTATTGGCAACAACAAACACCGACTCCACCCTCCCGCGTGAACACACAGATGGATCCAGGCTCCCTTGAGCAGTCTGTGTCTGGCATGCGGCCGTGCCAGGTCCTGCCAGCGCAACGGGCCCCCGGGAGCAGGGCTGAGAGGGCTCCGGTTACCCAGAGGCGAGGCGGATGGGGTGAGGTGCAGTGAGAGTATCTGGCACGCAGTCCTGGGCTGGGGCTGCATCTTCCCACTCGGCCTCCAGGAGTGACTCAGCCCAGCAGGGCAGGGTGACGGAACAGCCCCTCACCCCAGCTCTGGCGCCAACAGCCTCAGCTTCACATCCACGGTAACCCTGAGACGGCAAGGACGGCAGCTCCACGGGCGGGCTCTGGGCCTGCCCATGCTGGCTCTAACGGAGCAGGGTCTCCATGGGAGCAGGGGGGTCAGGAAGGCGCCTGCGCCATGGCCCGGCCTTGGCCGGCGGAGTTGGCCATGGGCGGATGCGAGTTCATGCCCGCTGTGAGGTTGGAGTGTGTGTTGGTGCTGATGGTGTAGTCCGCCGGCTGCGGGGGAGACAGGGACAGAGAGCGTCAGATAGGGGCTCAGCCACTCCCGCCTGCGAGCCACGGGCTCCCCCATGATCAGCCTGGCCAGGAAGGCAAGGGACAGGGGAGGGGCTACTCGAGAGACCCCAGGAACCTTCCCTCAGTGCCAGGACGTCTGCAAGGGCAGCAGCCCAGCTGGGCAGAGATACCCACCCACAGAGGGAAGTGTCAGGGCTGGCTACGCCGAGCCCTTCATACCAACGGCACAGAAACCAGCCGGGGCCGGCGTGGGCCAAAGGCGTCCACACAGCTGACGGGGGGTTACCGGGCCAGTCTCAGCCATGAGATGCCTTCTGCTGGTCTGAAGGGGCGTTGGCTTCCCCTGGGCCGGAGTGGGTCAGCGTCGAGCCAGCCTTGGCTATAGGTGCTGGCTGAAAGCAGGCGTGGAGCGGGGCAGTCTCCAGCACCTGCTGCAGTGCATGGGGGAGCCCCAGCAAGGCCAGGGTCCCAGGGCGGGGCAAACACCTCAGGGACCGCGGGCAGGACACACAACGGGCCTTACGTGCCGCCGGAAGAGCCGCTGAAGCAGGCTGCGCTTGGGGGGCTCGGGGAGCTGCTTCCAGTCCAGATCCGGGGAGCGCAACCCATTTGGTCCAAACACATTCAGGTCTTTAAAGCACTCGGTCTCGATCATCTGGGGAGAGGCGCACAGGGGAAAGCTCAGCGGGAGGCGCCCGGGGCCACAGGCAGCCCAGAGATGGGACCGTCCCCCAGGCGATCAGAGGCAGGCTCCCTGGGGAGGGCAGTCTCCCTGTGTGTCTGGGAGCAGGGGGCTGGCCAAGCTGGATGCATTGGGGTGACAGCACACTAGTGCCATCCCTGGGAGCCAGCAAGAGGAGGGACAGCCCCATGGGGCTAGGGCAGGATCAGGCTCTTTGTATTCCTCAGTTTAAGCCATGGGGCTCCTGCCCCTCCTCCCAGGGCAGCTCCTTCCTGCTGGGTCACCCAGCCTCCATTCCCACCCACCCTCCTCAGGGCTTGCAGCTGCAGGGCAGAGGCCTGGATCCCAGCTCCCCCAGGCTCTACCCCAGCATGGTTTCCTCCCAGACCCTGCCGTGGGAACCAGCTGCCCAAGAGGGAAGCCCACCACCAATCCTGCCTGAGAGGAGTTTGCACACCCTGGCGCGCCCCACAGCCCTGGCACGGAGGCAGAGGGCTCGGGAATCAGGGCACCAATCCTCTTATGGGGAAAGCAGACAGGCCAGAGCCCCCTGGCCAGCAATATGGACTCAGCCTCCCTCCTTGCCAGCTGCTGTGCCAGAGAGAGCCATGGGGGCACTGTCTGCAGGGACACATAGTGGGGTGAGGGGGGAGTTCGGTTGTTATGGCTGAATCCCTCCCCCCGCCCTGTACCTCATTCTGCCAGGGGATGGAGACGCTGCCTGTGGCGAATTTGGCGTAGAAGTCACTGTCTGTTTGGTCCAGGTTGACGCCCTTGACGGTGGAGAACTGCTCGATGTCCAACACGTCCTTGCAGTACACGGCCCGAGGCTGCAGGGCCCATGGAGAGTGCTCAGCGTGGGGCAGGGAACTGACCACCCCAGGGCACTGCCGGGCCCATGGAGAGCGCTCAGCATGGGGCAGGGGACTGACCGCCCTAGGGCCCATACCCCAGTGCTGCACGACCCAGAGAGCGCGCTCAGCGTAGGGCAGGGGACTGACCGCCCCAGGGAAGTGCCGGGCCCACGGAGAGTGCTCAGCGTGGGGCAGGGGACTGATCACCCCAGGGCCCATACCCCAGAGCTGAATGACCCACAGAGAGCGCTCAGCATGGGGCAGGGGATTGACTGCCCCCAGCATGCTCCAGGGCCCACTCCCCTGGGCTGGGGAGGCAGCCCCCTCAGACTCAACCAGCAGCCACAGGAGGATCAGCCCATCACCACTGGCCCAGCACTGACTTGTGGCCCTCCCCGCCGATGCCTGGCCTGTGCCATGTTGCCTGCCCTTCTGCCCCCACCCTGCCCCTCCTGGGCTCTTACATCTGGCACAAATGACGGCTTTATGACCCCGGCCTCCAGCCGCTTGAAGTTGATGGTCCTGAAGAATGGATGCTGGGTCACCTGGGCGGCCCCGTCCTCCCCGCAGCCCAGTCGCTGCTTCGGGTCCTTGGTCAGGAGCTGGGGAGACGGACCGAGGCCCCGTGGTCACACGGGGGGGTGATGCGGACTGAACGCAGCGCAGCGGGCTAGACGGAGCGACCCAGCGCTGCCCCCACAGCCTGGCGCGCAGGAGAGCACTGGGGGTGGCACCCGGCCTGGCAGGGGGCTGGAGAGGAGCCTGTGTACGGACGGGGCACCTCCAGGCCCCAATGAGCTCAGAGCCCCAGCGAGACGGTCCCTGCCTGGCGAGCTCACGCTGCACAGACAAGAGTCTCATCACCCACCATTCACAGAGGGGCTGGGGCGGTGTCCACACACTGAACGCGGCAGCGACGTCCTCCCGCAGCTGGAGCTAACCCACCTCCCCGAGAGGCGGCCGCCCGGTCGAGGGAAGAATTCGACCCAACGCTGTTTACCCCGGGGGGTGGGTCAGCAGAGCCACGTCTCGGGGCGTGGGACTTCCTCTCAGCGCTTCCCCTCTTCACCAGAGCTGGAAGCTGGGTAGTGTCTGCGGCTGAGAGCAGCAGCAGGCTCTAGACAGCGGGCGCCTGGGGTCAGGGAGGAGCCACATACTCACAAAGCTGGCCCTGCCGGCAGGGCCCCCAGCAGAGCAGGCCTGGACACCGGCCCCCGCTCCGGACAGACAGGCCTTGAGGGAGGGGCACAGGGCACGGCGGCTCCAGCTGCCAACTCACCATCGTGCAGACGGCCTGGGCGTTCTCGCTGAACTTGTCGGAGTACAGCTCCTGCTCCTCCCGCACCCGCTTCTCCACCTCTTCCCGCTTGACCCTCTCCTTGCGGGCGCGGAACGGCGACTGCCCCGCGATCATCTCGTAGATCAGGCAGCCCAGCCCCCACCAGTCCGGGCCGAAGGTGTAGCGCTCGTTGTTAATCACCTCTGGGGCTGGCGGGGCGAGAGCAGGGGACAGCCCTCAAACAAACCCCATTCGGAATCACTCGCCGGCTCCCAGCCAGGCCCTGAGGCCAGGCTGCCCACAGGTGGGAGAAGGGCCCCGCCACAGAGCACAGCCGTCCTGCCTAGCGGCTTCCCCCTTGACACCAGCACCCGGCCCAGAGCGCTGGCTTCCAGCCGCCACCTCCCGCTCTACCCTTGGCACGGGCAGCCCCAACACCTACCCATGTAGCCGACGGTCCCGACGCGGCCGCGGATCATCTCACCCTCCGGAATCTTAATGGCCAGCCCCAGGTCCGAGATCCGGATGTGTCCTGCCGCGGGAGGGAAATCAGAAGGCTCAGCGGTGGGACTGCCCACCACTCCCAAGCCATCCGGGGTTCCCAGCTCCATGGCCTGCTGCCTCCCTTCAGCAGGCAGCCCTTCGGGGACTGAGGCATCAGCTGCTTGGGCTATTCTAAGGAGATGGGTTTCGGGAAGATAGTCCCAGAGGGGAACAGAGGGAGCCACTGACCTCAGGAGAAAAGCAATGCATGCGATGTCTCTCCCGAAGGGGGCAGAGCGCTTGATGCCAGCTTGATTAAACACGACGATCGTCCCCTCCCCTCCCCGAGCATGGCACCACCTCAACAGCGAAATGCAGCAAATGGGTGAGCGCAGCAGCACGGGGCGGGGTGGGGAATTCCAGCTCCGCACCCCCTAGCGCGGAGCAGACAGAGCCTCCACTTTTAGTCTGACCTGGGAGTCACTGCCCCCACCCCACGTGGGCCCAGACACTGCTCCCAGGGGGGCATCTCAGGCCCGATGCCTAGAGCCTGAAGCCGCTCCCCCCAGCAGACCTGTCTACCCCCTTCACCCTGACATGAATGTGGATCGGGGGCTGCTGTCTCTGGGGCCGCCTCCAGGCCATCACTGCCACTCCCAGCTTGTGGGGTGAGCCGTACCAGCCGGGGCAGGAGGGAGCCCGTCCCCCGCCCCGGAGGCGGCTCAGGGCTGGGTGCCAGCCGGGGTGGAATACGCAGTGCAAGCCGACGCAGTGAAGAGAACCAGAGCCAAGGAACGGCCAGGAGGAGCCAGCTGGGCTCATGCTCCCACCAGCCTGGGAAGGGGCCGTGTAGACCCTGGCAGCTCCCCCCGGACGTTCCCCACTCACCATCATCATCCAGCAGGATGTTCTCTGGCTTCAGATCCCTGGGGAGGAGAGACAGGCCCAGCTCAGAATGAGACAACCGGGGCAGCCCAGGCACGGCTACATTCGCACGTGCAGTGCATGCCAGCTGGGGCTCGTTGGCTCAGCTGAGTACACTGGGGGACCCAGAGAGCCACTCGGACGCTGCTGGCCAGCTTGGTGCCACTAACTCGTGAGAGCTGGGTCTCATATCCCAGGCTGTGAGGATGGGCTAGATCCTAGTCAGAGAAGAGGGAGGGCATGGCCCAGCATCTCATGCCAGGAGCACAGACCCAAGGCCTGGGGAAAGCTGTGGCCTGACAGCGGGCAGAGCCTGAAAGGACAGGCACAGAGCAGCGCAGGGAAGGGGAGGCCCGGGGCCGGCATGCAGAACTCCGTGAGTGCCCAGCTGATCAGGAGGGGCGCTGCAGCCCCTGGCATGGGGAGAGAGAGAGGGACTGCCTCGGGGACCATCTCCTCCCTGGGTGAGCAAGTGCTCAGTAGCGGGACAGGGCATGCTCCTGACCCCACAGCCTGGGCACTGCCAGTCTGCTGCCTGGAGACGGGCACTGCCGCTGCATAGCTCCTCCCCAGCAGCTCTCGCGGGGAGCCATGGCCGGCCCGAGTCAGGCCCCCTGCCCCAGGCCCGCTCACCTGTAGACAATGCCCTCCTGGTGCAGGTGCTGCAGCCCGCAGCAGATCTCGGCCGCATAGAAGACGACACGTTCGTCCTCAAAGCCGGGGTTGCCCATGTTGTAGATGTGGAACTTGAGGTCACCCCCGTTCATGATGGTCAGCACCAGGCAGAGTGCGTCCTTCGTCTCGTAGGCGTAGGCCAGGCTGACCTGCGAGAACGCCCCAGAGCTGGCACCATCGCCACAGGCAGGCCTCCAACAGCTGCCTGTCACCATGGCAGCATCAGGGTTACGGGTGGGGGCAGTCGCTGGGTTGTACGGACCGGAGGGCACAGGGGTGCATGCCAGCTGGGTCCCCATGGCACCCCTCTTCTGCGTGCTTCACTTCAAACCCAGCCACCCCTTTACAAACACAGCCAGTCCCAACCCACGTGATGAAGAGTGGGGGCGTCTCCATCCCACTGACACCCAGCAGGGTCCCCCCGATGGCCAGCTCCAGGGAGGAGGGCTCCCGAACCATCCCGGAGCCAGAGGAGGCAGGAAGCAGCAGCACCAGGAGGGGCTGGGAGCCCAGCTCTCAGGAGAGCAACACTCACCACAAACCTGCTGTTCACTTTCTCCAGGATCTGCTTCTCGTTCAGGGCCATGGCCTCCCCTTTCCGCTTCTTGATCCGCTTCTTCTCCAGCTTCTTGCAGGCATACATCTTGCCTGTTGCTCGTACCTGGCAGGCGCAGACCTGGAGACACAGACACAGCGCAGCATGAGGAGGCCGAGAAGGGCAGTGCCTGGTGCTTGGGAGATGGGACTGGACTAGCTGAAGGAGACCCCTGGGCCAAGGGCCTGGCATTATCCTTCCAGCCCTACCAAAGCCACGTCTCTGTCCAGAGCCACCAGGAGAACAGATTCTCGGGCAACAACTCAGCTTCCTGATCCCATCTGGGCAAAAGGCAAGGGGCCTTCCCCCAGGGGATCGTGGGGTTTCCTGGCCGGCAGTAAACTGACTTATCTGCTCCAATTGTCTTTACAAAGTTCCTCTGCATCTGGGGCAACGTGCCAAGTGCAGGCCACTCAACTCACCCAGCCCCAAGCAGCCCCCTGGCCACACAAAGCCAGCCCAAGGGCCAGCCAGCAGGGCCCAGCTGCACGTTCCCATCGACTAGCCCCAGACTCCCCCGTGGTGGACAGGGACAGACAATGCCCTTGTGCCCATCCCCCTCACCACAGGGCTATGCCCACATACTGGCCTCTCAGAGCTTGAATCACCTCGTTTCTGGGCTAGGCCCCCTCAGCCTGGCAGACAGGCCCCTGCCCAGTGCTCCTGGGGCTAGCAGTGCTTGGAGGCCAGGGCCTCACCAGCTGGCAGCATCTCCCAGGCACCAGTGCCCGCCGGGCTGGTGCTGCCATCAAAGGGGATTATTTTCCACAAAGGCTAGAGAACCTGTGCCACGCCTCAGGGAAACCAGCCTTTGCCCAGCCCCTGAGCCCCCCGCTCCGACGACACAGCCTTACCTCTCCAAAGCCCCCCTTGCCCAGAATCCGGTACTGCCGGAAGGTGTCCTTGGTCACCGACTGCCTGAAATGACAAAGCCGCAAGGCGTGTTTAAGGCCCGTAAGATCCCAGCTCAGCTCAGTCGAATGCAGCCCGGAGACAGCAGCCCTCACTCACCTCTCCAAGTACTTCCACTGCAGGAACCGGTCGAAGTACATGCTGTCCCGATAGTCGGCGAAGGGCGCTCCGCTCAGGTACCCGTGCATAGGACTAGGGGAGAGAAGGGGATGTTAGCTCTGCTCTCCCGGCTGCCCCGTTGGAGGACCCCTCTCCAGCGCCGCGGATCATGGCCACGCTGTATCACGCACAGCGCCGCTCAAGGCCAAGCCCAGTACTCACGCCAGACAGCTGCTGAAGAGGTCTTTACAGGCACTTTTCTCCAGGTTCTCCATGCACTGCTTCATGAGGGCCTGGCTGATTTCCGGCATGTAGTCTGAAGACTGAGGTGAAAGGAGAGCACGGCAGGTCTGAGTCCTGGCTGAAGCCCCCAAGCCCAGCCAGCTCCCCACCTGGGTATTTTCCACCTACCTGATTGATTCTTGGGTAGGAATCATGGGAGACACCAAGCTGCCTTGCCCAGCCCCAGGCAGCCCAGGGCCTTACAGCGAGGCTCCTCACACCTTGTCTAGCCCAGCAAGGGCAGCGTGAGAGAAAGTGCAGCTGAGACCCCACTCTCCGGCAGGGACGCAGACCTGCATCTTCTCCATGCTGCCAGCAAGGGGCACCCTCCCCTCACAGAGAGCGCATGCTGCTCGGCAGAGACACACTTCCCTCTGGCCAGCCTCTGCCTGCCTCCTTCCCCATTGTGCTCACCGTGGGGGGCGGGGGGACCGGGCACACACTCACCTCCCTTTTAAAGAACCTTCGGATGATCTCGTCGCCCATCTCCTTGCGCCGCTCATCCGGAGAGAGCTCGTAATCGATCTGGGCGGGGCAGAAAGAGGCATCAGACTGAGCCGGGCTGGACGGTCCAGCGGTCATTGTTCTGCAAGGCCTGGTACATTTCAGCACCGCTCCAGCCTTGGCTGGAACCACACCAGGGTTTGCCTGGCTCAAACCAAAACCCCAGACCCAAACAGGCACAGCCCAGAGCTGTGAAGCTGGCCCCAAGGGCCCACCCCCCAGCAATGGGCAAGACAGGGCTCTGCCATGTCACCATGGCACCAACACCAAAGGGCGAGGGTGCCACCAAGGCAGACACCGGGTTGGTTCCACACCTCTGCCTCCCACTGCCTGGCACTGCCAGGGAGCCTCCTGACAGAGGGAACGCTGCCAAGTGCTTGGAGGCACCATGGTTCCCCCTCCAGCCCTTACATCAGGACCTGGCCTTGGAGACAAGACTGGATGGCCTGGGACTCCTCCCAAACCCCGCAGCGCCAGCCCTCGCCTCTCTCCACCCTGTGGGCCACACGCTGCCCTGGATTCAGGGGGTTACTGGCACCAAGCACGGGCTCCACGGCTGAAGTGGCCGGCAGCATTACAGAACCGGGCTGTGAAGGGATTTCAGCACCAGGCCCTGCCCCAGCTGTCCCAGGGCCAGCAGGCCTGGCCTGACCTGACCTTTCTCGCCCTTTGTGCTGGAGCTCTGCCGAGACGCTCTCCCCCCTGTCTGGCCACGACACCCCTTGCCAGCTCAGGCCTGCCTGCCATGGTCTTGGGACAAGCTCTGTGCAGCGCTCACACTCCCCAGGTACAGACCCAGTCCCTGTGCTGGGCACCACTGGGGCTGAGGCTGCAGCTCATGGGATCAGCACCTATTTGCTTGTCATGGCATCATGGCTGGTGCCCCGGACGGCTCCCAGGTGACCTGGGCACCCCTACAGGGCCTGACTGCATTTACCTGCATGACATTATTGTCGGCGAGTGTAGATGCTCGTGGGTTTCTGCCCCACACTCAGGGTGACCGGCACTGGGCTAACCATCCCCTCCCTGCAGTACGGCTCCCGGGACAGGCAGGAAGCCAGCGTGGCCGGGGGGTGTACAGCCAAATGTTCCCACCCACCAGCCCAACAAAAGGAACAGCTGTACGGACAGTGGGAGCCATTTATAACCAAACAACGAGCAACTGCGAAGGCGGGGGAGCCGCCAGCCGGAACAGCCTGGATTCGCACACTGCCTTGGGGAGAGCTAACGTGACACATTGCTCGGGGGGATTCACCCACATTCGGGGACCCCAGGGTTCTGCTAAGCACTCGCTGCTAGGCCTCCTAGACACAGCTCCAGGAGGAGGAGCAGGGGAGACCTGGCTTTGCTCAGCTCCCCCCGGCAAGCGGGCATGGACCCCACCAGGGCTCAAACACCCCGGTCACCCCCATGACGGTGCTTGTTAGGCAGCAACGGACTCTGCCAACTCCGCCCAAGAGCCGCTCGTTCTTCCGGTGACCCACCTGGCGCTAACGCCAACACTAACGGGCCTGCAGGGTCTGAACCGCCAGAGAGTAGGGGACGAGCTCCCAGACACAGGAGCAGCCAGGACTTTGGGCCAAACCCTCATTAAAAAGCCAACCGCACCAGGAAAAACCTACCCTGGGCCAAGTACCCGGACAACCTCCCTGGTGTCTCCTTCCCACTTTGCTCTTGTCGGCATGGGGCCCCTGCAAGCCCCTCCTGGCATTCCTCCCTGATTTCCGCCTCCCCATTGGGTGTTGGCGGTTTGCCTTCCTCCAAGAGCCACGCTCTGCGGCTATTAAAATCTGACCTGCTGCTCCCTCGGCCAGTGTTTTGGGAACTCGGCCGGGCGCTAGGAGACGGAGGACACAGGAATGACCCCCAGAGGCAGGGATGAGCCGCGGGCGAAGGGTTCGGTCAGAACTCACCTCTCCCATAGTGCAGCAGAGTCAGGTGTGAAGCTGGCTAAGCACCCGGTCCCCTAATAAAGGGGGGCTGGGAAGAGAGCCAACCAGGGGAATAAAACGGAGCAGGTGCTCTCAAAACTGTCCCAGGCTTCGGCCGCCTTAAACAGGAAGGACGGAAATAGGCTCTGGAGGGCCAGCATAGCGGGGATGGCTCACGGGTCGCCCTCATTCTCAAGGCTCAAGTGACATCTGTGTTTTCCTTAATAAAAAGACCACTGGATGACAGCCATGAGAAACAAACAGGCTGGAATGTCCCATGAGGAGCTGAGTAAGCCTCTCCGAGCCAGCCCTGAACTACAGCGCTGACTGGGGGGTCTCCTTGCAGGGCAGCTCCGGCAGGACCACTGAGGCCCCGAGAAGCTAGGGAAAGGGAGGGGGCTGTAAAGGGACCAAGCTGTTACCAGTCCACTTTGCCGAGACAGGATACAGCAAGAGCAGTTGGCAGTTAGAGCCCCCACGACCCAGGGTGCTGTCCGTAGCCCCACTTTACAGATGGGGAACTGAGACACTGATTGGTTAAGTGACAGGACCAAAGATCACACAGTGAGTGGCAGAGTCTAAAATAAAACCAAGTGGCTTCACACTTGCGCTAGCCACAGAGCCACATTTCCTCCCAGAACAGGAAATAGAACCCAAGAGTCTGGACTCCCCGCCTCCTGCTCTAACCTGCTAGACCCCATGCCTGCTCCTACAGCTGGGGACAGCATCCAGCCCCCTTCCTCTCCGCTCTAACCCACTAGACTCCATTCCCTTCCCAGAGCTAGAGACAGAACCCAGGAGTCCTGACTCCCAGCCTCCACTGCTTTAATCCACTAGGACCCCTCCACCCCCCGGGGGAGGACAATCCGCAAGGTCAGCGATTCATCTGTGGACAGAAAGCAACTCTCTGGCATCAGTGCCACATGTGACCCGGTGCACTGCAGGCATGACACTCCTCGTGGGCCTCCTCATGGCCCCAGGTGATTTCCCTCCCCTCCCTACGTGGTGTGACATTTCCCGCCAGCAGCCAGCCTCATAAAGAGGCAACAAACCCCAGCACCAGCAACAAGCCAGCACAGCCTGCAAGGGCCCCTGGGCATGCAGCCTCCGTGAGCCAACGTGCCAAGAAAAACACACTCCGTGAAGAGGCACCAGCCCATTGGCACCCGGCAAGGATGTGCGCAGAGACTGCTAGTAATCCCGGAGCAAGTCCCAGGGGCCCACGCTGCAGGGTGGATGTCAACAACACGACAAGCCAGCTCTGCCAGCGTGAGTGGCACCAGCCCGCCGTGCAAAGGGGCTGTGGGGGTCGCTCACAATTGGAGCCGGATGGCAGCACGCTGGAGGGGCCGGAGGAGACCAAAGCAATGCAGTTTCTCTTTCCTTCAGAAAGAAGAGAGGCACGCCCCTGGGACCAGGACCCCGCATGCAGCACCGGGCAGGCGCAGGCCCTGTCCTGCAGCATTTCCACAGGACAGCCTCATGCACACCGCAGTGTTACACATGGCACGTCTTTTCCCCTTTGCGATACGTCAAGCTAGATCACTGGAGCATCCCGTAGTGCCCAATCCCTGTTGCCTTCCAAGGCAGGTGAAGCCCCACCCCTCTACCTGTGCAAGGAGCGAGCTGGGAGTGAAAACGCTTCCCTGGTCCCCACATCCCTCGGGATCTGACAGGCTTCTTCCACCCCACTCAACGCCACCCGCAACAGAGGCTCTGCCGGCCAGGCCCTCGGCAACTGCTGTGGATCCTGACCAGTTTGAAAACTAGGGGTGCCTGGTCTTTGACCAGAGCAAAGACAATGGGGCTGCACAGGCCCCGCAGGGGCAGAATCGGGCTGCAGAGCCTGTATTCCAGCCGGACCGTCAGTGCCGAGAGGGGAGCGTATGGACGGACAGCTGGAAGAGCAGTTTCGTGACAAGACCAAACCCATTTCATCAGGGCTCCGAAGCACATTTTGGAGAATAGCCTCATGTGAAACTTTCCTCAGCAACTAAACCGACTGCACTAACTCGAATGCTGCTGCAGGAGAGTCCAGCCTCTACCTTGGGGCCAGGAAGAGGGGCTCAGAAACACAACCCAAGCCTGGACGACACACACAGCTGCTCAGGGTTACCTCACAGAAAGGCTGCAAGCCGAGCAAGGGAATCCGGTGCCAAACCCTGTGTGGACCAAAATGTTAATTTAATCCTGCTTTCAACAAGTTAGCCTGAAGTGGTAAATTTCCAGGCACAAGCTAAACTGAAATACCCAGTTTTAAGTGAATATCAGTGTGTCCACACTGGGGCTTGCCCAGATTTCACTAAACTGGCTTTAAGTGGACCTGAGTTTACCCCAGTGCACCATGCATGTTTTGACAGAGCCCCCACAATTGTAAGTCCACCAGTAGAGCAAGCAAACTACACACACTGGGCATTAAAACCCCTCGGCGCTGCTCCACATCCCCACCACCTCCGTGCTGGGCTGGGACTTGGGGTTGCAATTTTTCCACCCACCTGTCTCTTCCACCCAGTGGGTGCAACGCACTGGCAGAGTTACTCTCTTCCAACTTGACGGAGACCTTGTAAGCCAGGCGGGACTTTACACCACCCCCGACTGTCATGGGGGTCACTTGAAACCCACCAGCAAGGACTCAAAAAAAATAAAAATAAAAATTTGTTCTTGAACCACTGGAAAGAGAAACCAAAAGGCAGGTAGGTGTGAGTGGGGGACAGCCTAACCAGTGTCTTTAACGCGCTGCCTTGTTCACCTGGCTTCTCTGGAGTAATCACTGCTGGCCCAATCCCTCCTTACAGCTCCCTTCCACCATGAGGCCTACACCACACTCGACAATGGCTAGGCAACTGCTGTGCTGGGTCTGCTGCCCGTGACACCGATAGCACCCACCTCCGTGTCACCTCGGGCTCCCCCCGTGGTCCCTCGTCACCTGGTTAGATCGTAGGCGCTGTAGGGCAGGAACTGCCTGTGTTCGCCGCTCCCCAGCACAACGGGGCCCCACCGCATCACAAACACTACTCGATACTCGAGACTGGAAACTGGTTTCTTTACTGGGACAGTCAGCATGGAGACGGCGGGGTGAGTACCCTCCCGGGACTCACGACAGAACTCCATGCATGCAGAGCCACACTGCCCCGGTATGATGCCAGGCTGCCTGGCTTGGGAGGTATGCAATAGCAGCACAGACCTGGAGCCCTGCCAGGAAGAGAAAACCCACAGCTGTGCGGAGGGGTTAGCCCCTGTTCGCAGGCTTCTCACAGATAAG